>NC_063161.1:1168159-1768159 GCF_023159225.1 Perognathus longimembris pacificus | reverse complement strand
CCACAGGGGCACCCGGCATTGGCTGCAGGATCTGCTCAGCACTGGGGCAGGCCTGTTGCCCCCTGGGCTGAGGGTGGCCAGGGCAAAGCCACCAAGGAAGGCCACGGTGCTGGTCCTCTTCCTCCCATTCTGCTCTGTCTCTGCCATCTGGGGGTGGAGGGGAGGCCCTGTGCCCGGGGGAGGGGCCAGGGCTTTAGGGACAGGTCTCCCTCTCTCTGTGCCTGATGAAGACTCAAGTGAGACCCGCAGGGCGGATTGGTGCCCCAGAGCCTGGGGCCCCCAGTAGATGCAGCTAGACTTAGGAGGCCTGGTCACTTCCTTCCCTGAGGGAAGGAGAGAAAGAGGGAGGGAGGGAGGGAGGGAGGGAGGGAGGGAGGGAGGGAGGGAGGGAGGGAGGGAGGGAGAGAGGGAGGGAGGGAGGGAGGGGGGAGAACTGAGTCTGTCTCCCAGCATTCCCTGGGTGGGGGAAGGGGTCACAGTGGCATCCACCCCCACATACACATCGCCCTCGGTGCCAGTGAGGACCCCCCCAGCCCTGCACTCCAGGTGTGGTTAGAGCCGTGGCTGATGGCAGCTCAGGCCTTATTTAAACTTTTTCCATGTAAATAACCGATAGTCATAAAAAGGAAAATTGCATTTGCTTTGAGAGGGCAGAAGATACATTTAAGTCAAAATGAGGAATATTGTGTGAGCGGGCGTCAGCCCATGAATAACAACACGGCTTACGTGTTGTCCCCTCAGGCTTCCGGCGTGGCAGTGCCATTTGTCCCCGCATACCAATGCAGCAAATTATATTATTTAATGAAAAATGGCCCAGGCATGTTTCCAGACAAGCTCACCACGACTCACTGCGGGCCACATCATCACTGGCGCGCCAGGGCCGCGAGCTCACTTCAGGTGACGTCATCGCTGATGCGCCAGGGCCGCGAGCTCACTTCAGGTGACGTCATCACTGGCGCGCCAGGGCCGCGAGCTCACTTCAGGTGACGTCATCGCTGATGCGCCAGGGCCGCGAGCTCACTTCAGGTGACGTCATCACAGATCCACAAGGACCGAGAGTTCACTTCAGGTGACGTCATCACAGATCCATGAGGACCAAGAGCTCACTTCAGGTGACATCATCGCTGATGCGCCAGGGCCGCGAGCTCACTTCAGGTGACGTCATCACTGGCACACCAGGGCCGCGAGCTCACTTCAGGTGACGTCATCACTGGCACACCAGGGCCGCGAGCTCACTTCAGGTGACGTCATCGCTGATGCGCCAGGGCCGCGAGCTCACTTCAGGTGACGTCATCACAGGCCCACGAGGACCGCGAGCTCACTTCAGGTGACGTCATCACAGATCTATGAGGACCAAGAGTTCACTTCAGGTGACGTCATCACTGACACACCAGGGCCGCGAGCTCACTTCAGGTGACATCATCACAGATCCACGAGGACCGCGAGCTCACTTCAGGTGACGTCATCACAGATCTATGAGGACCAAGAGTTCACTTCAGGTGACGTCATCACAGATCCACGAGGACCGCGAGCTCACTTCAGGTGACATCATCACTGGCACACCAGGGCCGCAAGCTCACTTCAGGGGATGTCATCACTGGCACACCAGGGCCGAGAGCTCACTTCAGGTGACGTCATCACAGATCCACGAGGACCGAGAGTTCACTTCAGGTGACGTGATCACTGGCACACCAGGGCCGCGAGCTCACTTCAGGTGACGTCATCACAGATCCACGAGGACCGCGAGCTCACTTCAGGTGACATCATCACTGGCACACCAGGGCCGAGAGCTCACTTCAGGTGACGTCATCACTGGCACACCAGGGCCGCGAGCTCACTTCAGGTGACGTCATCACTGGCACACCAGGGCCGCGAGCTCACTTCAGGTGACGTCATCACTGGCACACCAGGGCCGCGAGCTCACTTCAGGTGACGTCATCACTGGCACACCAGGGCCGCGAGCTCACTTCAGGTGACGTCATCACAGATCCACGAGGACCGCGAGCTCACTTCAGGTGACGTCATCACAGATCCACGAGGACCGCGAGCTCACTTCAGGTGACGCCATCACAGATCCACGAGGACCGCGAGCTCACTTCAGGTGACATCATCACTGGCACACCAGGGCCGAGAGCTCACTTCAGGTGACGTCATCACAGATCCACGAGGACCGCGAGCTCACTTCAGGTGACATCATCACTGGCACACCAGGGCCGCGAGCTCACTTCAGGGGATGTATGTCTTCACAGATCCCCCAGGGCCGTGGATCCCCTGCAGCCTGGCTGGGCCCCGAGGAAGGAAGGACCCCCGGTCCGCGTCCCCAGAGGACACAGTGCAGATGCGCGTGTGCACAGACCAGCTTGGAGCTGGGGGAGGAAGCAGGACTTCCTGCGCTGGAGCAGCCATCCCCCAGCCTGGGGCTCCACTCTCACTGCCCCGGAGAGGCTGTGATCAGAGCTTCCCCTGGCCACCGGGCCACCGGGCCACCGGGCCACCGGGCTCTGCCGCCAGGCTGCGCCGCCTCTCCGGCCACCACGGAGGCTCACTCTGGCGTGCAGTGCCCAGCCGCAGCTCCCTGATGCCTGCCACGATCGGGCCTTTCGCCAGACTCTGCCGGAGGACGAGTGGGCTCTCAGCCCTGGGGCGCAGAGCCCGCCTGGAGCGGCTCTGGAGGAAGAGGCCGGTCCCCACGCACAGGCCGGCCTAGCCCAGCTGCAGGGGGCTCAGGTCAGCGGCAGGCCCGGGGCAGAGCCTGCTCGGGGCGGGCAGGACAGGAGCGGCAGACGCAGCTCCGGGCACGGTGGTCCCCACACCCACAGCCCGGCCCAGGACCAGCCAGGGAGCCCTGCGCCTCGCTGTGGACGCAAATAGAAGAAGGGAGGAGAAAGGCCCAGAAGCAGACAGTGACCCCTCGGGCCACACGGGGGAGGGGGGGTGGCGTGGGGGAGGATGCCAGCCCAAGTCCTTGGAACCCATAAGCCCATCTCAAACGCCTCTCACTGCCTCCTGCAGGGAGCGCCCACAGCTCCCGTGGCAGAGAGGGCTCAGCGCCCTGTCCTGGTAACATGTCCACAGAGGATGGTGGCATGGTGACATCCCCCCTTCAGAAGGGTTGACCCCCGTTAGGCAGGCGTGAACAGAGACCCAGCACGCTTCCGATGGCAGGAGAGAGACGGGCACACCTGTCTCCAGGCAGGGGGTCTGACGGCCTGGGCACACCTCTGCCCCTCACACCTGCACTCCGAGCCGTCCGCGGGAAGGGGGCCTCCGGGACGCGCAGGAACCCAGTCCCAGGCCGATACGTGGGCCAGGCTCGCGCAGAAGCACTTAGATGGGCGCGTGGAAGTTAGACGCGACCGGGAGCCAGAGAAGCCCACACGTGTCCCGGAGAGTCCTGGAGCTTCCGGGGGCCAGACTCCAGAGCACAGCGATGCTCTCAGCCCGGGGCGCCCCTGTGCTGCGCAGGGCACAGGCCCGCGTTCCCCTCCCCACACGTGGGAGGTGCTCAGCGCCCTCGTGATGCAGGGGTGGGTGCCCACCGTCCCCTCCCTGCACACAGGAGGCGCTCACGGTGCTCCTACTGCGCTGAGACGGTGCTCCCTCTCCCCTCCCTGCGCGCAGTCACTACCCACCATCCTGACTCTGCACACAGCAGGTGCTCTCGTGACTCCTCCTCTCCAGGGGCTTTGAGAGCCCCAGTGGGGACGGGACGGAGGCCTGGGACAGAGCCCTCGCTCCCGAAAGCCAGCACCTAGAGCCGCCTCGCCATTTCCGGTCAGCAGCGGCCACCGAGCACTCGGCCCTCTTCCCCACTTGGGTCCCAGGAGCATGGCACTGCGGACACACCCACTGGAGGACAGAGCCATGTGGGGTGTCCCCGGGGAGGAAGCATGTGACCCACCAGGAAGCGGGCCCTTCCCGGAGACCTCAGCTCTGGCCGGCTGAGCCGTGGGTGACACTGTGGGCCTCCAAGGAGCTGAGCCTCCGTGTCCCCTCCAGGGGCGGGGCCTGGTCTCAATGTCCCACCCAGGGGCGGGGCCTGGTCTCCGTGTCCCCTCCAGGGGCGGGGCCTGCCCTCCGTGTCCCACCCAGGGGCGGGGCCTGGTCTCCGTGTCCCCTCCAGGGGCGGGGCCTGGTCTCAGTGTCCCACCCAGGGGCGGGGCCTGGTCTCAGTGTCCCACCCAGGGGCGGGGCCTGCCCTCCGTCCCCTCCAGGGGCGGGTGGGGCCTGCTGGCCAGCCTCCGTGTCCCCCCCCCCCAGCCTCAGTGCCACAAGGAGCTCCAGGATGGGTGGGAAAAATTTACATGGTTCATCATAAATTTCCAGCATGGCTTTTTTTTTCTTAAATAAGCATTCAAATTTATGGGTGATCATGAAAATCTCTCATCAGATATGAGGCAGAGCTACAAAAATGATTAAGCAAGAATTCTAATTTCTAATGAAACAGCTGACCCGGGCCGAGTAATAAAACCACGTGTCATCCCATCCATTTGCCTCTGCGTCTGGTGAGCGTTCTCGGCGCTGACTCCTCCGTCCTCGCCGCAGGGCCTCATGCCTCTCCGAGAGATTGCCGCCCGACCACGGAGAACCCCAGGCAGTGCGGCTGCGGGGGCTCCGGACGGCGGTGGCCTGTTGGGGGGGGGGGCTCTGCCTTTCCCCGGGGGCCTCGATGCCACGGTGGCCCGGCCCGGGAGCACGGCAGCCCGGCCGCGTCTGTTAGCCGAGCTGCGTGGGCACTGAGGAGTCCAAGCGTGCTTCCCAGGGCATAGATGGTGAATGAAGCAAGCACTCGGGCTCCAGCCCTCCCTCTCCCCTCCCTCCCTCCCTCCCTCCGCCCCACCCACCCCTTCTCTGCATCCTGTCTCCACCATTAGTGGAGATGGTGAGGCCGGTGTGCCGAGGAGTTTCTTTCTTCTCCTCGCCACTCAGCGCGCTCAGGGCGCTGCCCGGCCTCCTTCCCTCCGTCCACGGGTGACCTCGGGGTCCCCTCCTCCCCGCAAGCCCACCACCCCGCTTCTGAGAAAGCCGCGTGTTCTGCCATCGGAAGGGCACTCGGCGGGGATGCGGGCCCAGGCCCGGGGCTCGGTGAGGGACTGACGACCTCGGGAACAAATGGCGAGGGCGAACCGGATTTCCGAAGCCAGCCTGGGGAGTCCCGCTCCGACCCTGCTGCTTTCTGAGCACGGCCCGCTGTGTGTGTGCTGGCGGGGCAGGGGGGGGGCGTCCTGGGAGCAAAGGCCCCGCGGTGGGCGGGCGGGCGGGGCTGGGGAGGGTGGGCCCGCCGCGTCCAGCCCGCTCCCTGCCCACCGCCCGCCGCCCGGGAGGTGAGTCCAGCGCTGTGTGATGAATGATCAGCCACCGCGCTTATTTTTGTCCTCTCTGTTATTCCGGGAAGCAGATTCCTAGATCAGCAATTAGAAATGTCACTTGTACTTTTGGGAAGGGGGGGATAATTTGCAAAGTCTATAATTGAGCATAGTAATCAAATCCGTTGACAACTTCAATGATCCGAAGATGGTAATTAATTTTAAATTTTGATGGAATGTATAATATTTATCTATTTTTGAGCTTTTATTTTTTTTACTGAGTAGCAACAAGCTCTGCTTTATTACTTCCTTTTTATCTGGTTTCTATACTTAGCATTGGTTCCTGGCTTTGTAACATATATATATATATATACATACATATATATATATATATATATATATATATATATATATATTCTTCCATCAAAAGTTTCCTTTGGGGAAGCTAGAGGCTCCTGAAGAGTGGACATCAGGGTCAACTCTCGCTCAGCACCTAATTAGAGGATGGTGGCCCAGCCTTTGGTCTCCTGGGCCTAGGGCTCTGCGGGGGAGAGGCCCGAGACCAGCAGATGGAGGGATGAGGAGCAGCCCCGCACGGCTCGGGAGCGGCGGAGGGGCACGGGGGGGGGCCCTGCAATTTCTGGGTTCCTCCCTGCAAGCCAGTGTCCTGGTTCTAACGTCTGTCTCTCCAACTATTACCTGCCTGTCGGTCAGTCATTGCATGCACACACACACACACACAAGCACATGTGCACGTGCAGACACACCTCTGCCTTCACGCGCATGCACGCGCGCGCCCACCCTGGTCTGCCGTGGCCCTCCCTCACATGCCTCCATCTTTCTTCGCCAGTGCTTGGCTGCTCTGAGCCCAAGGGCTGAGGTTGCAGGCTGCATTCTCTGTCTCGGTCCTGGGTCCAGAACATCCCAGCCTCCTTCAGAGGCCGGGGCGAGTGCCGAGGACGGGGTTGGGGGGGGGGGGTGGGGGGCTCTGGCCGGTCCTCTGAGCTGAGGCCCCCCCGAGGGGCTTGGACAGCAGCCCAGGGCCCGTGACCGCCCGGGTCCTCCATCCCAGCCCGGGCCCTGATGGAGCCTGTGCAGTGCTGGCAGGTGGTCTCCAGGAAGGAAAGAACGAGCGCAGACGTCAGTGTGCGCACACACTCGCAGGGTGTGGCCTTTCCACCACAAGCCACGTCAAGTGGGATGTTTGAGCATCACAGGTTAACGTTTTTCTCCATCAGACTCTTAATGACGTCATCGGCTCATATCACCGGCTTCCCAACAGAAATTTGGGATCGCCGACTTTCAGCTGAGAGGAAAACCCTACTAGGGTGTGCGGGGGCCCCCAGTGCCAAGAGCCCCGTGGTCACCGCGCCCGGCGCTGCCTTTCTTCCACGTGCCCGGAGAATGGGGTCTCCTCCAGGGAGCGCCCCACAGCCCCCACGCCCTGGGACAGAGGAGGGCAGAGTCCTCCACTGGAGCTGTGGGCTGTGTGCTCCTTCCTTGCTGTCCACATGCGGGCCTTGCACATGGGTGGGGGGGGGAGAGAGTCGCCCCCCCCCACCGCAGGACGCAGGAGGCAGCCCGGCAGCCGGACAGCGCGATGAGTTCTGGCTCCTCCTGACACCGAGCTCCCGGGGGCCTGGGCCCAGGCATCCAGGCCAGTGCCAGTGCACGAGACGGGCAGAGCGGGGTCCCCTTTCTCACGCTGCAGGATGGACAACTGGTCCGAGGACGCTGGGACTTCAGTGGACACGGCTCCCCTCTGAGCCTGGGGTCGGAGCTCCTTGCACCCCCCACGAATGGCCCTCGGGGGAGGCAGAGGGGGAGACGGAGGACACACACACAGGTCCTTCCTAGCCAGGCACCCCGGCCCTTTCCAAGTGCAGAGGAAGGGGCGCTGCGACGGACTGGCTGGGGGGCGCTTGGCCTCCCCTGCTGTCCGGTGAGCCCTTCTCCGTCTGGATGCTCCCCGCCATCCCCCCACCCGGTGTCAGTGTCCCTGCCGTGTTTGCAGCCGCTGGCCACACGCGAGGTGTGACCAGGGAGAAAGGCCCTGGGCCAGTGGCTGGGCGCTCACTGGTCACGGGGAACGGCCTTGCTCGTCCCGCCGGGCAGCAGGTGGGGAGCGAATGCCCCCGGCTCCGGGCAGTGCGAACCACGGCCGCTAATCACCAGAGCCAGACCTCGTGTTCCCGCAGAGGAGCAAACACATCCTAAATCCAATTGATCAGATGTAAAACATCGCCCGCTCCACCTTCTGTGCAGTCGGGTCAGAAGTAGGTGGCGTTCATTGCATTACTTGGCATAAACATGATTTTAATAATTACCGTCAGCCAGAACCATGCCTGCTCCTGAATAATGAGCGCTGAATTCTATTATCCTTCCGCATTAAATATCTTCCAGCTCGGCTCCTTCGGCAGGCCGGTCCCACGCAACGCCCGTGGCACAAACCACCCCTCCACGGCACATCCGGTCCAAGATGAAAAATCTCCGCTGCGTCCCGAAAATCTAATCACACGGCTTTCCACAGTCGCATGGAGCCTCATCCGCCGCGAAGCCCGTATCTCATAATCAGGAGGATGGGCTTGAATCTGTTATCATTTTAGGTAGATTTCTTGTTCACTGAAGATAATAATTATTCTCCACCCAAGACCCCGTACTTGTCTTATGAAAACATCTTTGCCTTGGCAATGGTTAATTCATAGTCCTTATCTGCTCCGTCAGCACCAGGACGCTTTGCGTCTGCTCCTCCGAGGTGACCCGCGCCCCACGTCACCCCTCCTCATCTCGCACGAGGAGACGGTGAGGCCCAGAGGGGTTAATTGACTCACCCAGGGTTACCTGAATAATTGAAGAGCCTTTGGCACCACAGATCAAGCCTGCATTTCAAACGTGAGCTCCCTGGGCGGACCGCACGGCTGCGTGTGATTCAGCGCCCTGCCTTGCGCCAGAGGAGGACGAAGGGAACCAGCGGCCGGCGACAGGTAACCGGGCATCAAGCGCGTGTTGCCGGAAAGGCCCAGAGCCCTCCTCCGCCCAGCAGGAGCAAGGGCACCTCCGGGGGGATTTCAGAAACCACAGAGCAGCCTTCCCTCCCAAGCAACCACGAGGGAAGACTGCCCACGGAGACAGTCATAGGCGTGTGCAGGACTCATGAACGTGCAAACGTGCAAGCACACACATTGCAACACACAAACATGTCTACATATACATGGCTGTGTGCAAATGCACACCTTCACACACTCAGGCACAGACACGGACGTGTGCACACACAGGGACACATTGTACACACACAAATCTGTCTGCATGCACAAACACACTCACACCGAGATTCTTCCGGTCGCTTTACCTTTGACCTCAGCTACGACACTACAGTCACGTTCATATGTGATCTCAGTGGCTTCTTTTTTGGAGGTGCTGGGATTTGAACTCAGGGATTCCTAGCGCTGATTCGAGGCAGACAGAGGGATCATGTAGGTTTGCTGCTAATCCTAGACTATTGATGGGGACAGACAGGAGGAGGGTCCTGGCCCCAACCGTCGGGTTCTGAGCAGGGACTGTTGATAGTTAGAGTGGTCCCCACAAATTGGGGGGGTGGGCAGGACATGGTTACATGAGTTGGGAATTCAAGACCTGCCCTGGATCAATGCAGAGTGAAAGATACAAAGTCTGTAGTGTCAAATAGCGACGTCTCAGGGAGAGCTGACGTCCTGCTTTCTCAGATCCACGGCCTGGCTGTTTTGGGGGGAGATGGGCTTGCAAGGGGAGCCGGCGTAGGGACATCTCCAGTGTTCGGTCTCTCTGTACGTGAGACAGTACTACAGCATGGTCTGCTGCGGGTGAATCCCGCGGGGAGCACCGAGTCTCCGTCTGACCGGTGACTCTAGGTGGCACTTAGAAGCTCAGCCCCACAGGGACGCAGTTGCCGCCCTGGCGGCAGAGGTGAAGCATGTCTGACAAACCACCACCTAGACGGTTAGCAGTGTTCTCCATGAAGCACAGTAGATTGGCCGCCCACTGACTCTGCTCGGAATCTGCGGACGCGGGGCGGTTCTAGGCCAAGCGCGCACGTCTGGTTTGAATCACCGGCGGCGGCCGTCCCTCAATCGATCTGCATGCCGACCCCAGCCAGCTTCTAGACTGGGGAGGGGAGGCTTTCTACACAGGGAGGGACGGGCCGCACTGCCGGAGGGACCCGCAGCCGCCGAGGCCCCCCTCCCGCCCGCCCCCCCGCCCCGAGGGATGCGTGGGGACTGCCGGAGGCGGGCCCTGCGCTGAGCTGGGTCCCAGAGAAGCAAGCAGTCTCGGGGCCTCCAGGCGGAGTCCGGTGTGTGGCGTGACCGCCATCAAGCCTTTCAGCGCTGTATGGATACAGTGTATCCTGACCGCCATCACGCCTTTCAGTACGCTCCCCCTTCCCGCCCCTGCTCCCCCCTTCCCGCTTCCTTCTCCATCATGCAGGGCGTCCAATGAATTCCTGACGGCACCCCCACCCCTCTTTTCTCCTCATTCATCTACCACTTTCCCTTGACCGCATCCCTTCCAAGTACCCACTGGATTTGGATGTGTCTAACCAGGTGAGTTCACAAGTTCTAATCTGGAAGTAAGGTGAATGGAGAGAGACAGAGAGAGAGAGGGAGAGAGAGAGAGAGGAGAGAGAGAGAGAGAGAGCGCGCACAGGGCACAGGGCACCTGAGCTCGCCAGCGTGGGTCAGAGCAGATGTGCAGCCTTGCAGCCTTACCGCACGCGCCTGCGGCCCCCGCTGCTGCCGGCCGCTCCACAGCGCCTCCCGCAGCTCAATTGACCGGAGGTTTTAGGAGCTCGTCCTACAAATGCAACCAGAAATGCCTTTGTGGAGACTTTCTAATGGTTCATGGGTGAACCAACCTGTTTCCTCTCTGAAGTGCAGCAGCTAGATGGTTTAGAGGCTCTCAATCTTAATAAAACCCAACGTGTCCCTTTCTCTAGTGTCGGTTTTGGGTAAGGAATGTCCTACTTTAGGATCCCAAAGACGTACTCCTTGAGAACATTCTCTTTGAGAACATTCTTGTTTTCCCATTTCAACCTGTAATCCATCTGAAATTGATTTTTCCGTAAGATGACGGGAAGGAATGGAGGCGATTCTTCTCTCCATACGGATACCCAGTCGCTCTCACCCTTTGCGTCACAGTTCTTTCCTACACTTCAGTCCTGGATCTATTTAACATCTTTCTTTGGTTTAACGATCATTTATTCGGCATTTCCCCAGTCTGAAGGAAGCCTTTGCTAATATCTCACTTGGAATTCTTCCGTAACAAAGCTCTGCTTCGTTTGCCCATTTGTTTATTTTTTTCAGCCTTTATTTATATCCATATGGACTCATGCATATTTATTTCTACATTGTCAAATCTTTTTTTTAAATTCAGTATTAAAGACAGAGTCATTGCTCACTTCTGACTAGGATGGAGTAAAGGGAGTGAATTCATCCAAAGAAAGCTGCATAAGGTGTATGAAAACCTGGCTTTCTTGCTCCTGCATGTCACACAGGGTAAGACGGGGGGCTCTGGATCATCAGAGACCATGGAGGTGGACGGGACTGTCCCAACTCCACGGCCACAGAGCTGCCACGTGGAGTCCTGGACTCCAGACCCAGGGACTGGGCAGGCACCACGGAGGTCAGCGCAGGAGGAGTTTTGCAGGAAGGAGCAAGTGAGATGTCACCCCCCCTTTACACACACACACACACACACACACACTCACACGGGAGGGGGGGGGAAGTGCTCGAGGGTCTCCAGAAACCCTGCTACTCAGCACACGTTTTGTCAGTGCACAAACAGGAAGTAACCTCCCACATCAGAGAATAAATGCCCCAAAGGACGAAGAGAACAGCACCCTCCACCCACACTCCACCCACACGTACAGGCCGCCTCTTCTCACAGGAGACCTTCTGCCCTGGGGAGCTCATTCTGAACGCCAGGCCTCCCTCCACAGGAGGAGACATGAGCCTGCGTGTAAATCTTCTGTTGCTCCCTAATAGGTGTCGAAAACGCCCGAAAGGAAAGGTGAACTCTTTCCAAGCAACGTGACTGCCGGCCGCAACCCGTCTCAAGAATCATTTGCCAAACTTAAATTTTGAACACTTAGCAAGGTAAAGGTCAGAATGTCTGCTGTCCAGTCCACAAACTCACAAGGGTAGAAAGAACTGGGAAGTGAAATTTCCGACGAGGAGGGGGAAAGTATCCATTAAGTCAAGGGTGAGTACAACTGGCAGGGAAGTGAGACTTGGCAGGAAAGGACAGAACATAGTTACTACAACCACATGCCGTGTATTCACAATGCCAGAGTTGGGGTTTGTCACGTAGAGAATGAAAGCCATTTAAAATTCCAAGTGGAATTTTAAAGCTAGAGCCAGGATCTGCAGTGCAAACCACAAAAAGTATATTACATGTGATGATTGGCACCTTAGACATCGTAGAAGAGAATATTAGTGAACTCGAAGGCAGCAGAAACTATCCAAACTAAAATAAGATTTAAAATAATTGCAGATCCCTAGTGAGCTACAGAGAAAAAAATGTTTAGCACCGTGGCATATGCGTAGTTGGCTTCCCTAGAGAGGCAGAAGAGAAAGAAAAACACATTAGAACAAAAAATGCTTGAGTTGCTTGTGAACTTTATGAAAACTATAAGCCCACAAATTCAGAAAGCTCAACGAACCCCCAAGATGAGCAAATAAGAAAACTACAAGGTGCATTCTCATAAAATGGTTCAGAATCACTGATAAGGAAAAAAAATCACAGAGCTGTCAAATAAAAAGTCCTATCATATCCAGAAGAGCAGAGATAAATATGACAGCAGATTCATCACAGAACCCATCCAAGCAAGGCACAACGGGGCTTCGTCTTTAAAGGAACAGCATGTCAACAGCAATGTTTGTATTCAGAGAAAGTATCTTTCAGAACTGAAGACAAAATAAAAACTTTCCCAGACACACCAAAGTGGAAAGAATAATTATCACTATAGAAGGAATTGGTAAACAATTTTCAGTTTTACTTTGAGTAATATACAGGTCCTGCAATGTTGTGGAATGTAACACACATCTACAAAATTGGTTGTCATTCTGTACATTGGGAAAGGACAATTGGGAGTTCAAAATTTTAAATGCAACTTACCTACCCATCAAATATACAAGATGCTTAGGGCTAACAACCCATGTGATAGATATGCTATACACAGAAAACTATAAAACGATGACAACAAAGTCTGAAAACTTGAGGGCTATGCTCTGTTCACGGGGTGGATGACTTAACATGGTAAAGACATCATTTCCACCAAGGGCTCAGTTTTCTATCAAAAGATCAAGAGAGGTATTTGTACCTAATCCTAATCTTATATAAGGAAAACCAGGAATCAGAATAGCTAAAACAAAACCTGGAAGAGAATGAAAGTTGAGTAACCACAGCACCTGATTGTAAGACGTGAAGACTTGCTCTGGGGATGGGGTATTGTGTCATTGTTAGTGAATCTGGTATCTAGTCAGCACGGGGCTCTGAGTTCACACCCAAATGAAAACAAGTCACAAAACAAAATGAACTTGCCTTGTGCCTACACAGTATTGTATTTGAAAAATCATATTTAAATAGATTCGTGGAGCAGGATAAGGTCTAGAATCAGACATATGCTGCGTGTCCTTTCACTGAATTGATGGCAAAAAATGTGAAGAAGATACAATGAAGGGTATTTCTTTAATGCCACTAAATGCAAAACTTCATTTTTGTACACTATAAAGTGATAAACCATGGCAAAATACGAACAATAGAAAGGAAGTTCTTTTTTTTTCTGCAATATGAATGAAAAGCAATAGCTCACCTTAATTTACAAGAAGCTTATGTAAGTCAGAAGGGAAAACTGAACTGCCCAAAGGAACACCAGGCAGAGACATCTGACAGGGTGGTTTTCAGAAATAAGAAAAGCAAACATCCACAGAACGCAGGAAAAGGCGCGCGCTCTTATTCATGACCCAAAGAATGCAAAAAAGGAGCCACCGTGAAGCGCTGTCTCTTCAGCCTGTGAGTCTCATTTCAAGGCGCACCAGGGAAGGAGAGGACAATGGTCAGAGGAGAATCTGTGTCTGGAGGAAACCACACCCTGGGTAATCACCACTCGCTAACAGAAGGCCCGTGCTAGAGAGTGTCGTGGCAGAATTTTATTCTACTTATTCTTAAACACACAATTTAATCATTTAAAGTCGTTATACCAAGTTTCCATTCAGCATGCCCAACGCATCTCCATCGAAACCGCCCCTCCCATCATTCTCCAGAAGCTTCTTCCAACCTCACCCATCGCCCCAAGCTGCCCGTGTGCGCTTTCCAACTTCAGGAAGGTGTTTTTCTCCGAGCGGAATGCCACCTTTGTTTCTCTGCTAAGCGGACACAAGCTCAGTTCTGCACCCAGCCGTGGCCTTGCTGGAGTTGGGCTGGGCTGGGTTTGGGGTGCTGTCCCCCCGGCTGTGGATGAAATGGATTTGGGGTGCTCTTCCCCCGGGCTGTCTCCACTTGGCTGCTCCTCTCTGTGACTCCAGTCTGGCAGCCAGGGGTCCCCAGGGCTGGTTACCAATCGACAGCACTTCATCTATCTTCTTCATTGCTTCTGAAGCGTTTGTACGTGCAATTTTACCTTCAATTACCTCTTTAACCACTTCAACCTACTTATTTTGAAGCCTCTGTCTATACATAAAGACATGAACAATTTTTAGCTCGAGTCAATTTATGCTCCGAAGGATTAGTTCATCGGCTGTGTTTCTTTGAATTACCTTTACTTAGGCTTTTCTTTGTTTTGATTTCCAGGAAAAACTGGAATGTGGAGGTTTGGAGATAATTTCTCCTCATTTCTGAGGCTCTCTCTCCTTCCCTCTCTCTCTTCCTACCGCCCCTCCCTTTCTCTCTCTCTCTCCCCCCCTCTATTTCCTTCTCCCCTTCTCTCCCTCTCTCCTCTTTCCCTCCCTCCTTCTCTCTTGCTCTCTCCCTGTCTCTCACCTTCTCTCTCCTGTCTCCTGTCTCCTTCTCCCTCCTCTCTCCCCCTCTCTTTCTTTCCTATCTTCCCCTCTTCCTTCCCTCTCACTTTCTCTCCCTTCCTCATTCCCTTCTCTCTCCCTCTTTCCCCTCTCCCTCTCTCCCTCTCCCTCTCTCCCTCTCTCCCTCTCCCTCTCTCTCTCTCCTCTCTCTCTCTCTCACACTCTCCCTCCTCTTGCTCCCCCCACCCCTATGGAGGGACAGAGCCTCTGCTCCATGCTTGGCACCGTCTGGATCCACAGCACACACAGAGCCACATCCTCTCCGGAGCTGCTGGAGACGGTCCGGCCCCGGCCCCGTGAGGCCCATCTCGGGAAGGCCTGTCTCCTGTCTGCTCCGGCCTCCCAAGCGTGCGGGGCTGGTGCTCGCAGCCCGGGAGGCCTCCCCTGGCCAAAGACCAGTGACCACCTCTCTCTCTGTCTGGCAGTGCTGGCCACCCCCCCCCCCCCGGGCAGGGAGGCGTCCACCCTTCTTCCCAGACCCCCTCTGGACTCAGAGCCCCTGGCCCTGCATTCGCCGGGGTCCTGGGCGCCCAGGCCTGGCGTCCTGCTTGGGGGGACCAGGGCTGTCGCCCCCTCCCTTCCCACGCTGTTCCTTCTCCCCAGGGGCACGGGACGCAGGATCACACAGTGCCAGCTCCCGTCCCCAGCTTGCCGGGAAAATCTTGTAATTGCTTTGAACTCTGAGGGGTTTAAATAATAAATACTTTTTTGTCTTGTGAAACCCTTGTAATTGGTTTTAACTGATAGGATTTTAAATAATAAATTCTTTTTGTCTTTGGTTCAGAAATTCCAAACAAAAACAGATTACAGAGATTACTGAACAATATGCAGGATGCTTATTTTTTTTTGTTGTTCAAGTAACCAGAAAAGAATAATACAAAATTAATGTGTGAGGTCCAAAGGTCGTATGCGCAGGAAGGTAAGTGATTTAAGACAACACAGAAATTAAGACGTTTAGTTTGTAAGTATTATGAGAATCAGGGCAAATTTATCTTTGATTTTAATTTTGACTAAAGTTACAATAATCACGAGCATAGAATGGTTCGGTGGATTGAAGAGAAAAAAATGAAGTAATCATGTTTAATGATTAGGTGATTTTTTTTTTCCCCTCTGAAAAAGTAGGTCATGTTCACAGGCAATGTGGACACTGATGAAAGAATCCTAGCAGCCATGCCAAAAATAAATAAATAAGCAAATAAATTAAAACGCATTGGAAGTGTAGGGGGGTGGGGGGGACTTTCATGACCGGACCAGCAAGTGAAGCCACGGGCGTGTTTAGAAAGTGCTGGAAGGAAGCGACTGTGGGCTGCTGGACACGTCTGGCTTCACCTGGCAGGCGGGGTGAGGCCCGCAGTCTCCCTCGGACACAGACAGCCAGGGCCACCGTGTAGCCCCCCACAGGAGAGGCCACCAGGCCTGGGGGTTAGACCCACCCACACCCAGGCCCCAAGGGAGGAGGGACGGACGGACGGATGGGCGGGCGGGAAAGGCAGAGGGGTCACCGGGGAGTCAAGATTAACAACAAACCAACCTGGGTCCCTTTGACGGTGCCCCTGCCCTGGCTCGGATTCCCGTCCTCCCGCGTAGACTTGGACGCGGGGTGGGGGGGTCCCCCCCCACTTAGTAAAGGTGACTAAGGCGTCTGGCTGCGGTGAGCCGAGCCTCCAGCCCTGCCTGTCTGCCTTCCACACACCACAGGCTCCACCGGTGCTAGGGAGGACCACGGCTGCCTTTTTCACCCCTTTGTCCCATTTCTGTGCTCATCTCAACACCTTCTAGCAGGTTCCAGAGGATGCTGGGCCCCCTGGGCTGGCCCTCTGCTTTCTCGGGCTCGCTTCCCAGTGGGCTGGGGCTTCAGGTCCTGGGCTGTGGTGGGACATCTCTCCTGGCTCCTGGGTTAAGGTGCCTCGGGCAGGGAAGGGCGGGGCCTGCCAGTCCCTGCTGCTCTGCCCACGGGGCGGGGGAGGGGGGAGCCACTGGGCTCCGCGGGGCGCCTCCTCCAGGTGCTCAGTCCAGGTGGGCCGTCAGCCCCGGCGCCCAGCACCGCGCGCGTTCCCCAACAGCCTCTTCTACAGCCTTTTACAAAGACTGTTTTAGTTTTAGGGTACACTCCTATGACGAGGCTGGGATGCTGGCATCTCCCCGCACAGGCCCCGCAGGCTGGCTGCTCCCCGCACAGGCCCCGGAGGCTGCTGGCTCCCTGCACCAGCCCTGACTTCTCACGCGAGCCCCCGAGTCCAGGGGAGGCCCCCACACCAGCACTGTGCTGCGAATGCCCCGCCCAGACGGTGCAAGAGGCGGAGCTTGGAGAAGGGCCGTAGTATCTTGAGTTTCTGTGTCTGACCAGCAACCCCAGGTCACCAAGGGAGCACGGGGACACAGAGGGAGGAGCGTCAGCCAGGAAGAGAGAAGGCCCGTCACAGCTCCAGCAAAGAAAATCCGCGGGTGAGCCCGCCCTGTGTGCGCACGCGCGTCACGAGCCGCCACCTCTGCCAGCCACAGCCCCGAAATAAAGCTGGGGACCTTTTGTGTCCGATGAAAGTTGAATGGGGGGCTGGGAACGTGGCCCAGGGGTACAGTGCTCGCCTCGTATACACGAAGCCCTGGGTTCGATTCCCCAGCACCACATATACAGAAAACGGCCAGAAGTGGTGCTGTGGCTCAAGTGGCAGAGTGTTAGCCTTGAGCAAAGAGAAGCCAGGGACAGTGCTCAGGCCCTGAGTCCAAGGCCCAGGACTGGCCAAAAAAAAAAAAAAAGAAAGTTGAATGAGGCACCCCGCGGCCCCAAATGCCCCCACATCCCAACCCGGAGCCTGACGCAGGACCTCATTTGCAAAATCAGGAGCCTTCACAAATATCACGCTCACCCTTGATGGTTCAGTGGTGCCCTAAACCCAGTGCAGCACGGACAGAGGAGAGGCCACCGGGCCCCTGAATCCAACTGGAGCGGCGAGAGCACGGGCCACGGACGCCAGCAGCCTCTCAAGCAAGCTTCGCCCCGGTGGGCGCGGGCTCACCCTGGACCCGGGGTCTCAGCTGGCCCGGGAGCCCAGGCACACGGAGAGGAGGTCCGTGACCTCTCGGGCCTCGCGGGGGCCTGTGGTCGGGGTGCCGCTGGGCATGTGAGCAGCCTGGAAGTTCTAGAACTCCTGAGCTCCACGCCAGGAATGAGGGCGGCCACCATCTTCCCCGCAGTTCACGTCCCCGCTGGTGTCCTGAGGCAGGGCAGAGGTTTGTCCCTGTTCTCTAGGGAAGTGGGTTTTGTGCAGAATTCCCTACAATTTACTTGCACCACAGAAAATTAATGACCATTCATAAATTCCTTTACAGCACAAGAGGAAAAGATGCAAACAGTGATTTAATGAAGTATTCCGCTCTCCACACTGTCTCTCCCATAACAAAAGGGCGTTCCTTAGCATTCAGAAGCAGTTGGACGGAGCAGAGAAGGTTCTGTAAACGGCCATTAGCATCTTAATTACATGATAACTCAAAAGACAGCGCCACTGAAAAAGCTTCACCCACCAATCCCTGGGCCTCCACTGCAGGAAAGGAGACGGGGGTGTGGCGTGGCCTGCATGGCGGGAAGGCGGTGGGCCAGAGACCCACCGCCTGCCTCTGCCGCAGGCCTGGCCTCTCAAAGCTGTCCCCAGCGCCGCAGCCTGAGAGCTCACCCCCAGGGCTTGTCGGGGGCCGGGGGGACCTTGGGACGGAGACGGTGAGCCTGGGCCATCCTACCGCTCTCTGACCTTGAGTCACGATGGCAGCCCGAGGCCTGGTCAGGACGCCCCTGCGCCGCTCAGCTGTGGGTCTGGATACCTCTCAGAGCCACCGGGTCCCGCCAGGACCACCCTGCAACCCGGGACGGGTGTGCGTCCCTCCCCTGGGGACAGGTGCTCGTCTGTCTCACCAGAGGCCTGTCTGTCCGCCGCCCACTCCCTCGGGGCACACTCTTCTCCGGCGGTGCCCTGCTCTGCTGTGGGGGTAAGCGGCTCCCTCCACCTCTGCCAACCCCTGGCGCCCCTGGACCGGTGAACGCCACCCCTCTGTCCCCCAGCAGTCCGGACTGCTCTGGGCTCTCCCCTAGGCTGGGCTGGTCACCCGGGGCTCTGTGCCCCGTGAAGCCCATGCTGGCCCCCTGAAGACGTCCCCAGCCCTGTGGGTTCCCCAGTGCAGGTCGGGGCCGCGCCGCGTCTCCCTGAGCTTCAGCAGGGGGACAGCTGGGCCCCGTTCTCTTGGACTTGTTGGTAAGAGGATCACGTGTTACCTGCTTTACCGAGTAATGTTTGGGGACGAGAGAATTAAGGTGTTCTGCTTCCAAAGACGATGGGACACCAGTGATCAAGTACGTCCTGCACCGGAAACAACTGAACAATGGCTGTTTGTGTCTATGGAGCAATTGTTTGCCAGAGAGTGGACAGTGAAGGCAGCCGTGCGGGGCAGGGGGAAGCCTGGGATGTCAGCCTCCTCCCTAGACCGAGGGGGAGAAGAGCCGGCAGCCTGCTGGAGCCCAAGTGAGCCCCGGGTCAGGGACTGTCAGGTGGCTGTGCGTACAGACTCCAGAGAGGGAGGACGGGGGCGAGCTGGCAGAGAGGACTCAGCTCAGGCAGCAAAGGTCACGCGCCTCACCCACTGTCAGGACGCGGTGGCGCATGCCCGTTACCCAAGCCACAGAGGAGGCGAGCGCTCCGGGCCGGGCTGAGCCGCAGGTGTGAGCCCAGCCCCGGTGATCACCGACGCAGAGGGGGCGGGCATGGCTCTAGATGCGGATCGCCGGCCGGGAACGCAGGAGGTTCAATCCCGCTCCAGCCGCGTGCCACCCGGAGAAAACGATGCTCTCCGTGATAAAATGCACACAATTCTATTTGTCCATTAAAAATAAACAACACCACAGAAAGGAAGATGAAGACAACGCTCTTAAAAACAGCGAGAGGAAAAAGGGCACGTGACCTCCGGGGGACTGGCTGTCGGAAGGGCGGCAGATTCCACGCGGGAAGCGGCTCCAGATCGCGGAGAGCGGAACGGCCTCTGTGGAGTGCCGGGCAGGCCGCGCAGCTCGGGGCAGCCCCGGCCTGGCAGGGGCATCTTTCAGAAACGGGAGTGAGAGACATAATCCCTGGATAGTCGAGGGATGGAATAATTTACTACCAGAAGGGCCGCTTTTCAGGAAGCATTAAGAAGTAGTCCTTTGAGCAGGAGGAAATCTGCAAATTGGATGTTCTCAAAGGAGTGAGAATTCTCCAAACAGTTAACATAAAATTGCTTACATCTACAGTGTAAGGAAGTGGTATATTAATATAACTTTAAATGGCATGAGGGTTTGTGTTAGACAACACGAATGTGAGGGAAACAAAGGGCTCTAGCTAATAAACTATCAAAAACTCCACAAAACGGAGCCATAAAGATATTCAATTAATCCATAGGAAACCATAAAAAGTGGGTTATATTGTTATTCAATTTTGCTTTGCGATGGACTGAAATGTAGCCATACAGATAACACATTAACTGTAAATTGTTGAAACAACTCCCTAAAATGAGACCTTCACTTTAAACAGTGACCCAACTGAAACCACACCTCAAAAATAAGGGCATGGCGGCATAATAAGCACAAGGCCCTGAGCTCAAACCCTATTACAGTACTACAGAAAAGAATAACACAAGTGTGTCAAGATAATGAAAAAAGAAAAATAAGCTGTACTAATGAGGTGAATATACTAATTTAAAGAAACATTTTACAGGGCTGGGAATATGGCCTTGTGGCAAGAGCGCTTGCCTCCTACACATGAAGCTCTCGGTTCGATTCCCCAGCACCACATATATGGAAAACGGCCAGAAGGGGCGCTGTGGCTCAGGTGGCAGAGTGCTAGCCTTGAGCGGGAAGAAGCCAGGGACAGTGCTCAGGCCCTGAGTCCAAGGCCCAGGACTGGCAAAAAAAAAAAAAAGAAATAAACATTTTACAACAAACTCTGAGGGACAAACGTGGTCATTTTATAAGGATACTAGGGTCTCTTTGACAAAGGACGGGACAATTACAAGCATCAATGTACAGAACTTCAAAATATTTGGAGCAAAAGTGGATGCTATCATAGGAAAGACATAGATAAATCTGAAGCTATAGTCAAATATTGGAATGACTGTCAATGATTGACAGGACAAATAAGTGGAAGACCAGCAAGGACACTGATAAATTGAACAACACCGTCAACTATGGAGTGATAGAAACTTAAAAGACCCCCTTCCCCGAGCCTGGGTATATGGGTCACAAGCTGGGCATAAAACATCTCTGATTATTTTGAAAGTCAAGTCCCAAGTCATGCAAAGCATGTTTGTTGAGAATCAAGTTAGGAATCAGCGACAAGAAAGGCATTTCTAAAGCTTAGAGCTAAGTAACACACGTGTCTAACTCCCGAGTAAGAACAAAGCAGAAAGGAAATTAAAAGCATTTTGGATGTAATGTAAAGCGGTAATGGGTGGAACAACGTGATGATTCTCTCAGGAGATACCAGAAAAAGACATGGAAAATTCAACATTCATTTCTGAATTTTTTTCAACCCTCTCTAAAAAGAGGCAGGGAGAGGGCTGAAAGGTTAGCTCTGCAAAACCTACAGTTAGCATCATGCTGAAGGTCAAATGCCTCCTTCTGAAGCACTTTGATTTTAGTAGACTTTCTTTTCCTTCCTTCCTTCCTTCCTTCCTTCCTTCCTTCCTTCCTTCCTTCCTTCCTTCTTTTCTTCCTTTCTCTCCCTTCCTTCCTTCTTCCCTTTGTCTTTCTTCCTTCCACTTGTTCTTTCTTCTTTTCATGCTTTCTTTTTAAAGTATTTTTAAGTGGCTGAATAAAGAGATTTTATTCAACACGTCAGTTTATGAGTCCAATACATCTTGATCAAGGTCACCCCTTCCATCCTTCTCCTTGATCTCTCCCAATCACACCCATCCTCTCAAGTTACCTGTAGAAGACTTGAACTTAACCATATAAACAACCACACTAAATATAAATGGCCTAAATAACTCACTGAAGGTATTTAAAAAATGCAAGATGACCTGCGACTTCAAAATTCACCTCAGAGGACACAAACCTGTCCTTAAGTCAAGTGCTATACAGTGTCTGTTCTAATTGCTTACAGTCAGCACTGTGTGGATGGCCATGGCCAAACGATATAGCAAGAAAAAGAAATGAGATGACTCTCACTCAGGTTAGTAAGAAAGGTGCCAAACTGTTTTTATCCAGAAATATTAAGTAAGATTCTTTATGTAGAAAGCTTGATGTAATCAACACCAAAAGTACTAGGCCTAGTAGCTGAGCTAATGGGGGTTATGGGATTCAGCATGAGTTTAAAACTTTGAAGGACCCTGAACCAATGAGGACATCGGAATCTATCTCCAAGTAAGACGGGACAAGGAAAGAAGCCTGACAGCAGGTTGTCAGGTAGCGCCTAGGCAGAGACCACGGGCTTCCTCTCAATGCATGCTGGGGACTGGGCCAAGGAGTACTATCTAGAAGGGAAGCTGGCTCCTGCCCACTGCCAAGTCACACAAAGACAAAGCAAACGGAGCTCAGTGGATCATGGCTTCTATTATTTAACGGGCCAGACCCCTCTCCCTGTGGCAGGCAGTGCGAAGCAAGGAATTCTGGGAGACCAGCGCTATTTATCCAGGTGCTGCCTCTGGGCCTTCAGCTGAGGCAGGAAGGAGCAGTGTGGAGAAGACAGGTTGCTGCTGGAAATGTCGGTGAGTATTGCTTCCTGCACGTTAACTCTGGTTGTTTTCTCTGGTCTCTGGACACCCATAGCCCGGCCCTAGCACAGCTGGCCAGAACCAAACGCTGTCCTTGTGACTTCACCATTTCCATACTGGGGACAAGCCAACGTGAGGATAAGTATTCTCTAAAATAATTACAGCAATATGTTTGAAATACTGCATGCAGAAGATAGGGTAAAAATGATAAAAATTGATAAAGATTAGTAAACTACTTCTGAAATAAATGAGAGGAGAGGAACAAATGGAGATGGACGAGGCCCCAGTGAGAAGACGCAATGCTGTTAAGGCGCCATTGTTCCTGAAAGTGAGTTATATATTTAATATTCTTATATTAAACCAGCTCCCAGGAGACAACCTTGCAGCAGTTTCTTATTTATGCAAATGGACAAGCTGACTCTTAACTAAGTGTGGAAATGGAAGTAACCAAGAAAGAGCAAAAACAAGGAAAAACAGAGCATTTCAAGACTATAATCTATGATGATCATTGGCATAAAATTAGAGAACTATGCAACAGGTACAAAACAAAGAACTGAAAGCCCATCCACCTGAATTTTGATAACTCATTTTTGACAAAAGTGCAGAGACAATTCCAAGGAGAAAGCATAATCTTTCAAACAAATAATGTGGGAATGATTGAGAATCCATAACTAAAAAAAAAACACTAAACTTGAACTCACAACTCACAACAGTGCAAAAATCTGAACTCAAATAATCCTAGGCCTCAGCATGAAGCCTTGACCTATAAAACCTCCTGAAGGTACCAAATGGCTCATGCCTGTAAGTTCTAGTTACCCGAGAGACTGAGATCTGAAGACCACAGTTAGAAGCAAGCCAGGGCAAGAAAAGACTGCGAGACTCCTATCTCCACGGAAACTGCCAAACATGCTGGAAGTAGAGCTGAGGCTTGAATGGCAGAATGCTAGCCTTGAGCAAAAAGAAGATCAGGAACAGTACCCAGGCCCTGAGTTCAAGCCCCAGACCCAGCACAAAAGAAAAAACCAAAGCAAACGACAACAACAACAAAAACTCCTTGCAGAAAAACAGTCTATGATGGTTTATGCACTTTCAGACTGGGTACTTAAATAGAATGCAAACAGCATGATTTTGGACAGATAATCCAGACCTCGTGGAAATGAAAACTTCTGCTTTCCAAACGGCATTGTGAGGAGAATGAAAGAGAGCAGTCTTAGGCTGGGAGAAAACGTTTGCACATTGTATCTTTGATAAATGCCTCGTATTAAGAACACATAAGAGGGGGCTGGGGATATGGCCTAGTGGCAAGAGCATATACTTGAAGCCCTGGGTTCGATTCCCCAGCATCACATATTCAGAAAATGGCCAGAAGTGGCGCTGTGGCTCAAGTGGCAGAGTGCTAGCCTTGAGCAAAGAGAAGCCAGGGACAGTGCTCAGGCCCTGAGTCCAAGGCCCAGGACTGGCCCCCCCCCCAAAAAAAAGAATACATAAGAACGTCCTCAAAAGGAAGGAAACAACAACTCCCTCCCCCCAAAAAAACCCCTAAAAATCTGTGGGAACTTCACCATGGAAGATACAATAAGCAAATGCGCCCTGAAACCACCCTTGGTGTCATTAGTCATGGGAGAAGCGCAAGACAGGAGGGGGAACGGCTCTGAGTCCAGGACTGAGCAAAGACAGCACACCCCAGGCAGGGCAGGGCAGGGGTGTGGGGAAGGCCGCCCGCACCTCCAAGAGCTTTCGCCGATGCGTCAGGTCGGAATCCGGGGGCTGTCCGGGTGGAGCGAGCCCGCCAAGGGCCGTGCAGATCTTCCTAGTGGAGACGCGTTCCTGGTGCCCGTTGCCCTCCGAGCCCACACCATGGCCCGGTTTAAACAGGTGCCAGCTCTGCCTCTGTTCAAGGTCAACAATGTGTCAGCCTGGCCGGGGGCCTGGGGGCATGGCCCTAGGGTGTGGTCGAAGGGCAGGCAGACTCGTTGTGTCTGTGGATAGGTTTTAAAGATGCAGTTAACATTTAAATCAATGGACTATAGAATGTAGGTGGCCCCCTACATCAGGCGAAGGAGGAAAGACAGAGGTCCCCCAAGGATGGAGAGCCTTGTACTGGAGCGGTAGCACTGAGTCTAATCCTGGGGCCACCGAGTTCTGGACTTGCCAGTTCCTGCCATCATGTGAGTTCATACGCCCCCCCCCCCACTTCCTATCTCTCTCTCTCTCTCTTTCCCACCCTCTCTCTCCCTCCTCTTTTGTCCCTGTTTCTGCCTCTTAATCTCCCATCCCTCCGCAGGGAAAAATTGACACATGGTACATTCAACAAAGAAACCACTGGAAGAAAAATGACGTAAAACATGCAAAAGACTGTCCGTTCTTGTTACTGCTTAACATCTTCGATTTTTAAGGTTCCATAACACTTGAAGAAATTAATTCCAGACACTGTAACCGTTCTACTGACCGACAGGACAAAGATGTATCCATCCTCAGGAGGCGGAGGGAAGAGCGCCGGTGATTCACTGACAGCGTGAAAGGCAATGCTTGCAAGCCGTGACCTCTTGCTAGGTCACAGAAATGCAGGCGAAGACACCGCAGAACGTCGTTCACCCCTGCGACCTTGCCCACACTCTGAGCGGGTGAGGACACCCGTACCTGCAGATCGGGGAGTCCGCACTGCCTACAGCAATGCCAACTACTGTTCATGCCTTTGGAAATCTGCCTGGCACATAGACGGCCAGATCGTCAATGATGTCCTGATTTTGGCCTAATGATTCTTCTATAATTTTTGCCTATAAATAACCATAACCATACAAAGAAGGCTTACTATGAACACGCTCATTTCTGAAGTGCTTAAAAAGAGTAAAGACTAGAAATAGTCTCCACTGTCCAAAAATAAGCATCGATTAAACAGAGGGTGAGGTTGACAAGTGACAGCATCACAGATTGCCACGACAGCAAGAATGTTCTGGAAGGATGTTGACGCTCTGAAATCATGTTCACCATGCACTCACCCGCTCTGAAAAACACCTGCAGGACGAGTATGTCTAAGGAAACAGGATGGCAAGGCTATCAGTGAAACCCCACACACAAGCTGTAGCAGTGAGGGACGTCCATTTGCTTGTCTACTAGACAAGCAAACAGAAGTTAGAAAAGGGAGGCAGGAAAGCCTGGTGCTCCCAAGCACATTTCGAAAAGCCAGATGGCTTGGGTTCCAGCCAGGAATGCCACCTCCCAGCTCGAAATTCTGAGCTCCTCCACCCAGGTGTTCCCGTCTGTACACGGGCACTGGCTAGGCCGCAAGTTTGTTAGAAAGGTCAAGCCCACGCGGGGGAGAATGTCTGCACGCAGGATGGGGTACGGGTGCGGCTACAGCTTAGTACATCACTAAGACCCGACACGGGCAATGGACAATAATCACTTACAGTGTCATCCTACCTGCTCAGGAGGCGGAGGCCTGAGGATTGTGGTCTGGAGTCAACCTGGGCAGAAAAGTCTCTGAGCGTCTTATCTCTAATCAACCACCAAAAATCCAGAGGTAAAGTTGTGGTTCCAGTGGTGGAGCCCCAGCCTTGAGCAGAAACGATGAAGGGCAGCACCCAGGCCCTGAGTTCAAGACCCGGGACTGTCACACACAAAGCATCCCTTACAGGAGTACGTTTTCTGCTTTGG
The DNA here is from genome assembly GCF_023159225.1 of Perognathus longimembris pacificus. Classification (NCBI taxonomy): domain Eukaryota; kingdom Metazoa; phylum Chordata; class Mammalia; order Rodentia; family Heteromyidae; genus Perognathus; species Perognathus longimembris. The sequence goes on along the minus strand of NC_063161.1, from coordinate 1,742,415 downwards.
TGGATTCTCTGCGGGCACGGGGAGCTGGCCCCTGCCCTCCCGAAGCCTGCAGCGGAGCTCGGCGGCTCACTGCCTTGTTTCCCGGCTCTCTGCCTCCTCTCCTCCTCCGTGCTGCCCCCTTTCCCAGCCCAGGGGCTCACTGCGGATGGAGCCCATGGAGGTGGCGTCAGTCCCCGGCAGCTGGCACAGTCTCTCGAGAGACCTCCTGCTCTCCCTCCCACTGTCCGTAGCCAGAACCTTGGAGTCGTAGAAGGCAGACGTGTCAGTCATGGAAGCATCCCGGGGAAGCCGCTAGGCCCGCCCAGGCCCCACACACAACAACCGCCCCCGTCAGTCCATCCCTTGAGCAGCTCTCCATCCATAGAAGCACAGAGTCGTCACAAAACAGGAAGATGGAGAAAATAAGAAAGCCCGGGCAAAGCGCGTGTCACCTGAAGAACAGCCGGAACCTGGGAGCGGGCCTTGAGCTCAGTCTGGGCACAGTGGGCCCTGGGCGGCCTCCGGGGCACCGCTCCACGGCTGTCCGTGGCCAACCCTGGCGCCCACCGGGCAGGGCGGCCATCTCCTTCCCATGGGTGGTTAGCGAGCGGCGGACCCTTGATGGGCATTGCCCTGAACTCCGAGGATTTCCTCAGGGTTAAACTAGTGCCATCTGCAGTGCTTTTAGGTTGCTGTCAAAGAAGTGATATGATACGCAAATAAACTCCCTCGAGTCTCAAATTTTAATGTCCTACTAATTCTGGCTAGTAATCAAAACCAGCCCATCATCAACAAAAACAAATTTTGTCAATTGGTAGCACACACTGGGATCCAGAACGGAGGCTCTGTCTCCTAGCAACAGAACTAAGCGCTCTGCTCATCCCCCCCCATCCTCAATTCCACCCTGGGCCTCTCACCAGGCCCTGGAAACAAGGCCCGGATGAGGCCCGCTGGGCCCGGCACCTGCTCTTGTCTCCAGGCTGCAGCTCTATAATTGGATCAGGGCTGTGGTCCATACTGAGGAGCCCCAGCTACAGCTCCCGAGGCTTCTCCCCGACCTCCCCGCCCCCCTCTCCCTCCCCCCCCTCCCACGTGTAGCGAGGTTAGAGACTGGCTGTCTCCAGCCTCCCTGGCTCCCAGTCTCAACCACAATCGGGGTTCCAAGTCCTGCGAAGGGCTCTGTGCTCAGTCCTGTCTAGGAATGTTTGGTGCACAACACGAACTGCACTCCAGCAGACTAAGGTTCCCCCACTAAGCCCCTGGTGTCGCAGCCCAAACACTCCCATCGGGTGTGTGCTGAGATCCAGCAGGCCTTGTGCCTCACCGTGCCCTTCCACTTGTGCTTCCCCTGCTTCTGCACCGCCCCCCCACCTCTACCTTAGACAGATGACTGTAAACCGAAGTACTGAGTGGGCAAGCAGCATCTGAAGAGCTGAATTAAGACAGGAAAGAAAATATCGGAGAATGATTGCAGACAAGTGTTGTTCCGTAAAGCTTTCATTTTATGTGTGTGCATGAGTGTGTGTACATAATAATATATATGCATGAGCGTGTGTGCAAGCATGTGTGCATGAAGTGTGCAGAAACACCTGTGTGTGAACACGGGCACAAATATGTGTGAGGCTGTAGGCACGTATGTGCATGTGATCACGTGCAGGCATAGGAACACATGTGCAAACCATGCGTGCACAACGGTGTAAACAAACACGTGCGAGTGTGCAAGCATATGAGCATCTATGTATGCAAATGAGTGCGTGTGAGCTTGTTTGGAGCTGGAGTATAAATATGCATGTGACTGAGCGTGTCTGTGCACACGTGTACATGCCCACGAGAGTGAGTGTTCACTAACACGTGTGTGCATAAACTCACATGTGTGGACACATGGGTGCATGAACATACATGTCCACACAGGTGTACATGAGCGTTTGCATACGCGAGCATGTGTACTGAATGGACGTGTGGGGGTGGTCATAAGGGTGACGCCCCCAACGTGACTGGCAGCACATCTCTAGGAAGTTCCTCCGCGCGCCCTGAAGTTGGTGGGGGGGCTGGAGAGCCACGACACCCCCGGCACTGCTGGGCTTGCTTCCCTCCTGTCTGCTTCTCCGAGCACCGCAAATGTCCGGAGGGAAGGGAGCGGAAGCCACTTGGCTCTCTGGCCTCAGGGCCTGTTCTCCAGCAGGCCCTCCATACACGCACGCCACAACGCGGAGTGGTGGCGCTGCACAGAGTTCCAGAATGGACAGGTGGCAGCCTCTTCCGGAGCAAAGGCTTTGATCGCAGGACAGAAGCTGGGAAGGGAGGGTCAGGAGCTCAGGGCCAGCTCCACAGAGTCCCACGGTGAGGCAGGGACACTGTCCCCAGACCCAGGGCAGACACACTGGACTGGAATAATCAAGCGGAAGAACGCTGCCTGGGTGTCCACGTGACGGCATTGGGAGCCCCAGCCTCTGCAGAGGGGCTCCCCACAGGGGCACAGACGGGGGTGGGGGCTCCACCTCTCCACAGGGGCAAAGACAGGGGGGCCTCCGCCTCTCCACAGGGGCACAGGCCTGAGCAGCTGCCCTTCAGAAGCTAGCTGGGAGAGCCAGTGTGTTAATGAAGTAGGAGTTGAAAATGCGTGAGCCGGGGTGTGTGGGGGTAGGGAGGTGGGAGATGGGGGAGGGGAAGGGGAGGAGTCCGATGGAGACCATCATATCACAGCGAGAACCCTGCTGCCACCTAGGTGGGCCAGAGTGTGAAGCCAGTCTTCTCTGCCTCAGTTTCCCAGAACAGTTCTGGACGTGTGTGTGCTCCGTGGTCGTGTGTGTGCGTGCAGACACGTGCGCGCGTGCACACGCATCTGGGTCGGCCCCTACGCGTCCTGCCACCGCCTCAGCCCCTCAGCAGCCTTCTCCACATCCCTGGACCAGGACTGGCAAAGTGAGAAAACACCTTCCAAAGACCGGCTTGTGTACGGAGACGACGCTGCTCTGAGATGATAAATACGCAAATCAAATGAGCCGTCCTTGTCCTCCTGCTCTCGAAACCCAGCTGGATCCCTGGCCCACCTGGCTGGGGTCAGCAGCCATGGGACTGAGAGCTGGAGAGACACCACTGGGCCTTAGTTCTGCTCACCAGAGAGCAGGGCCCTAATGGGACAGTGGAGCCAGGCACCAGCCGGGCCGCCTGTGATGGGGGGGGGGGGGGGAGGATCACCGTGGGAAGCCAGCCAGGCAGGACAAATCCATGAGACTCTTATCCCCAATTAACCCCTAAAATAAAGTGGAGCTTTAAGCTTGTGCCACAGGCTTATTAAGGCTAAGGGCAGCTCCGGGGCCTTGAGTTCAAGCCCGAGAATCAGATCCCACCCCCCCCCACGCGCGCGTGCACACACACGAAGTTCTGGAGTAGGTGTGAAGCGACATCTGTGTCCGCGCTTGGAGCAGGTGCCTAGGTCCTGGGGGGAACCGCGCGGAGGGGGGCCGGACCTTTGGTGACCAGGAGCCAGGCCGCACTCCCTCCCGTGGGCCGCGGGCATCAGTGCGGCCCCGAGCTGGGAGGCCGGCGGCGCCCAGCCTCTGCTCGGCTTTCACCCCGGGTCCCAGCCCACAAGAGCCAGGCCGGATCCGGGGCCTAGGCGCCGCGGGGCTCGTCCAAGCGGGCGGGAGACGCCGAGCCCCCAAGCCCCCAAACTTCACGCTGGCCAGGCCGGCCCCGCCGTGCGGTGCCCGGGCTGCGGGCGCGCCGGGCCGTCTCTGTCGCCATCCAGAGGCGCCGCGTCCCCGTTGCCGGCCTCCCGCGCGGGTCCCAGGCCGACGCGGGGCCCCGCCGCCTCGCCGGACGCGCGCATCGGGCGCGCCCCTCGCCCTGGTGCCAGGCAGAGCGCGCCGAGCCCGGGCGCGCAGCGACGCCGGAGCCGCGGGGCCCGCGTCCCCCCCGGCAGGCAGGCGGGCGGGCGGGCGGGCGAGCCGGCGCGGACGCGGCGGGCGCGGGCGCGGGCAGCGCGGGCGCGGCGCGGGGCGGGCCGGAGCGGGGCGCAGCGGGCCGGGGCCGGGGCGCGGCGGCGGCGGCGGCGGCGGAGGAGGAGGTCGCGGAGGAGGAGGAGGAGGAGGAGGAGGAGGAGGAGGAGGAGGAGGATGGCGCGCGCGGGTCCCGCACGTGGAGGCCGGCGCGGGGGCGCGGGCAGGGCCGGCTGCTGAGACGCGCTGCTGCCCCCCGCGCGGGCGCCGCGGCTTCAATGGCGCCATCGCCCAGGACCGGCAGCCGGCAAGATGCGACCGCCCTGCCCAGCATGTCCTCAACTTTTTGGGCGTTCATGATCCTGGCCAGCCTGCTCATCGCCTACTGCAGTGAGTACCGCTCTCCCGGCCGTGCGCGGCGCCCGGGCCCGCCCGGCCCGGTCCAGCCCTCCGCCCCGGCGGGGCGCCCGCGGGGCCGGCCGGAGTCGGCGCGGAGTTGAGAGCGCCTGGCGCGCCGCCCTGGCCCCCGCGGCTCGCCCGCCCGCTCCCCGAGCCGGGAGGGCCGGGGGGCCGCGCGGCTCCGGCACTGGGGGCCGGGCGCCTCCCCTCCTGCGCCTCCCGGGCTGGGCCGGGGCCCCGGGCCCGCGGTGGCGCGGCGCATCCCGGCTCGGCGCGGCCCGCCGCTGCCCGGCGTGCGGTCGCCTCCGCCGGCCCAGGCCGGGACCCGGGACCCGGGAGCAGCCCGGCGCCGGCGGCCCAGCGCAGCGCGCCCGAGGCGGCGGCGGCGGCGGCGGCGGCGGTGTCCGGGCGGGCGGGCGGGCGGGCAGCACCTCCAGGGCTCGCGGGAGATTCCCGCCTGGGGGTCCTGGCGGGGGCCGGCGGGGGGGGGGGGTGGAGATCTCGGCGGCGGAGGAGCCTGGAGCCTGGACCCCGGCTCAGGCCAGCTCGCCCGCCGGGCGCCTTCTGAAAAGGGCGAAGTGAGGGGCGGGATGCCCGCGGAGAGCCAGCTGCGGCCGCGGGCATTTCCGGAGTGGCCCGGGGGCTGAGCTGGGGCCCCCGGCTGGGGAGGCGCGGGCGCGGCGCGCTGGCCCGGCGGCCGGGTGCCCGTGGCCGGCTCCTCCGGGCTGCCAGGGGCGGGGGCCGGGGCTCGGAGTCCCGGGCGCAGCTGGCCGGGGTGGGTGGGGGCGGGCGAGCGCCGCGGCACCGGCTCTGCCCGGAGGAGGGGGACTCGCCGGGGGCGGGCGAGGGACCCAGGGTGCCCTTCCATCGCCGCGGAAAGAGGACGGTGCGCCGGGACACCTGTCATGGAGAGCGGCCAAGGCTCGGGAGGCGGGGGCGATGGGAAAAGACGGATTCTTTACAAAAAGAGAGAAAAAGAGGCCAACGCCGAGCCCCCCCCCCCCCCCGCCTCCTCCCCTCGGCCACCCCTGGGGCCCGGCCACCCACCGGCAGCCCCTGCCCGGCCGCCTCCGGACGGGACCCGAGCCGACCCGCCGGACGGAGTCTGGGACAGCCCGGCCCCTGCCTGCCAGGAGCAGAAACCGTCCACCGCCGTGTGGGCCGGCGGGGCTCTGCGTTTCCCCACAAGAAGCCTGACCAGGCCCGGCCCCAGAGGCTGGCCGAGCCCAGCAGGGTGCTGACCGCGGGCCAGACTCCAGCCAGGGGCCTGGGCCGCCGCTGGAGCTCCTCACCCAGCCCTCCGCGCTCCCTCGCCGGCCTGCGGGTGACGAGCGCAGGGTCCATGGCAGGTAACCCGGGGCGCAGAGCACCGCCACTGGAATGCACGTACTTGCCGTGTCTCTCCCCCCCCCCCCAATCTGTGTTGGTGCTGGGGAGAGTGGGAGAAACCAGGGCTTGGGGTGGCCCTGGTCCCCACCTGGCTGCCTTACCCGGCAGAGCCTCTCCGCCAGGGAGGAGCAGCTCTGCAGGTGGACACACAACTGCTGTAGCACAGGGCTCCCAGTCCAGGAGGGCAGCACTCTGCCTGGCAGGTGGGCGGCCCCTCGCCAGCCTGCCGTCCCCGGAGCCCGGGGGCCTGTTGCTTCAGTCACTCCGCCGCCATGCCTCACACCTCCCTGGTAGGCTGCCCACTCGGCAAGTTTGGTGTTGGAGCGCAAACCTCAGCCGGGGCCCGTGGTCAGAGTTCAGATGCAGCGCAGAGCGCCCAAGCTAAGCAAGGACAGAGCCCATCCTGCCAACAGCCCCACAAGGATATTTGGAAAAGACGTCTCATCCACAAGAGTCGAAATCCTTACTAACCGAAGCTTGGGGAAGCCACATTTGCATGGCTGTTTTTGTAATGTAATAGTTGACAGTAAGATAACATTTCTAGACATACCTCATTACTCCAGAAATGCACTTGGAGAAATTAAAACATTTCACTAAAATACAAACTAGACCTCATAATAATTGATAGGTTGAAACTGAAATCCGGGCAAGGGAGGGATACTTTTTCTCAGAATTACTAAGGCAAAGTAAACAGTAATGAAGCTTTTCTTAGGATTTCCATTCTCTCTTCAGTACTTCTGGGATGAAGGACGGAATTTAGCATCCTTGCTTGTCAATTGCTTTAGTTGTCAGTGAGAATTTTTATTACCCAAGAGGGTGTGTGTGTGTGTGTGTGCGTGCGTGTGTGTGCGCACAGGTACATAGACGCAATCGTATTAATTAGGGAAAGTGGTGAGCTTCGTACAGAATTCAAGGATCCTGCCTGTCAGTTCCCTGTGTTTCTCTGCAGCCCATGGGTCTTCACTTCCTGGCACTGCTAGGAAGACACGAGATGATTTCCTGGCCTGGTTTCTGTTGGGTTCTAGGCTCTTGGCCCAGTGAGAGCCCTTCCTGTGCATGGAGCTTTCATAGTTAAGGACATGGGCTCCACCCTCTGGCTAGAGCGAGACCTGCAGTCCACCAATTAGGCTGGTTGCTATGGTGACACAGCCTTGTCATTTTCTCCTATTGGGGAAAAATTGCCAGGAAAAAAAAAAAAAAAAAAAAAAGAAGGAAGAGGGCTGTGCCTCAAGTGTCTTCTTTTAAAATGTGAGCCCCGCAGTGCCCGTGCACCTTGTGGATGGCGGAATCAGCCTCTCGGCGGCCCGGCTGCCCGCAGAGGGCTGGGCTTGGTGGTGAGGGACGAGGGGCTTCTCTGCGAAAGTTGTCACGCGCTGGAGAAGCTCCCGGGTCGTGGCTCCTGGAAGGGCTGGCGTGTCTGATTTCTTCAGGGGGGCCTGGCACCCCGCACAGGCCCACTTTAGAGCCACAAGGGCCGGGGCTGTTGTGTGCCGTGACTTCTGCACTCTGGCTGCGGCGCAAGGCGCGTCGGACGTGGAGGATGGGCGCCGGGGAATGCCTTGGGATTCCTGAGCTTTCTCCCACAGCCCTGAGTGGTAGTCAGCGCGAAGGAGAAGAAGGCTGTCCTTCAGTGCCGTGCCGAAGGGGGGCTTGGTGGGCAGAGGTGCTGGCGTCTTGGGACATAATCATTTAACTTCTGCCCCCCCCCACAATAAATCCTGACAAAACGGAACTGTGCCTTTCAGTTAAACCTCATGTCCTCCGCTGCATCTATAGGAGGAATTACAAACAACTCCTGAATTGTTTTTAATCCATTAGAATACTAACCGAGCGTAGGCCCTCTGACGCTGCATTCCTCTATAAATACAATTTATGGCACATTATAGGAGAGATTAGACTATGCTGTGTTCCTGCTGCTTAAATTTTGTATCTAGAGATCTTGGAAACGTACCAGAGGCCTAATGAAGTGATGCCATTCAGAAGTTGATTCTTTTCTTTCTTTTATTTTTTAAAATCTCTCGTGGTTTTATTTGACTAATTTCTAGCATGAGATGTGATATTCTCCCAGTGATTTAGAGTGGCCTCCACTTTCGATCATGGAGGGAGAGGCACTGCGCCCCTCCAAGGGCATGTCCAGAGGTCTCCGGGGAAGGGGCTCGGGGCTGGCTTAGGACAGCACCCCTCTCCCGGGCCGGCCAGTCCTGGGTGGGCCCCAGCTCCGCCTGGCCTCCCGGCACACCCTGCGTTTTCCACCCAGAATCTCACTCGCATCCTCTGCAGGCTGGCTGACCCGGCGCCACCCCAGGCCCCGGGGCGTGGGGAAAGGCTCCCGTCACCAGACCGTTCGGCAGGCACCTGCCAGTCCACAGCCTCCCAGTGAAATATGGGCGGCAACTTTTGTGCGTGAAGGATTTTCAGGTGACTTTTTATGGGTGTAATTATGGGAAAATGTTATGATAATGGGGCACTAGGAAAAGGAGGAAAAGCAAAACATTAACATTCCCATTCTTTTATATGGCATCCCAGCTGCTGCTTTAGAAGGGCTCTTTTTTTGGATTAAAATATGGTGCTCGGGAGTCAATGACCTCTACGGATTTCTAGCAGTGCTGGTGACACCTGTCTAGTCCTGGCAATCAGGGGAGGAGTGGGCAGGAGGACCCTGACCAGAGAACATCTAGGGCTGAGTGAGCACCCAGAAGGGAGGACTCGTGGTCCCCTGGTGTTGGGGAGATGGGAGGACTCGTGGTCCCCTGGTGTTGGGGAGATGGAAGGACTCATTGTCTGCTGGTGTTCAGGGGATGGGAGGACTCGTGGTCCGCTGGTGTTGGGGAGATGGGAGGACTCGTGGTCCCCTGGTGTTGGGGAGATGGGAGGACTGGTAGTCCCCTGGTGTTGGGGAGATGGGAGGACTCGTGGTCTGCTGGTGTTGGGGAGATGGGAGGACTCGTGGTCTGCTGGTGTTGGGGAGATGGGAGGACTCGTGGTCCCCTGGTGTTGGGGAGATGGGAGGACTCGTGGTCTGCTGAGTTGGGGAGATGGGAGGACTCGTGGTCCCCTGGTGTTGGGGAGATGGAAGGACTCATTGTCTGCTGGTGTTCAGGAGATGGGAGGACTCATGGTCTGCTGGTGTTGGGGAGATGGGAGGACTCGTGGTCCCCTGGTGTTGGGGAGATGGGAGGACTCGTGGTCTGCTGAGTTGGGGAGATGGGAGGACTCGTGGTCCCCTGGTGTTGGGGAGATGGAAGGACTCATTGTCTGCTGGTGTTCAGGAGATGGGAGGACTCATGGTCTGCTGGTGTTGGGGAGATGGGAGGACTCGTGGTCCCCTGGTGTTGGGGGGATGGGAGGACTCGTGGTCTGCTGGTGTTGGGGAGATGGGAGGACTCGTGGTCCCTGGTGTTGGGGAGATGGGAGGACTTGAGGTCCCCTGGTGTTGGGGAGATGGGAGGACTCGTGTTCCCCTGGTGTTGGGGGGATGGGAGGACTCAAGGTCCGCTGGTGTTCGGGGGATGGGAGGACTCATGATCCGCTGGTGTTCGAGAGAGAGCCGCTGTTCTCTGCCAGCTGAGGACCTGTGTGGGCCCAGGGCCAGGAGCCTGGCAGTGGCTCTTAGCATCCCTTCCCGGACACACCCTCCACAGCCCACCCACCCGCCAAGACTCCTGAGCGGCTGGGGCTCCAGGGGTTTGAGGGGAGGCCCCTTGGGTGGACTGGAGGCTGGGAGACCCTCCTCCTCCCCTTCCCTCCCTTTCCTCCCATCCTCCCATGCATAATGTCCCAGGCTCATCCTGCCTTCTAGACTTCTCTGCTCAGGACTGCACTAAGCGGAGACCAGCAGCTGCCATGAGCTGTCCAGGTGCTGAATCTTCCAGAAACAGTAGCAGACAGCTGCCGTCACCCCAGGGAGCACGGCCAGGGTCTCCCAGAGGCTTTGGGATGTGTGTACTCGTTCAAATGGCCATCAGGAATGAGAAGTGGAGTTTCTTCCATTCCCACAGAGGCCAGGCTCCTGGGGCTCCTCGGGACCGCCCTCCTGCCGCCGGCAAGGAGGCCGAGTTCTGACCGCAGTCAGCCGCCCCTCCCTGTGGTGGGCCAGCGTCTGGCCAGCGTCTTCCTGGTCCAGGCACTTCCTCGCCTTGGGGTGAGCGGCGTCAACACTCCCCTTTGCAGGGACTCTCCTCCCCTGGCTGCGTGAGGGAGGAAGTGGAGGTGGAGGACCCGTTCCAGGCTCTTTGGTGAGGGCTGGGAAGCCCCCCAGCCTGGCCCTGGGGCACAGACATGGGCAAGATGGCACTCTCCTGGAGTTTGGGAGATGGGAGATGGGAGACAGGTCTCTGTGGACCCCAGGGCTGTCCACGCTCACCTTTCTCACCCAGAGCTTGGTGTTCAGGGCCTGTTCAAGTTGATTTGGCCCATGTCGGTCTTCAGCTTGTCTGCTTATTTGAAAATCTGTGGGCTTCATTCGCCAGCTGAGCTGTAGGGAGCTCGGGGATGGGCAGATGGGAGCCATCCAGCCCTCGGGGCGCCTGGACCCAGTAGGTTGTCACAAGAAATACGGTGTCCCCAGTGATGAGCCACCGAGCGTGGGCCTGGTCCATCCTGCTGGATGAATAAACGAGGACATGGAGAGAAGCCACCCATGGCATGGCGACTGGCTGCTAAGGCCCTGCCTTCCGCTCCAGAAGCCAGGCTGGGCCCTGGCTGCCCTCCCCAGGGGCCGGGGGCCTGGAGGCCCCTTTCCAGCCAGGAGGAAGGAGGCTGGCTTCCTGGAGTGGAGCCAGGCAAGGGCTCTGCAAGTCCACCCAGCTCGGGCCGGGCTTGCCTCTCAGATGGCCACGTCCCCCCTTTAGGCTTGGGGGAAGGGTGCTCCCCACCCAGGCCCATGAAAAACCCTGCCCCGTGGGCTACTCAGGTCCTTGCTTGCCCCCTCCCATCTTCCAGAGAACATCCTTCCCCCCCGCCCCCCAGTCAGCCTTGCCGGAGATGAAGGCACGCTGCCCTCTGCCCACAGGCAGCCCCTCCACAGCACAGCACCCTGGGCTGGCCCCTCTCCCCTGCCTTGGCACTAATAGAAAATGCTAGAAGAGGCGGCATTTCTATCACAGCACAGTAAGCGAAGAGAAGCAACTGAGAGTACCCTGAATTACTCAGACAGGATGAACTGGCCAAGCTCGGTATTGAACCAGTGGCTATGGAATATCTCTGGTTCTAGGATTGGCATTGGGGCAGGGCTGGAGAGCCAGGGGCGTGGTCACAGGGCTGGGGCGGGGCTGGAGAGCCAGGGGGCGTGGTCACAGGGCCGGGGTGAGGCTGGAGAGCCAGGGGGCGTGGTCACAGGGCTGGGGTGGGGCTGGAGAGCCAGGGGCGTGGTCACAGGGGCGGGGCTGGAGAGCCAGGGGGCTTGGTCACAGGGATGGGGCTGGGCTGGAGAGCCAGGGGCGTGGCCACAGGGATGGGGCGGGGCTGGAGAGCCAGGGGCGTGGTCACAGGGGCGGGGCTGGAGAGCCAGGGGGCGTGGTCACAGGGATGGGGCGGGGCTGGAGAGCCAGGGGGCTTGGTCACAGGGGCGGGGCTGGAGAGCCAGGGGGCGTGGTCACGGCGCCGGGGCTGGGCTGGAGAGCCAGGGGGCGTGGTCACGGCGCCGGGGCTGGGCTGGAGAGCCAGGGGGCGTGGTCACAGGGATGGGGCGGGGCTGGAGAGCCAGGGGCGTGGTCACAGGGCCGGGGCAGGGCTGGAGAGCCAGGGGCGTGGTCACAGGGCCGGGGCAGGGCTGGAGAGCCAGGGGGCGTGGTCACAGGGCCGGGGCAGGGCTGGAGAGCCAGGGGGTGGTCACAGGGGCGGGGCTGGAGAGCAAGGGGGTGTGGTCACTGGGTCAGGGCGGGGCTGGAGAGCCAGGGGCGTGGTCACGGCGCCGGGGCGGGGCTGGAGAGCCAGGATGGTGCCGTGTGTACCGCGAGGACTGGGTCAGTGTCCCGGGTCTGTCCCCACTCACCCCGCTGTGCAGGGTCTGCGTGCTGGTGCGGGCGCCTCCTGCCGGCGGAGTCCAGACTCGGGCGCCGGGCCCTGGCCGTGTGACAGCGACAGGTGCGCCTCCTCCCGGTGCTTTGCTTTCGGCGCCGCCCGTGGGACTGCAGCGCGGAGAGGGGGAGGACGTGTGGAGGCGGCCCACGGCGCCCAGCCCCGTCTCCTCGCTCACCCCCTCGCCTGCCCGGGCTCACCTCTCCGCGTGCCGGTGGTGCCCGGGCATGAGCTCCATGTCTGGGGTGTTGGGAGCCCCGTACAGGAAATTTCTTCAGGCCCTTCCCCAGTACGTCCCATCCAGGCTACATTGAGATCCGTTTGCGCTGCCACCCTGGGGGAAGCCCAGCTGGAAGGCAGGCTTCTGTGGGGTCCTCTGCAGGGAGGAGGGGCCCGGGTCAGCCCTCCACGCTGTAGGACACTCAGTCCCCCCTGGGCCCCCCCGACAGGCACCGGACAGGTGGTCCACTTTCATCCTGGAGGCAGCTCCTCCTGCCCCTGGGGCTGGGCCAGGGTTCACTGCCCCTTCTCTTAGGGCAGAGATAGATCGCCCGCCTGATTTCACGCTGGGGGGGGGGCATACTTCGGGGCCTGGACTTCCTTGCTGGGAGCGACTTGAACGTTCTCCGGAGGGCTTCCGCACCATGATATTTTAGCTGTTAAAATGGTAACGACTGCTCTGGCGGTGGAGACCAGGAGGACGGCTAAGGCCCAGCCCGGGCAACAGTTAGCAAGACCCCGTATCACACCCTAGGTAAGCGCAGCACTTTGCCTCTGTAATCCAGCTACTCGAGAAGCGAGAAGAGGCGAAGCATGAACGTGATGTTCACAAAAGCAAAGTTCGAGGGCCTGTGGGTGTGGCTCAAGCGGCGGCGCACCTGCCCAGCAAGTGCAAGGCCCAGGTTTTCAGACTCCAGTGCCACAAATGAAGTACATAAATGAATAAATAAACGTGTGTCGGCAAGTTCAAATCTGCCTTGAGTGCTGTGGCCTCACAGTGGGGGAGTGATCTCAGCCTGGAGAGAGGCACTGGCTCTGTTTTTAAATTATTTATCTCTGTACCATGACGTTACCTGATAGCACTTTCCTGAATATAGTTAAATACCGTTAATGGATTCTGGACGACTTGTGTTAATTAATTGGTGCCAATTTATGTTCCCTGGCTGCTGCACCGCGGCCGTCGCGGGATGCAGGCCACCAGAGCCACACGGGATGTCCCTGGGGCCCGCTCTGCAGCCGTCTGTGTCTGTGCTCGGTGGCTCCTTTCCGGGGGCCTCCTCCAGGGGTGGGGAGCCAGCGGGCGCCCCCCGTGCCCACATCCTCAGAGCAAGGCAGCCAGAAGGGCCTGGGCTTCTGCGCCCGTCTGCCAAGAAACCCGGAGGCTCCGGCTCCTGGGGGCTGAGAGGAGCATGGTGAGATGTGTTGCGGCTGGAACCCAGCCTGGTGTGGGTGCGCACTGCCTGCTGATGACCTCGGGCCCTGGAGGGCAGGGGCTCGCACACAGTCGATGCTGGACGAGAGGACCGCCCGCCCCGGGGGAAGCCGGGATCCATAGGCTTGGGAAGGTTTCACAGTCGTGCAGCCTGGAGACTGCGCTTCCCAAGCTCAAAGGACAGCAGAGCTCCCGGTATTAGTAAGGCGATGGTGGAAAGGCTGGTGGGCCCAGGGTAGGTGTCATCCTCCCAGAGTCCACGTCTAGTTGGACTCTTGTCACGTGCTGTGCTCGCTGAGAACAGCATTTGGGAGAGAGCGTCATTCTTCGTCCTGCCTTCTTGCTTTTCTCTGTGCCCTGAGGTTCCGCAGTGGGTGGGAAGCCATCTTGAAAGCAGCTGTGAGATCCCCGAGGGGGGGAAGGAGGGAGGGAGGGAGGGAGGGAGGGAGGGAGGGAGGGCGGACCCTCCATCCAGCTTCCCGCACGGCGACTTCGAGCCAGGCCCACGGCATCGTCACCGCCTACCCTGGTCACGTGGTCTGTTACTTCCGGAAGTAGCCAGGACACTCTGGGAGACCGAGAGTGTCCACAGAACACTGAGTGCCCTGTGACCTTGACCTTGACTTTGAGCCTGTGGGGCGGAGGCTCCGTGGACCGGCGAGGATGGAAGCTGGCTGGGCCATGCTGAGGTGAGCAGGGTCCCGGTCTCTAGGCCAAGTGAACATCACAGTTAAGCCAGCGACTTAAACAGACAAGTTAAACGAACACCAACAAACAAAGCAAGTGGATGTGGGGCAAGGTCAAGGGGAAGCTCTGAGTGTCCCCCCCCCGGGGGGGGGCCTGGGGAGGAATGAGTGGATCTCCTGTTGGGATCTCCACCCTGCTCGCCTTTACTGGCTGCAGCTTCCTGGCCGGCCCTTGGCGCCTGTCCCCCAGAGCCGGCCCTTGGTGCCCCGTCCCTCCTGTCCCTCCTGTCCCCCAGAGCCGGCCCTTGGCACCCCGTCCCTCCTGTCCCCCCGGAGCCGGCGGTGTGTTGTGGGATGCTGCGGTGAAGCCGCGGAGCCGCCTTTGTGCCGCAGCCCCCGTCCACCCCTGGAAGCATGGCTGTGGGGAGCGGCTGGGCCCGGGCCGCCCCTCAGCTCTGGCGGGTCTGCCGGCCTCCCCGATGCTTTCCTGTCCGCAGATGAGGAGGCGGAGGGAGGGAGGTGCCTGTTCAGGGTCAGCCGGAGGCGGCAGACAGGGTTACGTGGGTTCCGAGCTCTGAGCCAGGACCAGCTGCCCGTCCAGAGCCTGGGCTGGGGGCTGAGCGGAAGAGGGGCTCCCAGAAGAGGGGAGCCCGAGGTGCAGCCAGCCACGGTGGACTCCGTCCTCGAGGTGTCAAGCAGGGCTGGGGACAGCTGGGTGCCCCTCAAGACCCAGGCTGGGCCCAGACCCTCCCTGCCCTGGCTCTGCTGTGGTTTCTTTTTTATTGTCAAGGGGATGTGCAGACGGGTTACAGTTACATACTTGAGGTAGTGAACGCATACACATGTCTTGTGCTTCTTACCCCCTTCCTCATTCTTCTCCCCCCTTCCCCCCCAGCCCATCCCCTCTTGCTGTCATCATTTTTTTTTTTACCTTCCGAATGATGGACATCGTCATTCTAGTCCACAGTGCATATGAACTCTGTGAATATTAACAATAGAACAATTCCAGGTCGGGTGATTTGTACATTTCTTTCCTTTTGCTTGGTGCAGTCGGCTCCTTCTTTTCCCCCCGTTTCTTCTCTCCCCCTGCTGCCCTTGGGTTGCTTCGTTTGCTCTCATCAACGTCCGCTGCAGCTATTGGGCCCCCTCTACTGTATTTATTTCCACCCATTCTGTGCCCTCCTCCCGGCCTCCCTCAGATACGCCCTACGTGAGGTAAAGAAGAGAGGGCCCTCTAAATACGCTAAGACTCATTACGAAGAGGTCCTTTGCTTCCTTGTCTTCGGGGTTCTTCTCCGTCTGAATGTTGTTTTAGGTACCCGTGTGCCGTTGTTTCTTAAAGTTCAGCCTCGTCGCTTTTAAGATCAGGATTGCCACGAGTGGTTCTCGAGGGGAAAAGGCAACGAGAGCAGACGCGGCGGCGCACCGTGGGGCCGAGGCCGGAGAGCCGCGAATCCCAGGCCGGCCCGGGCTGCGGGATGAGACCTTGTCTCAACGATCCGCAGAATCCGTGCGAAAACAAACCTCCTTGTTGACGTGATCAGTGTCAGATTTGAGAGCCATTGGCTTCCTGTGTGCTGGTAGAGCAATTCCGCCCCTTGGGAGAAAAGCACTGCCTGGCTGACTCCCGCCCCCGCCCCCATGAGGTGGGACAGGAAGCCCCTCCTCCTGGGAGTCCCGCCTTGCCCCCCCCCCCCCCCCCGTTCCCCGCTCTCCACACTGTGAGCTCCCTGGGGAGGGCGGGACTGGCTGGGGCAGGGGGCAGGAGGGGCGCTGTGTCCTCTCAGAAGGGGACCCCGTGTTTCTGGCTGTTTGTGACCCTGAGGGCTGAAAGAAGAAGCTTGGTTGCGGTCCACATCCCCTCCTTTGGGGCCCCCTCGTATCTCCCCGGCTGGGGGAAAGGGTGCTCGGGAGAGTCCTGGCCACATCGATGCCGCCTCCGTCCGTGAGGCCGCGCCCCGGTTTGGGGGTTGGACGGGAGCTCCCCATGCTCTGGGGAGGGGGGCTGCAGAGCCCCCCGAGTCCTGAGGAGGAGCCCAGGGCCCTCTGGCTGGGGGAGGAGGGGGACAAGGGGGAGTCACTGCACAGGCCTGCGGCTGGGGCTGCCCTTGGGGTCCCCAGCCGGCCCCCCGCTCCCTTGATCTGGCCCCGCAGCTGCTTCTGCGACCCGCCTGCTCCGGAGGGCGCCAGCTTCTGGCCACCCCCAGAGAAGCGGCTGGCTTCCTGGAAGAGCCCACCTTCGCTGGCCCGGTCCCCGGTGGCTTCTGCTCCCCGCACACTGGCTCCGGTGGCTCTGCTTCCCGGAGGGGCTGAAAGGCAGCCGCCGCCACCCCCTTGAGCCCCTCCTGCTTGTCCCTCGCTCTCCTCCCCGGCTTCCTCCCCGCCCCCTCCTCCGCACTGGTGCCTGGACGGAGGGTACCTGTGTCGGTCAGTTTCGACAGCGGCGGACGGCTTCAGGGGGGAGGGATTTGCTGTGCCACAGTCTCGGGGTTCGGGGTTCCGGTCCACAGACCCTGCGTCCTGGGCCTATGGCAAGGCAGCGCAGCCGGGGGGGGGGGGGAGGGGAGCATGCGGCCCAGGCTGCTCCCCTCTGGAGGCCGGGAAGAAGGAGAATGCAGGAAGGGGCCCGGCAAGGCCAGGCCCCCCCTTCCCCAGGGCCACCGCCTCCCGGAAGAGCATCATCAGGTCATGAACTTGCGCAGTGACCAAGTTTTGATGAGACCCGAGCCCTCGGGACCCGGCGCGTCCCAGACCCCACCTGCCGCCCTCTGCCGCGCCCGGCCCTCCAGCGGGTGTATCTGCGTGGCGGGCACGCGGCTCGCGTTTGTACTGACGTTTCTGTGGGAAAAGTAGCTTTCCATCAGCACCGCGCTCCACGCTCTCAGAGGAGCTGCCGGACACGGCCCCCTCTGCCCTGAGCTCCTGCCCGGGCTTCTCACTCTCAGCCATCCCTGGGCCTGGCATGCACCGCCATCGCCCTGGGCCCCAGGGAGGGAGCCGAGTGCTCCAGCGATGGCGGGGAGGCCCTTCCTCCTTTCCCCGGAGAGCCAGGGGCAGCGCGCGGGAGCCGAGCGGGCCCCGAGCGGTACGTACACGGCCAGTTCCCCGTCAAGGTGGTTTGAAGGGCGCAGGGGCCCCTGGCTGGGGCGCAGTTGCTGCATGGGCTTGGTGCGGAAGGCCGCTCCTCCAGCCGAGGCTGGGGCCCAGCACGGGGACCCCGGGGACGGGGTCTGCCAGCACCAAGGCCAAGGAAGGAGGCCGCAGCCAGGCTGGGGTTTGAGGACCGTGGCCCCCCCCGTAGCCTGCCTGGCTGCCGGGGTGGTGCGGTGTCCCCAGGGTGACCTAGCGTGGCTGGGCATCCCAGAGGCGGCCACGGCGGGGGTGCGTGGGGCGGACAGGGCCCCTCCTCTCCTCGTGTCACAGCCCCGCGGTGGCAGGGAAACAGCCACGTGACAGCAGGGTGATACCCACACGGGGCAGGGAAGCAAGCACCTCGCAGCACCTGTAGGCAGGTGGGCATTTCACAGAGAGACTTTAGGAACTAGAGGAAAACGCACACGTCTGAAGGAGGACAGCAGAACGTGCAGACGGGCGTCGGGGACCGCGGTTCTGAGGCTGTGTGCGCATCTGCTCGGGGTTTTCCTGTGCTTCCGTCCTCCCTCCGGGCACAGTGCAGGTCCCCCGAGAAGGCCCCCCGCGGGCCGTCCCTCCAGTGGGCTGACCTCTCTCTCAGGGTGACCGGGCAGCATCTTGGTGCGTCATCCCGGGCCAGTGTGATCCCCCAAACCGCTCAGTCCACGTGCGCAGGCTCTGAACACGAAGACCCCGTGCCGTCCCGGAGTCCCGAATCACAACATTTCCACCTCAAGTACTGTAACCGTGTTTCAGGAGACAGCAGTGGGCACTGGAAAGCCAAATGACACGGGGCTGCCTCCTGCTGGTGAGGAGGCCGGCTGGTCAGCCGGTTACTTTTATATTATAATCCCCAGGCACTGTCGCCTTGATTGATAAGCTTGTGGAAAATCCAGTTGCCTCTTATTACATTTAATTTTGGCATTCGGGGTTGACGTGGCCGTGACCTCCGGGTCGTGGCTCTGTCTGGACGTCTGTGGGGTTAACTCTCTCGGCGAGGTGGCCACAGCCTCCCTCGGGCGTGGGCCGCGGGACGGGGAGCTCTCCCCGTAGCTGCGTCTCCACGGGCGTGGTCTCAGGTGGACTGTCCTTTCAGGTTGTCCTCAGGTGGCTTCTGTATTAGCAGAGAGGCGAGCCCTCTGGGTTGGCCCCCCCGTCCTTACCAGCGGCTGACTCATCCCATTTGACAACCACCCAGCCTCAGTTCGAGAGAGTGGCTGAAATTGAGCACCAGGTTTAGCTTTGAGCTTCCTGGCAGACAAGGCAGGAAGGGCAGAATCGTGTGGCTTTCATGGTGTGTTCTTAGCCGGAAGCGTCTCAGAATGCTAAGGCCGCACTAAAAGGGGCTGTTGCTGTGTGTCCCCTGTGGTGGCACGCTGACAGACGTCTCTGATCTCCAAACACGCAAGGTCTGCTCTGTCTGTCGCTCCACATTCACGGAACAAACCCACCGAGGCCCAGAGTTGAGAGGGCCTCGGTGTCGCAGCCAGGCCAGCCTGGGACTCCCTGTAGAGTAAGGAACAGGCCGGTGTGGCCTGCGGTCAGGAGCAGCGGAGCCCAGAGCCAGTGCTGCTCATGACAGCAGTCCCAGTGTAGGGCGGAGGCCCCATCCCCCCACCGCAGCTTCCGGTCCGTACGTCCAGCCTGCTCCTCCCACCACCGCCAGCTTCCCCGTGACCTTGGCTTCAGGCCACAGGGACTGTCACTGCCTCTCTGTCTCCTGTCTCCCCCTCCCCCCACTCCTCCTTTCTCACGGACCACTCCAGGGGGTCCCCGAGGCTCTATGCCCAGGACTGCTTGGCCCCTCTCCTCCCAGGCTGGCCCTCCTGAAGTCCTACCTGCACTGTCCCAGAATTACCTCCTGACCTTGGAGTCATTCAGTGGTGAGCATCTTCCTAATATCAGGGTGGAATCTGCTGTGGAGGAGCCAGAGCCCACCACGGAGGACCCAGAGCCCACCACGGAGGACCCAGAGCCCACCGCAGAGGGCCCAGAGCCCACCGCAGAGGGCCCAGAGCCCACCACCAAGGACCCAGAGCCCACCACCGAGGACCCAGAGCCTACCACGGAGGACCCAGAATCCACCACAGAGGACCCAGAATCCACCACAGAGGACCCAGAATCTACTTTGGAGGACCCATAATCCACCATGGAGGAGCCAGAATCCACCACGGAGGACCCAGAATCCACCATGGAGGACTCAGAATCCACCGCGGAGGACCCAGACCTCACAACGGAGGACCCGGAATTCACCACAGAGGACCCAGAATCCACCACGGAGGACCCATAGCCCACCACGGAGGACCCGGAGTCCACCACGGAGGACCCGGAATTCACCACGGAGGACCCGGAGTCCACCGTGGAGGACCCAGAGCCCACCGCGGAGGACCCAGAGCCCACCACCGAGGACCCAGAGCCCACCACCGAGGACCCAGAGCCCACCGCAGAGGACCCAGAGCCCACCGCAGAGGACCCAGAGCCCACCACCGAGGACCCAGAGCCCACCGCGGAGGACCCAGAGCCCACCACCGAGGACCCAGAGCCCACCGCGGAGGACCCAGAATCCACCACAGAGGACCCAGAATCTACTTTGGAGGACCCATAATCCACCACGGAGGACCCAGAATCCACCACGGAGGACCCAGAATCCACCACGGAGGACCCAGAATCCACCATGGAGGACTCAGAATCCACCGCGGAGGACCCAGAGCCCACAATGGAGGACCCAGAGTCCACCACGGAGGACCCAGACCTCACAACGGAGGACCCGGAGTCCACCACGGAGGACCCGGAATTCACCACGGAGGACCTGGAGTCCACCACGGAGGACCCAGAACCCACCACTGAGGGCCCAGAATCCACCACGGAGGACCCAGAATCCACCACGGAGGACCCAGAGCCCACCACGGAGGACCCAGAGTCCACCACGGAGGACCCAGAGCCCACCACGGAGGACCCACAGCCCACCACAGAGGACCCACAGCCCACCACGGAGGACCCAGAGCCCACCATGGAGGGCCCAGAATCTACTTTGGAGGACCCATAATCCACCATGGAGGAGCCAGAGCCCACCATGGAGGACCCAGAATCCACTATGGAGGATCCAGAATCCACTATGGAGGACCCAGAGCCCACCATGGAGGACCCAGAGCCCACAATGGAGGACTCGGAGCCCACCATGGAGAACCCAGAATTGGAGGGCCCAGAGTCCACCACAGAGGACCCAGCATCCACCACGGAGGACCCAGAGTCCACCACGGAAGACCCACCTAGAGGACCCAGAGTCCACCATGAAGGACCCAGAGTCCACCACAGAGGACCCAGAGTCCATCATGGAGGACCCAGCATCCACCACGGAAGACCCAGAGTCCACCACAGAAGACCCACCTGGAGGACCCAGAGTCTACCATGAAGGACCCAGAGCCCACCACGGAGGACCCAGAGTCTGGCTTGGGGACCCACAGAAGCAGGCAGGGCCCTGGCTGCACTAGGCAGCTGTCTCCCTGGACGGAGGGCGGCCTGGGTGGAGGGGTCATCAGGACTGTGGTCGGCAGGGGGTTCCTGCCGTGGGATGCCGGCCAGGCCCGTCGGCGTCTCCCTCCGCCTTGGACCACGCCGCTCCTGTCTCCACAGCACCGGCGCCGCCAGGCCACTGCGGACTGAGCCAGGGCCTCGCCCGCCCGCCTCCGGGTTCCCACCCTCTCTGTGGGCGCCCGGCACCGCCGCCCCTCAGCCACCTGCGGCCTTGACCTCCCACCCGAGGGTGGAGGAGAAGCCGGCCGCCCGCCTGGTGATTGGCCCAGCGGCGGGTCTGCCATCAGCTTCACGATGCATGCGCCACCCGAGGACTAATGAAAGCAGATGGCGGCGCAGCCTGCGTGGAGGCGCGGGGCTGCTTTTACATTTAAGTTGATCGGAATTAGGTGAACGACATATGCTGGTGGAGATTGAGAAACTTCTAACTACCTAGTAACGGCGTTCCTCAGTACCCTTCCTGGAGCTCCGCGCAGCCGGCCCCTCGGCCCCACACGGGGCCCCCCTGCCCGCCGCCCGGGTCTCGGGGGCCCCCCGTGAAGGAGGTGGTGTAGATCAGAGGAGTGGAGGCTTCTGGGAAGACGTCACCAGTGCCCCCCGGGACAGCGCTGAACAGAACACGGTGGTGGCCCAGCTCCCGTCGGGTCGGGTGCCGTTCCCGGGCGGTCTGGCCTCGCTGACCTCGTTTAGATGTGTTTTTCTGTAGTGAAGTAAAATGCCCGTAACAGGATCGACCACGATGTGACGCCTTGGCCACCTCCCACAGCAGCCCCGTGCAAATGTCCCCCTTTGCCGGGCCCCTGCTTTGAGCCGGGCTAGCCCTGGCCCCTGGCAATCCACTCCTCAGACGGGATAGCCCGGGGTGAGAAGCTTGCCCCCCCCCCGCCCCCCCCCGCCGGGCCTCGCGTCTTCCTTCCTCGGAGGGCGGGGCGAGGGCTCGGCAGGTGGTGAGGCCACAATCCGCGGCCCTCCACGTGGCCCTCCAGAGTGGACAGACAGGTGGGAGGCCCCCGCCCTGCCTCCCCGCTGCCCGGGTCCCGGAAGCAGGCCTTGGCTGTCACCCCGAGAGGCAATGCCGGGTGGGCAGGGACAGAGGCGGGGCTCTGCCCGCTGGCTCCGGGCACCGCTCCCGGGCTCCTCCTGGGTGCCCCGTGGCCCTCTGGGGGCCGGGAGGACGTCCCGGAGCCGGCCGGCCCCGTCCTGGGCCTGGAGCCGTAGCCCCGGCCTGTGGCGGATCCGGGGTGCGGGCGGCTGACCTGTCAGGGTGCCGGCGTGGGGGCGTCGGGCGGCCGGCTGGGCCGGGTCGGGTGTTGGCTTCGGCCCGGGCGGGCACTGGCTGCGGGCCCCGGCGCGGCCCCTCTGCCCTGTCCGGATGCTGACCCCAGCCCCGACGTCCCGCGGGCCGGGCGAGGTCTCGTGGTAATTTGGGGTTGGGCTCTCTGGCTCGGTGGGCACCTGCCGCTCCTGCCCGTTCCCTCTCCGCCAGGCCTCCCCCCCCCCCATTCCCCGGGCAGGCGAGGCGGGGTGGGAGTGAGATCCTGGCAAAGTCCACCCTGTTCTCCAGCCCAGTGACGCACCCATGTGACGCACAGGGCAGCCCCGCTGAAAAGCCCCTTTGTTCCCTCCGGCTAATTAAGAAATAGCAGCAGGCCTCGGGGGGGGCCCGGGCCCCCCGTCCTCTCTGGACGGCAGCCATGGTCAGCCAGGGCAGACGGCGCCGTCAGCCGCCGTCGGCTTCCGGGGAGACCCCAGGCCCACCCCGTTCGGTCCTCGGCCCCCTCTGGACCCGCAGTGCCTCCGTCGGTGCTCCAAGGAGTCCTGGGCCCCCACACCAGGGCAGGGGAGCGGCCTGCAGCGACCTCCGCCTCCTTCCCAGCCGGGGGCTAGTCCCCCCGGCAGGTGGGCCGCAGGGAAAGCGGGCATGTCTGCTCTGGGGCGGCAGGGTCCCCACATCCCCGGGCTGTGCGGGGGGGGCACTGCTCCCTGCGGCCGGGGTGGCCTCACTCCTCCGTCTAGGGCACAACTGGCTTTATCCCGGCCCCTGCCTCTGGCTCAGCCCGCCCCCCAGCCCCCCGGTGGCTCCCCAGGAGAGGACTGGGCCCGTGGAGGAGCAGAGGTCGTCTGGGACAGCTCCGCGCTCCCCGAGGCTCTGCCCACCGGCCGGGTTGCGCGGCGCGAGGTGGTGACACGGGCGCTGGATGTCTTCCTCGGTTTTCACCCGCCGGAAGCCAGGCAGACAGGGGAGCCCGGCCGCGTTCCCGGCGTCTGTGGCATCTCCACCGCTGCCCCGTGGGGGTGAGCGAGGACCCGGCTGCAGCGTGGCGGGATGGGCCTGGCGGGGAGGGGGTCGGTCTCCGCCTGCCCCCCAGGCCCCAGACGGGAAGCAGCCCCCCAGCGGCTGTTCCCCGGGCACAGAGCTAGAGGGTAGTTTAAATTTGAAAATTAACATGGAATCAAAAGAGACAGAGTAATTTTTTATTCAGCCTGAGAGGTTATTTGCTTTCTCAACCGATGCTTAGTGTACTGATACATGATGTCAAAAGGTAAATGATTTTAAACCAGATTCAATTTAAATTTCATTACATATTTGTAGCAGATAGAGGCTCCAGGAATCCCTCGCTTTCTCTTGGAGCATCCTTCACTTTTAATAACTCCGGTGCCTAATGCCCTAATCTATTTATTACGCGTCAGGAGAGCGGGGCCCGCTCCTCAGACGCGCCTGTCCTGTGTTCCTGAGCCGGGCACCCGGGCCTCCCCCGCAGCCCCGGTGGCACTCACGCCGGGCCGGCAGGCAGCGGGGGCCATCTTCTCATAGGACCGAGGGACGGCAGTCGGCACAGGAGGCTGGGGAAGCGGGTCCTTCCGGGGCCTCGGGCCTCCGCGTGGCAGCAGCCCCCCGAGCTCTGTGGGGCAGCCTGGCCCTCCCTGGGGCACTGCGGGAGGAAGGGTGACCCAGTAGCTAGCAGGCACTCGCCCGGCCTGGCCCCCGGGGCGGGAGTGGATGCGGGTTACGGTCCACGTGGGTCTTCAGGCCGTCACCAGCCCCGGGTGGCACCTGCACCATCTGCTTTCGTGTCCCCATGAGCCACCGCACCCCACCTGCCCCACCCGAGCCCGGTGCCCAGGGCCGCGTCCATGGCCACGGGGCGGCCTTGGTCCTGCAGGCAAAAGTGACCCGCGGAAGCGTTGGGGAAAGGTCCGGTGTGGAGAGACGGGTGAGATCACTTGTCTCCCGTTCGTTGGGGAGTCGGTCCTGAGCCCCCAAACATGGCGGTATGCGGGTGAGAGGCTGGGGAGGGGAGGCTTGGGTGGCCTGGGGTGCCCACCGTCAGCAGCGTGAGGGCTGGGAGGGGACCCCGGGGCCAGCGCGCTGGCAGAGACCCCGGCGGCATGGGCAAGCACGGGGGGGATACACGTGTAGGTGGATGAGGTCTTCATTGGGAGTTCATCGCCTGGTGAGCTCTTCCCACCACCGCGGGAAGCGCGGTGACAGCGCAGGCACAAGGCGAGCCAGGGCTGCGGGGGCCAGGGCCGGGCTCCTGGGGGCCCTGGGCTGCGGGGGCCGGGGCCGGTCTCCTGGGGGCCCTGGGCTGCGGGGGCCGGGGCCGGTCTCCTGGGGGCCCTGGGCTGCGGGGGCCGGGGCCGGGCTCCTGGGGGCCCTGGGCTGCGGGGGCCGGGGCCGGTCTCCTGGGGGCCCTGGGCTGCGGGGGCCGGGGCCGGTCTCCTGGGGGCCCTGGGCTGCGGGGGCCGGGGCCGGGCTCCTGGGGGCCCTGGGCTGCGGGGGCCGGGGCCGGTCTCCTGGGGGCCCTGGGCTGCGGGGGCCGGGGCCGGTCTCCTGGGGGCCCTGGGCTGCGGGGGCCGGGGCCGGTCTCCTGGGGGCCCTGGGCTGCGGGGGCCGGGGCGGGCTCCTGGGGGCCCTGCCGGCCCCCTCCGGCAGGTTCGACCCGGCACACCTGGACTCCCGACACAGAGCGAGGCCGGTGCGCGCGGGGGCTCTCTCCCCCCCCACGTGGGTGGCTTCTGTCCCCCACCGTCGAGCAGTGGGCAATGCGAGGGTTCAGACCACGGCCCAGAATCCCGGGGGGGGCCGAGTCTCTCGCCAGGCCCCCCAGTGGCTCCTGCCTGACTCCTCCCCTCTCCCCTCTGCCCACCTCTCTCCCACTCCCGTTTTTCTCTCTCCCTTTCTGCAATGCTAATGATATTGTTTGTTCCCAATGCCACGCACACAAAAAGCACAAGATAATCACCCGGGCATTAGTCATCATTAAGCTAGTGATAAAAACCAAAGGAGTTCTCAAGTGCGGTTTCCAGGACGGGCGTCGTGTCTGCCATGAATGGGTGTTTATCACAAAGGTGGGCTTGAGCGCGCAATCCACGCCGCGGCACCAGCCGGGCGGGGACGGCGGGGTTGGGGGCCGGCGGGGTTGGGGGCCCCACCCGTGGGCACCGAGGGCGGGCGCGGGCGGCACGCAGGTTAAGTTGCCCTCCTGGAATCACCCCCGCGTCGTTCCTGGGTGGCCGGCGGGGCCCCGGGCAGGGAGGGGGCACCGCGCGCTCCGCGCCCTCCGACGGAGGCGTGGCCGCCGAGGACACACCGGGGCATGGGGAGAGAAACCAGGAAAATGGAGCCGGTGCCTGTGGGCCCTGGACCCTCCAGGCGGGGGGGAGGGGGACGTGGAGGGGACATGGCTGGCTGGGCCCCCTCCTGGGACGCTTTCAGGCACCCACGTGCCTGTGGGAAATGTCTGCAGGTAAGGGAACATCTGACAGGAAGGGCTACCAAGGCGCTGGGGAGCTCGATCCCTGCCCCTCCCTGCCCCTCCCTGCCCCTCCCTGCCCCTCCATGCCCCCTCCCTGCCCCCTCCCTGCCCCTCCCTGCCCCCCCTCCCTGCCTCTCTTCTGCCCCTCCCTGCCCCTCCCTGCCCCTCCCTGCCCCTCCCTGCCCTCCCTGCCCCTCCCTGCCCCTCCCTGCCCCTCCCTGCCCCTCCTGCCCTCTCTCTCCTGCCCCTCCCTGCCCCTCCCTGCCCCTCCCTGCCCCTCCCTGCCTCTCCTCTCCCTGCCCCTCCCTGCCCCTCCCTGCCCTCCCTGCCCCTCCCTGCCCCTCCCTGCTCCTCCCTGCCCCTCCCTGCCCCTCCCTGCCGCTCCCTGCCCCTCCCTGGCCCTCCCTACCTCTCTTCCTGCCCCTCCCTGCCCCTCCCTGCCTCTCTTCCTGCCCCTCCCTGCCCCTCCCTGCCCCTCCTCTCTCCTGCGCTCTCTCCAGCTGCAGGGGAGCAGGTGCTGGTCCTGGGAGCCATGCTTGCCCGGGCCGGGGACTTGAAGAAGTGGCAGGCGACAGCAGCCCCCTCTGCCCTGGGAATAGGTGCACGAAGGCAGCGGCCCTGCGCACGGGCTGGCGGATGGACGCACGGAGCCCTCCCGGGGGCTCGGCGTGTGCAGCTGATCCCTAGCCGGCGGAACACCGGATGTCTCTGCGGATCAGCACTGGGCGGCTCCTGGTGCCCGGCTCCCCCTCTCCCAGAGCTCCGAAAGCTTTCACTCAGCGTGGGCAGGTAGACCTTAGTTCCCCCCCCCACCCCGACGGTGCTCCCTGAGGCCTCCTGCCGCTCCTGTCCAGGGATGAAGGACTCTGCGAGGAAGCACAGCAGCCCCCGTGGAAAGCCCCACCTCCTGACGTTTCCGGGCTGCCCTGGCCCGCCACCTGTGTGCTTCAGGCAGGGGCCTGCCCCAGAGACGGAAGACAAGCCGGGGGGCAGGGGGGTGCGCACAGCAGGGGGTGGAATCGGCCACGGGGGCGGGCTTGGGGCTCAGGGCCGTGGCTGCTGCCCCGCTCGATCCTCCGCTGCCCGGCCGGTGTCCGGGAGGCCCCGGGAGCCTGGTGTCTCCAGCTGAGCACCCTCCCCCGTCCTTACCGCCCCACTCCCATTCATCATCGTCTCCATCCGTCTCCATCCGCCTGGGCGCGTTCATCCGCCCTCTTCCTCCTCCCCTTCCTCATCCGCACCATCTTCTTCCTCCTCATCGCCGTGAGCCTCCCCCTCCGCCCCACCTTTACCTTCGTCGTCCTCATTGCTGTCTTCTCACCGCCATTGCGGTCCCATCGTCGCCGCTCTGGCACGGTGGGCGTTACCACCCTCCCCCTCCCCCTCCTCCCCTTCCCCGCCATCGCCGTCCATCGCCCTCCTTCCTGCGGCGACGTCGCCACGTCCCCCCCCCTCCCCGATGGCTACCACCATCGCCGTGACCGCATCATCGTTTTCACTGTAGCCCCTGTCACCCCCCCCCATTGCGGTCCTTTCCTCCCTCACCATCACCACGACCTTGATCACCCCCACCACTGCCGCCATCTCCCCTCCCCCTCCCCCTCCCCCTCCTCCTCCCAGCACCCCATCCGCTGCGTGGTCAACAAAGTTCACATCACCGCCGCCGCCGTCTTTGTCATCGCCGCCGTTGCTTCCCCATCCGCTTCGCCACCCTCCTCTCCCTCGTGGCCATCGTCCTCCGGGACGCCTCGGGACTCCCGAGCTGCGTCTTCCTTGCCTCCCACCTGAGGCCGGCCCGTCTGGGTTCATTCCGGGGTTCCGCTCTTGGCCCGGGGCAGGAGCAGGAGGGCTCACTCCACCGTCTCGCTGCGGGGAGCGGGAGCCGGGGAGACCCAGAGCCGCCCTGGCCCCGGGGCGTGACCGGCCCGTGGTGGACAGTTTCCCTCGGTGGGACTCCGGCCCTCCGGGTCCAGGGGAAGGGGGCCTGGGAGGCCTTCGCTCAGTCCCAGACTTTCCCTCCCCGCCAGGAGCTCCTTTGTCTCAGACCCACTGTACAGCCAGTTGTCCCCCCCAGTTCTGAAACGGGGTCTTTGCCCTCTCCTGGGGTCAGCCCATTTGGGTGGGGCAAAGATTGTCCCCAGGTTCTGAGGGTTGGTGAGCAGGACACACCCCTCCACCCCCCCACAGTCAGGCCCGAGGGGAGCCTGGCCCCCGCCATCCCTCCCCAGCTCCGATGGCTTCTCCTGAACCACGTGGCCCCCGCCGTGATGGGACCCGTGCTCTCTCCCTTCCCCCGGGCTCGGTCACATCGCTTCCCCGGCTGGGCTCTGTGCCGAGAAGTGCTGGAGGTATTTTTTTCCCGTGCCACCATTGGAGGCCATCCGAGCCGCCGCTGGTTGGGGGTGATTATGAACAGCGCCGCTGCTAACACTGGTGTACAGGTTTTTGCGGGAACGCAAGTCCCTCTTCCTCCAGGGATCACATTTTTTTTTGATGTATGTGAAATGAAGAGCCCAGCGTGCCAGTTGTGCAGTGCTCTGTGGGGTGGCGCGATGAATCTCACTGCCCGAAACCCTGAACAACTTCCGTGTGTGAACTGGGGAAGGGGTAGAAGGAGTTCCCAGGTGTCCCGGCCCTGGGGAAGGCCCGGCCATCACGGAGCAGAGCAGCCAGGCTGCGCCTCCCGCCTTGTTCGCGTGCGCGCCCCGCCCCCTCCTCACAGGCCCTGCGGTTGCGCCCCGGACTTGGCAAGCTGGAGAGCTTGGCCTCGGTCACTCAGTCACCGTCACCTCTGCACTGTTCTCTGCCCCCCAGGATGACCTCCTCCGGCTCTCCTGCTCACCACCCAGCCGGGCATGGGCGCTGCGTGGTGGGGTCCGCCCTGGATCTGGGAGCAGCCACGCAGGGGCTCACGGGGGTCCTTGGGGTTCCCCCAGCGCCCTGGGGACCCCGTATGCTGCTGCTCCGGCTAGCAGTGCCTCGGCTTCTCCGTCTCCCCTCGGCCCCTCTTGTGTCCGGTTGATTCCCGCCAGCTGCCCTTCCTCTGCCTCAGCACCTCGGCTCTGAGTGGCCTTCAGGTCCCCTGGGTGCTGGGGACGCCACAGGTGGCCGGGCGCACATCAGGGTCTCTGACCTCAGGGGCAGCGCTGGACTCCGAGCCCGATTTCCCGTGCACCCCGGGGCTCGCTGCGGCTGGCCACCGATGAGCTGACCCTGCGGCGGGGCCCTGCGAGAGCCGGCCCTGCCTCGGCCCCCACCCCCACTGGGGTTCAGCTGGCAGGGTGCGCGTGGGGCTTTCCCCTCCCCAGGACGCCCCCTGGGCTCCGCGTGTGTGGCTGGAGAGGCCTCTGTCCACCTCACTTCCCTGTGCCCTGCGTGGCTCAGAGAAGAAGGGTGTCTGGTCAGAGGGGTACCCTTGGCCCCGTTTCACAGAGGGGGAGACAGGGACACCCCCTGTGGCCTTGCCCCGCCCCCTCCCCCTCCCACAGGGAGCAGGACATGTGAGGACTGGAACTCCCTTCTGGCCTCAGTCTTGCTGCCCTCCCCCCCCCCGATGGACCATGATGCCTTGTCTTTGGTTGATTCCAGAAGCTTCTTGGTAGGTAGAGCGGCGGTAGGTGTTGCTGCTGAGCCTTGTGGAGCCGTGGCCCGGGTCCCGGAGTCCCCGGTGCTGAGGCCTTTGTCCTGGGGCGGCAGTGCCATGCAGGCCGCTCCCTCTCCTCATCCGGCTGCTGGCCACCAGTGCCTGTGGGCACATCCGATTGTCCCCTCCTTCCTGGCCCTCACAAGGAGACACAACGTCCTGTGAACTCATTTGCATGTTGATCACACTGCCATTGTGTATCTGGGAGTTTTTTATCGTGAGAAGAAAGAGATAATCATGTTGGTATAGACTGAATAGACTTGAAAAGATTGCAAGATGGCACTTTCATTGGAAGAGGGGAATTAGTTTAAAAATATGCTGTCAAAATATGTTGTTCTAAATGCTGAGTTGATGGTTCTTTTGTTTTGCTTTGTTTCTTGAATGTGTCATTAGGAAAAAACTAGCAGTGACATCAACTGTGAGCTGGGACGGCAGCCCTCTGGGGAGGGAGAAGAGGTGTGGCTGTCCTTGCGTTGTTCACCGAGTGTTTCCTTTCCTTTTAATATCGCCTCTCTCAGGACGCAGCCCATCTCAAGTTTGGTAGAAGTCAGATGGGGATTTTAGGCGGCAGCAGAGCTAGGGCGCTGTGCCAGGCTTTTCACAGCGTGGCCCCCACCTCTTCCCCTCCCAGCTGGGCTGTGTCCAGCTTGGGTAGAAGGTGGTGCAGAGTGAAGATGGCCAGTCGGGCAGGTCAGCGTGCCCCGGGCGTGCGGGGGGGGGGGGGGGGGCTGCAAGGATGAGGTAGGCCTTGCCTGGCAGTGGGTATGCACACGCGCCCTACATGGGCGAAGGAACTTCACAAGCGCTGTAGGGGTGCTGTCCAGGCAGCAGATGCAGGGTCCACTTCAGGAGACAGCCACCCAGGCAAGACCTGGGTGCTCAGACAGGACGTAAGGGTGTTCAGGCAAGAAGTGGACGTTGCCAGACAGGACACGGGG
The DNA here is from genome assembly GCF_023159225.1 of Perognathus longimembris pacificus. Classification (NCBI taxonomy): domain Eukaryota; kingdom Metazoa; phylum Chordata; class Mammalia; order Rodentia; family Heteromyidae; genus Perognathus; species Perognathus longimembris. The sequence goes on along the minus strand of NC_063161.1, from coordinate 1,712,564 downwards.
GTGTAAATAGGAGAGGCTGTGTCCAGGCAGGTAACAGCGATCAGACAGGTGGGGGTGACCAGACAGGTGGGGTGACCGGACAGGTGGGGGTGACCAGGGTAGGGGTGACTGGGCAGGTGGGGGTGACCGGGCAGGTGGGGGTGACCGGACAGGTGGGGGTGACCGGGCAGGTGGGGGTGACCTGGCAGGTGGGGGTGACTGGGCAGGTGGGCATGACCAGACAGGTGGGGGTGACTGGGCAGGTGGGGGTGACCGGGCAGGTGGGGGTGACCAGACAGGCTATAGTGGGTCTCTCCCAGGCTTGTCTGTGGCAGTGTTGGATTTTCCAGGCAGCTGTGGTCTTGGCTTGGGTTTGGGGTGGGAGGAGGCACAAGGTGATTTCCCATCCCTTGTCCTCCAGTCACTGACCCATAGCTGCACTCCTTCTGTCCCAGCGAGCCTGGTGGCCTCAGAGGGTAGCTAAGGGCAGAGCTGTCCCGGTGCGGGCTAGGAACCGGGCCTGCATGGCCTGCTGGTGCTCCTCCTGGAGGCCCTGAAGACGGGCAGCACCCGTGGGGTTGTGTATCCTGTGCGCACCGGCTCTCATAGGACCTGTCCACTGTCAGGCAGGGTCAAAGCTTGTCTTGCAGCCCCCCCCATGGGTGACCTGCACAGTCAGCTCCCTCCCCATGGCAACACAAGGGGGGGCGGTGAGGGCTCCATCTACACGTCTGCGTGCAGAAGAGATTCAGCCTAAGTTTCTCCCGCCACGGCATCCGCACACACTATCTGACAAATGGGGCCATCCGGCAGCTTTGAGCAGCTGCCCACCACGGCCCAGTCTTCCCGAGGAGACACAGGCTGGGCCAGCCTCCTCACTCAGCTGGGCCTGGTCCACACAGCCAGGACGCCCCTGAAGCCTGGCTGTCCACCACACCCCGGGCTGTGGGCGTCACATGCGGGTGATTCTCCCGTCCTGAGCCGGGGTCTGCGGATAGCCTAGCCCAACCTGTTGCTGTTTCACAGAGATGAACCGGGGCAGGGCTCCAGGGGAACCTTCCATTTCCTCTCCTGCTTGGGCTGAGACAAGAGGCCTGAGGCTGTCCCCTGCCTTCTGCCGTCCTCCTGTCCCCCGTCCTTACCACTAGAATCTTCTACCTTTGGACCGAATTTCCGGGTCCCCCGTCCCAACCTCCCTCAGGCCGAACCTCCACTCGACTGTGGTAGAGTTTCCAGAAATGAAGTCAAGGCTGGGAGAAGCACCGCAGTGGCCATAGGCCCGGGGACCCAGGAGCCAGAGACACATCCCCTGGGGTCAGGGTGCCCGTGCGCCTCCTAATGTCTGTCAGCCCTCATGGCTCCCGAGCAGCCCTCTCCCTTCACTGGGGAGAGTGGCTGTCCTCGTGGCGTGCCCAGTGGCTGTCCTCGTGGCATGCCCCGTGGCTGTCCTCGTGGCATTCCCCGTGGCTGTCCTCGTGGCGTGTCTCGTGGCTGTCCTCGTGGTGTGCCCCATGGCTGTCCTCGTGGCGTGTCTTGTGGTTGTCCTCGTGGCATGCCCCGTGGCTGTCCTCGTGGTGTGCCCAGTGGCTGTCCTCATGGTGTGTCTCGTGGCTGTCTTCATGGTGTGCCCCGTGGCTGTCCTCATGGCGTGCCCAGTGGCTGTCCTCGTGGCGTTCTCGTGGCTGTCCTCACGGTGTGCCCCGTGGCTGTCCTCGTGGCGTGCCCAGTGGCTGTCCTCGTGGCGTGTCTCGTGGCTGTCCTCATGGTGTGTCTCGTGGCTGTCCTCGTGGCGTGTCTAGTGGCTGTCCTCATGGTGTGCCCAGTGGCTGTCCTTGTGGCATGTCTCGTGGCTGTCCTCGTGGCATGCCCTGTGGCTGTCCTCGTGGCGTGTCTCATGGCTGTCCTCGTGGCGTGTCTCGTGGCTGTCCTCGTGGCGTGCTCAGTGGCTGTCCTCGTGGCATGCCCCGTGGCTGTCCTTGTGGTGTGTCTCGTGGATGTCCTCGTGGCGTGTCTCGTGGCTGTCCTTGTGGCGTGTCTCGTGGCTGTCCTCATGGCGTGTCTCGTGGCTGTCCTCGTGGTGTGTCTCATGGCTGTCCTCGTGGCTGTCCTCATGGCGTGCCCAGTGGCTGTCCTCGTGGCGTGTCTCGTGGCTGTCCTCGCGGCGTGTCTCGTGGCTGTCCTCGTGGCGTGTCTCGTGGCTGTCCTCGTGGTGTGTCTAGTGGCTGTCCTCGTGGTGTGTCTCATGGCGTGTCTCGTGGCTGTCCTCGTGGCGTGTCTCATGGCTGTCCTCGTGGCGTGCTCAGTGGATGTCCTCGTGGCGTGTCTCGTGGCTGTCCTCGTGGCATGCCCCGTGGCTGTCCTCATGGCGTGTCTCGTGGCTGTCCTCGTGGTGTGTCTCATGGCTGTCCTCGTGGCTGTCCTCATGGCGTGCCCAGTGGCTGTCCTCGTGGCGTGTCTCGTGGCTGTCCTCGTGGCGTGTCTCGTGGCTGTCCTCGTGGCGTGTCTCGTGGCTGTCCTCGTGGTGTGTCTAGTGGCTGTCCTCGTGGTGTGTCTCATGGCGTGTCTCATGGCTGTCCTCGTGGCGTGTCTCATGGCTGTCCTCGTGGCATGCCCCGTGGCTGTCCTCGTGGTGTGTCTCGTGGCTGTCCTCGTGGCTGTCCTCATGGCGTGCCCAGTGGCTGTCCTCGTGGCGTGTCTCGTGGCTGTCCTCGTGGCGTGTCTCGTGGCTGTCCTCGTGGTGTGTCTAGTGGCTGTCCTCGTGGTGTGTCTCATGGCGTGTCTCGTGGCTGTCCTCGTGGCGTGTCTCATGGCTGTCCTCGTGGAGTGCTCAGTGGCTGTCCTCGTGGCGTGCTCAGTGGCTGTCCTCGTGGCATGCCCCGTGGCTGTCCTTGTGGTGTGTCTCGTGGCTGTCCTCGTGGTGTGCCTAGTGGCTGTCCTCATGGCGTGTCTCGTGGCTGTCCTCGTGGTGTGTCTCATGGCTGTCCTCGTGGCTGTCCTCATGGCGTGCCCAGTGGCTGTCCTCGTGGCGTGTCTCGTGGCTGTCCTCGTGGCGTGCCCCGTGGCTGTCCTCGTGGCGTGTCCCGTGGCTGTCCTCGTGGCGTGTCTCATGGCTGTCCTCGTGGCATGCCCCGTGGCTGTCCTCATGGCGTGCCCAGTGGCTGTCCTCGTGGCGTGTCTCGTGGCTGTCCTCGTGGCGTGTCTCGTGGCTGTCCTCGTGGCGTGTCTCGTGGCTGTCCTCGTGGTGTGTCTAGTGGCTGTCCTCGTGGTGTGTCTCATGGCGTGTCTCGTGGCTGTCCTCGTGGCGTGTCTCATGGCTGTCCTCGTGGCGTGTCTCGTGGCTGTCCTTGTGGCGTGTCTCGTGGCTCTTCTCGTGGTGTGTCTAGTGGCTGTCCTCGTGGCGTGTCTCATGGCTGTCCTCGTGGCATGCCCCGTGGCTGTCCTCATGGCGTGTCTAGTGACTGACCTCGTGGTGTGCCCAGGGAGTTGGCAGGTATCCATGAGCTAAGGAATGTGGCAATTCTGGGGTCCCCTTGTCTCTTGCTGGGGCTCAGATGTGATGTGCAGGGAGCGGGGCCCAGGGCCTCCGCGTTGGGGTGAGGCTAGAGGTGTCCACTGTGGGAGTGCCGGGTGTGGTGAGAACACTGAGGCAGGCAAACTGCCCAGGGTGCCACCTCTGCTCTCTCCCTGGGAGAAGCAAGAGCCGTTTCCTTCTTGCAAAGTAAGCCCCGGCCTTGCAGTCCCGTGCCGATGGTCTGGGAGGCTGCGGTGCTGCTGTCCTGTGTGCTCGTGGGCAGATGGTGGGGGCCTCGGGCTTGCACCTGCTAGCTCGGCCGTGGGCAGGACGTGAGGTGACGTCCCATGGAGACAGCCTGGAGCCGGCACGCCTCCGGGCAGGGGGGAGAGGAAGGCTGTCCAGGGCAACCTGAAGTCCCCGGGTCCCCAGAGGGTCCCAAAGAAGAGCGACAATGGCTCCCCAGAAAGGACCTGCTCAGCAGGGCAGAGAGTGAGAGGCCCTACGCAGGAGTTCCAGACCCAGGAGGCCCCCACAGTGGAGCCATGCCGGGGTGTCTTCCCTTCATTCCGGAAGGAGGAGGGTCCCCTGCTTTTCATGTCCGTGGGGACATAATGGCTCTGACAGTTTACCTACAGAGATGATGCAAATGTCATCCGAACCTGGGGTCTGTCTGTTCGGGGTTCCGGAGAGACTGCAGGGAGCGGAGTCTAGTCTGGGGAGTCCTCACTTCACCTTCTGTACTCAGCCCCTTTCAGGAGGGGAGGCTGGTGTTTCCCACGGCTGGGGTTCTCCGGCCACCTCCGGTCTTTGGGGCGAGGCTTCCGTTTTGGAAACCTGTGTTTTTCGGCAGAGCTCGCCTGTGCGAGTCTCCCGGTGGCTTGCTTATTCGGCAGTGCTCGTCGCATCGCCGGAGAGGCCCCGAGGACTTGGGTTTCCTGTGTGAGCGACACGTGGGGGGGGCGTCGCTGGCGATGTCACCGGGGGTCACTCCTGACTTAGGAGGAGGCCGGGCCCTAAGGTACAAGCAGCTGAAGCGAACATTTGATCCACAGCAGGTGTGGGGCCAGAGTTATTCCTCCCTCCTGTGAGGCTCCATTAGCTCCTGGCTGCCGGGTCTCGATGAAGAGAGGAGGGAGGAGGAGGAGGAGGAAGCGTGCGGAGGGAGGGGTCGGGCCCTGCGAAGGCCGAAGGCGCGTGCCTGCGCTTTGCTCCCTCAGCTGGTAAGAAGCCAATGGTGCACGCCGTCGGAGAGCCCTGGATGTGTTCTCAGGCCCGGAGCCCCCATGCCAACGCAGGGCTCTCCTCAGGCATCCTGGTCCCCGGTCTGAAGCGACCAGAATGCACTGTGCCTGAGAGACGGCCCTTTGTCCTTGTCCCTCTTTTTCTTCTCCTTCCCCGCCTGTCCTGGCTGGGCACAGAAGCCAGGGTTCGGACGTGGAAGACGTTGGGTGAAGCAGAGTTGTGGCACGCACGCCCTCCTCCCGGGACGTGGGTTCCGGGGAGGTGGGGCGCTCTGCCTGGGGGCAGGGGCAGCCTGCGTGCACCGCCTGCTGCATGTCCTGTCCGGGAACGGGGGGTCCCCCAGGACGGGGCCTGGTCCGGGACTCTGTGGTGGGTCCCCAGAGAGCTGCAGCGCAGGGCTCGTAGACCGCAGGGCCTGGGTGAAGGGAGGACTCTGGGGCGAGGAGGGAGGCGGCGGGGCAGTGACGGGGAAAGCCAGGTGACCTGGGTCTCTGGGCCAGCACCTCAGGCTGGGCAGCGCCGACGTGGCTCATCACTCGGGCCCTCGGTCGGCCCTGTGCCCGTGGGTGCTACCAACTGGGCCTCTCGGGAACACGACCCCTAACCCACCTGCCTCCCTTCCTAGAGGCAGGGCCTGGGTCCCCCGAATCTCTGGCCCCTGGCTCCAGGGGGGCCAACCACCCCCACCAGAATCCAGAATCTGATGGGATCCCTTGGTGGCGATGGCCATGTGTGTCACAATAGGACGCAGGGGTGGGACACTAGTAGGTGTATGTGGAGATGCCAGCCACACCGTTACGTGTGAGGCATAGAGTGACCCTAGTGTGTCACCGACAGAGACGCAGACGTTCTGCCGTACGACGATGGAGCCCACTGTGATTCTCATTTACGTAATAGTGACACTGAGACCCGAGGGCACAGGTGGCCCCGGCGCCCAGGAGAGCACCTGATTTCCATATTCCAGGGTGTGCACAACTCACAGGCAAGTGCGGCTGATAGGTGTGTGCACTCATGTGTGGTGTGTGCTCACACGCACCTCCTGTAGTGCACGCTCATGGACACGTACATAACAGATACATCCATGCATTAGGTGCATCCTTTAACACACACACGCACGCACACACACACGCTCTTTGCCAAGCCTCCACCACAGGGATGACCAGCTGACCTAGGCCAACCTGGCACTAGCACCATTGCTCATCCTTTCTCTGAATACTAACTTGGCAGAGGCAATTGTCTATAGGTAGGCGTGAGACTGGCGCATCTGCTGTGTGTGCACGCTCGCACACACACGTGCATCCTCTGTGTGCGTGCCTGCACATGCACGCATCCTTCATGTGCAGGTTCGCACACGCATTTACACACTTATCTTCTGTACGCATGCCCACGTACATGCACACCTGCACACGCACACATGCATCCTCTGGGCGTGTACCTGCACACACACACATACACACGTGCATCCGTAGATTAGCGAGGTCCTGGACACGTGCCAGGCCTGGCTCGAGGCAAATGCCAGCAGCCCCGGCTTCCCTGTGGAGCAATGTAGAGTGAGCATTTGTCAGTCAGAAAGCTCTTCCCCGGTCAAGCCTGGAAACAAGTGGATTTCCTTTGTTCACCAACAAGTCGTATGTCTGTGGGCGCTCGCGCGTGTGCCGCGGCGGGCCGTCGGGCCGACGGCGCGTCCGTGCGGGGAGCGGCCGCGGCAGTGGCCCGCGGCGCGCCCTGCGAGGCGGACACGGGGCTCTGCCGCCGCCTTGACGCGTTGCCGGGAGCTCGAGGCACGGCTTGTTTTGCCGCACGCCGCGCCGTGGAGGAACGAGGGCTCCAGCCTGGTCATCAAAACTTGACATTTTGCAATCGCCTGAGGACGTTTTAACTGTTAGGTTGCCATGTCAACGGCTTGCCCGGCGGCGGCGGCGCCCAGCTTCCGGCCTGGCGCGCTCCCGGAGCCTCGGGGAGCACAGAGGGTCTTTGTGTGTGGCAGCTGAGGGCTCCTGCCGGCACTTCCCCAGCTCCAGGATGTGCTGTCCTGCTCAGAGCGGTGTCCGCGGTGGGCGGGCAGGACGCGTGGAGGCCGGCCAGAGGCCCTGGCCTGCCGCTCCCTGGGGACCGAGTGCCATCAGACCCGGGATGGACCGACCGGCACCCCGCCGAGGAGCCGCAGGGTACCCTGGCGAGGGGAGACGGTGCCCCCAAAGTACAGCCTGGGGGCTGGGAATGTGGCCTAGGGGTGGAGCGCTTGCCTGGCATACATGGAGCCCTGGGTTCGATTCCTCAGCACCACAGGTACAGAAAAAGCCGGAAGCGGCACTGTGGCTTGAGTGGCGGAGTGCTAGCCTTGAGCAAAAAGAAGCCAGGGACGGTGCTCAGGCCCCGAGTTCAAGGCCCAGGACTGGCAAAAAAAAAAAAAAAAAAAGTACAGCCCAGCCTGGCAAGGGGAGGTGTCCCCCCAAATGCAGCCCATCCTGGCTTCCAGTCGAGCAGGGACCAGAAGACCCGTGGGCTGGAGCCAGATGGCCGCATGCTTGCTATGAGGGAGGCAAGCTGGTGCAGACCACCACGCTCTGGAGCTGCAGCGGGCGTGGCCACGGTTAGACCCTCCCTCGGGGCCCCTTAGCTTAAGATCTTGGGCACCGGGAAGTGCGTCTGCCGTGGGCGCCCCGGGTGGCACCAGCCTCCCTTCCCACCCCCCTTTCGTCTGCGGCCAGGAGGCAGGGGGAAGACGGTGGGATTCGCATCTTCAGCCAGATGAGGGGCGGTCAGCACGAGCGGGCGCGCTGCCTTCGCCCCGGGGTCAGCGGCCGGTCTGGGGTGCAGTGGGAGTCGAGTCTCAGAGACGCGGCTCTCAGAGCCTGCGTGGCCATGGTGCCCCCCTCCCCCCGCCCGCCCCGCTGGAAGACTTAAGCGCAAGCTGTGCCCTGCAGGTGCAGGGGTCTGATTTGGCACTTCAGGAACCTAAGAAAGATTCTTACGCTTGTGAAGGGCAGAGTAAACCAAGAAAGGTGCGTAGGGACTGCGGGAGGCTCAGCCCAGAGCACAGAGTTAGGTCACTCCTGGATGCAGGGGACAGAGCCGCGGGACCAGGACTGGGCGGAGCTAGAATGGCCCTGGACGTGGAGGTGACCGCCAGGCCCAGGCCTAGCCGGCATGCTGGCTGTCCACTGGCGGGTTTCTCCAGGTCGCGGTGACTTGGGGTAATTAGACCGTAGCCGGTCGCTCTTTGAAGCACGGTGTGCTGTTTCCGGGGTGTGAGGGGCCGCGGGGCTGCCCCGCAGCGTGGCCGTCAGTCGCTGCCCCGTCGAGGCCGCCGGCCGGCCACAGCAGTGGGCCTCCGCGTCCCTGCTCACGGCTCTGAAGGTCGTCTGGGGCAGATTCCACGCGGCAGGCCGGTCCGCTCGGCCAGGCCCCCGGCTGCCTGCCCCCCGGTGCGGTCCGCACGTGGCCGTCACTTCTTACCCGCTGCCTTCCTGCTGGGCTCTTGTCGTTGTAGGTCACAGACACCCGAGGCGCCCCGTGAGCTCCATTAGGGCTCGGGGTGGACTGTGACGATGACGTTCCTTTGGTCAAAGTAGGTGACGGGCCGGTCCCATGGCCAGGTCGGGGGACCAGTCCTGCCTCACTTCAGGGACGACTGGGCCACAGGAGGGACTGGCAGTGAGCCCGAGAGCACCTGGCATGGAGCCACAGAGAAAGGCTAGAAGGCTGTAGCTTCTATCTCCTTGTTTCTCGCACCTGTTTCCACCCCCTTTGTAAAAGACATAAATGTATTGTTATGATTAAGGTGTGCAGAGAGAGCGTCATTTTGCAATTCAGGCCATGCCGTGCTTCTCTTTTGGACAATGTCACCCCTTCCCTTTCCTTCCCCCCAGCTTCTCCCTCCCGTCCCTGCCCACAAGCTCACGTCTGTTTGGAGTGTGTGGTTTGTACCGCGTGCAGGGGTGTACATTGCGGCCTCTGTGAAGGGAGGAGTGGACGTAAGCACGGACCGTCTGGGGGACTCTGGCTAGCTTCTGCTGCTTCCTCTTCCCGCTCCAACCAGGCCAGGCTGGAGTCCACCAAATAAAGTACTACAGGGCCTTCTGCTGACCTGCCCAGTAATTGCCATTTTCAGACCTTGCTTTCTTGGTGAATAACGACATTTCTCTGTCCAGTAGTCACTGCCGGCGGTATGGAAATGAAGAGAAGGTCGGTTCAGCCAGGACCCTGGAGAGGTGGCCACGAAGACCCTGGTGGGCTCCCAAATTGGGTTATTTGCCAGATAATCAGAGGCAGAGAAGACGTAATAAGAGGACACGGCCGGGTCTGCCGAGGGAGGGCGGCCCGGGGTCCCGCCAGAGCCATTCGCTGTGTTTTCTAGGTAGGAAAAGTACTTCCATTTGCCTCTTGTCACTCGCAGTGAGAGAAAGCGAATTACCATGTTGACTTTTCTGACAGACAGACTTACCTCCGACGGGCACAGCTCATCCAGACGACTTTGCTTTTCTCTTTCCTGGATTGTGTTTAAGCCGCAGGGCTGATGGGAGCTTGGCACAGGCCGGGAGGCCAGCAGGGATACCGTGGTGAGCAGCCAGCGCTCCCAGCTCTGCTTCTGTTCACTGCCTGCCCTTGGGGGGCGGGGTCTGTGCGCAGTGAGCGAGTCACCGGGTGTGCGAATCCACCATGGGGTCCGTGAGGAGTCACCGGGTGTGCGAATCCACCATGGGGTCCGTGAGGAGTCACCGGGTGTGCGAATCCACCTGTGGGGTCTGTGAGGAGTCACTCACCGGGTGTGCGAATCCACCTGTGGGGTCTGTGAGGAGTCACTGCGTGTGCGAATCCACCTGTGGGGTCCGTGAGGAGTCACCGGGTGTGCGAATCCACCTGTGGGGTCTGTGAGGAGTCACCGGGTGTGCGAATCCACCTGTGGGGTCTGTGAGGAGTCACTGGGTGTGCGAATCCACCTGTGGGGTCTGTGAGGAGTCACCGGGTGTGCAAATCCACCTGTGGGGTCTGTGAGGAGTCACCGGGTGTGCGAATCCACCATGGGGTCCGTGAGGAGTCACCGGGTGTGCGAATCCACCATGGGGTCCGTGAGGAGTCACCGGGTGTGCGAATCCACCTGTGGGGTCTGTGAGGAGTCACCGGGTGTGCGAATCCACCTGTGGGGTCTGTGAGGAGTCACTGGGTGTGCGAATCCACCTGTGGGGTCTGTGAGGAGTCACCGGGTGTGCGAATCCACCTGTGGGGTCTGTGAGGAGTCACCGGGTGTGCGAATCCACCATGGGGTCCGTGAGGAGTCACCGGGTGTGCGAATCCACCATGGGGTCCGTGAGGAGTCACCAGGTGTGCAAATCCACCTGTGGGGTCTGTGAGGAGTCACTGGGTGTGCGAATCCACCTGTGGGGTCTGTGAGGAGTCACCGGGTGTGCGAATCCACCTGTGGGGTCTGTGAGGAGTCACTGGGTGTGCGAATCCACCTGTGGGGTCTGTGAGGAGTCACTGGGTGTGCGAATCCACCTGTGGGGTCTGGGAGCGAGTTACTCACTGGGTGTGCGAATCCACCTGTGGGGTCTGTGAGGAGTCACCGGGTGTGCAAATCCACCTGTGGGGTCTGTGAGTCACTCACCGGTGTGCAAATCCACCTGTGGGGTCTGGGCGTGAGTCACTCACCTGGTGTGCGAATCCACCTGTGGGGTCTGGGAGGAGTCACCGGGTGCACAAATCCACCTGTGTCCCTCTGTGGTTGATCATAGGGCCTCGATAGCCTCTGGATGGGGTCTGGCCTCAGCTGGTCATGGCAGGTCACTCCTAGGAGGTGACATTTCAGGACAGCACTGGGTAATAAGAGTGAGAGGTGGGAAAGCCTGCGGGCTCCAATCTGCCCAGCAGACGGAGGATCTGGCCCCAGCGTGGAGGCCCGGAGCCTGGGCAGGGTGGGACCTGAGGGGAGGAAAGGCTCGGGAGCCGCTGTGGGGTCCTGGGTTGGGAGGGGGATCTTCCTGCTCCTTCCTCTCAGCCTCGCCTCCCCCACGCTTTCACTCCCCTGGGAGCCGAGCCCCCAAAATCCCCGGCAGAGAGGTTCCTGGTGGTTGGTGTGGGCGTCCCTGAACCTAGCCTAAAATCAGAGAGCCCCTTGGCTCCAAGCACCCAGGGGAAGGGCGGGTCCCCGACCTGGTCCTGCCCTGCCCTCCTTCCCTGCCCTGATGCCCCTGATACCCCAAGCCAGGCTGTGCACACTCCCTGGGGTCCAGGAGGCAGAGGGGCTTCCTGCTGGACACTCGCAGGACTCCTCCAGTGAAGAGCTGCAGGTTGGGAGTGGCCAGAATTCCCAGCCCACCACTGCCGGTGGGTGGCAGCGGGAAGCAGAATTCCCGGCCCTCCTCTATCTGGGTGGGGGTGGGGTGGGGGGAGGGAGGTGGCCAGCATTCCCGGCCCATGGCCGTCCAGGGGCTCACGTCCGCCTGGGAATCCGGTGAATGTGAGGGTGGGGGGATGGGGAATATGGCGACTTGTTTGAGGGTCGCGTGGAGCTGAGACACCTCGGACCCTTGAGAAAGACAGGAAGCTGGTCCGGCCCACGTGCTCCCCGGCCTCCTAGGGCTGAGTGGTCCCCGACCTGTGGAGTTGTCCAGGGACACCCCAGAGTCACCTGCCTCCCCCCCTGACCTAGAGTCGCCCAGCTCCAGGTTAGATGCACTATTCCTGTTCTGGGCAAGAAGCCCCAGGGCGCTGCTTTGTGCCAAGTTGCCTTCCGGCTGGAGCCTCACTGGCCGTCCCCTCAATCCTCCTTCCGTCCCCACCGCCTGGACTTCCCATCCTCTCTCCAGGCGTTTCCCTGAAACGGTCTTGCGGCTCACCAATGCGTCTCCCTTTGCACGGGAGTGTGCCTCTGCAAGTTCTCACTCACCAACTGAGAAGCACGTGAGCTTGCTGGTCGCGGCGGTTGCTTGGAGGAAGGCTGGCTGCGCGTGGTGTCACGGGTGGATGTCCCCCTTTGCCGGTGAGACCGTCTTTCACCGCCAGCGATGGAAACGACTGCTCTTGGGAAGACGCCCCACCTGCCCCAGTCTCGAAGGGAGTTTTCTGTCAGCCCCGGACTCTCTCCACCTCAGGGGCGGCTTGCCGAGGGGAAACGGGGCTCAGGCCACAAGATTCACCCAACGATTCGAGGGGGCCGGGCAAGCCAGAAAGATCAGGGGACCCCAAACCCTGGAATCCCAGGGCCCCAGGAACCCTCCTGGTGCCCCCTGCAGGGTGTGCACAGAACTCGGGATTTCGCCCCTGGCCTTTTTGGAGGTGTACAGGATGAGGCTCAGGGGTGACGCTGCCGGCCTCTGTGGGGCTGCGGGTGCACTCACCCAGCCGCCGGCCCTGAGTCCTGACGGGACATCCAGCCAGCGCCACTTCTAAGAGGCCCGGCATCTCCAGCCGCCCGAGCCGTGCACCCCGGGGCCCTGGGCTCTACCGCACAGGCCACGCCGTGAAGCTGGGTCAGCTTCCAGGGGGCTGGGAGGAAATGCGTGCGGTGCGTCACCACGAGAGCCTCAGTGAGCCCGTCCCCGCGTCCCCGGGGCTAAGGAGGAGCGGGCTCGGGCTGTGGCGGGGCGGCGCGCATCCCCACTCACGCTCTAAAACGTCCTCGGGATCTGCCGGGTCCCGGGGAGGTGCGGGGGCCTCAGTCGCACATTCGGGCCAAGGGCAGACGTCCTTAGGGAACTTCTTGCGTTCCAGATCCCGCCGCAATCTGTGGGGACCCCCACGCTGCGTGCCCTCCCTCCCTCTCTCCCTCCCTCCCCTCCCTTCCCCCCTTCCCCCGCCCCCCCGGTCTTCTAAGCTGCTTGCTGAAGCCCATCTTTCCACCACCCATCGCCACCGCCACCATCTTGCCTCAGTGTCCCAGATCCCAGCCTCCCCTCGTCCCTAGTGCATTTTCCTGAAGTGACTCGGTCAGCGGCTCGGCGGTCCACTCCCAGGGGAGGCCGCACCCGTCTCCCACGACGACAGCACCGTCCGGGATTTGTCGTCACCCTCGCGGCTTAGCAACTGTTTGACCCGAGGGGCCAGGCCCACGGGGAGCAGCCAGCGGACGCCGGTCCGTAGCCCCCACCCCGGGCCGCGGAGGGGACAGCCCGAGCACAGGGGGCCTGGGGGAATGTCTCAAGAAAGTTCACATGTCCCTGAGTCCTTAGCCGTCATCCTGCAACCCTTCCGGAGCAGAGCTCTGCAGAGAATCCCCTGTAGGTGGGAGGAGAGGCGGGGGCGGGGGTGGGGCGCCGGGTTCTCCCAGCTCCAGGGTTCCTGCCGCGGCCTGTGCTGGGCCCGGGGCTGGGTGGGCTGCCTGACTGACGGCCTCTGGGCAGGGCGGGGAAGGCCAGCGGCGGGGCTGTGAAAGGCAAGGAGAGAAGAGCCGCCCCCAGGGCTGGTCCCAGCTCAGAGACGCTTGGTCAGCCAACACCCCACATCCGGCCAGGCCGCTGCACCAGGCCACCGTCCAGCGCGGACGCGAGCACGCGTGCAAGCCGCACCCTGGCCTGCGCGGAGGGGCCGTTCTGCTGCTCCTGCCGGCAGGGCCCGGCGTTGGGGCAGGAGGACAGGAGCTCGGGCGGTGCCGGGGCCGGCGTCCCACGATCGCCGGACCTGCCCCGCGAGCCCCCGGGACAGCTGCCGGAGGCCTCTGCAGGCGGCGGGTCCAGAGCAGGCTCAGGAGACGTGAGAGGAGGGCCCGGCTGGCCCTCTCCCTGCCACGTCCCCCGTCCCATCCTTGGGACGACAGGGGCAGGGACGGTCCTGACGGCTCACCAGCCATGGACACAGAGGTACTTGGAAGGGGGGGTCCCACTGGCCGCCCAGTCCTAAGTCCCCTTCCTCATGCCCCAGTCGGAGCTACCAGGCCAGCTCCACAGAGCACGGTGGCCAACGGCAGCCCTGCTGGTTGCCTTGCCTCGCTTCTGCAAGGCTTGGAAGTCGCCAGTTGGCCAGACTCAATCTTTGTCTCCTTGGAAAAGAGTTTGTTTTTCCATATTCTGTCCAAGTCTGTTTTAATCCACCAAGAGAGGAGCTAAGTTTGATAAATAAAAGAAGATTCAAAATGGTAGAGGGGGGTAAAAATGTGTTCCCCCCCCCTCCCTCCCAGCCAGCTCCCAGGAGAACACTGCCAAAATTGAAGTGTAGAAACAAAAATAGAAAGGATCGAAAAGTCTGATGGTATCTCTACGTTCAAAGGGAAAGGCAGAGTCATCTATGAGGGAGATGGACGGGCCGCGGGCCTGACCGCCCCGCCCGCGTGCTGGGCAAGGGGACGGCTGAGGGGCGGGCTGCCCGAGGAGACGTCCGCCTCCCGCGGGTGGGACTTAGACCCGCCAGGGGTCCCTCGGGGCTCTGAGACCCTGCACTCGGTCTGCCCTGGGTGACCGGGCCCCTCGGTCGGTCGCGGTGGTCGTGAGCCTCTGCTGTGAGATCCACTCAGCGTGGAGCCCAAAGAGAGGCGGAGGAGGGGCGGGAACCCTGGGGGGGGGCAGCATGGCAAGGGGCGGGGCGCTTCCCTTCTACAGAGACCTCAGTAACAGCAGCCCTGTCGGCTAGACCCGGGTTTCCCGGTGTGTGTGAGCGAGCGAGCCCCCGTCCAGCGCACCAGCACGGCCTGGTGTTCACGGTGTTCACGCCAGGAGAGTCAGCTCCAGCCTCCCGGGCCTGTGGGGTCGCAAACTGGGAGCGGGGAGGACTCCGTTCCCCAGCGCCCTCCGGAGGAGTTCGACGCGGGCTCCAGTTTGCGTACCCCCTGCCGTTTGCACGTGGGAAGGAGAGGTGGGCCCAGGCGGCTTCCACCCAGCACTGCAGCCTCCCGCCCCGGTGTGTCGGGGGCCTTCCGGTGTCCTTGGGGCCCCCGCCCTGGGGCGGGCTGAGGCTCTAGGAGCGGCCGGGGAGACCCTGCCTGGACACGGGGCTACCCACAATCCCTTGGGCCTCCCGCGCCCCCCTCGGCGGGTCTCTTCCTCCTAAGACAGAGCGTTAGGGAAGATGGCTGGCGATGAGCGGGCCGTCCACCCTGCTCCCGAGCACGGACAGTGAGCGACCTTGGGCGCGACCTTGGGCAGCAGAAGCTGGGGCTCTCGCTCTGCGCCTCCCCCCGGCTCCACCTCACACTCGCTGTGCCGGGTGGCAGGGGGTGCAGTCTTGACGAGCCCCGCACCCCATCTGCGGAGCCGGGGTGGCCTCGGCCTAGGGTCCGAGCCGCCCGCCCACGGCAGGGTGAGGCTGACCCCCCCACGCTCCGTGCCTGGGATTTCTGGGGTTCTCCCGGTGGAGGCAGGAGGGGGAGGACGGGTGTGCGGTGCCGACCGCGGCTCCCGCCTGGGCAGCCGGCCCCGAGGTGGACGTGGCTTTCCACCTGCGCCCACCGGGCGGCCACGGGCCACACCCCACCATGCCCCGCGTCCCGGGGGGAGGGGTCGCCGTGGATAGCCTGTGGAATGGCGTCGGGCGCCCGTACCCCGTTCTCCGTCTCTCTGAGCCCCTTTCACCCGGGGCCTCACCGAGGCCGGGCGTGCGGCAGGAGCGTCGGGCACGCGCAGCTCCTCGCTGGACGGACGTCCGTTGTTTTCAGCGATCCGCTGCCTCGCTGGGAGCTGTCCGCAGGGCCGAGTGCTGGGGAGCCAGCGGACCGGCCTCCTGTGCAGGGAATGAAGTCACCCCCGGCTGCGAGACACACGCAGGAGTGCACCCCTCAGCGTCCCCGCCAGGTCCCCCTGTCCTCACACCGCGGACGCCGGGCCTTCCCGCCACTGCCCAGCCCCGGCCTAATTGGATCGATCACCTTCACCCCCTGGGGGGCTCCAGGCAGATGGGACATCTCATCCTCAGGTCCCCTGTAGATTAACTGGGCTTCCTTGATTCATTGATTTGTCAAGGATTCGTTTATCACAGTGGCAGCTGGATAAACCTTAAATAATATTTATCATCCTCTCCGGCCCCGGGGCTCCTGGGGGAGCAGGGAGGGGGCTCCACGCACCCCCTGTCGGGCTCCCTGCTGTCCTGGGGGTGGGGAGCTATGACAGGTCTCAGGTCCCCACTGCCTTGTTCCCTGGCAGAGTATTCTGGAAAGGAAGGCTTAGGGTTAGCCAAGGGAAAGGCTCAGCCCACCGCATTTGCTTGGTCAAAGGCAGCACTGCTGTCCTGCGGTGCCGTTCCTTCCCTCCTTCCTTCACCAGGCCCCGCCCTGCCATGGTGTGTGGGGGTCTCGCCCTGGCCTTTCCCGGGGAGACACCCAGCCCACACACTGCAGGTCAGTGGGTCTGTGGGGCTGGGGCCCAGGCCTGGGCTCCGTCCCCTCCCCCCGTCCCCTGCCCCCCTCATGGGTCACCACAGCCGCCTGGACCCCCCTCCTGCCCAGCCCCCCTCCCCCCGGCCTGGGCTGCTGGAGCCTCCCTCCCTCCCTCCCGCTCTCCCTCCGGTGAACGGGAGGCTGCTTGCCCTGCTCCTCACCCCGGGGGGGCTCCGCTTGTTCTCTCTCCTCCCGAGGCCTTGGGGGGGGGCCCTCTCCTCGTCTCCCACCCACCTCCCCTGTCTGCTCCCCTGCTCTTCCCAAGGCTCTGGACCCCGGGGGGCGGCCTCCTCCCTCCGGCCCGCTGGCCCAGGCCACACAGCTCACTCGCGGCCCTCCTGGGGCCCCGGGGCCCGTGCTCCCCTGGCTGCCCTGTGTGTCACTGCCCCGCCCCCCGCTGGGCTGCGTCCCCACGGCCTCCCGGGACCCTGGCCAAGGGTGGAACCCCGCCGCGCGTGCGGTGGGGGGCCCGGGAGGATGAGGAGGACGGGAGGGCGTGTCCTCAGCCCACGCTGGGGCACGGGAGGGCGGGAGCCATCCCGGGGGAAGCGCGTGTGTGCAGGGTGAGTGGGTGTGTTCCGGGTGCGGTGGGAGAAGGGGAGGTGCGCACCGAGCGTGAGCTTGCCGGGATAGGGCGGCGTCCGCGCGGGCTGGGGTGGGGCTCAGCCCGGGGCGGGCACCGCCTGGGGTTACGCCAGCGCTGGGGCTCCCGCCTTGGGAGCTGCGGGGCTCGGGAGAGCTGTAATGGGGGGGGTGGGGGGGACACACGAGACTGGCCAAGATCAGATGAAGAGACCCTTCCATCCTGGAATAAGGTCAAGGCTGGGCCCGCGGCCGGGGGGTGGGGTTGTGGGGGACACAGCTCACGGGGTCTTGGTGATCGCCATCCAGGGGGCAGATCCCAAGCCCCTTCCCTTCTCATTGTCCCTTCTGCCTGGGGGTGGTGCAAGGCTGGGCATTCTAGAAGGTTCCTGCGCTCTTCTGCCAGGCTCTGGGTGCAGGCAGGGCGCACGGGGCCTTGCAGGGGGTGGTGTCCGTCGATGCCCAGCTGGGGTGGGGGCCCTGGCCCATCGCCCCCCCCTCCGCTAGCATGGGGGAGCTCCTTACTGTCTCCGAGCCCTGCGGGGTTGGCCTGCCCAGGCCTCCGCCCTCCACATGCTGGCGTCAGAGCAGAGGTGGACATGCCTCCAAAGTGCAAAGCCGGGTACTAACTACAGCTTCCTTTCATCCTGCTGGAGGTCCCCCCGCCCACCCCCAGCCTTTGAAGAGGGATGGGGGGCCCAGCGAGCAGGCGGGCCTGGGGTGGAACGGGGGGCCTGAGCGGCCCTGTTGAGGGGACGGTATCTTTGTTACCTCCCTTTCATCAAACGCAGGATGGGAAAGAGATGATCAGAACCCCAACACAGACAAGGATGACTCCCCATTTACTTATCATTTCTGGAAGGTTTTCCTTCCCTTTTTTTTTTAAATCAAAACGACTTATGATTAGTACTGTACATATTAAAAGTTTTAACCTGGTACCTTAGTAAAGTAAAAAAACTGTTCCTAACATATTACATTTTTAATCACATGAGTTAATTACTCTTTAGGGAGGCTCAGGGAGTTCTGGGAAGGAGAGCATTATGGATTTCAAAGAATGAGACAGAAACTGTCATTTTAATGAGAATGCAAATGAGAATTGTTAAGGTTCAATGAAGGTCATAGCAGCTTAATCATCAAACTATTATGGCCATTTATTGCTAGTAACAAATGAATATTAAAAGCTATTGTTTTAACAGATTAGAACTCCAAATTATTATTATTTCAGAATCTCCCAGGTGTCTGGAGTATAATTTAAGAGTTATTAGCGCTGAGATTCTGTCCAGACCTGTGGTTTCTCACAGGGTTGGAAGGGGCGGTCCCGGGGTGCTTGGCCCGGCTGTGGGGTCCCTGGGAGGTAGCCCGGCTTGGAGTGGGGCTGCTGAGTGTCCTCAGGAGAGGCTGGGCAGTGCCCCGGCGTGGACGGGCAGCAGGCGAGGCCCTGGCCACGCAGAGTCCCAGGCCGGAGGCTGATATCCGACTCCCGCTCACCCTTCCTGGCCTTTGACTGCTCCTAGCCCAGCGAGCCGAGCATGCTCCCGGTCCTGACGCCCAGCAAGGGGCCCCAGGTCCTCCCCAGCCAGGGCTGGGGTGGCGGAGGCTTCTTCCCGCCCCGCCCCGGTGGGTTCCGAGCACTCTGCCTGTTACGCCGGCGCGTTCAGCGTGCCGCCGTCTTGAGACGTTCAGGCCTTTCCCGAGAGCCAGGGAGCTACCGGGCAGACGGGAAGCTTAAGCGGCCGACGGGGAGCTGGCCGCGCACCCCCACAGCGCGAGCCCCTCTCGTCGGAGGCTCCCTGGGCCCAGCCACCCACCTCCCCATCCCCATGGGCCGAGCCCAGGGCAGGGCGTTGCCAAGGGCGACCTCACCCCAGCCTCCCGGGCCCTGCCCCTGCCTAGGGAGCTGCCGGGGGCGGGCAGGACATTCAGAGGGCACCGGCTCCAGACGGAGGCCCCGGGAGGGAGGGAGGGAGGGGGCACCCGTGTCCTTGTGTGTGTGGTGGGGGAGCCCAGCGCCCTGCCGCTCCGCCCTGCCCCTGTCTTGGGCAAGACCCCAAGCTCGGAGGCCGCTCCTCTTCTCGGGTGACCGGCTAGTGCCTTCCCCAGCTCCGGGCCCGCGGGGCCGCGGTGTCCCCGCCGGGCAGGGGAGGAGCAGTGTGTCCGGGTGGGTGGGGGCCGTGGGGGCCGAGGAGGGCCGCCGCCTCTCTCCGCCCCCCCCCCCCCCCCGCAGCGCGGCCCTCCGGGGCTCGCCGGGCTCCCGGGAGAGCGCCTCCTCCCGCGTCTAGATCCCGTACACCACGGGGAAAAGTAATTAAATGTAATGGATGCGGAAGCTTCTGGAAGCACATTATTTAGGAGCTGTGGCGCGCACGCATACACATGCATGCTAAGCCGCGGATAATTAATAGGTGTATTTAAATCAGCCTCTGCCATCTGCATGCAGGCAGGAGAGGCTGTGGCTTCCGGGCGGCCCACACTGCCGCACTGCTGGCGCGTGCGTGCGTGCGTGCGTGCGTGCGTGCGTGCGTGCGTGCCGCCCCAGGCCCGGGGGGGGGCAGGCTGGGCCCCAGAGAGGCCCGGCAGGGGCGGGGCAGACGAGGCGGTGGGACCCTCCCAGGCCGCTCCGGGGCGGCTCCGCCCCTCCCTCGCCCGCGGGGGCTTCCCTGCAGGGTTGGCCTCAGGTCGGCGGGCACCGTCGGGGGGCTGCCGTGGGCGCCCGTGGCGGGGCGACCGGGAGGGGAGGGGGAGGGGCGGCTGCGGAGGGGGACGGGCAGAGGTGACCGGCTGTCCTGGGCGGCGTCCGCGTGGGCCGGCCCCCCGGGGGTCCGTGGCCGGGCTGGGTGCGTGGCGCGTGCGCGCGCGCGTGGCCCGCCGATGGCATCGTGTGCGGCTCCGCGGGATCGCCACCCTTGCCCGAGCCGGAAGAGCAAAGGGCGCGAACTCGCCCCCCTGAGCGCGGAGGGGTGCTCCCACTCGGACCCCCCGGCCACCTCCGCAGCCGGCCGCGGGAGGGGACGCGGCGCTCGGCTGTCCCCCAGGCCCGGGGCTGGCCCCGGGCGCGCGGGCCCCGCCGGGGTCCGCGAGGCCTTGGACAGCGGTGGACGGGCTCAGATCCACAGCACGGGCCGCGCCTGGGTTCCGGCGGCATCTCGGGGAGCCCTGTGGCCCCGGGGGGGGGGGGGTGGCTCACGCTACACACTCGCCTCACACTTACGCACGGGCGGTGAACAGCAAGACGAGCGGAGGGGCTGGGGAGGAAGCCACGCGCACACCGGCCCCGGACCTGCCTGCGGGCCGCTGGAGCCGAGTCCTCGCCATGCATGGGGGGGGGGGTCCTTCCGTGGCTGCGCTGAGTCCCACCAAGTGGGGCTCCCCCCGCGTCTCCAGTGGGGGACTCTGAGAAGTGGGCCCCCCCCCCCCAGCCTGAGCACCGACGTCCTCAGCACCGAGGAGGAGGCTGTGTTGGGGGCGGTCTTGGAGCGATGGGTGGATTAGTGAGGTTCTCAGAGGGGACCCTCGTTGACCCGTGACCTCGTGACGAGGGACCGCCCCACGAAGGCACGGGGAGATGGCGCTTCCTGCGAGGCGAGGAGGAAGCCCTGGGCCTCCACATTCCTCGGCGGGCCCCCCAGCTCCGCGCTGCGAGGAAGGAGATCCACTCCCGTCGCGTGTGGACTGCGGCTCTGCTTGGGGTCAGAGGGAAGAGCGGCGGTGGGGAGCCGGCTCTGAACATGGAGCAGGACGCCGGGCCGGCGAGGGAGCGTCACGCACGTCACCCACGTCTCCACGCCCAGGCCCGATGGCTCACCGACACAGACACCTGTCACGTGAGCGCCAGGGCCGCCCCGGGAGGGGAGTCGGGTCCCCGCGGCCGGGCCCGCCCGGCCCTTCCGCTCAGCCGGGCCTGGGCGCGCATGGCACGGAGGCGCGTCCCCCTCCCTGCCCCGCGCCCGCCACCTTCCGCCCGGAGGTGCGGCGCGCACCTCCGAGGAGCGGGAGAGGTGACAGGAACTCCCAGACGGATCACAAAGCGGGCCTGTGCCAATTCATTCGTATTCCGCGCCGCGGCCCGCCACATCCCAATGTAGTCATTATTGCGTTGGTGCTCTCTGTAGCTGCATTGTAATGGGAGCTTATGTTCAATTTGCTGGGAGCCGGCAAATCGCCGTCTGCTTTTCCTCCGCACACCCTCATTTGTTGCTTGCCCTAGGTGTCTCTGAAAGTCGAGGTTTTACACATAGACAAATTAAATCTTGTTTTCGAATGCGTCCCTCTCGGAGCTGACATAATATGTTTTAATCGCCGCCGACCCTCCTGGGGTCTCGGGGCCCACCGCCATCTGCATTTTCAAGCAGCAGATTATTTACAGGGACATGTCCTCCCCGCTAACGAAGCGGGCGAGGGAACGGGCCGCGCGGGGCCCGGCGGCCGCTCCCACCACGCGCGGGCAGGGGCAGGGCGGCGTGGGGTGGGTGGCTATTTACGAGAGGTCTCTCTTTGTCCCCGTGACTGTTTATTCGTTCTGCCGACCTGTCCCGGCATTTTCTCCTGGCGGGCTCGTGTCAGGAGGTACCGGCAGGTGGGCGAGCCCCGTTGACGGCGAGCCAGACACGGCGAGGGGCCGGGGGCGCTTCTCACGAGAGCCGGGAGCGTGCCGGGCGCTGGGGCTCAGGCCTGTCTTCCCCAGCTCCTCGGAGGATGAGACCCGAGGGTCGTGGTTCAAAGCCCTCCAAGACAGAAAGTCCTTGACGTTCTTACCCCCAATTAAACAGTAAAAAGCTGGAAGTGGAGGTGTGACTCGAGTGCTACAGTGCTAGCCTTAATTAAAAAAGATCAGGATAGCACCAGGCCCCTGAGTTCAAGCCTGGGCCTGGCGTGTCCACACACACACACACACACACACACACACACACGCACACACACCCCACTGCTCTCAGCAGGAGATCTGTTTCTCTCACTGGCTCTGACCTAGTTTGCTTGACGGGGTGGGGTCAGAGATGGCTACCATGTCTCTCCCTGTGGCTCTCCTCCGTTGGGGACCCAGAGGCTCCCTGGCACGGGTGGCCGGACAACCCACCCAGTGTTTGAGGGCTTGGGTTCTGGTCCCTCGAGGCCACACCAGGAAGCACGAGGGCCTGGAGGAGCAAATGTACCAAGGAAACAAGGGGTGCTCTCCCGGCCCGGGGATCCTGCACTTCAGAGGAGCTGAGGCGGGGACCTGGCGGGGCCGCGGCAGCCTGGCCCTGGACGGGGGCCGCGAGGCGTCCTCGGCTGGCACCGAGCGCACCCTGGGATCTACCTCAGGCTGTGACGTCTGGAACGCCACCCTTGCCTGCTCCTGGTGTCTGGCGACGAGCAGGTGCCCGGTGGGCGGCGGGGCAGACTCCCGTCTCTACCCGGGGAGGGCGAGTGGGTGACACAGGCCAGGCAGGGCTGAGGACAGGGTGAGGCCGGGCCCGGTGCACGCACACACGGAAGCCCGCAGAGGGGAGGTGCACCTCGCCTGTCCGGTCTGGAAGGTGGCCGGCCCGGGGGCGGCGGGGCTCGTGACGCTGCAGGAGGGGGCTGGACTCGGTGCTCTGTGTCCCGGCAGGACTGGCCCTCTCCTTCTTGTTGGAAGCAGGCTGTGCGGAGAGCCAAGCCAGGCCCCGCTCCGTGTCCCGGGGTCAGCCCTGGAGGCTCCTGGCCCAGTGGCCTCGGGGGGTTCAGGGTCAGCCTCCCACTCAGCTCTGTCTCCTGCGGGCCCTGTTGGGGTCAGAGCACTCTGATTTCCAGAACGTTCCCCATCACACACGTGCCCTTTGCTCACCCGTGGCTTCCGGGTCACAGGGCAGAGATGATTCCCTCCTGCCGCAACGCGGGAGTGACTGAACACGGTGCAAACCAGATCCCCATTAGAAAGTTCCAGATGCCGGCAGTCGGTCGGTACAGACCGACTTCACGCCGGAGCTCCCCGGTGGACTTTAAAATCGGTAAGCCATTTCCGGCGCGCGGGACGGAGCACGCGGTGGCGGGGAGCTTTGGCCTCCATTGGAAGCGGAGGGCCTCTGTGCTCAGCACGCTGCGCGTGGCGTCACCCCCGGGCCACGACGCAGGTCATTCCTTCCCACCGAGAGCGGCCAGGGAGGGACCCGAGGGCAGCCCCGGCCCCTGGCCCACGTGCCACCCAGGTGAAGATCCTGCAGGGCTCCCTGCCTCAGTTTCCTTTTCTGGATTCAGATTGCCACCTTCAACCCAGGGCCCCGCCTTGGCCTGAGACTCGCCCCGGCCCCTCGGGAGCGCTGAATACAATGGAGCTCGATGGACGCCGCCGTTGCCGTTCGTGTTCCAGAAAACAGCCTTTCCCTGGCCCCCTTCTAGAACGCCGCGGGCACTGCGCGGAGCCTGTCGGCCTGGCTTGTCAGCCTGGGGCGCGGGAGGGACACCGTGCCTGGGGAAGCAGGGCCGGGATTCTGTTCCTGTCAGAGCCGCCGCCCTGGAGACTCTCCTGACTCCTCCAGGAAGGAGTCCTGTCCAGCTGGTCCTCCACCAGCCATGCTTGCTGACAGACAGACAGACAGACAGACAGACAGACAGCGGGCCCCCACACAGCCCTCTCTCTAGTCGGGGTGGCCGGGCTGATGCCTCTTCTCTGCCATTGTGGAGAGGGGTGTCCACGGGAATGTGGCGGGGTGCGTCTGCTGCCTTGCCGCGGGTCGGAGGGCGAGGGCTGTGCAGAGGGGCGTGGACCCAGGGCCGTGCGCGGAGCCCCAGGGGAGCACGCAGACCCGCGCTGGGGACGGAGGGGGGCTGCCCTTGGCCTTCAACCATCCCCCTGGCGTTGAGCGAGCATGCCGGCTGGCCGCCCCACCCGGACCCCAGCATGTCCCCCGTGCCGGCCCCAGGAGCCTGCAGCCGGAGGACAAGAATGGGCCTCGAGGCCGGAAGGGTGGGGCGGGCGGTTTCCCGGCCTGGCTAGCAGCAGAGGGGCCTGGAGGAGCCGGCGCTGACCCTGCTCTCGGGCCCGTGTGCTGGTCCCCGCAGGGAGCCTGCTCCGCCCGCCAGGCAGGAAGGGCTCTGGGAGCCACGCGGTGCTGGGCTGGTGGCCCCTTGGCCACCTCCCTGGGCGTGGGAGCCGTCCCTTCCTGTGAGTGGCGTTTGTCCTGACCACGCGGACACGCAGGGCAGGCCGACGAAGCTCAGGGGGGGCTGGGGTGGGGACCCTGGGGCCCCATGGCCAGTCCCAAGCAGGTCTGGAGGCCAGGGAGGACTTGGGGGGCTCAGAGGGCGTTCGGAGGGGTGACGGCGGAGGGCAGGGGTGCGGGGCACAGGCCTGCCCCGCCCCCGCCCTGCTGCCTTCTGGGGAGGGTGCGGGGGAGGGGGATAGCTCCCTCCAAGTGTCAGGAGAAGCTTGCCTGGCTTTGGGGGCCCCGGGGAGCCCGCGAGGACCCCACTGTCACGGCCAAGGACCTGGCTTGGCTGAGGACAGACAGCAGGCATGCACTCCCCCTCCCCCCACAGCTTACAGCTGCGGGGGACAGGCGCGGCTCCCGGTTGTGGGACCTGCGTCCCAGACCTAGGCACCCCCTCAGCCGCGGCACGTGGAGGCGGTTAGCTCCGGTGAGGAGGTCAGCGGAGGCAGACCAACGCCATCGTCCCGGGTGTCAGAACGGCAGCGCGAGCTCGTTCCCGGAGCTCTGAATACGCGCCAGCCCAGAGCCGCTCTGCCTCTGCCCTTCTCGCCGGGCTTCGCCGAGCCGGCCGGTCCCCTGCCCCGGGAGCCTGGGTTCCTCCCAGAGACGGTTGTTAGGCGCCCACAGCGAAGCCCGTGGTTCTCAAGCCATTGCTCCGGGGCCCTGCATTACAGCCGTAGAGCTTTCCTTGCTCGCCAACTCGTGTGCGGTTTCTGGGGCTTCACTGTACCCGGTCTTCATGTTCCCCCAACCACAGAGCTCTCCCTGTGGGGCAGACGTGCTCTGAGCAGTGGATATTTCTTCTTCTTCTTCCAGGTGGCGGGGGTGGCTAGGCGGGTTTGGGTTTTATTTCCTCAGGAATGCTCCTAGCCAAAACCAGAGAAAGGGGAGCGGTGGAGGGTGTCAGGGTGCGTGGATGGAGGCTGAGTGGAGGAGGCGTGTCCGTGGGTGGCTGGTCTGTGGATGGAGGCTGAGTGGAGGAGGCGTGTCCGTGGATGGAGGCTGAGTGGAGGAGGCGTGTCCGTGGATGTCAGGGTGTGCGGATGGAGGCTGAGTGGAGGAGGCTGGAGTGGAGGAGGCGTGTCCGTGGATGGAGGCTGAGCGGAGGAGGCGTGTCCGTGGGTGGCTGGGCGCGGGGATGGAGGCTGAGTGAGGAGGCGTGTCCGTGGATGGCTGGCGCGTGGATGGAGGCTGAGTGGAGGAGGCGTGTCCGTGGATGGCTGGTGTGTGGATGGAGGCTGAGTGGAGGAGGCGTGTCCGTGGGTGTCTGGTGTGTGGATGGAGGCTGAGTGGAGGAGGCGTGTCCGTGGGTATCTGGGCGCGTGGATGGAGGCTGAGTGGAGGAGGCTGAGTGGAGGAGGCGTGTCCGTGGATGGAGGCTGAGTGGAGGAGGCGTGTCCGTGGGTGGCTGGGCGCGTGGATGGAGGCTGCGTGGAGGAGGCGTGTCCGTGGATGGAGGCTGCGTGGAGGAGGCGTGTCCGTGGATGGCTGGTGTGTGGATGGAGGCTGAGTGGAGGAGGCGTGTCCGTGGGTGGGTGCATGGGGTGGGCGGGTGGAGGAGGGCTAGATGGATGGGTGCCGGGCTGCTGCATGGATGCACGGAGGCAGGGGAGGGTGGGAAGAGGTGGAGGGGGCTGGGGAGACATTCTGACTTCTTCTGAGAGGTAGACCCAGGTTCGGCCCAGGCTTTTCTACCCCTTTGCTCTTCAGCCTCAGAACGCGTGGGCTCTGAGCCTTGCGTGGTCGTGGGGAGAACGGAGCAGGAAGAGACCTAGGAAGCAAGAGCCCCCCACCCCGGCAGCACCCCGCCCTGTCCCCGGCCATCCACACGCCCCCCCAGATGTGCTCACACCTCCCACGGTGTGCAGCCCACCTCCCGTCCCCCCCAGCACCCACCTGCCCGCCCCCCAGGTGTGCTCCCACCGCCCGCCGCTCTGCAGCCCACGCGCGCTCCGCTCACTGTGCGCTGAGGACTCACGTCTGCTGGCTGGGGTCAGCGGGTCAACTTCCTTCCTTCCCCGGGGTGCACAGTGTCACACCCCCCCCGCGCCCCTTCTCCCTGTGAAGAGGGCACCCCGCCATCTTCTGTGAGCAGCGCCGGGCCCCGCGTGCACAGGCCTTGCTTTGGGTGTATTCTGAGGCGAGACCTGTAGCTTCCAGGCTTACGACAGCTCGTATATGCGGGAAGCCACAATTTCTAAACAAGGCCGAGATTTGTGTGCGTCCCTGAGGGGCAGACCAGGCCCTGACTTGGGGTGACGGTGGTGGGTCGTGTCCCCCTGACTTGGGGTGACAGTGGTGGGTCGTGTCCTCCTGACTTGGGGTGACGGTCGTGGGCCTGGTCCTCCTGACTTGGGGTGACGGTGGTGGGTTGTGTCCCCCTGACTTGGGGTGACGGTGGTGGGTTGTGTTCTCCTGACTTGGGGTGACGGTGGTGGGTTGTGTTCTCCTGACTTGGGGTGACGGTGGCGGGCCTGGTCCCCCTGACGTGGGGTGACGGTGGTGGGTCGTGTCCTCCTGACTTGGGGTGACGGTGGAGGGTTGTGTTCTCCTGACTTGGGGTGATGGTGGTGGGTTGTGTTCTCCTGACTTGGGGTGACGGTGGCGGGCCTGGTCCTCCTGACGTGGGGTGACGGTGGCAGGCCTGGTCCCCCTGACGTGGGGTGACGGTGGAGGGCCTGGTCCCCCTGACTTGGGGTGACGGTGGCGGGTCTGGTCCTCCTGACGTGGGGTGACGGTGGCAGGCCTGGTCCCCCTGACGTGGGGTGACGGTGGAGGGCCTGGTCCCCCTGACTTGGGGTGACGGTCGTGGGCCTGGTCCCCTGACTTGGGGTGACGGTCGTGGGCCTGGTCCCCCTGACTTGGGGTGACGGTGGCGGGTCTGGTCCTCCTGACGTGGGGTGACGGTGGCGGGTCTGGTCCTCCTGACTTGGGGTGACGGTCGTGGGCCTGGTCCCCCTGACTTGGGGTGACGGTCGTGGGCCTGGTCCCCCTGACTTGGGGTGACGGTTGTGGGCCTGGTCCCCCTGACTTGGGGTGACGGTGGCGGGTCTGGTCCTCCTGACGTGGGGTGATGGTGGCGGGCCTGGTCCCCCTGACGTGGGGTGACGGTGGCAGGCCTGGTCCCCCTGACGTGGGGTGACGGTGGAGGGCCTGGTCCCCCTGACTTGGGGTGACGGTGGCGGGTCTGGTCCTCCTGACGTGGGGTGACGGTGGCAGGCCTGGTCCCCCTGACGTGGGGTGACGGTGGAGGGCCTGGTCCCCCTGACTTGGGGTGACGGTCGTGGGCCTGGTCCCCCTGACTTGGGGTGACGGTCGTGGGCCTGGTCCCCCTGACTTGGGGTGACGGTGGCGGGTCTGGTCCTCCTGACGTGGGGTGACGGTGGCGGGTCTGGTCCTCCTGACGTGGGGTGACGGTGGCGGGTCTGGTCCTCCTGACGTGGGGTGACGGTGGCGGGTCTGGTCCTCCTGACTTGGGGTGATGGTGGCGGGCCTGGTCCTCCCGGCACTCTGGCCCCACTGGGTGGACCCTGCGTGCACAGATGGAGTTTGAAGCCCACAGTCCACCACATGGCGTCCACTGGCCATGAGATTTCCTCCCAGCCTCTTTAGGAAGACAGTCCCCCTGGAGCTCACACTGCTAGACTTGGCTAGAGTGAGAGCCGACGTGTGCACAGAACAGATGAGGACGCTAAGAAGAGTCCAAGGACGTAGTTCAGGTCCAGAGACGAGAGCTGCTGCCGGGTGGGGACAAGCAGGCAGGGCTGAGGAGAGGAGGACGTGGCCCGCGTCTGCCCCGTCCGCTGGCCGTTGGCTGTCCTGGTGGCTGAGCCCTCTCTGGCACAGGCCGCAGGCGTGACGCGCAGGACCTTCCGGGAGCAGCCGTGCTCTCGGGGTGGGTACAGGGCTGGCATGTACCCGGGACCGGCCTGGGAGCATGGCGGCTGGCTTGGCACTTGGCATGGGTCCCAGGGATCTCCCAAACCTGGAGCACCACAGGGGAGACAGGAGGGTGGTGGACAGCAAGGCGCAGGCTTGCTCAAGTCAGGGCCTCTATGTTCTGGGGGCACCAGTGGCGTCACGGGAGAAATGCGAATGTAAAACACCCCAGCCCGGGTCTGCGAGTGGCCATCTTCAACCGTGAGCGGAGCCCACCGGCCTGCCCAGTCTCTGCCTGAGCTGCCCTGCGCACAGCTGGCCGGGGGAGAAATCCCACTGCCCCCCGAGGCCGTCCTGAGCCTTGGTCCTCGCCCGTCTCCTCCCTCAACTCGTGGTCTTTCCTCGGCTCCCACCTGTGCTTACTTCCTGCCGCCTGGGCCGGAGAGGAGGCCTGGAGCTCCCTCGCCCTGGGGTGGGCGCCCGGAACTGGGCCCCCTGAGGCCGGCTAGGGAAGCCAAAGGGTGAGCGGGCACCGTGTTCCTGTCTGGGGGCTCCAGGCGGTAGGTGGCTGGGACCTTCGGCTCCTCTGCGGCAGTGAACCCCAGAGTCCTCCCGGGACACGGTGCTGCCAATGCCGGGAGTGCACTACGGAAAAGAAGGGAGAAAACATGTTGGGGGGGGGGAGTGGTCATTGCCATTGTAATGGCCTTGCTTGCAGAGCAAGCAAGAGCAACATCGGGCCAGGGGCAAGTCACCCCAACTGCAGGGCAAGCGAGGGCCGTGACCCAGAGACGCAGCCCCTTCCCCAGCCCTGGCTCTGTTCTCAGCCCGGTGGCTGCGGGCCGCCAGCTCCGACGCCGTCCCGGCCCTACCGGGCCTCCCCGCCGTGCAGGAAGGGAGGCTCTGCGTTCCTGGGTGGAGAGGGACGAGGCGGGGCCATCATCTGAGGATGTACCTGCTGAGTGGGGAGGGCGGAACAGGGGGGTCATCCCCGAGACCCCGGCCCTGCCTGGCTCGGTGCAGCCTGGCCCGTGGGGTCCTCCTCTGCCAGCCCTTCCATTTCCAAGCCCGACTCGGGGCTCTCAGATGCGAAGCGCAGGCCAGAGCGAGACCCCCCCCCCCCGGCCCGCCCCCCGACTCCGCGCTCGGAAAGGCGAAGGCGGCGTCGAGAGGGAAGCCCCCCTGCTTTTGAACCGCAGGAGCACAAGCCAGAGCAAGGCATTGGCTTCCTGAAGAGGAAGACGTGCTCCGATTGGTCTTAAGAGCGGCGCTGGCGTCCCGCCCACCCCTGGTGCCCTCGGGGGGTGGGGGAGGTGGGGGGGATGCGGGGTCCGGCATGTGTGCCTTCCGGAGGGATCCGATCCCCTCCGTACCGTCCTCGGCTGGCCACAGCCCCATCCTCCCCCCACCGTCGTCTGCGGGCACGGGGTACCGCAGCACACCCCGCTTCTGGCCCCCCGCTGTGATTTTGTACCTGTGAACCAATCTCTCCCCCCCACCCCCCCCATCCCCCCCCCCCCCCCCCCGCCCAGCCAGTCCCCAGGGAGCATCAGCGCGACTTTACGACGTCCAGCAAGCGAGTGAGATCGTGCCGCGTCTCTCCGTGCTCAGATGATTCCGCCTGATCGCGCGTCTGCCGGGCTCCTTCCGTCCATCCCCACGGCGGGACTTCACCTTTGTAGAGGATGAGTAATATTCCACTTCGTGTACACACGTGTGCCCCGACTCCCTTCACCCGTTCACCCGGCTGCCGCGGCTGATTCTCCAGCTGGACGTGGGGAGCGGTGCGGGGCACAGACGGACGGACGTGCGCTTGACCAGGTGACAGCACTTCCCTCGGGCGCAGACCCCCCCGACGCGGGCGGGCCGACCACCTCGCAGAGCGGGGGGCTGGGCTCGGTGAGGAATCCCTGCCCCGCTCGCCGGAGGGATCGTGCTGACGCACGGGCCGGACATCGGACTTCAAACCAGAGGGCCGCACTCTGCCCCTCCTCTCGGCCCAGGGTGCGGGGCCACCCTGGAGGCACCGCCAGGCCGCGGGCACCGTGGGGGGTGCGGGGGTCTCGTCGCTCCCCATTCTTTGCTTTTGTCTGCATCCCTTAGGTCTTTAGGGCGGTGTGGCTGGTGACCGCCAGGCTGCCCAGCCCCCGACCACAGGGGCCTCGTGGTCCCCTGAGCACAGTGGCCGCGTGGGTACGTACCCCCACGGCCTGCTGGTGCCCTCGCGGGGGGGGGGGCTGCTTGCGAGGCCCTGAAGATGGGTCCCGGGGCTCTGAGCGGTGCAGACACTGGGAGTGGCAGTGCGGGTGAGGCCCCCCCCCCAGGCCACGGTGTCCCCGTCACACCCCTCCACTCGCCACCCGAGGGCGGGGCTGAAGGCCGAGGAGGGCCGTGGGAGCTGTGGGCCACGGCCGTGTGCAAGAGCGTGTCTCCTGTACAGTGTCCACAGGAGTCCTCCCCTCCCCCAGTGCCCACAGGAGTCCTCCCCTCCCCCCAGTGACCACGGGGGTCCTCCCCTCTCCTGTACAGTGTCCACAGGAGTCCTCCCCTCCCCCAGTGCCCACAGGAGTCCTCCCCTCCCCCCAGTGACCACGGGGGTCCTCCCCTCTCCTGTACAGTGTCCACAGGAGTCCTCTGCTCCCCCAGTGTCCACAGGAGTCCTCCCCTCCCCCAGTGACCACGGGGGTCCTCCCCTCTTCTGTACAGTGTCCACGGGAGTCCTCCCCTCCCCCCAGTGTCCACAGGAGTCCTCCCCTCCCCCCAGTGTCCACAGGAGTCCTCCCCTCCCCCAGTGACCACGGGGGTCCTCCCCTCTCCTGTACAGTGTCCACAGGAGTCCCCCCCTCCCGCCGTGTCCACAGGAGTCCTCTGCTCCCCCAGTGTCCACAGGAGTCTTCCCCTCCCCCCGTGTCCGCAGGAGTCCTCCCCTCCCCCAGTGACCACGGGGGTCCTTCCGTCTGAGCTACCTGGGTGCCAGGCTCCTTTTCACCTCCATGCTGGACTGGGCTGTGGCCCCCCATGCCTGCGTTGGCGGCCCATCTCCCCCTTCTGCATCAGGGGTGTCCCGGGCCCCTCCCCCTGGCTCCTCCCCCGCGCGGGCCCTGGGGCTCTGGGAGGAGCTTCACCCACGCTGCCTGCCGGCGACTCCGCCCTCCGCAGCAGTGCAGTGCTGTGCTGTCCAGCGCATGCTCCCTACCACGTTGGCTTGAGTCCCACCCTGCCACTGTCTCCCCCACATACCTTTGGGATCCTGTGTGCTCCCCACCCCCCCCCCCCCGGTCTCCCTGGCCTCCACTCATGTGCACTGCCCCGGGTCAGCCGAGACTTCGTGTCTTCTGCAGCCGCCGCCGCAGGTGCCCGAGACCCAACCACAGCCGGGTCCCCGACCCGGTACCCGCTTCTGCCCGTCCTCTCGCAGTGCTGGCAGCGGGGAACCCTCCTTCCCACCCCGCCGTGCCTCCCCCGTGGGCTCCTGGCACTGGCTACTGCCGCTGACCCGCTAAGCCCCCCAGCCACCGCCCCCCGGGGAGCCAGGGCTCTTCCTCGAGGAAGGATCTCTCCCCGCCCCTGCCGAGGGTCCATGCCGAGACCACTTTGAGAGAGCACAAGGGTGTTGGCCCCGGTGGCTCTGTCTGCTGAGCACCTGCCAAGCACTCCGCGCCAGGTGGCCGAGCTGGGCTGTCCACTCGCCCGGCCTTGTCAGCGCGGCGTGGGGCGGGCGGTGTGTGTAGGTCCGTGCCGGTTTCCATAACCCCGCCCCTTTCACACACACACACGGACGCATCTCATACACTTCCATCAGGGCACTGTCGCTACACCGTGTGTGTGTGTGTGTGTGTGTGTGTGTGTGTGCGTGGCTTAAACCCAACGTACATGCGCCATTTTCATGATTCTGTGCTCCCACAAATCACAGAACGTCACAATAGGCACTTCTGGCTTTTTTATTGTTTCAATTTGTATAAATCTGTGAATAAGTGTGAGGATGTTTGGTGCACAGTTGGGTTTGTATTTTGTGACGCATCAGCTCTGGTCAGCTCCTCTTTACTTTCTTTCTGTGGAAACATGAATTCTTTTTTTTTTTAACATCTACCTTCCTTCTGTTCACTGACTCCCATATGCACGCATATTAGTAACTATACATACATGTCAACGTGTGTGTGTGTCACGCAGGCACCTGCTACATTGCTCGAGTCAAACCTCCAGCCCCCCTTTTCTGTAGTTATTTTTGAGAGAGGGTTTTGCTTTTTGCCTAGGCTGGCCTAGATCTCAGTCCTTCTATTTGTTCTTCCTATTCCTGCCACAGTTGGGATGGTGGACGCATGCGACCGTGGGCAGCTATTGGTTGAGATGGGTTCTCGTGGACTTTTTGCATGCCCGGGCGACCAGCTGGATCTACGTTTTTAATAATCTAGGTTTAGCCATTTGCATTTGCCTGTCTCCTATAATTAATTTTCTGGGCTTTGTTTTCATACTGACTTTAAAACTTGGAAGGGAACAAATGACATTTACAGTCCTATTCCATAAGTGATGTTTACCAGAGAAGAGATTTGTGACTGCAACTGTGCAGGAAGAGACGTAGGTTTTATCGTACTGAATTTCCCAAAGCTGAAGGAGCGCATTTGAAGCACGTGGGCCCGGTGCATCTTTGTGCATATTCTTGACAGGTCCCTGTGCATCTCAGAAGTCAGAAAATCACCTCCAATCCTTCGTCTCCATGCCCAGTCCCTTGATTCCTTTCTCTGGTGGGGGGTCAGTGGAGCCAGCTCTCGGTGTAGAGCGCGGTGTGGGCTGAACCGAGCTGTCTTCAGCGTCTGCCCTGCTGACGGAGTACCCCGTCCTACAGTCGGCCGCCATGTCCTTTCCCACCAGACGACAGAGACTGCTCTGCCGTCTGGTGGAAGCCAGCGTGCTGAGCAAACGCCCGGAGTCCCTGCTCTTCTACTTGGTGGGAGGGGACTCATTTGGTTTTTGTTTGTTCATTTAGTTTCCCCCACCCCCATGGATTATTACGGCATAATATTCTAGAATGATCTTCCCGCCGGTGCTTCCTAAGTGTTGTGACTATAGGGGTGTACCACCCCACCCTGCACCCAGGCACCCAGAGTAACCTTCTCCTGCCCTGTTGAGGTGCTTATTTTGCCATAGTCTGAGATTAGTTTCTCGGATTGTGCGTACCCCAGATCCCTCCCATGAGGCCTCCTGCCGAAGCCCGTGGAGCCTATCTCAGAGCCAATGAAGGGATCTAAGATGACTAAGAATGCCGGTGACCTTAGAATGCAGTTGCCACACGCGACACGCCCCGTTTTGATCCAGGACCGTGTTTGCTTCTTTTTGTTTTGTTTTGTTTTTTGGCCAGTCCTGGGCCTTGGACTCAGGTCCTGAGCACTGTCCCTGGCTTCTTCCCGCTCAAGGCTAGCACTCTGCCACCTGAGCCACAGCGCCGCTTCTGGCCATTTTCTGTATATGTAGTGCTGGGGAATCGAACCTAGGGCCTCGTGTATCCGAGGCAGGCACTCTTGCCACTAGGCTATATCCCCAGCCCCTGTGTTTGCTTCTTTATGAAAGCATGGCTCCGAAGCGCTGGGCTGTGGGACGGCTGTCATTTGGAAGTTAATAGCAGACCGAGCCGTGGACCGAGATACCTGTAAGAACCGTCACAACAAAGGAAACAGCTCTGACTTTTGCTGGCGGGGAAATCCTGGTTACAGCCCCGCCGTGGTCTTCACTGCCTGAGTGTCTAATTGAAAGGGAAATCTTACCTTTGGGTCAGAGCTGTGTTCAAAAGCATCCGCGTGTGTCAACGCCCCGGGCTCCCGGTTGTCTGGGGAGCCTCCCCAGGCAGGCAGCCCCTCTCTCCGCACGGCAAGGCCTCCCCTCTGACACCCGAGGTGCGGTCCGGGGGCCACCTGGGCATCGCCGCGGCCCTTCCCTTCTGCCCGGCACTCATCCTGGGATCTCCTTGGCTCTTCGGGCCTGCACTGCCATACTTTTACTATCTATCTATCTATCTATCTTCATGCCCGTTCTGGGGCATGAAGTCAGGGTCTGGGTGCTGCCGTCCCTGAGCTTGTTTGCTCAAGGCAGGTGCACTAACACCTGAGCCCCACCTCCACTCCTGGCTTTTTTTTTTTTTTTTTTTGGTGTGTGTGTGTGGGGGCGGTAGTTTAGTGGAGATACGAGTCTCATGGACTCTGCTGTCCCGGCTGACTGCAATCCCCACATGTCAGCCTCCTTAGCAGCTGGGGTTATAGGAGGGAGACCCCAGTGCCTGGCTCCTATAGTGAGCGTTTTGAAGGGCCTTT
The DNA here is from genome assembly GCF_023159225.1 of Perognathus longimembris pacificus. Classification (NCBI taxonomy): domain Eukaryota; kingdom Metazoa; phylum Chordata; class Mammalia; order Rodentia; family Heteromyidae; genus Perognathus; species Perognathus longimembris. Next base: position 1,678,598 of record NC_063161.1, on the reverse strand, counting down.
CTCTTTGTTTACATGGGACCCTGGTTTCTCCCCCACCCCCACCCCAGCTCTGGGCTGGCTTCGTCTTGGGTGTGTGTGTGTGTGGGTGTGTGGCCCTCTTGAATTGCCAGAGTGCTTCTTTGGTCTACACACTGAGCTGGCCCCCTGGGTGCCGGATTCCGGGCTCTCCACAGTTTACCTGAGGTTTTCTTTAAGGGCACCGGCAATGCTGCCTCCCCTCCCCCCCCCGCGCTGGTACTGGAGGTCTTAGGATGCTGTCGGCCCTTACAACTAGGCAAGCCAGGCAAGCCCACCCCACCCAAATACTGTGACTGGCCCACACCTCACCTGAGCACTTTCTTTTACCTCCTACTCTTCAATTTTCTGCAGAGAAAGCTCATGCAAATGGTTGGTTGCTTGAAAAAGTCCCCCACAAGTGAGCTCCAGCTCCTGTTCAGTGTTCAAGATTCGAATCCTGCTCACTTGACTGGGGCCGCGGCGGCTGGTGGAGGTGCGTCTCCACTCTGCCCGAGGTCCCCCTGGGCCGGGCCCGCCTGTGTGCGAGGCGCTCGGGAGACCCCAGTGTGCCGGGCTGGAGCACCCCGCTCCCAGCAGGAGGCGAGCCAGGTCAGTGACCTTGGCGGAGGTCAGGCTTTGCAAACTGGGTAGGGTGGGGATCTGGAGGGCTTTGCTGAATGGAGCCCGGGTGTCGGGGGTCTAGGTGAAGGTGGGCAGGGCAGGCTCCTTACGAGAAGTGGGGGCCTGAGGGGGTCCGCACAGGGGGAGTCCGGCTCAGCCCCTCCCCGAGGCCCCAGCTGCTCACCTGCCGGGCTGGCACAAGGCCGGGGCGGCCTCTCCAGGCGGGGGTGGTCCTCACTGGCACCTGTCTCGGGGGTCAGGAGGGGGATGGGAGCCAGAGTCGCTGTCAGCCCTGGCGGGGACTCCTCCGGCCACTCCCCTGGGCGTGGGCATGGTGGCGAAGTGTCATCAGGCAAGCTGGACTGAGCTGGTTGCAAGTCCCGGCTCTGCCCTTGACCTGCTAATTAACCCCTCGGTGCTTGTCAACATGCCTCTGGAGGCCTCAGTTTCCCAGAACGCACACGGAGAAGCTCTCACCCCACCTGACCTCTGGGAGTCTTCAGGTCAGCCCCTTTCCACCACGCACATATAAAGGGGAGATGAAGGCACCGACGGGGAGCAGCAGGTTCAGGCATGATGAGCCGGGTCTGGTTTTCCTCCAAAGCCCTTGGCTGGGCCTTGGCAATTAATTACATTCTGATAAGAATTCCGAGGGCGGCCTAGCCCTCCATCCTGCTGGAGTGGGACACTGCCTCTGGCTCTGGGGTGCGGAATGGAGAGGGGAATGAGGCAGGGAGAAGCGCGCGCCCTTCCTGGAGGGGAAGCGAAGGCAGCGCGAGGGGGCAGGTGCCCACTGCAGCCCAGGGCACGACCGGCCCGGGGGGGCAGGGCGGCCGCCCTAGGGCTGGCGGTGGACCGGGGATGGGGCGGGGTGTTTCCGGCCAGACTTTCCCCTCCCAGGACCCTGCTCGTGCGCCCCCGGCGGCGACCGAGCTCCGGGGGTGTCGGCTCCCCCGCCTCTCCGGGGACCCCGGGGTGCCAGGGGTCCTGGGCGGACCTGCGGGGGGGGGGGGGGGCCCGCGGGAGGCCGGCGCGGCCCGCGCTGCAGTGAGGGCCCCGCGCGCCTAGGTGGAGCCCGACCCGCGGTTTTCGGGGCCGGCGGAGCCGCGGCGCGCCAGGCGGGGGCGCTGCAGGGCGGCCGGGCCCCCGGGGTCCCCTCCGCGGCCCAGTGCGCATCGGCGGCTCCGCGGGCCGGGCGGAGCGCAGACAGCGGCGGGCGCGGGGCCCGAGTCCGGGGCGACGCAGCCCAGCCCGGCCGCCGGCGCCGGCGGAGACCCGCGCGCGCTCCCCGCTCCCCGCCCGCCGCCCCTCCGAGCGGAACCCGCGCCGCGCCGAGCCGAGCCGAGCGGCGGGCGCGCGCCGCCGGGACCCGAGCCGCAGCCGCGTCCCGCGGGCGGCGTCGCCGGCCCCACCTGTCGGCGCGGCCCCCGCCGGCCTCGCCCGCTCGCGGAGGCGGCCTGCGGACGCGCGGGGCCCCGGCCCCGGTCCCGGCCGCGGCGGCGGAGGCCGGCCCCGTCCGGCGAGCACCGGGCCGCGTAAGTTGGGTCGCGGCGGGCTCGGCCGGGCGGCGCGGGCCCCGGCGGCGGCGATGGTGCGGCCGCCCCTCGGCGGGCGCGCGGCCCCGGCCCCGAGCCCGGCTCTCCGCGGCGGCAGCGGCAGCGGCAGCGGCGGCGGCGGCGCCCCGGCGGCCCCCTGAGCCCCGGGCCCGAGCCCGCGCGGGCGGAGGCGGCGGCAGGCGGCGGCGATCAGCGCGCGGAGCAGCGCCGGGCCCGCGCCGGACACCCCCCCCCCCCTCCCCGGCCGTTGCGCAGTCCGCGGCCCGCCGTCCGGGCCCTGCCGGCGGCGCGGGGCCGATTCATGGGGCCGCGGCGGCCGCCTCCCCGCGCGCCGGCCCCCGGGGCCCCGCAGCCCGCCAGGGCGGCCGAGTGGCCGGAGCGGCGGCCGCCGCGGCCCGAGGCCGGGCGCTGACCCCCCCCCCCGCCCGCCCGCCCGCCCCCTCCCCTCCCCCTCCCCTCCCCCGCTCCCCTCCCCCGGCCCGAAAAGACACCGATCGCCTCCCTCCTCCCTCGCTCCCTCGCTCCCTCCCTCCCTCCCGGAGTGGCGCCTCCAGTCGCGGCGATGGAGGGCGCGAGCGGGCGGCCGCGGCGGCTGCGCCGGGCGGCGGGGCGCTGATGCGGCGCCGGGACCCGGGCTGCGCGGCGGCGACTTCGGGGGCGTCGGCCGGGCGGGCGGGCGCTCCGCGATGCAGCTCCTGAAGGCGCTGTGGGCGCTCGCGGGGGCCGCGCTCTGCTGCTTCCTCGTCCTGGTGATCCACGCGCAGTTCCTGAGAGAAGGTAAGCACCCCCGCGGGCGCCCCCGAGGTCGCCACCCGCCGCCCCGTCCCCGGAGCTCCGGCTCGGCCCGGGCCTGCGGCGGCGCGAGGCCCCGCGCGCGCCCCTCCGGGCTTCCGGGCCGCGGGCGGAGCGCAGGTGCGGCGGCGGCGCCCGGAGCCCCGCGCCTCTCCCGCCACCCCCCCCCCCCCACCGGGGCCCCCGGACCCTGCCTGGGCTCCGGGGCAGCGGCGCCCTCCCTCCTGCTCTCCTCTCCGCGGGCCCTCGGTAGATGGCACCCGCGCTCCACTTCGGCGGGCCTCGCTTAGGGCCAGTGGCGCGCCGCTGGCCTGGGTTTGGGGGCCGGGCTTGGGGACACATGGGTGTCAGAGACTAGGCCCGGGCTTCCCTCATGGTGGAGTCCAAAGGGCGTTTTGGGGCACGTCCTGGACCCGCAAGCCCCGGTCGGGAGAGCTGGTACTCACCACCCCCTCACCCGCTGTCTGGTTCTGCTATTCGGGGCCATTCGGAGGTGCCACAGTATGGATATGGGGGCCGGACCCCTGTGCCGGAGGGCGGAGGAAGACTCTGCACCGGGCACACTCTCCCGGAAACTTGCTGGCCTACCCAGGCTCCTCCAGCGCCGAGTGCTGGCAGACCTGGGCTGAGTCTGGCCTGCCGGTGTGCTGGAGAGGTGGAGACGGAGGCAGTCCCCCTACCTGTGCCCCCCCAACCCTGCACGTAGGGGGCTGATGCCCCAGCCCAAGGGCCATGACGCTCCTGTGTGGTGCACTGACGGAGAACCCGAGCCCTGGGGGAGCCGGGGTGGCTGCTTTCATGCCGCGGCTCTCCCGAGCTTTTGGTTCCTAGGGAGGAAGGCTTTGTGGCCGTCAGCCCTTTCCCTGCCTGACTGGGGAGCAGGTGCAGGTGGCCGCCAGCTGCGCAGGCTCCAAGGCCCTCGGTGCGGTGGGTGTCCTGTCTGTTTTGGGGTCTGGGTGGCCGGGGCTGGAGCAGGGAGCCGGGAGAGGGGACCGTGGTGAGTTTGCGGTAGGCTGAGGCCTGCTGGGTGGCACTTGCTCCGGGCTCCCTCCCCAGCGGGGGCCGGGGCTTCGGCAGGCGCAGTGACCTACTTCACGAGTGGGTGGCTCTGCCGCGGGCAGGGGTCCTTGGTGGCCAGGGCGGCCGCCGGGGTCCTCTCCCCATGCTCCGGCTGCGGGAAGGGGGGCTCGTGTGGGCCACGAGTGCCCGGGGCGCCCTTCCCCTCTGGCGTCAGTCTCGGGAGGGGACTGCGCGTGAACACTTCAGATGGTGTTGGAGATGGCCTGCGTCCGCCTGTGTGTGCCGTTCAGGGTTGTGAAGCACGGGCGGTGTGCGCGGAGGCCGGGTCCCGGCCCTGTGGGGATGCGCTGGTCCCTGGTGGAATATAACGGCTCTAAACCTCGGGGTAGGAGAAAACGTGCCTAGTTTGGGTGTGGGGTCAGAGGCCGGGCAGACGGTGTGTACCGGGGGCCGCCCTCGTGGGGCAGAGCGTTTCCTGAGTGGTCCTGGGCAGCAGCTCCGACCAAAACTTTGGCACGGCCTTGGGAGACACCAGCATGGGCGGCGTAAGGGGAAGGCAGGGCGAGAGGAGCGTACCGAGCCCAGGCAACTTGGAAACAACACTCCAGGAAAAGCCCAGGCATCGACCCAGCCTCCGCACCCCCCCTCTGTTCACCTCACACCATCTCCCGCACTCCGGCACCCCTCAATGCGGCCTCTGTCCGGAGGATGACTTGCTCCTTCCGCCTGGGGGGTCAGGAGGCCCGGGGACAGCCCCGGGGCCCGGGTTGAGGAGGACAGGGCTGAGCGAGGGGAGTACCGGGCATGCAGAGGGAGCCGGCCAAGGGACCAAGCAGAACCGGCACCGGGACAATTCTGACTTGTTGCCTGGGGACGGAGTGGGAAAGAGCTGTTTAAATAGCCATTTCCATGAATCTAGGTTTTTCAGGGGTGAAGAATGGGGGACCCAGGGAGCCCTTTTTCCACACTTCCCCTTTTGTGTGGAGATACAGGCCGCCAGTCGCTAATCCGTCCCCCTCTGGCTGGTCTGTCTTCCAGCCATTTCCAAGATGAATAGGGCTGTGAACCCAGAGAGAAGGGAATTGTGGGGCTAATTGTACCTCTGCCTTAGCCAGTCTCTGTAATCGCAAGTCCTGCCCACCAGGCTGCCTGGCCCCCCAGGCCAGAGGGCGGTTCTGGGGGGAGCTTGCCCAGTGTGTGTGGTCCAGGGATCGGAGGAGCCCGGTCCACCCTTTGCAGTGGCCGTTCCTGGGGAGGGCAGCTGTTTCCTTCCGAGCGCAGCGTACACGCACCAGCCTTTCTGAGCTAGAGGAGGTGGGCGCCAGGGTGGGCGTCTTAGAAACCTGGCTTGGTAAACAGGCAGAGGACGAGTGCAGGGGAAGGAGCCGGGGACCAGCCGTGTGTGATCTGACAACACAACTTAAGGCAGCAGCTGGAGTTACCCGCATTCCCATCGCCCTCTCTTCCCCACCATTTCCCTCCAAGTCTTTGATTCTCTCGGTCCAGGGCATCGCAGCTCAGATCCACCGCTTTGGTGTGGAGACTGCTCCGAACAGGAGAGAGAGAGAGCGGTACTACAAAGAGCAGACAGACGCGCAGGCCAGACGGCGAGGCAGCCCCGGCACGCTCCCCAGGCCCGGAGGAGTGTCTTGCCTTTGGGACCCTGCAGCCCTTTCTGAATGGCAGTGACAGCCCCGTCCCTTTAGCTATGGATTCAGGGTTAACTCCACCGTAAACCCCTTTGGTGGCCAGGCCTGTGCTCCCCCAGGCAGAATGTGCTATGCGAAAGCCCCGTTAGCAGGTGAGTATTGAGAGCTTGCGGGGCGATGATCTGCTGCCCGCTGCCCCAGAATAATGTCCCCACTCTTGAAATCCCAGCCACTTCCAGAGCCGGCCACGAGGCCAGCTGTCTTCTGCGGCTGCTGAGAGGACAGGCCGTCCGTCGAGTAAGCAGGCTTCCACAGTGGTTTATCTGGTCAGCTTCCTGTTTGGAAGTCAAGTGTCCTCTGTGAACCTGTGTGTCTGGGAAGGGGAGACACACTTAACCTCATGAAGCCATATAGTGGCGGTGTGCTAGTTGTTGTGGCCTTCTGTGCACCCACTCCTCATGTGGGCCACTCTTCAAAGATTAGCAGCCCGTGTGTGGTTGGCTCACAGATCTGTGACACCCATCAGTTCATTTTTAAAAATGGACAAAGCACGTAGGAGAAAGTATTCCCGAACCCGGGAGTCCATGAAAAATAATTCGCGTTGTGACAACGTGCACGTGTTCCAAGACAGGCTGCGGGTTGGGTGAGGGTCCGGTAGACCCCTGAGCCGTTCAGACAAGCGAGGTTGTCTTCGGTGGAGGCTGTGCCCACGCTGGTGAGAGCCTGAGATCAGCGAGGAGGAGGACGGAGCAGCTGAGCCGAGCTCGGCCTGCCGGGCGAAATGAAGAGCAGGTCAGCAGCCCCGTCCCAAACTCCCATGCTCGGCCGGGCCGCACACAGTCGCCACCCGGGGCGGGCTGGGGGGCTCTGGGCCCCGCACTCGGCCCCCTGGGCCGCCCGGGGAGGAGGCTGGGCCTTGTCGGGGGTCCTGGGCCTCCGCAGCCCCGCCGGGAGCCCCGTGAGGGGCACGAGGGAAGGACAGGGCACCGGGCAGCGGCGCAGGGCTCTCGGCCCTCCCCTAACCCACCTGCCGCTCCCCAGAGGCCAGCCACGCGGGAATGGCTGCCAGGGCGTTAAAATAACCAGCTGCTTTATCATCATTTACTATCATTTCTGGTGTGACACAGAATCTAAATAAAACCCACACTCACCGTAATGGGACTCTCGTCTGCGGAGTGTCTGACAACTGTAAATGTGCGCCCGCCAGGGGCTGGGTGATGGAGCTGGCGGTAGACACCGGCTCCCGGCCTCCAGGCGGGGGGAGTTCCCCAGCCCCAGAGCCCAGGCCCCCGGGAGGCCGTGTGGGGTTCTCCGCCCACCCGGGACTCTGCATTGTGGGACACGCGTCTGTCTCTCCTGGTCGGCATGGAAGTTGGACAGTCACGGTGAAGAGGTTTTCAGACGCCCGTCCGCCGGAGCTTGGCTGCCCGTGGTTTCGGCCCATGTCGGGGAGCGCAGCACCGGGCGGGGCGCCACGGGGGTGAGAGGAGGGGGGTGCCCCCGGACCGGAAGGATCAGTCACCCGGCCCAGTGCCGCAGCCGAGGGCCCGGGAGAAGGGAGCCTTGCGGTATTGTGCGTCCGTACGTCATGAATATGATTATTCATAATTAAATACTGGTCGGTATTAATACTATGTGTGCAATCTACCTAAGACATAAAATTTATGGACATGTATAATGAACTTAATTTAAAATATAGCCTGTAGCCATGTAATTAACAAGCAGAGGATGCGTGTGGTGGCTAGGGGCTGGGGTGGGCACGCAGTTACTTTGTCTCATTTACGCATAAAGCGGTCGTGGGGTAACATGTAACTAGGAATGGGCTACTGTGGCCCAGACACACAGGAAGTACACGCTGTGGCTGTTCAGCGAGTGGGTTTGGGGTCCCCAGATGGCATTTCACTAGCTGCAGCCCCTACCCCCAAGTCCTCTGTCTTCTTTGTCCCTGATGCCGCCTGCTGCTGAGCTCACCTGCCTTCGGGAGCCAGCTGTCCATGCTGTAGCAGTGGCCACTGGCATAATACGTAGATCCCACTCCCTCGTGTACACAGCACACACCAGATAGACTCACACCAGATAGACACACGCACAGACGGCACACACCAGATAGACACACGCACAGACGGCACACACCAGATGGACACACGCACAGACGGCACACACCAGATGGACACACGCACAGACGGCACACACCAGATGGACACACGCACAGACGGCACACACCAGATAGACACATGTACAGACAGCACACACCAGATAGACACACATACAGACACCAGATAGACACACATACAGACAACACACACCAGAAAACACAGACAGCACACACCAGACAGACACACATACAGACAGCACACACCAGATAGACACACATACAGGCAGCACACACCAGAAATCACAGACTGCACACACCAGATAGACACTTGTACAGACAGCACACACCAGAAACACGTACAGACAGTGCACACCAGATACACACACGTACAGACAGTGCACACTGGATAAATGCACAACATAATGCACAGCACAGATACACATAATACATACCACATATGCACACCACATACTTCATGTACACAGCACACATTGAGTACACACAATTACAACACATACCACATATACATAGCACATACGAAGACACACTGAACATCCACATGTATGCTGCACAGACCACACACATATGCACAGCACACACGGAATACTCACACGTATACATGGCATACACCACATGTGCATAGCACATGCTGAATATGCCAGTGCCACCCCCCACGCAGCACATACTGCATACATGCATGCCAGATGTACATACGCTGGAGGATGGTGTACACACGCCACATAAACACCTATCACACACCACACACCTTGTATACACGGCACATGCCCCATATACACAACATACAAGTGAACACACCGCACATACGCTGTATCGTAGACATACAACGTGCATCGATCTTACGCTTACCACATCCCCCCCATACTGCACAGCTATAATCACCTATGCACACACTCTTTGTACACATACTAGATACCTACACCCCCCCACATGCACACACCTCTCCACATGCCACACACATCACACACCATGTATACACATGTGGCACACACAACGCCCATCACGTATGTACACAGCACACATTGACAGCAATGCAGGCCACGGGCCAACCACGCAGCACCCATGCACATGCTACAACCACCAACATTACACATGCGCCCACCGCCACATGCACACATACGCATGTATCCATGTGTGCGTGCATGTGTGCAGTGCACATGCGGTACATACACACAGTATGCACACATGCACAGCCACACCCACCTCATACCACAGACACGTTCGACACACACACGCGTACAGCCATAAGCACTTCCCCTGCCCCACCCATGGCACGGCGTCTCCTGGAGCGGGGCGAGCGGCCCTTCCTCTGCTCCCGCAGCCCAGCCTGCAGCTGACACCTGCAGCCCGGGTGTTCGAGATGGGTCTGCAGACTGTAGGGCCGTGCGTCGTGCAGGGGAAGGGCAGCCACGCCCTATTTCCACAGGCAGAGCAAGGGTGGTGCTGCGGGGGCGTGGCGGGGGCGTGGCGAGGGCGGGATGGTCGGCTCTGGAGGACCTGTGGGCACAGCAGCTGGGGCCTGGAGTCTGGCTGACTCTTATCACAGTGCTTCGGCGGAGCCCTGGCCCTGTGGCAGGGCTGGGTAGAGTGTGGGGGGTTACAGCAGCTCAGGGGCCGGGTCGAGCATGGGTGGTGGAGGCAGAGGAGGCTGGGCAGGTTGGCGGAGCCGGAGGCAGGCATGGTTCTGACGTGTCCTGTGTGTGCTCCCTCCACTTTGGCATAGGTGAGGCAGGTGCTTTGTCCTCCATCCCCTCTCTCCAGGGTGTGACCTGTGCCCCTGCCCGGGAGGAGGGGGTCGGGTAGGGCGTTCCGGGACTGGCTCGATCCCTTCCTCTAGTGCTCTGACAGGCTGACTGTCACGGGCTCTCCCTGAGCTGTGGCACCCTCAAGGGTGAACGACTCCTGACCTCTGTCCACGGGAGCTCCCACCAGGGAGGTGAAGCTCTGTCATGAGCAGCAGAGGGCCAGGCAGGCCCACACCATGCAAGACCACTTCCAGGCCTGGACATGGGGCCCAGAGCCTGTCCTGGGAGGCAGCCATGCTGGCCTGGGCACAGAGCTGGGGTGTGGCAGTGGTGAGCACAGCCTTTCCTCACTGAATCCGGTTCTCCCTGAGGGTCCCCAGCACCTAGTGGATGTGGGTCAGGTGGAGGGGGCTGTGGTCTCCATGGACGTGGGGTCAGGTGGAGGGGGCCATGGGTTCCATGGACGTGGGGTCAGGTGGAAGGGCCGTGGTCTCAGTGGACATGGTGTCAGGTGGAGGGGGCTGTGGTCTCAGTGGATGCAGTATCAGGTAGAGGGGGCTGTGGTCTCAGTGGATGCAGTGTCAGGTGGATGGGGCTGTGGTCTCAGTGGACGTGGGGTCAGGTGAAGGGGGCTGTGGTCTCAGTGGACGTGGGGTCAGGTGAAGGGGGCCGTGGTCTCAGTGGACACAGTGTCAGGTGGAGGGGGCTGTGGTCTCAGTAGATGCAGTGTTAGGTGGAGGGGGCTGTGGTCTCAGTGGATGCAGTGTCAGGTGGAGGGGGCTGTGGTCTCAGTAGATTCAGTGTTAGGTGGGGGGGGCTGTGGTCTCAGTGGATGCAGTGTCAGGTGGAGGGGGCTGTGGTCTCAGTGGACGTGGGGTCAGGTGAAGTGGGCTGTGGTCTCAGTGGATGTGGGGTAAGATGGGGTGCTGTGGTCTCAGTGGACGTGGGGTTAGGTGAAGGGGGCTGTGGTCTCTGGACTTGGGGTCAGGTGGAGGGGGCCGTGGCCTCAGTGGATTCAGTATCAGGTGGAGGGGACTGTGGTCTCAATGGATGCAGTGTCAGGTGGAGCGGGCCGTGGTCTCAGTGGACGTGGGGTCAGGTGAAGGGGGCTGTGGTTTCAGTGGACGTGGGGTCAGGTGAAGTGGGCTGTGGTCTCAGTGGATGCAGTGTCAGGTGGAGGGGGCCGTGGTCTCAGTGGATGCAGTGTCAGGTGGAGGGGGCCGTGGTCTCAGTGGACGTGGGGTCTGGTGAAGGGGGCGTGGTCTCAGTGGATGCGGGGTCAGGTGGAGGTTGCTGTGGTCTCAGTGGACGTGGCGTCAGGTGGAGGGGGCTGTGGTCTCTGGACGTGAGGTCAGGTGAAGGGGGCTTTGGTCTTCATGGATGTGGTGTCAGGTGAAGGGGGTTGTGGTCTCAGTGGATGAAGTGTCAGGTGGAGGGAGCTGTGGTCTTAGTGGACGTGGGGTCAGGTGAAGGGGGCTGTGGTCTCAGTGGACGTGGGGTCAGGTGAAGTGAGCCGTGGTCCCCGTGGACGTGGGGTCAGGTGAAGTGAGCCGTGGTCTCCGTGGACATGGGGTCAGGTGGAGGGGGCTGTGGTCTCAGTGGATGCAGTGTCAGGTGGAGGGGGCCGTGGTCTCAGTGGATGCAGTGTCAGGTGGAGGGGGCTGTGGTCTCAGTGGATGCAGTGTCAGGTGGAGGGGGCCGTGGTCTCAGTGGATGCAGTGTCAGGTGGAGGGGGCCGTGGTCTCAGTGGATGCAGTGTCAGGTGGAGGGGGCCGTGGTCTCAGTGGATGCAGTGTCAGGTGGAGGGGGCCGTGGTCTCAGTGGATGCAGTGTCAGGTGGAGGGGGCCGTGGTCTCAGTGGATGCAGTGTCAGGTGGAGGGGGCCGTGGTCTCAGTGGATGCAGTGTCAGGTGGAGGGGGCCGTGGTCTCAGTGGATGCAGTGTCAGGTGGAGGGGGCTGTGGTCTCGGTGGACGTGGCGTCAGGTTAGGTGGGTCCCTCCCACCCTGCTGCTCCCCTCTGTCGTCTGGCGGAAGTCTGGGCCTGCTGTCCAGCTGCTCCAGGCTTCCTCTTGTGCTGAGAAGAGCATCTTGGTCGCAGACTCGGCCCCCGGATGGGGCCGGTCCCTGCTGCCCGTGCCCCCAGATGTTCAAGGCGCCCGAGAGGCTGGAGCGGACCTGGTGCAGCCCCTGCTGTCTGCGGACAGGCTTGCGTGCCCTGAGGCCCCAGCCCAGCTGGGCGCGCTCGAGGTAAAGGAGCCCCGGCTCTGTCGTTTGCCTCCCCTGGACCTGCTGCCCTTCCGAGGCCCCTGCCCAGGGGGAGCCTCTGGCCAGTCCTTCCTGAACTCGGCGCCCTGGCCTCCCCTTGGCACAGCCTCTCCTGTGCGTGGTGTGTTCCTGTCATACGGCGCCAGCCGTCTGAGCCAGTGTCTGCCCGTGCCAGGCGCCCCCGCGGGGCTGGGCTTTCTCCAGGGGGACCGCGTGTTCTCTAGGGATGGTGTTTGCCTTGAGGTGCAGGTGGGGTCCGGGGCAGCAGGGCCAGGCTGAGAACCCTGGGGCTCTGTGGAGATGGCTCCGGGGCCCTCCGCGTCTCTCAGTCCTCAGTCTACCTTCCACGGGGCCGGCCCCTTCGGGGCTCTGCCCTTGAGGACAGGGGTGTGGTGTGCAGGCCGCAGACGCAGAGGTGAGAACGCGAGGCCCAGGCGGGCCTGGCGAGCCTGCCCAGTGTCCTCCTCTGACCTGGCTCCAGGTGTGGGGGGGGTATCTGGATGTACCCCGGGAAGCGGGTTCCATTAGTGGAGCTGAGGCGGAACGACACACCCTCAAAACCAGTCTCTGTGTGGAGCTGGAAGTGAGCCCCGAGGGGCTGGTGGTCTCTGGTCCCCGGCCTGGGGCCTGGGGCTCTGCTGTTGGGAACCTGCGCCTTTTGTGCTGCCCTTGGATGCCCCCCCCCCACCATCTACTTCATTGCCGGGCAGGGAAGCTTCTAGAAGGTTCGGGTTAGGGGGAGCCAAGTGCCCGACGGCTGTGACGACACTGCAGCGCTCTGGGAGCCTGTGGGGAGACCCCTCCCCCAGGGTGGCTCTGCCCCGTGGCAGCCGGGCCCTCGCGATCGGCCCCGGGGTCTATTTAGGAGAGGTCACGCAGACTCTAAAATACACACGCTTTTCAAAGCCAGCTTCTGCCTCCGAGAAGGTGGATTTTATTAGCCAATTACCTCCCTTCTCCCGATTACGGAGGCAGCCAAGCAGGCCCTCTGATTCGCCTCACCGATGGAGCTCAGACCTCCTTATAAATAAACCTGCCTCTGCGGCCCGGGCCCGGCCGTCCCCGAGGAACGCCCCCGCAGCGGCGGCCCCCCGCGTGTCCTGCCGTTGCCGTGGGGACAACCTTGACAGACGCGCCCGCCTCCGCTCGCCACGCCCACACGAGTGCCAGCTGGGCGGCTGTGTCCTGGGGAACGGAGGCGCCGGCTGCGGGGCCGGGGGCCGGGGGGCCGGGGGGCCGGGGGGCCGGGGGCGGCGCGGGGCCCGCCTCGGTGCGCACGGGCAGGGGGTGCCCGCGCGGGTCAGCCAAGCGTCCTCAGCCACAGGCGCGCCCTGGGCCCGTCGGGGCAGAGACGGAGGGTCGCTGGCGGCTGGGGGAGACCGAGGCAGAGCCAGCGCGGGGGGGTGGGGGGGGACGGGGTCCCGGTGAGGCCTCGGGCCCAGGCTTCTCGGGAGGAGACACGGGTGGCTTTACGGGGTGGGCTTGTGGTAAGACGGCGGGGCTCCCACGAAAGGATGTGGCGTGCACCGCCAAGCACCCGGAGCCACGCCGGGCTCCGGCCCCCGCGGGTGCATCTGTGCGGCGGCCGGGCCCCGTGTGGCCGGGCCCTGAGGCTCGTCTGCCGGGCTCCATCTCAAGAAGGACCTGAGGGGCAGGCAGGCGGCCCGTCGGCAGGGAAGGGAAGCTGGGGTGCCTCTCTGGGAAGCCGTGCCCCACCGAGGGCTGGGGTTGGAGGCGGGGGCCGTGTCTCTTGGAGACTGGGTTTGGGGTGCACGTCTTCGGGAGCCTCGCACGCCTTCCCTCATCAATTCAGCATCCCCTAAATCGAGGCCGCGCACTGCTGTTGGCCTGAGAGATGGCTTCACGCGGGACGGGGAAGGGCGTTTTTCATTTTAATGGCTGTGTATTTACTTTTATGGTTACCTTCTATTTATGGTGACGGTGCTGGCTCTATTTACAGGGTGATGGAAAGTGTCTTTTCCACACCAACGTGAGGCACAGAGGCAGGAAAGTCACAGGAGTGGCGAGATGGCTGACGTTCAGGAGTCTGGTGCTGCCGAGGGCGTGTTCACCGAGCACCTCCTCAGTGCTTGGCTGAGTCGAGGCTGGACAGCGAGGCAGGGCAGCTGGAGGGGGCGGGCATCGGGTCTGTGGAAGCCCGGGAGGGGTGCTCGGTCCTCCCCACGGGAGCTGACGGGCTCCGCGTGGCTCTGCAGCAGATGCACAGATGGGGAGGGAGCACCCGGAAACCACGGGATGGAGGTCGGGAGCCGGAGAGCCGAGCGTCCGCAGGGTTGGGAGCTTGTTGGGGCTCCGGGGAGACTCTGTCCCGGACGCCCTCCACCTCGCCCGGCGGGCCGTGGCCTTCCTGGCTGTTGGCCTCGTCCCTCTAGTCTGCCACCCTGTCTGCACATGGAGGTCTCCTCTCCCGGGGGCCACCCGCCCGTGGCGTTTGGGCTCACCCCAATCCCGGTGGAGTCATCGGCTGGTCCTGGTCAGCCCTCCACCCTGGCGTGGGGAACCAGTGCGCCTCCGCCGCGGCCGGCGTTCCCGTCCGCACTGGGGTCCCAGGGTCCCCTCAGTCCCTGGCCGTGGGTCTCTGCTCCCCCTTGACCCCCTGTGGGAGGGGCTACAGCCCCCTTGACTCCCCAAGGGCCGGGCACCACCAGCTCCGGGCAGGTGGTCTGCGGGTGCCACTCTGACCCCTGGCCTGGATGCTCTGCCCTCCCCCCGTCAGTTATCTGGGGGCTGAGCCCAGGGACCCCCCCCGCCCCCCGCCCGCTGCCTAGGCCCATGATGGGCCCGCTGGGAGCCTGCTGGCATGTGTCCATTTGCAAGTTAATTTCTCCTTTCTTTTTGTTTTTCCAGAGGAAATAGTGAAAAGCAGTTTGACATTTGTACCTGCCCTCCCCAAAGGCGTTTTGATTCTGATTAGAGTCGACTGTGGCCAATTTAGCAGTTACCTGGCATGCTATTAAAAGTGTGCTCCTAATGTTGACTCGTTTTGTTTGTGATTTGTTCTTAATGCATTAATTCATGCTAATTGAAACGGAGAGATTTCTCTTTTCCATTAAGTCTGTGGCTTGGCCCTGCGAGCCGCGCGCCGTGTCCTGTGCACTGAGTCGTTCTCCGTCTCCCCTGTGCGCGGGGCGGGGCGGGCGGCGAGCGGCCGCGGCCGTCTGCGCCTCTGCAGCCAGCCGGGGCTCCGGGGGCTCCGCGCCGGGCCCGACCTCCCCTCCCGACCCCCCCTCCCGACCGCCCCACGCCGAGGCGGCCCTGGAGACTGGGGCCAAGAGGAGGCCAGGCCAAGGCTCTGGGGACTGGCCGGTCTTCACCCTAGCCCTGAGGTGAGGCGGGGGCAGTGACGTCCCCCGCCCCGAGAGAGCCCCTGCTGAGGCGGCGGGGGCTGGGAGGGCCCCGGGGGGTGGAGAGGTCAGCCTCTGGCCGCCCCAACCCCGGAGGCCTGGGAGCCATCGCTGGGAGCGGCGGCGGCCTGGGTGCCCCAGGGCCCCGCGCGGGAGAGCGTCTCCTGCGGCCCACGACGGGGCGCCCCTCCCACAGGGGCAGGCGCCCCGGGCCCTGCGCCCCCCCCCGGGGGAGACCCAGCCCCCCGCTTCCTGCCTGTGGCCCTGGGCTTGGGTTCGTCTCACCCCGCCCCCCGGGAAGGCGGGCTGTGTCCTCGCGGAGCGGGAACGCGTGTGGGCAGCTCCTGCCAGGGCCACGTCCCGGGACCGGCGTCCCCCACCCCTGCCCCCCACCCCTGCCTTCTGACCCTGAGCGGGCACCGTGTGGAGGCCCTGCGGCCCTGACGCCCGCACCTTCCCCTCCTCCCAGCGACCTCTCCCTTCCAGGCCACATCTCCTCTCCGTGGCTCTCGGTTGCTGTGGGCGGGGTGGTTCCCAGGGAGGAGCGGGAGGCCCCCCGGAGGTCCCGGGAGGGGGGCGACAGGGCACTTGGCTGGAGTTGGGCTGAAGTTTGCCAGGCTGGGCCTGGTGAACCCTGAGCACTGCTTTGGCCCCATCTCTCGGGGCCCCAAGTGGCCATGTGGGTGCCAGCTGCTCACACTGTGCGCCTTCCTGCTGTCTGTCTGTCTGTCTGTCTCCAGAGCACCGAGCCAGGGACAGAGCAGTGTCGTGGCCACAGGAGAGAAGGACCGGCTCTGTCGTGGGCCACAGGAGAGAAGGGCCGGCTCTGTCGTGGGCCACAGGAGAGAAGGGCCGGCCCGAGGGTGTGGCCGCTCGGCCCCGCGTGGCCCTCCCTGGCCTCCGCCCCGCCCTCTGCCTCGTTGCACAGGCTGTGGTCTCCATGGCCAGGGCTGGCCCCGAGTTAGTGAGGCAGGGGCTGGGCCGCACGGTGGGCAGTGCCCTCAGTGTAGCGATACCCAGTCCCCGTATCTGGTGAGCACTTGTTGTGTTATTTCCCAGTTGCCCAAGTCCATTTCTTTTTTGGCCAGTCCTGGGCCTTGGACTCAGGGCCTGAGCACTGTCCCTGGCTTCTTTTTGCTCAAGGCTAGCACTCTGCCACTTGAGCCACAGCGCCACTTCTGGCTTTTTCTGTGTATGTGGTGCTGGGGAATCGAACCCAGGGCTTCATGTATACGAGGCGAGCACTCTTGCCACTAGGCCATATCCCCAGCCCCCAAGTCCATTTTTAAAGAGCCAGACGATGGGAATGCCAGACAGCCAGAGGCCCTGACGTCCGTGCTGGGCGGGGCAGGTGGGCTCTGTCCGTGGGGCGATGGGGGCCTCCCGTCTTGGGGTGGGGCGGGGAGCTGCTCAGGGCTGATCTACCCTGAGACGCAGCGCAGCCGGCCAGCCCTCGCTGGCTCCGCGTGTCTGCGTACCCCAGGGCGGGGTACGCACAGGGCGAGGGACCGGTGGGGCCTAAGGGCACGCGTGCAGGGAGGCTGCTGGACGTGTTCCCAGCTCTGAGCACGCCTGAGCTTGCACACGGGAGCCTACAAGCACGTGCGCACGGCCGCGCTGGGACCCGCGGGCCCTGTCTCCCCGTAGCACCGCGGTGCGGGTGCTCTGTCCGCGGGGTAACTGAGGGACACGGCGGGGCGGCAGCGGGGCTGGGCGGGGGACGGCACGAGGCTCTCGGCGTGGATCCGTGGCCCGGCCGGCCCCAGCGGGGGGGGTGGGTCCGGGCTGCGCGTGAGAGGCGGCAGGTGGGGAGCAGCTGGCCCGTCCGGGCTGGGGGCGCGTAGCGGGCGGGCGTTGCCGTGCTCGGGGTCTCTGCAGATCCGCGGCTCCCGGTCCACAGTGGCAGGCGGAGCCCCGTGTCGAGCAGTCCTGGATAGGAGTGTTTCTCGGTGACCCCCGAGTCTCGCCTCCGAATCAAGGCTTGGGTCTCAGCACAGCCCTGGGCCCGCTCTGCCTCCGTGGCCACCACGCCCCAAGAGGTCTCTCTACTCCCTCCTGGGGCTTCTGCCCGCGCGGCTGGTGCAGGGGTGCGGTCGCCCCCTCCCGTTGGCCCCAACTGTACGGGTGCGCCGTTTCTGGCCGCCAGCCGGGCCCTGGGCGGCGCTGATCACAGCCAGGTGCCCGGCTGGTTTTCTGGGAGCGGATGCAGCCGAGGGGGCGGCCCCTTCCCGTCCTGGGCAGAGGCTGAGGGGCGGACGCGCCTGACGGTTGGGCCGAGGGTGGCGTCAGCCCGGCCCTGCGGGGCGCGGGAGCTGCGCGGTGTGGACCGGCGGAGCCCGCCCAGGAACCGGCCGTCGGCTGGGGCGCCGCCGTGTCTCCCCCCCCCCCCCCCCCCGCGGGCGTCCGGCAGCGCGGGGCAGCGGGAAGCCCGGGCGGCAGGCGGCTGTCCGGAGCCCGGCCGGTGGGCGGCGTGGCCGTCCCGGACTGGTCCCACCGCGGCCGAGGTCCCTGCGCTGTTTAATGTGTGTGTGTGTCGGGCCACGCTAACATCTTTGTGCTCTAATCCTTTAAGAACTGAGATTGTCTCAGCTCCGGCTGAGTTACAAGCAGAATAAATTAAAACTTCTCATACATGAGATCTTGTAGCCTTATTAAGTGGCAAGATTATGCAAAAAAAATCGTTAAGTATGATAATGCAACTTTCCGTGTGATTTGTAAGAGGACATTCATTATCTCTCATTCTGCTCTACTTAAGCTCCATTCCGGGGGAATTAGTGGTATTACTGTTTAAATCTTAACTTTTGTGTTACACAGGCATGTTCCAAAGCTTTGAAATGGATCTGAAAGCGTGCCTGGATTGCACAGATTTGGGGAGACCGGGCGGGAGGGTTTCAAAGCTGGCCTCATCTGGAGAAAGGATGCCAGTAGACTGTCTCTGAATTAAAGACCTAGCTGAAGGAAGCGGTTCCTGCCTGAGCCCCGGCCAGCCACGCAGGAGGCAGAGTTAGGGAGGATTTGAAGCCAATCTGTGTGTGTGGGGGGGGGGGGGGGGAAGAGTTTGAGAGATCTCGGTTCACCCAATAGCAAGTGCGGAGTGTAGGGGCTCCCGTCTGTGTCTCCCCAGTTCTGTGGGATGTGCTAGTAGAAGCAGGGCCCGTAAGCACCAGATTAAAAAAAAAAAGTAACTATTAAAAAATATTTAAAGGCTAAAGGCAAGCGAAGGCTGGGGACGTGGCTCAAGCGTTTGCGCGCCTGTCTACCAGATGCGAGGCCCTGAGTTCAAACCCCAGTTCGCGCCATGCCCCCTCCAGCCCCCGGAGGAAAGAAAAAAGGAAAGTAAAAGAAGCCCTGAGAAGCCAAAACACTGCTTTGCAGAAGCTCGTCAGGTGCTCGGAGAAGCTGGGGACGGGGGGAGGGGGGCGGGGGGGAAGAGAGCAGTGCCCCCCCCCGGCCCCAGGGCTGAGTGTCCATCCCTCCCGCCCTCCCTTTGCCCACTCCACAGGCCTCTGGGCTCTGGGCCTCGAGCGGCTGTCCACACGCGTGAGCGTTCACCGGTGTTCACCACCTGCAGATAGTGGGGAGCCTTCCCGTGCGGGCCCCTCTCCTCCATCACCCCCCGTGGTCCCCGTCACTCACTGTGTTCCCGCCCCCCCCCAGGGTCCCCTGGGTACTTGGGTTCTGTGCATTGGTTACCAGGTGTCCTGTGGGTTTGCACACGTGTCCTGACACGCGTCCACCATGACCTTGTCACATGATGAGTAGTCACGGGGGGGGGGTACCCCCCTCCACCCCCGCTCCTCCTTGCTGCGTCTGCATGCTTGGGTCTGTTGCTGTGCTTGCCCAGGTTGTGGCTTCTGACTGCTCTGTCAGCCTGCAGAGCTGGGAGCCACCGTGCCGCTGGAGACCGGACCCCAGGGAGGCCCACTTCCTCTGAGGGTGGGGACCGGACCCCAGGGAAGCCCACTTCCTGTGAGGGTGGGGACCGGACCCCAGGGAAGCCCACTTCCTGTGAGGGTGGGGACCGGGCCCCAGGGAGGCCCGCCGTGAGGGTGGGGACCGGACCCCAGGGAGGCCCGCCGTGAGGGTGGGGACCGGACCCCAGGGGGGCCCGCCGTGAGGGTGGGGACCGGACCCCAGGGGGGCCCGCCGTGAGGGTGGGGACCGGACCCCAGGGAAGCCCACTTCCTGTGAGGGTGGGGACCGGACCCCAGGGAGGCCCACTTCCTGTGAGGGTGGGGACCGGACCCCAGGGAGGCCCGCCGTGCCGCTGGAGACCAGACCCCAGGGAGGCCCGCCGTGAGGGTGGGGACCGGACCCCAGGGAAGCCCACTTCCTGTGAGGGTGGGGACCGGACCCCAGGGAGGCCCACTTCCTGTGAGGGCGGGGACCGGACCCCAGGGAGGCCCGCCGTGAGGGTGGGGACCGGACCCCAGGGAGGCCCGCCGTGAGGGTGGGGACCGGACCCCAGGGAGGCCCGCCGTGAGGGTGGGGACCGGACCCCAGGGAGGCCCACCATGACACTGGAGACCAGACCCCAGGGAGGCCCGACCCCAGGGAGGCCCTGTGTCCTGGCTGGGAATGCCTACCACCGGCCCGCCCGCCTTGGGGTGCGTGTGGACGGGGGAGGAACTGGCGTCTCCTCCACGCTTCTTCAGGACCGGGGCTCGTCCCGCGCTGCTCTTCGTAAGGCACTCTTTATAACATGAGCAGGAAGGGGGGAGGTCCCCGCGTTTTATTTTATAATCCCATTCTATTAACACAAGGGATGTCTCGGTGACTTTATAATCCTTGTAAGGCGGTGCTGTCTTCGGGCTTTGAGAGGACGCCTGTGCCACGGCCCCTGCTCCTCCCCAGGCTCCAGCTCCCGGCCTCACTGCCCCTGGGACTGGGCCCCCCGTCTGCTGGCCCTCTGCAGTCCCTGGCCCATCTCTGTGGGAAGGCAGCCCCCCCACCCCCGTCTGCAACTCAGCCCCATCCCAGCTCCTCGTCCCCCACTTTATCCTTCCTTTAGGAAGGCCTCGGGGCCTTCCGACTGACAGGTCACCGTCGGACTGGGGGTGGAGACCGGTCACAGACTGGGGGTGGGGACGGGTCACAGACAGGGGGTGGGGACAGGTCACAGACAGGCTGGGGGTGGACAGGTCACGCTGGAGGTGGGGAGAGGTCACAGTCAGGCTGGGGGTGGGGACGGGTCTCCTCCAAGGACAGGGAGTGGAGTGGGAGAACAGTGCCCTCCCCAGGACTGGCTGGTGGGCTCCGGAGGCCGTCACTGGTGGCCCGTCTGGCGCGCGGGTTCTTCAGGTTTAGGTGGGGCTGTCTGGCAGAGCCCCTAGCTCCGCGGTGCAGGCTTCCTTCTCCAGCCCTCCTTCCACTGTTTGGCTGGGCCCGCCCGCATGACGGCTGGACATCTGTTTTGTCCGGAGTGCACAGATTGAGATGTGAAACTCATCCACACACACCAACCGCCGGACCACACATCCTGTCTGCACGGCGCGGCGGATTGGACCCGCGAACGCACCATCCATTTCAGGGCGGCAGTCGTGAAGGGCCGGCAGTGTTAGAGACCGGTGTCGGCGGCTCGGGGCTGGAGGGAGGCCATCTAGGGAGAGATCCCTGCCTGGTGCTGGCGCCAGGAGCCTAGCCAGGTCGCGTGTTGCAGCCTGGCTGGGTTCCGGTCCTCGGGCTGTCGTGGCTGGGCTGTCCCGGCCTGGCAGTGCCCGGTCCTCGGGCTGTCGTGGCTGGGCTGTCCCGACCTGGCTGGGTTCCGGTCCTCGGGCTGTCGTGGCTGGGCTGTCCCGGCCTGGCAGTGCCCGGTCCTCGGGCTGTTGTGGCTGGGCTGTCCCGGCCTGGCAGTGCCCGGTCCTCGGGCTGTCATGGCTGGGCTGTCCCGGCCTGGCAGTGCCCGGTCCTCGGGCTGTCGTGGCTGGGCTGTCCCGGCCTGGCTGGGTTCCGGTCCTCGGGCTGTCGTGGCTGGGCTGTCCCGGCCTGGCAGTGCCCGGTCCTCGGGCTGCCGTGGCTGGGCTGTCCCGGCCTGGCAGTGCCCGGTCCTCGGGCTGTTGTGGCTGGGCTGTCCCGGCCTGGCAGTGCCCGGTCCTCGGGCTGTCATGGCTGGGCTGTCCCGGCCTGGCAGTGCCCGGTCCTCGGGCTGTCGTGGCTGGGCTGTCCCGACCTGGCTGGGTTCCGGTCCTCGGGCTGTCGTGGCTGGGCTGTCCCGGCCTGGCAGTGCCCGGTCCTCGGGCTGTTGTGGCTGGGCTGTCCCGGCCTGGCAGTGCCCGGTCCTCGGGCTGTCATGGCTGGGCTGTCCCGGCCTGGCAGTGCCCGGTCCTCGGGCTGTCGTGGCTGGGCTGTCCCGGCCTGGCTGGGTTCCGGTCCTCGGGCTGTCGTGGCTGGGCTGTCCCGGCCTGGCAGTGCCCGGTCCTCGGGCTGCCGTGGCTGGGCTGTCCCGGCCTGGCAGTGCCCGGTCCTCGGGCTGTTGTGGCTGGGCTGTCCCGGCCTGGCAGTGCCCGGTCCTCGGGCTGTCATGGCTGGGCTGTCCCGGCCTGGCAGTGCCCGGTCCTCGGGCTGCCGTGGCTGGGCTGTCCCGGCCTGGCTGGGTTCCGGTCCTCGGGCTGTCGTGGCTGGGCTGTCCCGGCCTGGCAGTGCCCAGTCCTCGGGCTGTCATGGCTGGGCTGTCCCGGCCTGGCTGGGTTCCGGTCCTCGGGCTGCCGTGGCTGGGCTGTCCCGGCCTGGCTGGGTTCCGGTCCTCGGGCTGCCGTGGCTGGGCTGTCCCGGCCTGGCTGGGTTCCGGTCCTCGGGCTGCCGTGGCTGGGCTGTCCCGGCCTGGCAGTGGCCCGGTCCTCGGGCTGCCGTGGCTGGGCTGTCCCGGCCTGGCAGTGCCCAGTCCTCGGGCTGTCATGGCTGGGCTGTCCCGGCCTGGCTGGGTTCCGGTCCTCGGGCTGCCGTGGCTGGGCTGTCCCGGCCTGGCTGGGTTCCGGTCCTCGGGCTGTCGTGGCTGGGCTGTCCCGGCCTGGCAGTGCCCGGTCCTCGGGCTGCCGTGGCTGGGCTGTCCCGGCCTGGCGGTGCCCAGTCCTCGGGCTGCCGTGGCTGGGCTGTCCCGGCCTGGCTGGGTTCCGGTCCTCGGGCTGCCGTGGCTGGGCTGTCCCGGCCTGGCAGTGGCCCGGTCCTCGGGCTGCCGTGGCTAGGCTGTCCCGGCCTGGCAGTGGCCCGGTCCTCGGGCAGGGGTGCAGGATGCTGTCGTGGGGGCAGAGGCCTTTCTAGGTGGCTGGGCTGTCAGGGGCTACACTTGTCTCTCATACTCAAGACGCCACTTTGTGGGTCTCACAAACCAGCCAGTCCTCCAACCCAGACACCGACTGTTCCTTGTGTCCTGTGGTTTAATTCAGCTCCGTCACTGACCTCAGGAGTCGGGGCAGACGCTCCCTGCCAGCAAGGCTCCCTCAGACCCTGATCACCTGACCCAGGTCGCCAGCTGCCCCTCTGGCTGTGAGCTGAGCCCCAACCCGCCCTCAGCCTTCATCACAGAAGTCCTGAGAACGCAGGAAAAACTGCCAGCCACTACCCAGCTTCCAACAACAGGAGAGTCACCACTAGCCCATCCGAGAAGAGGTGGCAGTGCCCGGCGCCCTGGGCGGCTAGGTGCGGGGCACCCAGTGCTCTGGGCAGACCCCGTCCACCACCTCCATGGCCTGGCTCAGGAGTTTTACGGAGGGCCCAGGATGTGACCTGCCGGCTGAGCCTCCGGCACGGCGACTCCATTTCTAGCCTCTCCCTGGCCTGGACTTGGGCTCCTGCGGCCGGAAGTCCCACCCTCCCCTCCCCGCCTCGCTGTCTGCTTGCAGTCGCCACCCCCCCTCTGGCTGAGGGGAAACACGCAGGGTCCTGGAGCGAAGGAGGGGGTAGGCGCTGCTTGCCGGGACTGGGGCGCAGATGGAGGGACTGACGATGGCCCGTCTGTTCCAGAGGCCTTGAGGGGGCCCTGGGCCCGCGGGCGTGGGTCCCGGCCAGGCCAGGCCAGCCCAGAAAGCCTCGCAGACGTGGGTGGGAGCGTCCCGGTGTGTGTGGGGGGGGCGTGGCTGGCCCGGGCCCCGGCCTCCTCCCTGTGCCTCCCACGCCCCGGCGGCTCAGGCAGGCGGTCCATTTCTATAATGAGGACCTGCCCTCCTCACCCAGGAGCTCATGCACCGGATGCGAAACGGGCTTAGGGAGCGCAGAGGGAGCCCGGGTCGCCGTCGCTGGTCTCTACCCCCACCAGGCCCCCCAGGGGCGGTGGGCAGGGCTGAGTTGAGGCTGCCAGTACTGCGGGGTCGGCTTCGGGGAGTGCGGAGGCCCGCGCTCTGTGGTGTGAATGGGGGGGGGGGCCTCCCGCCCTGGGGTGCAGTTGGGGGGCAGGAGGGAGGTGAGGAGGAGGAGGAGGGAGTCACAAGGGTGCACGGGGGTGGGGGGGCTCTGCCTCCTCCCCACACGGTGACAGCCAGTGCCCCTCCCCCGGGGCTTCAGAGCAGGCACTGCGAGGGCTCCTGGTGCTCCCCTGTCAGTCAGCGTGCACCGGGGCCCCGAGGATGCGAGCCCCAGTTTCAGAGAGTTCTCTGTCCCTGGGGAGGGGGGCAGGGGTCGGAGGGCCGAAGGACAGGGGTCCTCAGGGAGAGGGGAGGGCCCTCAGCCAGAAGAGGGGGGCCCTCAGACTGTGGCACCCCTGGAAGTGGTGGGTGCCCCAGGTGCAGCGTGAGTCTGTCTCGGGGTCTCCTCGGGTGCTGCCTGAGCCCCGTGGAAGGTGCCGGAACCTGGGTGAGTCCGAGCCGATTGAGAGGCTGGGAAGAAGTGGGTTTCGACTGTGTCTGCGGGATGCCGGTGCCCTTTGTGCGTTTGTGCGTTGATATCGAGACCTGAGTGAGGGAGTGTGTGACACGAGCGTGTGCCGGAAGGTTCCCGGTGCCTGCCTGGGCGGTGGCATGATGGGACCATTTATTTTCTTTCCTTTCTCCTTTTCTCCTTTCTGCGCAGAAACGTGTGCCGCCGCACGCAGGAACGCGTTACGCAAAGCCCTTGCTGCAGCCCGGTCCCCTCCGCCCGGCCAGGAGCAGGGGTGGCGTCTGCCTTCCGCCGCCTCCGCCCGCGGCTGGGGACGGGGACCGGGCTCCCTGGGGGACGAGGGCCAGGCAGCGGTGGGATGACTGCCGGCCCCGTGTCCATGGGCTGGGGGCCGGTCCACGCCGGGCTGTGCGTGGCCAGGAGGAGCCGTGTCCTCACGCCGTGGTTCCGTGTCCGCACGAGGCGTGCGAGGGTGGCTGGGAGGGTGGACAGCGTCTCCCTCCGGCCCACCTGCCCCCCCCATCGCTCCCCTGGCCTCCGCTCAAGCCCACAGCGCGGGCTCTGCTCCTCCAGCCTCCTCTCTCCTTTTCCTTGACTCACCTTCCTGGGGTGCGTCTTTCCCAGGTGGTTGCTCGTTACTGTTACTAGAATCCATCCACCTGGCCTTATTAGCAACAGTGTTTCAGGTTGGACTGGGAATCTGTGACTCAGCGCCGGGCTGATGCTGGGGTCGATGAGGTTGGGGTCCTGTGGATAAAACCCCCTTGTGCCCAGTCCAGCTGTTCCCCTTTCCCGGAGCTCGCTGGAGCCTGCGTTGTGTCCTGCCCAGTGTCCCCAGGCCCGTCCAGCTGCTGTCTGCGGCTTGTCTCTTCCAGGGGGAGAAGCTGTTCCAGGCGGTAGAGCGGCAGCATGGGAGACTGAGCCATCGAGGGGGGACGCCCTACCCCGTGACGGGCCGTCCCACGCCTGGGGTGGGTGCCACCTCTGCGCGTGGCCTCAGAGACGTGGGCAGGCCGTGGAGGCCACGCGGGCCGGGCCCTGCCGTCCGTCTCTCCTGCCTCCGGGCCCTGGGACCCTGAGTCAGCCTCTGGCTGTTGGGGCTAGCGGCGCAGGTGACTCATTCCTGGAAGTCTTCGTCACACGCGTCCGATGGCCCTGCAAGGAGTGATCACAGCCCTGGTGAGCCCCAGCAAGGCGGAGACCATGAGCGGCACGCCCCCCCTTGTTCCGGGGGTCCCCACTGTCAGCGGCACGCCCCCCCTCGTTCCGGGGATCCCCACTGTCAGAGGCACGCCCCCCCTCGTTCCGGGGGTCCCCACTGTCAGCGGCACGCCCCCCCTTGTTCCGGGGGTCCCCACTGTCAGCGGCACGCCCCCCCTCGTTCCGGGGGTCCCCACTGTCAGCGGCACGCCCCCCCTCGTTCCGGGGGTCCCCACTGTCAGCGGCATGTCTCCCCTCGTTCCGGGGGTCCCCACTGTCAGCGGCATGTCTCCCCTCGTGCCGGGGGTCCCCGCTCCAGCAGATGGGTGCGTACGTATGTCTTAACGTGTCATCGGAAGCAGGAGTACCGTGTCCACGCAGGCCGGTCATGCTTCCCGGTCCGTGTACACCTCAGGAACTTGAAGCGGGTTACATCGTCCGCCATGCCTGCCAGCGGGGGCTGTCAGTCCAGAGCCGAGTAGGGAATTCTAGACGGATCCTTGAAGAATGTCCACCTGCTGCCTTCCCAATGGCGGCTCCCCCGGGGTGGCAAGTCCTCCCCACGCGGGGTGGCAGGCCCCCCTGGGGAATAGTGGGTCCCCCGGAAGGGCAGGTCCTCCGGGAGGACAGGTCCCCCCGCCCCCCGGGCCGGGCGGCGCCTTCTCTCCTTCCTCCCTGCAGTAAGTAGCTCCGCCTCCAGACCTGCCAGGGGCCAGCACGGGGTCAGGGAGAGAGGGCGGCCCGCCACCCCGTCTCGTTTGAGGTCTCGGTGTGAGACACGGGCTCGGGCCCCCACCGTGGCCACTCTGGTCCTGTGTGTGTCCCCACCACGTCCCGTGCCCCCTCCGCGCTCTGCCGGCCTCCCTTGAGCTCGTGGCTCCATCACAGGCGCCTTGGCTGCGGGCCCTTCGGCGTCTCCTCTAGACCGAGCCCGTCCCTGCCCATCCCCGGCCTGGGACGCAGTGGCGTGGTTGTCATATCCTTCGTGCGGATATCTCAACGGCACTTATCGTGTCCAGAGACGGACCTGGGCCTTCATCGGCCAGCCCGGCATGGACGCGAGCCTGGTCCCTCCGCCCGAGTCCTGCCTTGCGCGGTCTTCCTCTCTCTGCTCCTGCCGTCTCCCCTGGTCATGGGCACCTGTCTATTCAGACCCCGCCTAGACCCCCAGAGCATCCCTCATCCTGCTGTGTCGTCTTCTACCTTTGACCAACAGGACTTCAGTCTCACCAGGATGGACTACGGTCCTGGAAAAGCCCAAGGCCTGGCGGTACCCTGAGCGGGGGCGTGCTCCTGGTCCCCACGGCTGTGTCCCCCGCCTGTGCCTGCCCGGGGCTGTGGGGGGGGGAGGCCTTGGCACCCGCTCTCCTGTGGGTGCCCAGTGGCCCTAGTGCCCTGGGGTGTAGCGGGTGTCACAGAGCAGTGTCTGGTGTTGCAGGTCCACCTGTGCCCTGGGTGGCCCGGAAGCGTCCTGTGTGACCCTAGGCGCCGTGTCCCTTTGTGCCCTTCGTGGAAGGGCTGCTGGGGTCCGAGCTCACGGCCAGCTCGAGTCTGCGTTTCCGAGAAAGGGCAGAGCGGGCCACGGCATGTGCCCACACCGGGCATCCGGGCCGTCCGCACGTGTACTCTGCGTGGGGATTCCACAACTGTTTAAACCAGTGCGTAACTCGCTTCCGTCATAGATGCATCTCCAGCCACACGTACCCAGCGCGGTGCCCGCGTGCGCAGCCTTCGATACGCGATCGCCGATTTACACGTCTTCAGATACATTCCTGCGCCCAGGGATCTGTGTGTACGGGGAGGCCCGCTGGCCCGCGTCTTCTTGCTGGAGACTGGTAGGATCTACCTAGTATAAGGCGCAGGCAGAGCAGATGGATTCTGGGTAGTAGGAGAGCAAGCTCTCTGCACAGGGGAGGCCCTGGCAAGACAAAAGCAGAGCCCCAGGTCACGTGCCCAGGTCCCCGTGCTGTGTACCCAGAGCCGCACCGTCCGCAGCGGTGCCTTGGGGGACTTTGCTTCCGCCCCTCTGAAGTCCGCGCGCCTTGAGTGGTCTGCAGGAATCCCTTGTGCCGCCCCTCCCTTCGCCTTTGGCCGACAGGAGCCTCCGTGGGCGGCTGCAGGCTGGGTGAGCCCCGGGCCTGCTGGCAGGGTAAGGCTGGAGGCGGGTGTGTACCTGCAGAAGGCCAGCCCGGGGGGAGAGGGGTGCGGGGGGGAGGGAGGGTCCGGAAGTCCAGCAGGGCAGCCGGCCTTGGCGCTCTGGGGAGTGGGAGGGGCCTCACGGTCCCCACGCCCGTTTCAGCCTCCCCCTCCGTCTTCAACACGTCCACCGAGTAGGCCATGAGCTAGGATGCTATGGAGGTCGCCCCCTCCCCCCGCTGGCCTGTGAGGGGCTGCGCCCTGGCAGGGTGGACGGGTGTGTGTCTCCCCAGGCCTCCCCAGGTGACAGAAGCTGGAAGTGGTGATCACAGGGCTTCAGTAGCAGGGGTTTCCAGGCTGTTCCTCCATGCCCACAGCACTGGTGGGAACCCCTCTGATTCGACTGTCACGGCAGGTGGAGGAGAGAAGCGCCGTCCCAGGAGGCAGGTGGGGTGAGGTGTAGGCCCGGGCTTCTGTTGGGGGACCGAGCTTCCGGAGCCTTCCTTGACTGCCGTTGGAAGGCAGGGGCCCCGGCGGCAACCCTCGGGCCGGAGGGGGCGCGGGGCCCGGGGGTCCCCGGCGGAGCCCGCCAGCCCAGCGCTGCCGCAGGGTGGGGCGCGTCCCCCGCACCAGCGCGTGGCCGGCCCCGAGGGCACGCCTGGCTCCCCAGCTCCGAGACGCACCTGCGCACGCGCGCGCGGCCCGGCACCTTCCCCGAGGCTCCGCATTTAACCTTCGCAGGCTAAATTGGATTAGAAAAATGGCGATCCAGGCAGTTTTGAAACAAGAGACCTCGTAAATACTTTATTGGAACAAGTCGGGATTTACTTGCTCATAAACGAGGCTGGACGGCTTCTCCGGACTCCCGGGTAACGGATTGGCCCGGCCTAATGTTCATCGCGGGCAAGCGGGCACGTCCGCCGCGCGCGAGCTCCTGCGGCCTGCGGGGCGGGCAGCGTGCGCGGCTGGCTTCTGGAACGTTCCGCGGGGCCTCCGCCTGGTCCTGAGGCTGCGGAAGGGCTGGCCTCGGGATGGTGGGAACGCGGGCCTGGAGAGTCCTCTTGCCTTCACGGTGCTCCTTCACCTAGTTCTTCCCCCTGCTCCCCCTCCCTTTGGCTTCGGAGCCCCTGGAGAGACCCCCAGGAGCCCTGAGGGGACCAGCGGTGCTGGCTCCAGGGAAGGCTGGGGAGACCCAGGAGGAACGGACGGGCCTGTGTTGTGGGTGGGGGATGGATGGTGGCCAGTGGCTGTCTCCCCAGGGCCGTGCTGTGGGTGGGGGTGGCCGGTGGCCTGTGGCTGTCTTCCCAGGGCCGTGCTGTGGGAGTGGGGGTGGTTGGTGGCCAGTGGCTGTCTCCCCAGGGCTGTGTTGTGGGTGGGGGTGGCGGGTGGGCATGGTGGCCTGTGGCTGTCTCCCCAGGGCCTGTGTTGTGGGTGGGGGTGGTGGGTGGCCAGCGGCTGTCTCCCCAGGGCCGTGCTGTGGGTGGGGGTGGCCGGTGGCCTGTGGCTGTCTTCCCAGGGCCGTGCTGTGGGTGGGGGTGGCCGGTGGCCTGTGGCTGTCTCCCCAGGGCCGTGCTGTGGGAGTGGGGGTGGTTGGTGGCCAGTGGCTGTCTCCCCAGGGCTGTGTTGTGGGTGGGGGTGGCGGGTGGGCATGGTGGCCTGTGGCTGTCTCCCCAGGGCCTGTGTTGTGGGTGGGGGTGGTGGGTGGCCTGTGGCTGTCTCCCCAGGGCCGTGCTGTGGGAGTGGGGGTGGCTGGTGGGCATGGTGGCCGGCGGCTGTCTCCCCAGGGCCGCGGTGCCTGCGGCGTTGGCGTCCTCACAGGCAGGGTGCCCTCTGGTCTCGCTTCTCCTGGGTGGAGCCCAGGCTGCTCCCCCGTCTGCCCGGCGAGCGTGGCCTCTGGTCTTGGTCACTGGCTCCGTGCGGGGCGCCGCTCGTGCAGGGAGGAGCCGAGGAGAGGAGACTCCTGGTCCCGGGTCTGGCTGGGAAGCAAGCCGAGGGGCGCGCCGGGCTCCGCTGGGTCTCCCGCCGCCTCTGGGCGTCTGCCTCGCCGGCATTTGCGCGGGCTTCCCCTCGCCTGCCCTTTTCCCCAGACCTCACCCGGAGAGCATTTTGTCCTGCTATAGCCAGAGATCCCAGGCTTCCCTGGGGCCCACTGTGCAGGCTCTCAGGGTCTAGAAGGTTCTGCTGCGCACAGGCCCTGCGCCCCCCACACCAGCAAGCTGTTGCACCCTTTCAGCTCCTTAGACCCCGAGGCTCTCCCTCCCTTCCGTGCTGCTGTGGAGAGGCAGCGGCCCCCAGCAGAGCGGGGGGAGGGGGTGCCGGGCAGCCCCCTGAGTTTCCGCGTGCCTCTCGAGCTCCTCCGCCTCAGTGGGCTGCACGCTTCTGAGGGTCTGGGAACCGGGTTTCCGGGAAAGGAGCACTAGGGACTGGGGGGCTTTGGCTAAAACGTGGCGGTGCCGTCAGCCAGCTCCAAGCAGGCAGGGCCGAGTGGCTTTAGACAGGGGGGGGGGGGGGGGAGGGGGGCTGCGGCCCGCTGTGCTCCCGTCCGCCGTGAGCTGGGCGGAGGCCTTCTTCCCAGGCGCCCACGTGGCCGAGGGTGATCTCAGGGCTGCGCGGTGGGTTGGGTTGGTGTAACGGCTGGCGGGGGCCCTGCCCCGTCCCCCCTCTCGCTCCCAGGAGGCCCCCGCTGGGTTCTCGCTTCTCTCCGGTGACCTCCTGCCCCACCCCTCCCCGGTGCCCAGCCCCTCGTGATCTTTTCTGCAGAGTCCCAGGACCGCAGCCCGTACGGTCGTGGGCCTCGTCCACACGTGTCTGGGAGCCCTCCCCCCCGCCCCCCGCCCGGAGCCCAGCCTCCCCTCCCCACACGGAGGCAAACGAATGCACATATTTTGACTTCATTATCTCCACGCGGCCCGATTTGGATTTGGACTTCTCTGATGCTCATAAAATCCGGGAGGTGGTTTTTAATCAGTTCGCGCTGCCGCCACCGCCTCCTCAGGAAAGGGAACACTTTCCCTTGTTCTCCTGTTTTTGTTATTTTTTGCCGAGAACAATTTAATTTCATCTCCACATGGGAGCCGCGGAGCCCCGTTCTCCGCTTTCTAGTGGGTGTCCTCTCGCCACCCTCCCATCCCCCCCACCCTCACCACGTGTCCTGGAGCTCGGTCCCTCGAGGCCAGACCTGTGCTCCCCCACCATTGTCGCCATGGGTCTCTTGACGGGCAGGTTTACTGTGTCAGCTCCACGCTTGGGACGGATGGAGATACACCCGGGTGGCCTTGACCCTGCGCCTTGGACGGTCAGCTGCTCCCTTGTGCTATCTGTCTGTCTGTCTGTCCCACCACCCAATCACCCGCCTTCCCACCTGCCCCCATCTTCCTGGTCACCCACCTGCCCGCCCGCCCATCAGCCACCAAGTCATCCTCCCTCTGTCCGTCTGTCTTCCGTTGCCCATTCATTGTCCATCCACCCACCTACCCCTGCCCATCCACTCATCCACCCAGCCCGACATCTTCCCAGCCCTCATTCTGCTTTGCCCATCCATCATTCATTCATTCACGTATCCGTCATATGCACGTGTCCCTCCTTTCCCGGGTGCTACGGTGGGGACGGCACAGTGCCGTGAGTTCTGGGTGGGAGTTGGTTGTGCCGGGGTGGTGGGTGAAGGGTGATCTCTACCCCTGTTCAGAGGCTGCTGGGAGGAACCGGTTGGAGGCGGCTGGTCTCCCGACGTCGTGGAACAGAAGCAGTGACTTGCTAGGGTGGCTGTGGGTGTAAGACCGCAAGAGCCGGAGCCGCCGGCGTCCCCCGTGGCGGTTCCGTGGCAGTGGCCGAGCACTCGATTCCAGAGCCACCACCTCTCCACAGAGCGGACGCGGGAGATGGGGCGGTGGCTTCGACCTCAGACCTTCCCGCGCACACCTGCACGCCGGAGGCGCGAGTCTGGGTGGGTGGGTGGAGCCCCACGTGGTAGAGGGGGAGCGTTGAGCGGGGGCCTCGCCCTGGAGCAGAGGCGTATCCACAGACTCTGAAGCAGGGCCCGGCAGCCAGACTCAGACCCCTTCCCTTGCCTCTTTTCAGAAGGAAGAGAGAGGGAAGTGGGGCAGAGGGAAGTTGGAAGCCAGGGCCCAGGTATTTCCTGACGCACCCACTCCAGAAAAAGTCGGGCATCAACTCCATCTTCATACCCACTTTCTCCCTCCTAAGCTCGAGAACCCGGTCAAGCTTTGAAACCGTCACCCTAGAGCTAGTGTGTACCAGACCCTGGGGGGAGCACTCCGCCAGTTTCAAGAGAATGACCTTGAAACCGGCAATGATGGTTTCAGGTCCAGAGAGTCCAACATTCGTCCTGACTGCTCTGTGCCCCCGATACTTTCACAGGTGAGGAGACACCGGACAGTGTGAAATGGGCCTGGGCCTTGCACACCTACCAGCCTGTGTCTTGACATTGATGTTTATTCAAGACAAATTTGGTACTGTAGCTGTATTCATCAGCATCCGCTAAGGGAACCGAACTGGAAATATATACAAACATAGAGGCGCACACAAATACGTAACTGATTATAAAGAGGAATTGGTTTAAGTTATTGCAGACTGGAGAGCCAGAGAACCAGGACTGCCCAGTCCAAGAGGCTGGCTGCCTCCGACCAAGGGGGGCTGTGACCCAGCTCCAGTCTAGGGATGGGGGCGGGCAGGCCCCGGTGTCGCCGCCACTCACAGTCGCCACGGCGAGTCTGTGACCGAGGGCTGTGGGTGACCGCAGCGGCAGCAGCAGATGCTGGCTCAGAAGGAGGGGAGCTTGCCACATACACCTAAGCCTGGATAACCCAACTAAAGGGAGGCCGCTCCGGCTCCCAGTTCCGGTAGCGTCTGGTAGGCCGGGTACTCTGCCGGTGGCTGGGCTGCGTGGGACGCGGTGGTGGCTGGTTGAGGAGGCGGGGGGGGGGGATGGGGGGGCCTGCCGGGCGGGGTGAAGGAGAAGTCCCGTCAGACGTGTGGTGCCGGGCTGTGTGGCAGTGGACAGCCAGGTGAAGGGAGGCGAGAGGACAGAGGAGGGGAGGGTCCTACCCCTGTCATCCACCAATGGGCTGAGGCCGTCGGGCTTCGGGGTGGGGTCTCAGCCGGGAGACCGCCAGGGTCCGAGCTGGGAGCCCTCGGCGTCCCCCGTCAGCTCTCACGAAGGTGACCTCGGCGCGCCGGTCTGTGGCCGGGCCGGGCCGCTCACGTAGGCCCCGTCTCACGGCCCACGGCCGTGGGTGGGATCCTCGGTCCCTGGAAAGCCGGCTCCGCTCCGGGCGTGGTGCGGCGGAGCTCGGCGGCGGAAGGTGTCCTCCGCCGACCGCGCTGCCAGGGTCTGGGTGATTACCGGCAGAAGGTGAGCCCAGCCCCCCCGGAACACGCTCTGGGAGCTGCGTGGGGTCCGCCGCGAGCTCTGCCTGCAGCTGGCGCCTTTGACCTTGGAGCACACCCTGGGGGCGGCGGGCAGGGTTTTCTGCAGGGCCGAGCCAAGCCCCCGGCGGCCTGTTGCTCCGAGTAGTCACGAGGGCGGCCGCTGCTTGAGGGGGCGGGCCTGACAGGTGTCCTTCGAGGGGGGGGGGGTGTGACACGGCCAGGTCCCCCGGGGTGCACGGTACAGGGGAAGGAGGGCGGGAGTCGCTCAGCACAGGGCCCGCGTGGCGTTCCCGGGGCTCAGCGTCCTTCTGGGGAGGGCTGGGACAGGTGTGGGGAAGGAGCGGGCCCTCGGGCCCGAGCACGCTCCATTTCACCGTATCCGATGCTGGCACGGTCCCGGCCGCGGCAGCTGCTGGCTCGTCGGCTGCCAGCCCTCACGTCTTCCTGGATTTTTAAATAGACCTTGCTCTTCTTTTCTGGGGGAAACGGCTGAGATTCGTGGAAAGATAGTCGCGGTGGTTGAGAGGCCCCCCGCCATCCCCTGCACCCCGCCCCCCCAGCTTGTGAGAGCGAGTCGGCGGGGGTGCGGGACAGTCATTAACTACAAGGGACCGGCGTGGTCAGCTCTGGTCAGTGTTGGATACCGTCTCTGTGCCGGAACCCATCTAATAGCTGTCCCACGGTTAGAGCTGCGGTGTCGAGGGCCGGAAGACAACAGACCCAAACGGCCCTTCGCGTCCCGTCCAACTGTCCCCGCGGCTCATGGGGTTGCGGCCCCCGTATGTCATGTGCGTGTTCCAGGATTCTCCATTCCCAAGTTCTCCTGGCCCGTTCCAAGTCATCCCTGGAGAAGAAAGCCCCGCACAGCCTATCCCGGAGGGGCCCCGTTGAAGATGGAGTCTTTACCCCGATGCTCTCGAGTCCCGTGGGAGATTTATCGTCTGTGTTAATTGACTCCATCATTTGCTTAGGGGCTTAGGGCACTCTGCGCATTCTGGGTTATCATCCACCGCGCTGTCTTCATTAGCTCTGACTCCACAGAGTCTGCTCAGTGGCTCTGGTGTCTCCGTTTTGCTTCGTTTCTGACAGACCAGAAGCCCCAGACTCAACTTCTCCATTTCCTGCCCCGTCCTATCAGCAGCCCTTTCCCCGAGGGCCCTGGTTCAGGTCTTGGGGTCACAAGTCCTCTCGCCAGTGGCGTGTCCCCCCCCCCCCCAGCCCTCCTGGCGGTCAGAACAAAGGACTCGCGGGCACACACTGACCGAGGGGGCGTGTGCGTGTCTGTCAGTGGGTGACAGTCTGTGTGCGCATTACGTCACACGTGAGCCCGGATTGACCCTCTACCTTATCCCCACCTTGTCCATCGCCGCACACACACACCCCCCCCCGCTCCCGCCACCTGCCACCCATCCACCCAGTTACCCAGCCCCCTACACAGCCGTGTCAACACGGCCCGTGTGTCCCCAGAGAAACCGCTCTGTCGCCTCGCGTTCAGAGCTCGGACAGCGCGGTGCCCTGCGACACGGGCTCTGTGCCTTCCAGAAGGGCGTAGATGAGCACCTTCTCCCTCTGTGCCCTCCTCCGGGTGGCTTCACGCATTTCCAACACGGCAGGTGCCCTCCTGCCACCTGAACTCCACCTGGGACACAAGCCCCGTGTGCTGTTTGTAGTTGACATAGGCGGAGGCTGGTCCCTTCCGTGGCGCTGGACCCCGCCTCCCCCCGCGTCTCTCCCGGGAGAGTTACCGTCCTCCCTCTTCCCTTCAAAACCGTGGCGACCCCTGGCGCTTTTGCTCGCCCCGTGGCTTGCTCTTCTCTAGCGTGTCTTAGAGACCGTCCGCAGCCTCTCCATACGGGGCCTGGCCTGCTTAGCAGTAGGCACCCCAGTTTCCGCAGTTTTCTTCCGGGGGCTTCCTCGCTCCGTGTTTGTCACCGTCGAACGGCATCCTATTGTGTGGATGTGCTGAGGTCTGCTCACCCGTTTACCTACAGAAAGACATCTCGGCTGCTTCCGGTTTGGAGAGCGTCGTGGATGAATCGGCTCAAGCGTTCACGCGCGGTTTTCTGCGTGTGCGTGGGACTTTTCAGCTCGGCTGGCGAGGTACCGCCGAGTGAGGATTTTGGATCTCCTGGGAAGGGAATGTTTAGCTTTGTCAGGAGCTGCCAGCTGCCTTCCAAGTGGCTGCGCTGTTGTGCCTTCCCACAGGCACTGAGTGAGCTCCGTCATCCCTCGCTCCTGCCAGCCGGGGGCTTCTTCGACGTTCTTGCCGCGCGGATAGGTGTGTGACCGTTCCCGTTGTTCCGTGGGACGCGTCCCGGTGGCAGGCCTGGGAGCTAGGTCGTGTTATGAACGTGCTTGCGTGCCTTTGGGGTGGAAGTTCTGCTTGAGGTCCTTCACTGTCTCAGTGGGGCTGCCTGTAGTCTTACTTGGCAGTGGGTTTTGTTGTCGTTGTTGCTGTTGTGGTTTTGGGCGTATCGTGGATGCAGTTCTTCCTCAGATCTGTGGTGTGCAAAGGCCGTCTCCCCGTCCGACCGGTCCTCTCATCCTGAATCTTCACGCACCGTCTTCCCAGCGGAGTGGATGACTCTAGCGTTAGTGACGTGGGATGGATCACGTGCTTTCCTGTCCTCCGTGGGTTATGTGGCTGGTGTTTTATCCAAGACCGCACGGATGTGTCGCCCGCGGCGCTGCTCCTCCAAGTCTGGTGTCAGCGTGTTTTAGATCTGGCTTCCAGCCCCTCGTGAATGTCTCTGTGAAGGGCGACCCACGGGCTAGCACAGTTGGGTCATCGGTCACCATAGCACGCGTGAGTGTGCTCTTGACCCAGCAGAGGCGAGGCCTGCTCAGCCACTGGCCCTCAGTGTCTGGGGGACAAGAGGGTTAGTCCTCAGAGAGCTGGCCACGGGCTGGGCAGGCCAGGCTGCCCACGGATGTTCATCATGCACTGGCTTCCTCTGTTCTCCCGACTGCACAGGCAGAGAGAAACCGGCCTGGAGAGGGCGGCGGTCCCGGCCGGCGTGGGGTCAGAGCTCAAGCCAGGCTGCGGTGCCGGGATGAGACAAGAAGTCACACCCAAGGCCCGGCCGGGGCCCTCGGGGCCGGGCCAGCGTGGGAAACGCCAGGCGACGGCCAGGGCGGCTGTCGGCACGCGTTCCCACATTGCCTGCTCTGGCCTCGACGTCAGGAGGAGGGCCGCCCCCCTCGGGGGAGCACCAGTGGGCTCCGGCCCCCAGCGCCGCTTCTCCTCTGTGTTCCGATGCTCTCTGGGCACGCCCTCTCTCACCGTGGACCCAGCCGAGCACCTGCTCAGAACCGCCTGTGCCCACGTCCGGTCTCACCCTCCCGTGTGTGACCCTCGCCAAGAAAGAGGAGCCGGGGGTGAGGGGGGGAGCCCTCCAGACGGACGGGCCTCCTTGTCCTGGGGTGACCTTGGGGTGCAAGGCCTAGGGCCCGGCCTCCCCAGAGCCAGTCAGGACTGACAGCCCTCAGTTGCCATTCGGGGTCCCCGACCCCATGTTTCTTTCTAGAACGGGCACCTGTTACTCAAATCTGTGCTGTATAGCTAGCCTCCCCCGAGGCTGCCTGGCCCGGAGAGGAAAACCACGGAGCTTCCGTGAGGAGCCTCCCACCGCACGGCCGGGCCTGGTCGGTGAGCGTGGCCCTCGGGAAGGGAGGGCTGACCCAGAGCCACCCGGAGGAGCCTCCCCCCCACCCCCTCCCCGGCCTCCTGCCCCCATGTCGCTGCTTCCTGTCTCCTCCCAAACACTCTGCCGCTCTTGGCCTTGATCTTTGCTGCTGGCGGAGTCAAGTCTGCTTTATTCCCACACCCTCAGTGCCCAGAAAACAGTTTGAAAGACAAACGGATCCATTGACGAGCTAAGCGAGGATGTGTGTTATAAAGTGAGTGAGTCGCGGGTCTGGTTACTCTGCAGGGGACTGGTGATACTGGGTAGGCGCTGGGCATGGGTGTGTGTCTATCAGCACACGCTGGTCACACACTTGTGTGTGCACACACACACACTACCTGCCACCTGGCCTCTCCCCCCCCCCCCCCCCGCCGTGGCCTCAGGTGCCTTTTCTGTGTCCTGTGGCCGCTCAGGCCTCGCTGGGCAGAACACGATTAAGAGGAGCAGGAAGAGTAGGGACTCCCGTCCGCTCTGCGCACCCCCAGGGCTGGCTGCCTCCTGAACCTCCCTCCCGGCCCTGTGCAGGGGACCTGGGGACCCGGGGAGATGCAGGCTGCACCCCGCACCTTTGCTCTCCTAGGGTTGCCCAGGAAGCCCCGTCGGCAGGAATCCTGGGTCCTCCGTGAGGTTCAGTGCGTTCGTAGAAGGCGGGGCTCTGCGTGCGGGGCAGGCGTGGCCGTTCCAGCGGGAGGAGGGCTTGCAGGTGACCCCGTCCCCCTGCCCCCTCTGCCCCCAGTGTCCTCGTCCGGCGGCCCGCACGGCCCGGGCAGGAAGCTGCGGGACGGGGCGGGACGGTCTAGGAAAGGCCGCTCTGCCGAGGCCCTGTTTCCATGGCGCTGGGAGAAAGAAGCTTCCTGTCCCCGGCTGCCTCCGACCCCGGGCTGGCGGGGCCCTGGTTCCGAGCCAGCCGCCCGCCATGCTGGGAGAGATTCACTGGAAGAGCGGCCCCGCGGGGCCTCGCGGGGGCCTCGGCGCGGCGGTCGCGGTGCGGTTGTGTCAGAGGCGCTCCCGCGGCAGGCCAGCTCCGGACGGGCCCTGTGGCCGCCTCGTTAATACGCACACCGAGGGGGGGCTGGCCGGGAGCCAGCCGGGCTGGGGAGTGCTCGCCCACGCCGCCTGGGCAGCCCGGGCCACCGGCGGGCGGACGGCGAGGAGGAGGCGGCGCCCGTCTCCCTCACCCCCTCCCCGAGCCGCAGAGCCAGCCTTCGGGCCGGGGCCGGGGTGAGTGACCCCCCCGGGCCCCCAGCACCCGAGACGGCGGGGGCAGGGGCTCCCGGGCTGGGCGGCGTGCTCAGGCATCGTCCCCGGCCGGAGGGAGTTCCACCGCGCCTGCTTTGCTCACGCCGTTGGCGCGGGGAGCTCGTGCGCAGCGGGAGTTCTCTCTCTCTCGTCCCGGGAGAGCACATGGAGCAGGGCGGGGACCCCTGGGGAACCCCGGGGACCCCTGCCTGTGGCGAGGCTTGGGCTTGGGTCACAGGCAGAAAGCACAGCCAGGGCCCACACACGTCCCCCGGGGAAAGAACCGCACCCGGGGCACCCAGCGAGAAACACAGGGCCAGATGAAGGGCACTGAAAGGCACCGTCTGCCAGAGGCCGGGAGAGGTGGACCCTCATCAGTGAGTAATGGCTGTGCTGGAAGGTTCCGGGCCCAGCTGGTAGGGTCCACAGGCAGAACCAGCCCACACGTGGCCTGGAGAGGCTGGAAGGGGGACGTGGGGGGCTAGGGTCCCAGGCACTCGGCGCGCCCCATCTCTCCTCCTGCCCTCTCCCCCCCCCAGCCCCCCTGCTGCTGCTGGGTCACGCAGTGGCTCCGTGACAGGTGCCTTCCATCTTGCCCAGGTCACTGCTGGCCTCCCCAGCCCTTTCCTCCTGGCCCTGTCCCGCCCGTGCACCCGTGGGGCCGGGCTGGCGTGGGCCCCGGCTGGCGTGGGCCCCACCGCCCTGCCCTCTCTGGACAACTGAGTAAGAGCGTCCCCTCCGGCCAGGCTGGGGCCCAGGCCGCGTTCCGCTCGCTCCCGAGGGCCCTGCCCCTCTCCTGCCCCGCGGCGTGAAGCCACTGTTCCGTCCACAGGGATATTAAACGGTCAAACCAAAGAGAGGGAAGGACCCGCCGCGGTCCTTCATGTGATGGACAGACGAACGGGTGCCAGAAGAGGGGCAGCGGCCCCGGCCCTGCCGCCCGCGCCCTGCCCCTCGAGTCTGTGCGTCACGGGAGTGGAGGGCAGGCTTCCCTGGTAGGTAGCTCACCTTTGGGTGTGGCAGCCTGGTGTGGGGGGGGAGGCGGGCCCAGCTCGGCTGCCCCGATCCCGGTCCAGCCCCCCAGGGTCCCTGGCTTGTGCTTTCACTGCATCCGAGCCAGCGCTGTCCACGCAGGGCCCCCGGGCCAGGGTTCTGACCCGTGCCTGGGGTCAGCCAAGCCACGTTTTCTCCAGGGAGAGTCGGCCAGGCCCCGGGCCGGGGTCCTCTCGTGGAATAATGGACGGCTCCATCACCCGCGGCCTGGAAGGCCCGGTTCGCGTCTCTGGACCGCCCAGTGGGTTCCGCGCCACGCGTGCCGGCGTGGAGGAGGGTCCCTCTGCGGGTCCCTCTCCTGCTCCGTCTCTCCGCGGGCCTTGGCGATGCTCCCCAGCCTGCCCCTGAACTCCTCCTTGCCACAATTGGGTTTCGGGAGGCACGGCGTGCACTTAACTGGCTGCGGGGACGCTGCGCCGGGGTGGAGAATTTGATACTAGCATTTAATAGAGACTTGATTGCATTATAGCTCACATACTGAGGCTCTGACCCTTCATTGGATCTTAAAGAGCGCTTTTCCCGCATTAATCTTTGTACTACACGTCTATAGGATTGCAGATTAAACACGGATCGCTTAATCTGCGAGCGCGGTGCAGAGCTAGGAGGGAGACAGTTCCGACTTGCAGTGACGTCCGGCGTTACGCTGGCGATGGCATGGAAGGACCTCGAGCGCAGGGCGGCACACAGGCACCCTCCCCACGCCTGCCCGCCGCAGTTCAGAGCTCGTACGGGCACAGCCAGGAGACGGAGGTCAGGCTGGGGTGTGGGAGCCCAGCCGGGCGCCCCCGAGCCCCTGCGGCTGCCCCCAGTGAGGGCTTTCGGTCGATGATTGATTGGTTGACGTGTGCCAGAGCCACGTACGAAGGCAGAGTTTTTGTTCACACCTGGCGCTCTGCCCCGTGAGCCGTGTTTCCAATTCCGGCTTCGTGCTGGAGGTAAGAGTGTCCACGGCTGGTCTGCTCAGGCTGCCTCCCAGAACGCAGCCTCTACGGAGTTCTACCTAAGACACACCCCACCTCCCCCCGCCCCCCCCCCACACCTGGGGTGGTGTTAGAGGGGCAGCTTCATTCACTAAAATCTCTCCTGCATCTCAGGAACCGTGGCTGCTACCCAGAGGGCCCTGGGCACCCAGCTCACTCCCAGTAAAGGACAGACTCTCACTGGCTGCTGGCCCCGGGAGAATCCCACGTGCCCCCGCCCCACGGCCTCCCCCCCCCCGAGGCAGATACCTGCAGCTGCTCCTCTCTGGTCACCCACAAGCAGTCCTGCCTGTGTCCTCCACATGTCCCTCCAGGCTCCAGCCTTGTGCACCCCTGTGTATTACTTGTGGCTTC
This sequence comes from Perognathus longimembris pacificus, assembly GCF_023159225.1. Classification (NCBI taxonomy): domain Eukaryota; kingdom Metazoa; phylum Chordata; class Mammalia; order Rodentia; family Heteromyidae; genus Perognathus; species Perognathus longimembris. The sequence goes on along the minus strand of NC_063161.1, from coordinate 1,638,630 downwards.
CTCCAGGGTCCTGGGGCAGCCCTGCTGGGTCAGAGGTGTACCCCGAGGCAGTGCCCAGTGCCCTGCGGACCAGGGGTCTGAGGGTGCCTTGGCCCAACCCCACCCACCCCTGGCTGACCCGGGGTGGCCTTCCTGGGATTGCAGGATGGCCCCGGTGCCGCCTCTCCCTGTCGGGCTCCTACTCAGTGCCCCCCCCCACAGCTCCCGAATGGCTTTGGCAACATGGCCAGGTGTGTTGACGGACGGTGGTGGCTCTGCTCGGGCTCTGCTGGCCTTCTGGGATCCGCCTTGTTTTCATTCTCATCCCGGCACCCTGCTGACATTTACAACAGCGAAATGCCATGCGGCGGGGCCGTGCCCGTCAGAGCCGATGCGAATCTTCGCTCTGTCATCCATCATATCAGGACACCCTTCCAGATTTGTGTCACAGCCTCGTCGGACTAAATGACCTGTCTGTCTGTGCTCGGATTGGAGGTAGGCCTGCACGGGGGGCCCGGGCCGCATCGATGCTGCACCAGGGCCTTCTCCCCATCTGCCCGGGGAGTCCTGGGTGCGGGTCCCATGCTTGGAGCTGCCAGCCTGGGCTCGGCCCACCTGAAACCCTGGCACCCTACCCCGCCGCCCCGGTGGGGCCGGCACAGCTTCCTTTCGGGGCACGTGGCACACTCCGTGGCTGAGGCCCAGCCTGGTGGGGTGTCCTCACGTGGGGGGCTGCTCAGCACACTGCACATTTGTGTTGAGCCATCCACCAGGCCGTGCCCTGGGCCCTGGGCCAAGCTCGCTCCTTTCGGCGCTCACGGTCGACTGGAGTGGACCGGTGGCCATTTTCAGGCTGCCTGCGGTGTCCCCGGGGCCGAGCCTGGCTGAGAGCCTGGCTCTGTGGCTTGGCTCTGGCGGCCTCGGCTGCGCCTTGGCTCCCAGGCGGGTGCAGGAGGGGACCTCGTGTTAGACCTGCAGAGGCAGCGCCTGGGGGAGCGGTGCTGGCCTGGTTGCCGCCCTCCGCCCTCGGCCCACTGCCCCTTCCCCACCGTGCCTGGGCTTCCATGAGGCCGGCACCGGGCTCCCGGCCCATGGGGCTGCAGGCTCCCGGGCCACGGTGTGAGCCGCCGCCCTGGGCTCCCTCTCCAGCAGGGCCGCGTGAGTGAGCCTGGTTACCATACAGCTGCACCAAAGCCCAGGCCCAGTGCCCAGCACTGAGCGCGGCGCAGAGCTGGCCGCGGAGCGGGCACTGGGGCGCGCCGGCCCGCTGCCCGCCCGAGAGTGCTGATGCAGGCATGAATGGGCCGAGGCCTGCGCCTGCGCACACCTGGCCCCAGGCCTGCGCAGGGCCTGCGCCTGCGCACCCGGCCCGAGGCCTGCACAGGGCCTGCGCCTGCACGCCCGGCCCGAGGCCTGCGCCTGCTGCCCGCCCCAGAGTGCTGATACAGGCATGAATGGGCCGAGGCCTGCGCCCGGCCTACGCCTGCATATCTGGCCTGAGGCCTGTGCAGGGCTTGCGCCTGTGCACCTGGCCCGAGGCTGCAGAGGGCCCGCGCCTGCGCACCTGGCCTGAGCCCTGTGCAGGGCCTGCGCCTGCGCACCCAGCCCGAGGCCTGCGCCGGCGCCGGCTGCCCGCCCGGGAGTGCAGATGCAGGCATGAATGGGCCGAGGCCTGCGCCTGGCCTGCGCCTGCGCACCTTCCCGAGGCCTGTGCAGGGCCTGCACCTGCGCACCTGGCCTGAGTCCTGCGCCGGCTCACCTTCCCGAGGCCTGTGCAGGGCCTGCACCTGCGCACCTGGCCTGAGTCCTGCGCCGGCTCACCTGGCCCGAGGCCTGTGCAGGGCCTGCGCCTGCACACCTGGCCTGAGTCCTGCGCCTGCGCACACCTGGCCCGAGGCCTGCACACGGCCTGCGCCTGCGCACCCGGCCCGAGGCCTGCACAGGGCCTGTGCCTGCACCCCTGGCCCCGACATATGGCCCAGCTCATTTGGCAGGCAAGGCCAGTAGTGATCCGGGCTGTCAAGAGGGGTGCGCCCTGGGGCGTGGCCCCCCAAGAGGGCCCCCTGCTGGCCGGAAGGCTGCGGCCCCGGGACGTTTGCGTCGGGAGTTGAGGCGGGATCTGAGGGTGCGGGATCTGCCCCGCGGTGGGCGTCTCGGGCTCCGCGCCCCGCCCGCCCTCCCGGGGCTTCTCCGGGCCCACGTCGTCGCCCGTCCTCCCACGGGGTGTGGGTAAGCTGGCCGCCCTCGGCTCGCGTCCGGGATGCGGGGGGACACTTCGTGCCCGGCCTGTCTCGCAGGGAGTGTCACGGCCCTCCGGGGGCGTGCATCCCCTCCATTCTGGTGACTCGGGGTCACTTAGGGTCACTTGGCTGCCACGAGGTGGTCTGCCCATCCCAGGCTGATGCCGCGAGGTCACCGTGGGCCACCAGGTCCCTGGGGGGGGGTGCTCACCCGATGCAGGGGCTGTGGTGGCACGGTGGCACTCCACCCTGGAGCAGCAGCTGCCGTGGCTGGTGGCACCAGTGGTAGTGGCGCTTACGATAGCGTGGCGACATTGCTCCCGGGGAAGGGCGGAAGAGCCACGCCAGGTGAGACCGGCAGCGCGGGGCGGGTTCCATGTCACCTGTAAGAAGAGCACTGAGCCAGGAGCTCGCGGCGGCGTTCCGGGCGGAGGCTCGTCCGTCGGGTGGAGCGCCCCCTGCTTTGAAAGGGTCTCTCGTCATCTGACACGTGTTGCGGGCATGCTACTGCGTTTCCCTCCTGACAAGGGAACACCCCGTGTCTGCTGTTCATCGCCCATCCCGCGCCTGCCCTTCATACGCGCGTGTGTGGCTCCTGGGACGCCCCCCCTCATGGCTTTGGGGGTCCTTCAGAACCGGATTTTCAGACTTGGACACCGGGAGGCAACGCTGTGGTCCTGGCTGAGCGCTGCTGACTATCAAGGACTTCCCAGCGTCCCGGAGCCCCCGGGGCCCGGCGTTGTGTGGCTCGTTGCGGTTCCTCAGAGCAGCCACCTTGAAGGCTTGGATGGGCCGGCTGGCCACCTGGACAGACTGTCCAGGGAATTGTCCCAGCCAGGCCCTACCCTGAGGAGTCTGCTGGCCAGAAGGTGGCCTGGGGCCGTGAACGTTTGCGAAGGTGGTCTGGGTGGGCAGGCAGCATAGGGCTGTGGTGGCATCTGTGGTCTGGGTGGGTGGGCAGGAGACACAGCAGCTATGGCAGCATCTGAGGTCTGGGTGGGTGGACAGAAGACACAGGAGCTGAGGGGTGTCTGGGATCTGTCTGGGTGGGCAGGAGATACAGGGGCTGTGGGGTGTCTGGGATCTGTCTGGGTGGGTGGGCAGGAGACACAGGGGCTGAGGGGCGTCTGGGATCTGTCTGGGTGGGCTGGAGACACCGCGGCTGTGGTGGCATGTGAGGTCTGTCTGGGTGGGCAGGAGACACAGGCTGAGGGGCGTCTGGGATCTGTCTGGGTGGGCTGGAGACACCGCGGCTGTGGTGGCATCTGAGGTCTGTGTGGCTGGGCAGGCGGTGCAGGGGCCGTGGCGGCATCTGAAGTCCCAGTGGGTGGGCAGGAGACCCCGCGGCTGTAGTGTGATCTCCTAAGAAGCTGATGCGTGGCCTCTGTACTCCAGATCCCGTCTCTGAGTCACCGTTCCCGGCAGGGCAGGCAGCTCAGTGTCCTGAGGGTCTTCGTTCTGTATGTGTCTGCTTGCTTATGTATGTGTTTGGTTGGTTTGTCTGGCTTTACCTGCTGCTCAAGTAGTATGTAATTTAGTGTATCATTTGATAATGGAGTCAAACTACGCAGCCTGCCGGGAGGCGGTGCTGGCCAGGAAGTGGAGTTTCACGTGGCTTGGGAGAAGCTCCACCCGTGGGGACGGCGGGCCCCACGCTTCCTTCCCCGGATGGGTGAGCCCACGGCGGGGAGACCTCACGGGCCCGTGTGTGGGCTCTGGGCCTCCGGGTCTGGCCACCTGGGGCAGCTCCTCCCAGCGATGCTCCGCGCGCCTGGGCACTCCCCGCCGTGTCCCCGCCACGGTGTCCCCTCCACGGCCCCGGGCACTCCTTGCCGTGCCTCCCACGTCCCCATCGTTCCGTAGTTCCCAGCGAGTGCCCCGTGCGCCGCTGGACCACCGCATGGCCGCCCTCCAGGGGGGCTGGGTCCCCACGCACTGCCCTCCCCGACCCAGGGCCCTGGGGATGCTTGTGCGTGCACACCGGCACATCCGTGGAGGCTGTGCAGACGGTGCACGTGTCCCTCGTGTGTGCCTGTGTGTACGGGGGCGTGTACAGAGGCTTGTGCCCGTGTGCACCCGTCTGGCCCAAGTGTCTGGCAGGCGTTGTGTACACACACGTACACACACACGTATGGGTCGTGCTCGTGGGTAGAGCTGAACGAACCTCTACCAGCTGTGACCTCTGAACCCAGTGACACCTGGGCCTCCCCCTGGAGCTGGGCCACCCCTGCGGCTTTCAGCACCCCCGGGAGGGTCTGGTCTGTTTGCTGACTCCCCGATGCCACGTCCCGGGGTGGGGGTTGGGGTGGGGGTCTGGCGGGCCGGCCCGTGGGGACTGAGACCCGGAGATGCCGCTTGGCTTTGGAGCCCCGTGCTCTGTGCGGTCGGTGTTTGTTCCCCTGTGGAAAGCAGGGGGGCGGCGGGCGGGGGGGCCCGCCGTCCTCTGTGCCTGGCTCTTTCATTTCCGGTGCAGCCGAGATGGGCCCCGTTTAATTTCCTGTCTGCTGAGCCAGAGCTGACTGGAGAGAACGCGGTCGCCGGCCCGACCCGGCGCGGCCGTCGGAGAGCCCTCCCGGCACCCACGTCCGTCCTCGATGTCTCCCTGGAGCTGGGTGTCCCCGCCGGTGGGGCCCCTCCGCGGGCGGTTCCCGGGGCGCGGGGAGGGCTGGGGCCGGGCTCCGGGCAGCGAGCGGGCAGGGTCAGCTGGGATGCCGCCGGGCCACTCAACCCGCAACCGCCCCTGTCTTGCAGGTCAGCTGGCCGCGGGCACCTGTGAGATCGTGACCCTGGACCGGGACAGCAGCCAGCCCCGGAGGACGATCGCGCGGCAGACGGCGCGCTGCGCCTGCCGGAAGGGGCAGATCGCGGGCACCACGCGAGCCAGGCCCGCCTGCGTGGACGGTAAGAGCCCCTCCCGGCGCCCGCCCGGCCGCGGAGCCGCCGCCAGGGGCGGGGGCGCGTCGTCCTCACCGGGCTGCCCCGGGCGCGCCCAGGACGGGACCCCGGGTCGCCCTCTCCCACGCAGTCGTGTCCCGGGCTGAGGGTGCAGCGTGACGGTGCGCTGGGCGGCGTGGCTGGCGCACACGGGGTTCCCGCCACACCGGCCGCGAGTGGGGTTTCCGCCCGAGCTCCGCCACCACCGGCGTGGCTACGGGGAGCGGGAACGGGCGGGGGACAGCAGCGTGGTCTCCCGGGCGCCTCCCGTCAGCCACACGTGGCCCTGGGTCCGGGCGGGGCCCTTGACTTCCCTCGCCGTCTGCACGTGGGCTCTGGCTCCCTGGGTTCAGCCCGCAGCTGACGTAGGCACCCCTGCTTGCCTGCCCGGGGCTCATCTGTGCTGCGGGGGCCTGGGCGCAGCCTGTGTGGGGGCAGCTGGCGAAGGAGGACCGACCGGGGGGCTGAGCACAGGCCAGGGCGTCGCGCGGGCGCAGACGGCGTGGGCTGAGGTGGGCTGAGGGTGTCGTGGTGGGGGAGGCGTCTCGCGGTGCACAGATGGGCCAGGTGCACAGGAGGGTGGAGACGTCACACAGGTGCAGTGGTGGCTGAGGCGTCGTGCAGGTGCACAGGCGAGCGAGGCATCATGGGGGTGCACAGGTGGATTGAGGCCTTGCACAGGTGCACAGGTGGGCTGAGGCGTTGTGCAGGTGCACAGGTGGGCTGAGGCGTCATGGTCGTGCAGGTGCACACACAGGTGGGCTGAGGCGTTGTGCAGGTGCACAGGTGGGCTGAGGCGTCATGGTTGTGCAGGTGCACACACAGGTGGGCTGAGGCGTTGTGCAGGTGCACAGGTGGGCTGAGGCGTCATGGCCATGCAGGTGCACAGGTGGGCTGAGACATCATGGTCGTGCAGGTGCACAGGTGGGCTGAGGCGTCATGTGCAGGTGCACAGGTGGGCTGAGGTGTCATGGCGGTGCAGGTGCACACACAGGTGGGCTGAGGCGTCATGGCCGTGCAGGTGCACAGGTGGGCTGAGGTGTCATGGCGGTGCAGGTGCACAGGTGGGCTGAGGCGTCATGGCCGTGCAGGTGCACACACAGGTGGGCTGAGGCGTCATGGCCGTGCAGGTGCACAGGTGGGCTGAGGCGTCATGGCCGTGCAGGTGCACACACAGGTGGGCTGAGGCGTCATGGCGGTGCAGGTGCACAGGTGGGCTGAGGTGTCATGGCCGTGCAGGTGCACAGGTGGGCTGAGGCGTCATGGCGGTGCAGGTGCACAGGTGGGCTGAGGTGTCATGGTCGTGCAGGTGCACAGGTGGGCTGAGGCGTCATGGTCGTGCAGGTGCACACACAGGTGGGCTGAGGCGTCATGGCGGTGCAGGTGCACAGGTGGGCTGAGGTGTCATGGTCGTGCAGGTGCACAGGTGGGCTGAGGCGTCATGGTCGTGCAGGTGCACACACAGGTGGGCTGAGACGTCATGGCGGTGCAGGTGCACAGGTGGGCTGAGGTGTCATGGTCGTGCAGGTGCACAGGTGGGCTGAGGTGTCATGGTCGTGCAGGTGCACAGGTGGGCTGAGGCGTCATGGTTGTGCAGGTGCACACACAGGTGGGCTGAGGCGTCATGGCCGTGCAGGTGCACACACAGGTGGGCTGAGGCGTCATGGCCGTGCAGGTGCACAGGTGGGCTGAGGCGTCATGGCCGTGCAGGTGCACACACAGGTGGGCTGAGGCGTCATGGCCGTGCAGGTGCACACACAGGTGGGCTGAGGCGTCGTGCAGGTGCACAGGTGGGCTGAGTTGTCATGGCCATGCAGGTGCACAGGTGGGCTGAGACATCATGGTCGTGCAGGTGCACAGGTGGGCTGAGGCGTCATGGCCGTGCAGGTGCACACACAGGTGGGCTGAGGTGTCATGGCCGTGCAGGTGCACAGGTGGGCTGAGGCGTCGTGCAGGTGCACACACAGGTGGGCTGAGGTGTCATGGCCGTGCAGGTGCACACACAGGTGGGCTGAGGCGTCATGGCGGTGCAGGTGCACAGGTGGGCTGAGGCGTCATGGCCGTGCAGGTGCACAGGTGGGCTGAGGCGTCATGGCCGTGCAGGTGCACAGGTGGGCTGAGGTGTCATGGCGGTGCAGGTGCACAGGTGGGCTGAGGCATCATGGCCGTGTAGGTGCACAGGTGGGCTGAGGTGTCATGGCGGTGCAGGTGCACAGGTGGGCTGAGGCATCATGTGTAGGTGCACACAGGTGGGCTGAGGCGTCGTGCAGGTGCACAGGTGGGCTGAGGCGTCATGGCGTGCAGGTGCACACACAGGTGGGCTGAGGCGTCGTGCAGGTGCACAGGTGGGCTGAGGCGTCATGGCGGTGCAGGTGCACACACAGGTGGGCTGAGACATCATGGTCGTGCAGGTGCACAGGTGGGCTGAGGCGTCATGGCCGTGCAGGTGCACACACAGGTGGGCTGAGGTGTCATGGCCGTGCAGGTGCACAGGTGGGCTGAGGCGTCGTGCAGGTGCACACACAGGTGGGCTGAGGTGTCATGGCCGTGCAGGTGCACAGGTGGGCTGAGGCGTCATGGCGTGCAGGTGCACAGGTGGGCTGAGGCGTCATGGCCGTGCAGGTGCACAGGTGGGCTGAGGCGTCATGGCCGTGCAGGTGCACAGGTGGGCTGAGGTGTCATGGCGGTGCAGGTGCACAGGTGGGCTGAGGCATCATGGCCGTGTAGGTGCACAGGTGGGCTGAGGTGTCATGGCGGTGCAGGTGCACAGGTGGGCTGAGGCATCATGGCCGTGTAGGTGCACACAGGTGGGCTGAGGCGTCGTGCAGGTGCACAGGTGGGCTGAGGCGTCATGGCGGTGCAGGTGCACACACAGGTGGGCTGAGGCGTCGTGCAGGTGCACAGGTGGGCTGAGGCGTCATGGCGGTGCAGGTGCACACACAGGTGGGCTGAGGCGTCATGGCCGTGCAGGTGCACAGGTGGGCTGAGGTGTCATGGCGGTGCAGGTGCACACACAGGTGGGCTGAGGCGTCATGGCCGTGCAGGTGCACAGGTGGGCTGAGGTGTCATGGTCGTGCAGGTGCACACACAGGTGGGCTGAGGCGTCATGGCGGTGCAGGTGCACAGGTGGGCTGAGGCGTCATGGCCGTGCAGGTGCACACACAGGTGGGCTGAGGCGTCATGGCGGTGCAGGTGCACAGGTGGGCTGAGGCGTCATGGCCGTGCAGGTGCACACACAGGTGGGCTGAGGCGTCATGGCCGTGCAGGTGCACAGGTGGGCTGAGGCGTCATGGCCGTGCAGGTGCACACACAGGTGGGCTGAGGCGTCATGGCCGTGCAGGTGCACACACAGGTGGGCTGAGGCGTCATGGCGTGCAGGTGCACACACAGGTGGGCTGAGGCGTCATGGCGGTGCAGGTGCACAGGTGGGCTGAGGCGTCATGGCCGTGCAGGTGCACACACAGGTGGTTGAGTCATCGTGCAGGTGCACACACAGGTGGGCTGAGGCATCATCCAGGTACGGTGGTGTTGTGGTGGGGTAAAAATTCCATTGTGACCACACGCAGCTGTTCTAACAAGTTGGAGTTTTCTGGTGAGACCCTCTGTTCCTCAAAGCCAGCAGGACCTCAGAAAGACAAAGACCCGCCAGCACGATGGCGCAAACTGCAATCCTAGCTTCTCTCCCTCCCTTCCTCCCCCTCCTCCTCTCCCCTCTCCTCCCCCCTCCCTCCTCTCCCTCCCCTCCTTTCCCACCCTCTCCTCCTCCTCTCTTCTCTCTTCTCCCTCCCCTCCCTCCCTCCCCTCCCCTCCTCTCCCTCCCCTCCTCCCCTCCTCTCCTTTCCCTCCTTCCCCCCCTCCTCTCTCTCCCTCCCCTCCTCTCCCTGTGGGAAGGTGGCTCTGCCCTGATAAGGACTTGGATCTGGGGCTGCCCGGCTGAGACTGTGGCCCCCTCCCGCCTCCCAGGAGGCCTGCGGAGCCGGGTCCCAGAGACACAAATTAAAGCCTCACAGTTTTCAAGGGAGGCCACACAAACGAGTTAGCGCGCGGTTTCTGCACAGTAGGCATTTTCGGGGCGGCTACCTAATTTAATTTTTGCCTTTCTGTCTCCTCGCTCTGCCTGCATTATGCACTTCCCGCGGCGTGGGGGTCTGCGGGAGGAACGGGCCTCGGTGGGTGGGCGGGCTGGTGTTGGGGGGCCAGCAGGGCCCCCCTGAGGAGACTCCTGCTGACCCTCGGGAGCTGGAAGGGCCCGGCAGCGCCGCCCCTGCCCTTGCTTCCCTCCTTGTTCGCTGACGCTTAGCCGTTCCTGAATTCTCCTCTCCTTCATTCTAAGAGCGCATGCGCCGCGGTGCCCGGGGACCTGGGGATAGACTCTCGATAAACACTCAACCCACCCGCCCCAGTGGGGGTGGGCCTGCCTCTTCCTGCCCCCCCCCCCGGGAGCCTCCCCGTGGTGGGGTGCTGAGGAACGGAGAGGAGCTCCATCTTCGGGCACCGGTGGTGAGGGCCGGAGCGTCAAAGCCATTTTGCATGAACCGTCCCAGGACCCTAGGGGAGCAGATCAGCGCGCAGAGCCCGAGGGAGAGACGCGAGACGGGGGGCCGCTGTGCTGTCTGTCTGTGGGCTGCAGGTCCTGGCGCCTCTCCCGGTGCCCTCCCCTTGGCGCCCGGGCGGGGCAGAGCGGCCGGTGGAACGCAGCCCTTGCACCCCGCCTCTGCCTGCCACCCGCCCGCTCACCTGTGGAAGAACGCCCGTGTCTAGAGGAGCGAGTTCTCACCCAACCCCTGGAGAAAGGAGGGAGGGGAGCCCCCGCCTGGCGGGGTGCGGGTGCAGGGCGCGGCCTCTGAGGGCTCAGTGGAGGGCAGACAGGTCAGGCCGGCCAGTCCCGGGTGGCAAGCCCTGCTAGAGGCAGGCTGGTCTTGGGGTAACGGGGCGCAGCGGCGTCCTCCGTGGACCGCAGACAGGAGCCCGGGAAGCCCTGTGTCCCCCCGCACGGCCAGCGGCCGGGTTCTCGGGTTCGGGAGACGCTCCAGGGCCCCGCCTGGCCGGCGCGACGGGCAGGTCGCGGCTCCTGCGGTGCAGGCGGACTCCGGGTGTCTGCCCTCTCAGGCTTCGGGGCGCAGTCCAGGAGGCAAACAGTCCCAGAGAGGAAGTCCAGCCTGCCGCCCAGCCTGGACTGGAGGCAGCTGGGGACCGACGGCGGAGCCCACGTCTCCCCCACCGACGGGCGGCCGCTCTTCGTCCGCGGGCTCTCAGGGAGCAGAGTCAGACTCGGCAGAGGCCTTGCGGTCCCCATCCCAGGGAGCCGTTCTTCCCGGGGACAGGGGCTCTGCTGGGGAGGAAGGGACGGGGGTGGGCACAGACCGCCCCCCACCCGAGGGCCGGCCGTGTACAGGCAGCTGGTTGAAGATGGGTCCCCCTCCCGGGGAGAGTTGACCCCGAAGAGCCCAGGAGGGAGAGGAGGCCAGGGGAGCGCCTCTCTCACAAGGGGGTCTGGGACCAGGAGCGCAGGAGGAGGAGATCCTTGATTCCCAGCCATCCCCAGCCATTCCCACCGATGGCCAGCCTACCACCAGGGGTGGGGGGTGTCCTCCGCAGACGACCCTGGTGTGTCCACAGGAAGGGAATAAAGTCAGGGCTCTGTCTCACATCTGTAAGGTCCACCCCGGGAGGGCTTCCTGCAGACGCCCCCCACCTGTTTAGTTCTGCGCCCTGCACCTGAGTTACCTAGGTAATCGGCACACCTGGAGGCCGTGACCTCCCCCTTCCCTGAGGTCACGTCCCATCCACCCGGCCACGCCTCCCGCCTTTTCCTGTATAATCTGGCTCAACGCCATCCCCACTCTCTTTTCTCTCTTACTCTCTTGCTCTTTTCCTTTTTCCCCTCCGTCTTGTGTGGGCTGGCAGTTGGCTCCCCCCTCCCCCTCCCCTCCCCCCCAGTAAGCACCTTTCCACCTGAACCATGTGGTGGGTCTCCTTTCTGGCGAACCTCACAACATCGTACACAAAGTTAATTCAGAGTGAGTTAAAGACCAAGGTGTTGACGATAATCCTGCACAACTCAGAGAAGAAAGTGAACAAAAACTTAGGGCCTTAGCCTTGGCAAAAGGCTCTTTGGACACTAAAAGGCAGCAGCAAAGCAGGAAGGAAAACCGCAGGTAAAACTGACTGCATCGGAGCGCAAACTTCTGTGCATTCAATCACACCATCAAGGTGAAAAATTCCAGAGAGTGGGAGAACATAATCCACCTGTTCCTTCAGTACCTTATCATGGTTACTGTGTGACCCAGAGTTCTAGGGCGTTGGACATCTCGGTATGTGCTCAGAGAAACCGAGATATATGTCCACACAGAAGCCCGTCCGGGAGTGCTTACGGCTCCGTTCATCATCGTGGGTGAACAGTACACATAGCTCAGACGTCTGTCCTTGTGCCGGTGGATAAATAGCGTGGGCCTCTGCGTCGTGGGTGAGCGCCACGGGGCCGTGCCGCCTCAAGGGTGACCTTGAAAGCCTGTACCACGTGGAAGAAGCCAGGCCTCCGAGGCCGGCGTCCGTTCCACGGATATGAAATGTCCAGAACGGGCAAGTCTGCAGAAATAGCCAGCGGCGAGTGGCGTTGAGCCGGCCTGGGGTGGAGGGACACAGGGTCGCAGCCGAGGGACACGAGGCCACCTCTCGGCCCCGAACTGCCCGTGCCCAGCCCCGATGGCGGTTCCCCGGGGGGGGGGGGGGTGGCCGAGGGAGGCCAGGAGAGGCTGTAGAAAGGCCCCACGTGTCACCTGCTGGTTTGGGGAAGGGCACCGTGTTTCTGACAGTCTTCCAGTTGGCAGCCAGACGGCCCTCACAACTGTCATCACAGCCCCCAGGCTGCCAGGCCCAGGACTGGCTTCGCCTGTGATGCCCTTCTGGCATGGATCCTCCGATCCCCACAAGGCCGAAGGTACGCCCGCTGCCCGTAGGGGCCGCCCCGGAGCCCTCCTCCGTGTGGCGGGTGCGACCGGCCGCCCCTGGGCCCGAGAAGGGCACGGTGTGCGCCTCCTGGCTGCCCCGGGCCTTCCCGCTCCAGAATCTGCGCCCGGGCAGCTTTGCCTCCCGGGAAGAGACATCGCCTCTGCAGGGCCTCAGGGAGCACCCGGTCCTCCCCCCGGAGCACGGGGAGGGGCCCCACGGTGGCTACAGAGCCAGCGTGGCCGGGCAGAGGATGGAGGCCCCGGGGTGGGCAGAGGCCGTGGCGGCACAGCCAGGAGGGCTTCCCGGAGGAGCCCGGCGCGGCGGGCGGCCGGGGGCAGCGTCGCCGCCGGCCGTGAGTCCTCAGGGGACGGTGGGCAGCGCGGGTGGCGAGCAGCCATGGGCCCAACCACCCCTGGGCCCTGACCGTGGCCGGTCCTGCGCAGGCTCGTGTGCTCAGGTCGCCCTCCCTGGAGAGAGAGGCTTAGTCCAGCAGACCCTCTGAAACTGGGTGGTAAATAAAGAATAGAGCCGGGTGTTGTTGGCTCCCGGCGGTAATCCTAGCTACTCAGGAGGCTGAGATCTGAGAATTGTGGCTCAGAGACAGCCAGGGCAGGAAGGTCTGTGCGACGCTGATCTCCAGTTATCCACTCAGAAGCTGGAAGTGGAGCTGTGGCTCCGAGTGGTAGAGCACCAGCCTTGAACAAAGATGCTGAGGGACAGCATCCAGACCGAGTCCGAACCCCACTACCAGCATGTGTGTGTGCACGCACACACACACACACACACACACACAGATGTGTTCCCCTTGTATGTCTGGAGTCTGGGAGCCCCCCAGCCCGGTGCAGCAAGTCTCCACCAGGGCAGAGGAAGGCTGTGTCTGTGTAAGGGCCCAGGGGCCTTGCACTGAGCCCTTTACCCACAGAGTTAATCTGTTCATGAAGGAGCAGACCTGACGACCCTCACAAAAGGCCCATCTCCCAGCGTGTGGAGCTGAGGTGGTTTCCAGCATGCGTTTCAGAGCATTGCCATTTGGAACTGTCAAGGCCCGCTGTGCGTGAAGCTGTGTGACCGGGGGCAGCTCCCCTGACCTCTCTGAGCGGGGCACAGAGAAGCAGCACCGTGCTGCAGGTGAAGGCTCCGCCTCCCCGCCTCCCCGCAGCCAGGAACCGACTTTGCTGCGTAGCGTCACCTGCTTCCCGGAGTCTGCCACACCCTCCCCGGCCACGTCCCACAGTCTCTTCCACTGAGTTACAGGGGTCACGGGTTAAACTGTACCAGCCGACTGGTACACATGACCATTGTTAATTAGCTTATGTAAACTTCCCTCTAAATAAAAAAGGACAAAGCTGCTTCCCGGCATGCTAGAAGGAAGGAAGAGCCAAGTCAGCCCAAAGCAAAGGGGTAAGGGTAATCCTGGGAAAAGTGTGGAGAGGAAACATTTACCAACGGTGACTACCGCTTAAGCCAAAGTGAGCTGGCTGGAAGACAAATGAAATGGCCAAAGCTGTAGTCAGGCGGAGAGGGGCGAGGAGGAGGGGAGGAGAGAAGGGACAGGGGAAGAGTCGCGTGATTGACCGGAGACAGCCGGCATGCCTCGCTGGGCCTCACGTAAAGGAGGGACTGCCGACATGGCGGCCGACCTCGATGGGACGGAGGGACAGCCTCTGGAGAACTACCAACCACCAGATAATCAAGAAGAAAGCTTCCCGGGAAGAACGCGGCGGAGCAGAGGCCCGCACTGACCGACTGTTACTAGGTCTGTAGAGAAGGATTGCCAGCGCTCCTTCTCAAGCTGGTCCACGGCGTGGAAGCGTAGAGAACCCTCCTTCACAGGGCTGGAGTCGCCCGGAGAGCAGGCACAGCAGAGGGACGCCCCGCAGGCACCCCCAGCCGGCTCCAGACCTCCCGGGGACCGGCATAGACGTTCTCAACAAAACCGCACGCGGGGGGAGCCCGGCAGGACGGCTGCGTGGAATCCATCCCAGGAAGGCAGGGTTGGTTCGGCAGGCGGAAATCAGCGTGCACGCTGCGCGCGGCTAACGCGACACGGAATAAAAACCGGATGATCGTGCCACTGGGTGGAACAACGAGCAGACGTCAGCCCCCTTCCTGAGCAGAGCACTCCAAGATGGGAGCCGGGGTCCCGGGGACCCGGGCAGCCCCACCGTCGGCCTGGCACCGCTCCGTCCGCAGGACTCCTTCCTGGAGCGGGAGTAAGCTGGGCAGCGCCCTGCGCATCCTGGGTAGCACGACAGCGTCGCTGCCTGGGGAAACTAGGTGCCCAGGAAGGAATCCCTGTTGGAGTGGAAGGAGCGCAATCATCCGTGTTCGTAGGTAAGCCGGTCACTGAGGAGGAGCGTCTTTGGATCGCACCAACGCGCACACAGCTTTCAAGTAGACCAGTCCGGCAAGGCTGCAGGACAGGCCGTTCCTGCACAAAGGTCACTTGTCCCTCTCGGCTGGTGAACGGCGACGTCAAGGAAACAGTCCTGTGTGCAGCAGCGAGGGAGAGGGCGGGAGGCCGGACGTGGGCCGACAGGAAGACATGCCGCGCCTGCGCGCTGAGGGAACAGAGCTGAGGCGCTCGGCACGGGGGCCCTGCCCTGGCCCGGGGGGACCCTCCGTCCTCCCGGGGTGCTCGAGCACGTCTCCTCCGCGACTATCTGCTCTCCAGCTCTTGCGGAGCCCCCCTGGAGGGTCACCAGGCATCAGTGGCACGGGGCTTACGCCTGGGCGCCACAGGTGCTCGGCAGGTGTCTGCCCTGAGGCGGACACGATGTGCTGAGCCCCCCCCCCCGCCCCCCCCCCCGAATGTGTGGCCCCGCTGGGCCCCGGCACCAAGGAAGGGCTGGGGTGCTGACGCTGTGCTGTGCACAGGGGCTCCGCGTGATGGCGGTGTGCGCAGGGGCTCCGCGTGATGGCGGTGTGCGCAGGGGCTCCGCGTGATGGCGGTGTGCGCAGGGGCTCCGCGTGATGGCGGTGTGCGCAGGGGCTCCGCGTGATGGCGGTGTGCGCAGGGGCTCCGCGTGATGGCGGTGTGTGCAGGGGCTCCGTGTGATGGCGGTGTGTGCAGGGCGGTGTGTGCAGGGGCTCCGTGTGATGGCGGTGTGTGCAGAGGCTCTGTGGTGCTGGGCGGTGTGCGCAGGGGCTCCGTGTGATGGCGGTGTGTGCAGGGCGGTGTGTGCAGAGGCTCTGTGTGATGGCGGTGTGTGCAGGGCGGTGTGTGCAGGGGCTCCGTGTGATGGCGGTGTGTGCAGGGGCTCTGTGTGATGGCGGTGTGTGCAGGGCGGTGTGCGCAGGGGCTCCGTGTGATGGCGGTGTGCGCAGGGGCTCCGTGTGATGGCGGTGTGCGCAGGGGCTCCGTGTGATGGCGGTGTGTGCAGGGGCTCCGTGTGATGGCGGTGTGTGCAGGGGCTCTGTGTGATGGCGGTGTGTGCAGGGTGGTGTGCGCAGGGGCTCCGTGTGATGGCGGTGTGCGCAGGGGCTCCGTGTGATGGTGGTGTGCGCAGGGGCTCCGTGTGATGGCGGTGTGGGCTCCGTGTGATGGCGGTGTGCGCAGGGGCTCCGTGTGATGGCGGTGTGGGCTCCGTGTGATGGTGGTGTGCGCAGGGGCTCCGTGTGATGGTGGTGTGCGCAGGGGCTCCGTGTGATGGTGGTGTGCGCAGGGGCTCCGTGTGATGGCGGTGTGGGCTCCGTGTGATGGCGGTGTGCGCAGGGGCTCCGTGTGATGGCGGTGTGGGCTCCGTGTGATGGTGGTGTGCGCAGGGGCTCCGTGTGATGGTGGTGTGTGCAGGGGCTCCGTGTGATGGCGGTGTGGGCTCCGTGTGATGGTGGTGTGCGCAGGGGCTCCGTGTGATGGTGGTGTGCGCAGGGGCTCCGTGTGATGGCGGTGTGGGCTCCGTGTGATGGTGGTGTGCGCAGGGGCTCCGTGTGATGGCGGTGTGGGCTCCGTGTGATGGTGGTGTGCGCAGGGGCTCCGTGTGATGGTGGTGTGTGCAGGGGCTCCGTGTGATGGCGGTGTGGGCTCCGTGTGATGGCGGTGTGCGCAGGGGCTCCGTGTGATGGTGGTGTGCGCAGGGGCTCCGTGTGATGGCGGTGTGGGCTCCGTGTGATGGTGGTGTGCGCAGGGGCTCCGTGTGATGGCGGTGTGGGCTCCGTGTGATGGTGGTGTGCGCAGGGGCTCCGTGTGATGGTGGTGTGTGCAGAGGCTCCGTGTCATGGCGGTGTGTGCAGGGGCTCCGTGTGATGGTGGTGTGTGCAGAGGCTCCGTGTGATGGCAGTGTGTGCAGAGGCTCCGTGTCATGGCGGTGTGTGCAGGGGCTCCGTGTGATGGCGGTGTGTGCAGAGGCTCCGTGTCATGGCGGTGTGTGCAGGGGTTCCATGTCATGGCGGTGTGTGCAGAGGCTCCGCGTGATGGCGGTGTGCGCAGGGGCTCCGTGTGATGGCGGTGTGGGCTCCGTGTGATGGTGGTGTGTGCAGGGGCTCCGTGTGATGGCGGTGTGTGCAGGGCGGTGTGCGCAGGGGCTCCGTGTGATGGCGGTGTGCGCAGGGGCTCCGTGTGATGGCGGTGTGCGCAGGGGCTCCGTGTGATGGCGGTGTGGGCTCCGTGTGATGGCGGTGTGGGCTCCGTGTGATGGCGGTGTGGGCTCCGTGTGATGGCGGTGTGTGCAGAGGGTTCTTACAGCTAGCTCCTCACCAGAGGCTTTCCTTGGTCCTGATTCTCTCATACGTTCTCTCTGGAAACTCTACCTTAGTGGCTTCCCGCTACAAGCAGGGAAACCAAGTCACAGGCCAAGTGGAGTTTGCCCCGAGCGCTCAGCTGGACAGCGGAACACTGTGGAAAGCCTCCTTTCTCTCCTCAACACGCTCCGCTCTGAGCTGGTCCTCAGCCGTGACGGGTGCCCGGCGGGTACGGACCGTGCGTGGTCTTGGAGACCTCGCGAGGCTTCAGGGGCCGAGAGGAAAGGACCCCGGCGTCGAGGACAGGTGGGGGGCTCGGGAGGAGGGTCCTGCGCTCAGCCCGGAGGCGGGCGCTGAGGACTGAGGCGCACCGTGCGCGGCAGGCATCCCGGAGAGGGCACCATCTTTGGGGGCAGGCGGCCTCACCAGGCCGTGAGCCCCGGGAACTTGCCTGCCCGGGACGGAGGGCCCGGTCCAGGGCCAGCGTCCGGGAGGGCTGTGAGGCCGGCTCCAGGACAAGACACGAGGACCCTGCTCCGTGTTTCGCGTCCTCCTTGGTGGACCCGAGCCCCGGCTTCTATGCCTGTGGCTGCCCAGCAGCCTCCAGGCAGGACAGCTTCGGAAGCCTCCCCCCGGCCCCGGGAGGGCCCCGCCGTCCTCTCGGGGGCCATCGTAGGGCGACGGCAGGCCCCGCCCCTCCAGCGCCGGCGCCCCCTCTGGTGAGCTTCCACCCCTGGTGCTGGCTTCGACGTGGTTTGCGATTCCAGACTAAGTAGTAGGCTGAGAACCAAACCGAGGGCGAGGAGGTTCCAGACGGGGCTTCTGGAGGCTGCGTTGGTCACGTGACCCGGCCGAGGGGGTGGCGCCTGTGTCCCTACCCCATCCCGCGGAGGGCGGCGCCCAGGCCGCCTCTGGAGCGCAGCTGGACGCGGGTCCCCCCTCCTCTTCCCGCGCGCCCGTCCCCCTCGCCTCGCTCCTCGCTGCTCTCCAGGTCCGGGCCCGTGCCGAAGCGTCCCGCCCCGCCTGGAGCATCCGCGGTTCACGGCCCCCCACTTACTGAGCACCCAGTGGGGGCGCCCCTGGCGATGGGCAGGTGCCGCTCGCACGCAGGGCTTGCGGGCGCTGGGCCCCCATCCTGGAGTGACTTTCACGTTTAGGCGGCGGTGGGAGGACAGAGGGATGGACGGTTCCAGCCCCGTTCAGAAGCCCCCGAGAGGGCATCATGGGGTTTGGAACGGAGGGGACCTTCCACACGGCTTTCCCCTGGGGGTGCTCCCTTCTCCCGCCCCGACGAATCGTGGGCTTTGGGGGAAGTGGCTGAGGGTGGAGCACTTCCTGTGGCGGCCCTGCGGTGGGTGGGTGGGGGGGGTGGAGAGCTGGGGGTCCCTGGGGGTGCGTCCCCGCCCGGCCCCTCAGCAGCAGTGAGAGTGGACACGGCCGTCCCCCAGGCCCAGGCTCGGCACTCACCGGGAAGTTAGGGTCCCCGGGTTCTCCTCCCTGTGCCCTCCTGGCCAGGGCCTGCTCTGGGCATCTCTTCCCTGTAGGGAACACACGCACCAAGCCAGGCCTGGGTCTAGGCAGGACAGGGAGATGGGCTTGCGTGGTGCCAAAGGGGGTGAGCTCAGCTCAGAAGGCGGAGCCCAGGCGGGGTCTGCGGCGCCCCAGAAGGCTGTCCTCCTCCACCCTGGAGCTCTGAGGGGGCGGGCGGCAGGGAGAGGGGGGCCTCCGATAGGAGGAAGGGACAGCCCACCCCCGCTAATGGCTTAGAGGTGGTGGCTCCCGCTGCTGACCCCACGCGTCGCCCGGACTCCATCGGTCAGTTGTTTTATTTTCTACCTTTTGAGCATTCTGTGAGCACTCACGTTCCCCCAGACGTCAGCTTGCAGCTTGGTCGGGTCTCACACTTAGGCACAGGCGCCAGCTTGCAGTCTGATGGTGTCTCACACTTAGGGACAAGGTGTCAGCTTGCAGTCTGATGGTGTCTCACACTTAGGGACAGGCGTCAGCTTGCACTCTGATGGTGTCTCACACTTAGGGACAGGTGTCAGCTTGCAGTCTGATGGTGTATCAAACTTAGGAACAGTGTGTCACCTTGCAGTCTGATGGTGTCTCACACTTAGGCACAGGTGTCAGCTTGCAGTCTGATGGTGTCTCACACTTAGGCACAGGCGTCAGCTTGCACTCTGATGGTGTCTCACACTTAGGGACAGGTGTCAGCTTGCAGTCTGATGGTGTATCACACTTAGGAACAGTGTGTCACCTTGCAGTCTGATGGTGTCTCACACTTAGGGACAGGTGTCAGCTTGCAGTCTGATGGTGTCCCACACTTAGGCACAGTGTGTCAGCTTGCAGTCTGATGGTGTCTCACACTTAGGCACAGCCGTCAGCTTGCAGTCTGATGGTGTCTCACACTTAGGCACAGTGTGTCAGCTTGCACTCTGATGGTGTCCCACACTTAGGCACAGGTGTCAGCTTGCAGTCTGATGCTGTCCCACACTTAGGCACAGGTGTCAGCTTGCAGTCTGATGGTGTCTCACACTTAGGCACAGGTGTCAGCTTGCAGTCTGATGGTGTCTCACACTTAGGCACAGTGTGTCAGCTTGCACTCTGATGGTGTATCACACTTAGGCACAGGTGTCAGCTTGCAGTCTGATGGTGTCTCACACGTAGGCACAGTGTGTCAGCTTGCACTCTGATGGTGTCTCACACTTAGGCACAGGTGTCAGCTTGCAGTCTGATGTTGTCCCACACTTAGGCACAGTGTGTCAGCTTGCAGTCTGATGGTGTCCCACACTTAGGCACAGGTGTCAGCTTGCAGTCTGATGGTGTCTCACACTTAGGCACAGTGTGTCAGCTTGCAGTCTGATGGTGTCCCACACTTAGGGACAGTGTGTCAGCTTGCAGTCTGATGGTGTCTCACACTTAGGGAAAGGCGTCAGCTTGCACTCTGATGGTGTATCACACTTAGGCAAAGGTGTCAGCTTGCAGTCTGATGGTGTCTCACACTTAGGCACAGGCGTCAGCTTGCACTCTGATGGTGTCTCACACTTAGGGAAAGGTGTCAGCTTGCAGTCTGATGGTGTATCCCACTTAGGAACAGTGTGTCACCTTGCAGTCTGATGGTGTCTCACACTTAGGCACAGGTGTCAGCTTGCAGTCTGATGGTGTCTCACACTTAGGCACAGGCGTCAGCTTGCACTCTGATGGTGTCTCACACTTAGGGACAGGTGTCAGCTTGCAGTCTGATGGTGTATCACACTTAGGCACAGGTGTCAGCTTGCAGTCTGATGGTGTCTCACACTTAGGGACAGGTGTCAGCTTGCAGTCTGATGGTGTCCCACACTTAGGCACAGTGTGTCAGCTTGCAGTCTGATGGTGTCTCACACTTAGGCACAGCCGTCAGCTTGCAGTCTGATGGTGTCTCACACTTAGGCACAGTGTGTCAGCTTGCACTCTGATGGTGTCCCACACTTAGGCACAGGTGTCAGCTTGCAGTCTGATGGTGTCCCACACTTAGGCACAGGTGTCAGCTTGCAGTCTGATGGTGTCTCACACTTAGGCACAGGTGTCAGCTTGCAGTCTGATGGTGTCTCACACTTAGGCACAGTGTGTCAGCTTGCACTCTGATGGTGTATCACACTTAGGCACAGGTGTCAGCTTGCAGTCTGATGGTGTCTCACACTTAGGCACAGGTGTCAGCTTGCAGTCTGATGGTGTATCACACTTAGGGAAAGGCGTCAGCTTGCAGTCTGATGGTGTCTCACACTTAGGGACAGTGTGTCAGCTTGCAGTCTGATGGTGTCCCACACTTAGGCACAGTGTGTCAGCTTGCACTCTGATGGTGTCTCACACTTAGGCACAGGTGTCAGCTTGCAGTCTGATGGTGTCTCACACTTAGGCACAGGCGTCAGCTTGCACTCTGATGGTGTCTCACACTTAGGCACAGGTGTCAGCTTGCAGTCTGATGGTGTCCCACACTTAGGCACAGTGTGTCAGCTTGCACTCTGATGGTGTCTCACACTTAGGGATAGGGTGTCAGCTTGCAGTCTGATGGTGTCTCACACTTAGGCACAGTGTGTCAGCTTGCACTCTGATGGTGTATCACACTTAGGCACAGTGTGTCAGCTTGCAGTCTGATGGTGTCTCACACTTAGGCACAGTGTGTCAGCTTGCAGTCTGATGGTGTCTCACACTTAGGCACAGGCGTCAGCTTGCACTCTGATGGTGTCTCACACTTAGGGACAGGTGTCAGCTTGCAGTCTGATGGTATATCACACTTAGGAACAGTGTGTCACCTTGCAGTCTGATGGTGTCTCACACTTAGGGACAGGTGTCAGCTTGCAGTCTGATGGTGTCCCACACTTAGGCACAGTGTGTCAGCTTGCACTCTGATGGTGTCTCACACTTAGGCACAGGTGTCAGCTTGCAGTCTGATGGTGTCCCACACTTAGGCACAGGTGTCAGCTTGCAGTCTGATGGTGTCTCACACTTACGCACAGGTGTCAGCTTGCAGTCTGATGGTGTCCCACTCTTAGGCACAGTGTGTCAGCTTGCACTCTGATGGTGTCTCACACTTAGGCACAGGTGTCAGCTTGCAGTCTGATGGTGTCTCACACTTAGGCACAGGCGTCAGCTTGCAGTCTGATGGTGTCCCACACTTAGGGAAAGGCGTCAGCTTGCACTCTGATGGTGTATCACACTTAGGCACAGCGGTCAGCTTGCAGTCTGATGGTGTATCACACTTAGGCACAGTGTGTCACCTTGCAGTCTGATGGTGTCTCACACGTAGGCACAGGTGTCAGCTTGCAGTCTGATGGTGTCTCACACTTAGGGATAGGGTGTCAGCTTGCAGTCTGATGGTGTCTCACACTTAGGCACAGTGTGTCAGCTTGCACTCTGATGGTGTATCACACTTAGGCACAGTGTGTCAGCTTGCAGTCTGATGGTGTCTCACACTTAGGCACAGTGTGTCAGCTTGCAGTCTGATGGTGTCTCACACTTAGGCACAGGCGTCAGCTTGCACTCTGATGGTGTCTCACACTTAGGGACAGGTGTCAGCTTGCAGTCTGATGGTGTATCACACTTAGGAACAGTGTGTCACCTTGCAGTCTGATGGTGTCTCACACTTAGGGACAGGTGTCAGCTTGCAGTCTGATGGTGTCCCACACTTAGGCACAGTGTGTCAGCTTGCAGTCTGATGGTGTCTCACACTTAGGCACAGCCGTCAGCTTGCAGTCTGATGGTGTCCCACACTTAGGCACAGTGTGTCAGCTTGCACTCTGATGGTGTCTCACACTTAGGCACAGGTGTCAGCTTGCAGTCTGATGGTGTCTCACACTTAGGCACAGGCGTCAGCTTGCACTCTGATGGTGTCTCACACTTAGGCACAGGTGTCAGCTTGCAGTCTGATGGTGTCCCACACTTAGGCACAGTGTGTCAGCTTGCACTCTGATGGTGTCTCACACTTAGGGATAGGGTGTCAGCTTGCAGTCTGATGGTGTCTCACACTTAGGCACAGTGTGTCAGCTTGCACTCTGATGGTGTATCACACTTAGGCACAGTGTGTCAGCTTGCAGTCTGATGGTGTCTCACACTTAGGCACAGTGTGTCAGCTTGCAGTCTGATGGTGTCTCACACTTAGGCACAGGCGTCAGCTTGCACTCTGATGGTGTCTCACACTTAGGGACAGGTGTCAGCTTGCAGTCTGATGGTATATCACACTTAGGAACAGTGTGTCACCTTGCAGTCTGATGGTGTCTCACACTTAGGGACAGGTGTCAGCTTGCAGTCTGATGGTGTCCCACACTTAGGCACAGTGTGTCAGCTTGCACTCTGATGGTGTCTCACACTTAGGCACAGGTGTCAGCTTGCAGTCTGATGGTGTCCCACACTTAGGCACAGGTGTCAGCTTGCAGTCTGATGGTGTCTCACACTTACGCACAGGTGTCAGCTTGCAGTCTGATGGTGTCCCACTCTTAGGCACAGTGTGTCAGCTTGCACTCTGATGGTGTCTCACACTTAGGCACAGGTGTCAGCTTGCAGTCTGATGGTGTCTCACACTTAGGCACAGGCGTCAGCTTGCAGTCTGATGGTGTCCCACACTTAGGGAAAGGCGTCAGCTTGCACTCTGATGGTGTATCACACTTAGGCACAGCGGTCAGCTTGCAGTCTGATGGTGTATCACACTTAGGCACAGTGTGTCACCTTGCAGTCTGATGGTGTCTCACACGTAGGCACAGGTGTCAGCTTGCAGTCTGATGGTGTCTCACACTTAGGGATAGGGTGTCAGCTTGCAGTCTGATGGTGTCTCACACTTAGGCACAGTGTGTCAGCTTGCACTCTGATGGTGTATCACACTTAGGCACAGTGTGTCAGCTTGCAGTCTGATGGTGTCTCACACTTAGGCACAGTGTGTCAGCTTGCAGTCTGATGGTGTCTCACACTTAGGCACAGGCGTCAGCTTGCACTCTGATGGTGTCTCACACTTAGGGACAGGTGTCAGCTTGCAGTCTGATGGTGTATCACACTTAGGAACAGTGTGTCACCTTGCAGTCTGATGGTGTCTCACACTTAGGGACAGGTGTCAGCTTGCAGTCTGATGGTGTCCCACACTTAGGCACAGTGTGTCAGCTTGCAGTCTGATGGTGTCTCACACTTAGGCACAGCCGTCAGCTTGCAGTCTGATGGTGTCTCACACTTAGGCACAGTGTGTCAGCTTGCACTCTGATGGTGTCCCACACTTAGGCACAGGTGTCAGCTTGCAGTCTGATGGTGTCCCACACTTAGGCACAGGTGTCAGCTTGCAGTCTGATGGTGTCTCACACTTAGGCACAGGTGTCAGCTTGCAGTCTGATGGTGTCTCACACTTAGGCACAGTGTGTCAGCTTGCACTCTGATGGTGTATCACACTTAGGCACAGGTGTCAGCTTGCAGTCTGATGGTGTCTCACACTTAGGCACAGGTGTCAGCTTGCAGTCTGATGGTGTATCACACTTAGGGAAAGGCGTCAGCTTGCAGTCTGATGGTGTCTCACACTTAGGGACAGTGTGTCAGCTTGCAGTCTAATGGTGTCCCACACTTAGGCACAGTGTGTCAGCTTGCACTCTGATGGTGTCTCACACTTAGGCACAGGTGTCAGCTTGCAGTCTGATGGTGTCTCACACTTAGGCACAGGCGTCAGCTTGCACTCTGATGGTGTCTCACACTTAGGCACAGGTGTCAGCTTGCAGTCTGATGGTGTCTCACACTTAGGCACTGTGTGTCAGCTTGCAGTCTGATGGTGTCCCACACTTAGGCACAGTGTGTCAGCTTGCAGTCTGATGGTGTCTCACACTTAGGCACAGGCGTCAGCTTGCAGTCTGATGGTGTCTCACACTTAGGGATAGGGTGTCAGCTTGCAGTCTGATGGTGTCTCACACTTAGGCACAGTGTGTCAGCTTGCACTCTGATGGTGTATCACACTTAGGCACAGTGTGTCAGCTTGCAGTCTGATGGTGTCTCACACTTAGGCACAGTGTGTCAGCTTGCAGTCTGATGGTGTCTCACACTTAGGCACAGGCGTCAGCTTGCACTCTGATGGTGTCTCACACTTAGGGACAGGTGTCAGCTTGCAGTCTGATGGTGTATCACACTTAGGAACAGTGTGTCACCTTGCAGTCTGATGGTGTCTCACACTTAGGGACAGGTGTCAGCTTGCAGTCTGATGGTGTCCCACACTTAGGCACAGTGTGTCAGCTTGCACTCTGATGGTGTCTCACACTTAGGCACAGGTGTCAGCTTGCAGTCTGATGGTGTCCCACACTTAGGCACAGGTGTCAGCTTGCAGTCTGATGGTGTCTCACACTTAGGCACAGGTGTCAGCTTGCAGTCTGATGGTGTCCCACTCTTAGGCACAGTGTGTCAGCTTGCACTCTGATGGTGTCTCACACTTAGGCACAGGTGTCAGCTTGCAGTCTGATGGTGTCTCACACTTAGGCACAGGTGTCAGCTTGCAGTCTGATGGTGTCTCACACTTAGGCACAGGCGTCAGCTTGCACTCTGATGGTGTCTCACACTGAGGGACAGGTGTCAGCTTGCAGTCTGATGGTGTATCACACTTAGGAACAGTGTGTCACCTTGCAGTCTGATGGTGTCTCACACTTAGGGACAGGTGTCAGCTTGCAGTCTGATGGTGTCCCACACTTAGGCACAGTGTGTCAGCTTACAGTCTGATGGTGTCTCACACTTAGGCACAGCCGTCAGCTTGCAGTCTGATGGTGTCTCACACTTAGGCACAGTGTGTCAGATTGCACTCTGATGGTGTCCCACACTTAGGCACAGGTGTCAGCTTGCAGTCTGATGGTGTCCCACACTTAGGCACAGGTGTCAGCTTGCAGTCTGATGGTGTCTCACACTTAGGCACAGGTGTCAGCTTGCAGTCTGATGGTGTCTCACACTTAGGCACAGTGTGTCAGCTTGCACTCTGATGGTGTATCACACTTAGGCACAGGTGTCAGCTTGCAGTCTGATGGTGTCTCACGCTTAGGCACAGGTGTCAGCTTGCAGTCTGATGGTGTATCACACTTAGGGAAAGGCGTCAGCTTGCAGTCTGATGGTGTCTCACACTTAGGGACAGTGTGTCAGCTTGCAGTCTGATGGTGTCCCACACTTAGGCACAGTGTGTCAGCTTGCACTCTGATGGTGTCTCACACTTAGGCACAGGTGTCAGCTTGCAATCTGATGGTGTCTCACACTTAGGCACAGGCGTCAGCTTGCACTCTGATGGTGTCTCACACTTAGGCACAGGTGTCAGCTTGCAGTCTGATGGTGTCCCACACTTAGGCACAGTGTGTCAGCTTGCACTCTGATGGTGTCTCACACTTAGGGACAGGTGTCAGCTTGCAGTCTGATGGTGTCTCACACTTAGGCACAGGTGTCAGCTTGCAGTCTGATTGTGTATCACACTTAGGGAAAGGCGTCAGCTTGCAGTCTGATGGTGTCTCACACTTAGGGACAGTGTGTCAGCTTGCAGTCTGATGGTGTCCCACACTTAGGCACAGTGTGTCAGCTTGCACTCTGATGGTGTCTCACACTTAGGCACAGGTGTCAGCTTGCAGTCTGATGGTGTCTCACACTTAGGCACAGGCGTCAGCTTGCACTCTGATGGTGTCTCACACTTAGGCACAGGTGTCAGCTTGCAGTCTGATGGTGTCTCACACTGAGGCACTGTGTGTCAGCTTGCAGTCTGATGGTGTCCCACACTTAGGCACAGTGTGTCAGCTTGCAGTCTGATGGTGTCTCACACTTAGGCACAGGCGTCAGCTTGCAGTCTGATGGTGTCTCACACTTAGGGATAGGGTGTCAGCTTGCAGTCTGATGGTGTCTCACACTTAGGCACAGTGTGTCAGCTTGCACTCTGATGGTGTATCACACTTAGGCACAGTGTGTCAGCTTGCAGTCTGATGGTGTCTCACAGTTAGGCACAGTGTGTCAGCTTGCAGTCTGATGGTGTCTCACACTTAGGCACAGGCGTCAGCTTGCACTCTGATGGTGTCTCACAATTAGGGACAGGTGTCAGCTTGCAGTCTGATGGTGTATCACACTTAGGAACAGTGTGTCACCTTGCAGTCTGATGGTGTCTCACACTTAGGGACAGGTGTCAGCTTGCAGTCTGATGGTGTCCCACACTTAGGCACAGTGTGTCAGCTTGCACTCTGATGGTGTCTCACACTTAGGCACAGGTGTCAGCTTGCAGTCTGATGGTGTCCCACACTTAGGCACAGGTGTCAGCTTGCAGTCTGATGGTGTCTCACACTTAGGCACAGGTGTCAGCTTGCAGTCTGATGGTGTCCCACTCTTAGGCACAGTGTGTCAGCTTGCACTCTGATGGTGTCTCACACTTAGGCACAGGTGTCAGCTTGCAGTCTGATCGTGTCTCACACTTAGGCACAGGCGTCAGCTTGCACTCTGATGGTGTCTCACACTTAGGCACAGGTGTCAGCTTGCAGTCTGATGGTGTCTCACACTTAGGCACAGGCGTCAGCTTGCACTCTGATGGTGTCTCACACTTAGGCACAGGTGTCAGCTTGCAGTCTGATGGTGTATGACACTTAGGGAAAGGCGTCAGCTTGCAGTCTGATGGTGTCTCACACTTAGGCACAGCCGTCAGCTTGCAGTCTGATGGTGTCTCACACTTAGGGACAGTGTGTCAGCTTGTAGTCTGATTGTGTCCCACACTTAGGCACAGTGTGTCAGCTTGCACTCTGATGGTGTCTCACACTTAGGCACAGGTGTCAGCTTGCAGTCTGATGGTGTCTCACACTTAGGCACAGGCGTCAGCTTGCACTCTGATGGTGTCTCACACTTAGGGACAGGTGTCAGCTTGCAGTCTGATGGTGTCCCACACTTAGGCACAGTGTGTCAGCTTGCACTCTGATGGTGTATCACACTTAGGAACAGTGTGTCACCTTGCAGTCTGATGGTGTCTCACACTTAGGCACAGGTGTCAGCTTGCAGTCTGATGGTGTCTCACACTTAGGGATAGGGTGTCAGCTTGCAGTCTGATGGTGTCTCACACTTAGGCACAGTGTGTCAGCTTGCACTCTGATGGTGTATCACACTTAGGAACAGTGTGTCACCTTGCAGTCTGATGGTGTCTCACACTTAGGGACAGTGTGTCAGCTTGCAGTCTGATGGTGTCCCACACTTAGGCACAGTGTGTCAGCTTGCAGTCTGATGGTGTCTCACACTTAGGCACAGGTGTCAGCTTGCAGTCTGATGGTGTCTCACACTTAGGCACAGGCGTCAGCTTGCACTCTGATGGTGTCTCACACTTAGGGACAGGTGTCAGCTTGCAGTCTGATGGTGTATCACACTTAGGAACAGTGTGTCACCTTGCAGTCTGATGGTGTCTCACACTTAGGGACAGGTGTCAGCTTGCAGTCTGATGGTGTCCCACACTTAGGCACAGTGTGTCAGCTTGCACTCTGATGGTGTCTCACACTTAGGCACAGGTGTCAGCTTGCAGTCTGATGGTGTCCCACACTTAGGCACAGTGTGTCAGCTTGCAGTCTGATGGTGTCCCACACTTAGGCACAGTGTGTCAGCTTGCACTCTGATGGTGTCCCACACTTAGGCACAGGTGTCAGCTTGCAGTCTGATGGTGTCTCACACTTAGGCACAGCCGTCAGCTTGCAGTCTGATGGTGTCTCACACTTAGGCACAGTGTGTCAGCTTGCACTCTGATGGTGTCTCACACTTAGGCACAGGTGTCAGCTTGCAGTCTGATGGTGTCCCACACTTAGGCACAGTGTGTCAGCTTGCAGTCTGATGGTGTCCCACACTTAGGCACAGGTGTCAGCGTGCAGTCTGATGGTGTCTCACACTTAGGCACTGTGTGTCAGCTTGCAGTCTGATGGTGTCCCACACTTAGGCACAGTGTGTCAGCTTGCAGTCTGATGGTGTCTCACACTTAGGCACAGGCGTCAGCTTGCAGTCTGATGGTGTCCCACACTTAGGGACAGTGTGTCAGCTTGCAGTCTGATGGTGTCTCACACTTAGGGAAAGGCGTCAGCTTGCAGTCTGATGGTGTCTCACACTTAGGCACACGTGTCAGCTTGCAGTCTGATGGTGTCTCACACTTAGGCACAGGCGTCAGCTTGCACTCTGATGGTGTCTCACACTTAGGGACAGGTGTCAGCTTGCAGTCTGATGGTGTATCACACTTAGGCACAGTGTGTCAGCTTGCAGTCTGATGGTGTCTCACACTTAGGGACAGGTGTCAGCTTGCAGTCTGATGGTGTCCCACACTTAGGCAAAGTGTGTCAGCTTGCAGTCTGATGGTGTCTCACACTTAGGCACAGCCGTCAGCTTGCCGTCTGATGGTGTCTCACACTTAGGCACAGTGTGTCAGCTTGCACTCTGATGGTGTCCCACACTTAGGCACAGGTGTCAGCTTGCAGTCTGATGGTGTCCCACACTTAGGCACAGGTGTCAGCTTGCAGTCTGATGGTGTCTCACACTTAGGCACAGTGTGTCAGCTTGCAGTCTGATGGTGTCCCACACTTAGGCACAGGTGTCATCTTGCAGTCTGATGGTGTCTCACACTTAGGCACAGGTGTCAGCTTGCAGTCTGATGGTGTCTCACACTTAGGCACAGGTGTCAGCTTGCAGTCTGATGGTGTCCCACACTTAGGCACAGCCGTCAGCTTGCAGTCTGATGGTGTCTCACACTTAAGGACAGTGTGTCAGCTTGCACTCTGATGGTGTATCACACTTAGGCACAGTGTGTCAGCTTGCAGTCTGATGGTGTCTCACACTTAGGCAAAGCCGTCAGCTTGCAGTCTGATGGTGTCTCACACTTAGGCACAGTGTGTCAGCTTGCACTCTGATGGTGTCTCACACTTAGGCACAGGTGTCAGCTTGCAGTCTGATGGTGTCCCACACTTAGGCACAGTGTGTCAGCTTGCAGTCTGATGGTGTCCCACACTTAGGCACAGGTGTCAGCTTGCAGTCTGATGGTGTCTCACACTTAGGCACAGTGTGTCAGCTTGCAGTCTGATGGTGTCCCACACTTAGGGACAGTGTGTCAGCTTGCAGTCTGATGGTGTCTCACACTTAGGGAAAGGCGTCAGCTTGCACTCTGATGGTGTCTCACACTTAGGCACAGGTGTCAGCTTGCAGTCTGATGGTGTCTCACACTTAGGCACAGGCGTCAGCTTGCACTCTGATGGTGTCTCACACTTAGGGACAGGTGTCAGCTTGCAGTCTGATGGTGTATCACACTTAGGAACAGTGTGTCACCTTGCAGTCTGATGGTGTCTCACACTTAGGGACAGGTGTCAGCTTGCAGTCTGATGGTGTCCCACACTTAGGCACAGTGTGTCAGCTTACAGTCTGATGGTGTCTCACACTTAGGCACAGCCGTCACCTTGCAGTCTGATGGTGTCTCACACTTAGGCACAGTGTGTCAGATTGCACTCTGATGGTGTCCCACACTTAGGCACAGGTGTCAGCTTGCAGTCTGATGGTGTCCCACACTTAGGCACAGGTGTCAGCTTGCAGTCTGATGGTGTCTCACACTTAGGCACAGGTGTCAGCTTGCAGTCTGATGGTGTCTCACACTTAGGCACAGTGTGTCAGCTTGCACTCTGATGGTGTATCACACTTAGGCACAGGTGTCAGCTTGCAGTCTGATGGTGTCTCACACTTAGGCACAGGTGTCAGCTTGCAGTCTGATGGTGTATCACACTTAGGGAAAGGCGTCAGCTTGCAGTCTGATGGTGTCTCACACTTAGGGACAGTGTGTCAGATTGCAGTCTGATGGTGTCCCACACTTAGGCACAGTGTGTCAGCTTGCACTCTGATGGTGTCTCACACTTAGGCACAGGTGTCAGCTTGCAGTCTGATGGTGTCTCACACTTAGGCACAGGCGTCAGCTTGCACTCTGATGGTGTCTCACACTTAGGCACAGGTGTCAGCTTGCAGTCTGATGGTGTCCCACACTTAGGCACAGTGTGTCAGCTTGCACTCTGATGGTGTCTCACACTTAGGGACAGGTGTCAGCTTGCAGTCTGATGGTGTCTCACACTTAGGCACAGGTGTCAGCTTGCAGTCTGATGGTGTCTCACACTTAGGGATAGGGTGTCAGCTTGCAGTCTGATGGTGTCTCACACTTAGGCACAGTGTGTCAGCTTGCACTCTGATGGTGTATCACACTTAGGCACAGTGTGTCAGCTTGCAGTCTGATGGTGTCTCACACTTAGGCACAGTGTGTCAGCTTGCAGTCTGATGGTGTCTCACACTTAGGCACAGGCGTCAGCTTGCACTCTGATGGTGTCTCACACTTAGGGACAGGTGTCAGCTTGCAGTCTGATGGTGTATCACACTTAGGAACAGTGTGTCACCTTGCAGTCTGATGGTGTCTCACACTTAGGGACAGGTGTCAGCTTGCAGTCTGATGGTGTCCCACACTTAGGCACAGTGTGTCAGCTTGCACTCTGATGGTGTCTCACACTTAGGCACAGGTGTCAGCTTGCAGTCTGATGGTGTCCCACACTTAGGCACAGGTGTCAGCTTGCAGTCTAATGGTGTCTCACACTTAGGCACAGGTGTCAGCTTGCAGTCTGATGGTGTCCCACTCTTAGGCACAGTGTGTCAGCTTGCACTCTGATGGTGTCTCACACTTAGGCACAGGTGTCAGCTTGCAGTCTGATGGTGTCTCACACTTAGGCACAGGCGTCAGCTTGCACTCTGATGGTGTCTCACACTTAGGCACAGGTGTCAGCTTGCAGTCTGATGGTGTATCACACTTAGGGAAAGGCGTCAGCTTGCAGTCTGATGGTGTCTCACACTTAGGCACAGCCGTCAGCTTGCAGTCTGATGGTGTCTCACACTTAGGGACAGTGTGTCAGCTTACAGTCTGATGGTGTCCCACACTTAGGCACAGTGTGTCAGCTTGCACTCTGATGGTGTCTCACACTTAGGCACAGGTGTCAGCTTGCAGTCTGATGGTGTATCACACTTAGGCACAGGTGTCAGCTTGCAGTCTGATGGTGTCTCACACTTAGGCACAGGCGTCAGCTTGCACTCTGATGGTGTCTCACACTTAGGGTCAGGTGTCAGCTTGCAGTCTGATGGTGTCCCACACTTAGGCACAGTGTGTCAGCTTGCACTCTGATGGTGTATCACACTTAGGAACAGTGTGTCACCTTGCAGTCTGATGGTGTCTCACACTTAGGCACAGGTGTCAGCTTGCAGTCTGATGGTGTCTCACACTTAGGGATAGGGTGTCAGCTTGCAGTCTGATGGTTTCTCACACTTAGGCACAGTGTGTCAGCTTGCACTCTGATGGTGTATCACACTTAGGAACAGTGTGTCACCTTGCAGTCTGATGGTGTCTCACACTTAGGCACAGGTGTCAGCTTGCAGTCTGATGGTGTCCCACACTTAGGCACAGTGTGTCAGCTTGCAGTCTGATGGTGTCTCACACTTAGGCACAGGTGTCAGCTTGCACTCTGATGGTGTCCCACACTTAGGCACAGGTGTCAGCTTGCAGTCTGATGGTGTTTCACACTTAGGCACAGGTGTCAGCTTGCAGTCTGATGGTGTCTCACACTTAGGCACAGTGTGTCAGCTTGCAGTCTGATGGTGTCTCACACTTAGGGACAGTGTGTCAGCTTGCACTCTGATGGTGTCCCACACTTAGGCACAGGCGTCAGCTTGCAGTCTGATGGTGTCCCACACTTAGGCACAGTGTGTCACCTTGCAGTCTGATGGTGTCTCACACTTAGGCACAGCCGTCAGCTTGCAGTCTGATGGTGTCTCACACTTAGGCACAGTGTGTCAGCTTGCAGTCTGATGGTGTCTCACACTTAGGCACAGCCGTCAGCTTGCACTCTGATGGTGTCTCACACTTAGGCACAGCCGTCAGCTTGCAGTCTGATGGTGTCTCACACTTAGGGACAGTGTGTCAGCTTGCAGTCTGATGGTGTCCCACACTTAGGCACAGTGTGTCAGCTTGCACTCTGATGGTGTCTCACACTTAGGCACAGGTGTCAGCTTGCAGTCTGATGGTGTCTCACACTTAGGCACAGGCGTCAGCTTGCACTCTGATGGTGTCTCATACTTAGGGACAGGTGTCAGCTTGCAGTCTGATGGTGTCCCACACTTAGGCACAGTGTGTCAGCTTGCACTCTGATGGTGTATCACACTTAGGCACAGCGTGTCAGCTTGCAGTCTGATGGTGTCCCACACTTAGGCACAGGCGTCAGCTTGCACTCTGATGGTGTCTCACACTTAGGGACAGGCGTCAGCTTGCAGTCTGATGGTGTCTCACACTTAGGCACAGGCGTCAGCTTGCAGTCTGATGGTGTCTCACACTTAGGCACAGGCGTCAGCTTTCAGTCTGATGGTGTCTCACACTTAGGGACAGGTGTCAGCTTGCAGTCTGATGGTGTCCCACTCTTAGGGACAGTGTGTCAGCTTGCAGTCCGATGGTGTCCCACACTTAGGCACCAGTTCATTGTTTCTGATTAATGTCTTGTGCAGCGGACTGATCTCGGGGTTCGCTTTTCTTCTGCATCCTGCCTCATTTATTGAAAAGTTCTATCCTTTCACTCGTCATTATTTTGTGTAAAGTCCTGAAACATTTTTTGAGGCCGAATGGAGGCGATGGGGCTCATCCTTGATTATATTACGTATAATTAGCTAATCATCTCGCCCTGTCTCATCAGCTGCAATCCGGGGCCGCCCTCACCCACAGAGGACCATGTGTATATGCACGTTCCCCTCCCCAGAACACGGACGGCCCCGCAGAACGCCACTTCCTCTTTCCTCTTCCCCCTTCATCCATGTCCCGGGAGGAGTCTGCCGTGGGCAGGGCAACCCAAGCTGCGTCCAGCTCAGCAGAGCAGGGCGGGCTCCAGCAGGCAAGGGATGGGCCACCCAGAGCGTTCCGGGCCTGCTGCTCTTCTCCTTGACACGTGGGAGGAGCCGGGTGCCCCTCCTGTGGCCAAGGCCACGTCCCCCTGCCCCGAGGGCCACTGACCACAGAGGGGGGCAACTCGCGACCGATGGCTGCCACTCTCCCACAGGGAGCCCAGCTGGAGCTGGAGAGCCTCGTTCCTTCCCGTAGACCTCGTTAGTGACATTTTAGATTTGGACAGGAGAAGGACAGAAAGCACAAAGGTTCCCCAAGCCCTCTGCCCCACGGGGACCCCGCACTGGGGAGGTCCTTGAGTTGCAAGTGAAGAGCCAGGACCCACCGTAAAGATGAGGTTCCCCCAGGTGTGGGGTGTACTCTGGGCTCCCCTGGCTCCGTGTGGATGGCCACGTGACCTCAGAACACTGCCCTGGTCCCAGATCGCGTGTAGGTCTAGGTCCACGTTCACGTTCACGTGTGCCGGCCCTGTGCATGGGGAACAGCCTTCGCTGTTCGCTGTGTGTGTGGCTGGTGTGTGCCCACTGGGGTCCTGGCGAGGCCCCTGGGAGACCCAGCTGCCGTAGGCCCCCAGCCCCCTGGGGTGAGGCTTGGGGGTCTGTGGGAGTGAGGAGACACCCCCACCCCCGCCCCATGAGCAGCTGCTTTCCCTGGGTCGTCTGCGGTGCAGCCCAGCTGG
Organism: Perognathus longimembris pacificus; assembly: GCF_023159225.1. NCBI lineage: Eukaryota > Metazoa > Chordata > Mammalia > Rodentia > Heteromyidae > Perognathus > Perognathus longimembris. Next base: position 1,604,750 of record NC_063161.1, on the reverse strand, counting down.
ACGGTGCAGCGTGGGCCCCGACAGGGGCGAGTGCGTGGCGGGCAGCCCCTCCTGCTGCTGCCCGGGCATCTGCCTGGGCCTCCCAGCGAAGCCGGTGTGTGTCTGTGTGTGTGTGTGTGTGTGTGTGTGTGTGTGTGTGTGTGTCACTGCGAGCCCCACAACGTCCCGCTCGGTCCCCGCTGCCTGACGGTGTGATTATCCACCTGTCTCCTGCTGTCCACCCGAGAGACGGCCGCACGCCGCCGGAGGAAGGGCCGTGGCCAGCGTCGGGAGACGGGCCGGGGAGAGGAGAGGAAAGATTGGAGGACTTCTAATAAAATTACATTTCCTGAAATAGCCATAACTGTGACCGTGATGCATTTGCACCGTGATTGGGCCTGACACGGGCATCGCGTGGGGGGCATTAAGAGTCTCCCGCGTTAGCCCTCCCCTGCTCTGCGCCTGCTCCGTCCTGTTGATATTTATTTACCTCATGGGCTTTGCTCGAATACCGGCGCTCGGCGGGACTCCACACTGCATTATAACCACCGCCCGTTTAATTCAATTTCTCGTCCGCTCTGACTCCTGACGGGCGTCATCGGCCGCCGGCCGCCAGGGCTGGGAGTCGGCCCCGTGCGCCCGGGTCTGGGGGGACGCGTGTGCTGCACAGAGGCGGCCCGTCTTGCCCCCCGGAGGTGGGCACCTGTGGTGGGGCTCCGCGGCAGATTCTCAACAGGGGGTTCATCAAGCCGAGAGAGGAACGGCCGGATATCCACGCCGCGGCCCCGCGTGCCGCGTGTCCCGGCTGGCCGCACCGTGGGGCAGGATCCTCACCCTCCACCGCACAATCACGAGGCTGCAAACCCACACTCTGCGGGGCGGGGGGGGGGGGCAGGTCGCAGGACTGCGTCCGTGTTAACGGGGCCTCCTGCCACTCAAGGGCCCAGGCCCGTGGCGCCGTCCGTCCGCGCACAGGCAGGGAGGGAGGGAGGCCCTACCAGACCGCGGGCTTCGCCGCAGCGCCAGGACTGAGAGGCCGCCTGCCCCGCCTGCCCCGCTCCGACGTGGCCGCCGCGGAAGGATTGGGGTAGGCACGGCTAGCACGGAGGGGGACCCCGGTCACAGAGCAAGAGGTTTGCCCCCCCCGGTGGAGAGGCACCCCAGTCTCCAGTAGCCCCCTCTCTCCAGTCCTGGCGCGTTACCACTGGCTCCCAGCACGCGCGTGTTCATGCGGTAACGCCTCCGAGGCGCCGCACGCCCGAGGGGAGGGAGCTGTGGCCCCGGGCCTCTCGCCGCCGCGGTGGGGCGCGGCCCCCGGTGCGCTGGGCTAAGCTGGAAGTGGCGGGGTTCCCTGGGGTCCGTCGGAGAGACGCGCCTTCTTCTTCCCTCCCGGTGGTGGGCTAGCCTGCCACCCTCCCTCCCTCAACGAGGTCTGAAATGACCCGGACTCGGGGCGCCCTGGGTGGAGCACCCTTGGGGGGCATCCCGCCGTGGCCCACCGCTTCCATCCTCCCGTCTCCTTCCTTCTGGGCCCCGAGACCTCGGCAGTCACATGACGAGGCCACGACACCGCTGAGCCATTGAGCCCAAGGTCTCCCCGCCGCCAGAGCCGGGCCCGCCACCCTGAGCGCGCCTCTCCCTGCAGTCGCTGGAAACAGGAGACAATCAGACCCCGACCCGGCCCTCCCCGTGTTCCCGCTGCCGACCCTCGGGTCACAGGCCGCGTGGCCAGCCGGGCCCACGGGGAGGAGGCGGGGGGGGGGCGTGGGCTGGGGCGGGGTGGCAGGCGCCGAGCCCCGCGGAGGGAGGGGCAGCCCGGCCGCGCCCGTCCGTGTGCCCCGGGCCAACTCCGCCTGCGCCTGATCCTGTAATTGGCCACTAATCGCTCTGTGCACTTGTGCGCCGGCCGTCCTTAATAGTGGTTTTTATGGAAAATAAATGCTGTATTTATGGCGGTTCCTTCCGGAGGGGTCACCCTGATTCGGTTGGCAGAGAGGATCTGGAGGGCTCTTCCTGGGGAGACGCTCCCGACGCGGAGCCCGCCCGGGGCTCTGGGAGCCAGGCGTGGGGTTCCCTCGGCAGACCCCCCGCCCCCGCCCGGCCGGGCCGCGGCTGGAGCACCGGGCCCACATCCACCGGAGGCACTGAGGGCTGCGGAGCTCGGGGCGGCAGGGCCGGGAGGACGGCGGGGCGGCCCGGGCGGCGCGGAGCCCGCGCGGAGGAGGCCCCTGGCGGCGCAGAGACGATTTCGGGGCCGCTGGCCCCCGGCGCGGCGGTTCTGCTGCCTCATCGGGACGTGGGGGAAGTGCTGGGTCGGGGCTTTTTGTCACCGTCCTGACGGGCAGGAAGTGCTTGCTAAGTGGGATGAGGGCGATTTTACGTGATGGAGATCGTGAGGAGCCGCCGGGCCTCCGCGGCGGGCGGGCCGGGCCCCGGTGACTCCACGCCATCATAAATAAGGCCAGGAAACACCATTTCCAGAAGCCGGGACAGGTGGTGCTCACTTATCTATTTGAATGAGAATCCTAAACCTTGTTAAGTCAAACTGTCATCGCTCATTACCCATAAATTAGGAGGGGGGGCTGAGGAGGATCACACGCGGGCGTATATTAGAAAACGCCGGAGGATCCTTTGTATTCCGGGGACGCGGTAGCATTCACTGAGTCGTGCTCCCGCAGCTCACACAGCACCGAGGGCGGGAGACCGCCGGGCCACGTCCCCCTCTTGCCCGCCAGGACCCCCAGCGTCAGGGTCGGTGGGGTCACCAGCTGGAGGCATGCGGGCCCCAAGCCACGGAGCCTCCTAGCCGGCCAGGTGACACCAGAGAGCACGCTAGCCTGCGCTGGAAGCCAGGATCACACCCCCGGCCTTCCCCCGGGGTCGCCTTGTACTGCTGTGTGTCCACCGAGAGGCATGGGCACGTCCCACGGATGGGCCCTGGCTGCCCGTGGCGCGCAGGGTGGCACCCCCTTCTCCCTGGGGGAGTCCCAGGAACTTCCACCTTCTTCATCCACGCTGGGCCCGGCGCAGGGAGGCCCTGCAGGGGCCTCAGTGCCGGAGGCGGCCATCAGCCCGCTCGTTTCCTCAGAGGAAACCCTGCCCTGGCCCACAGGGCTATGGTTCACCATCTGCCAGTAGGCAGCCCTGCAGGGAGACCCCAGGCCTCCTGACTGGCACGGGTCAGCAGTGCAGACGGGGCACCCCCTCGTCTCCACGGTGCCCACTTAGAGTGGTCAGCACGTGCTGCTGGACCAGGCCCAGGTCAACACGGTCCAAGCCCAGGGTAGGGGCCACGTGTGCGGATTCCTTCCGTGGGGAGCTGTGCATTTCTGATGTGATCCTTTCAGCTTGCTGGAGATGACACCCACCGCAAGGGCCAGGGACACTTCAGTGCATGGATCAGCTATGCAGTGGTGGATCAACTCTGCAGTGCATGATCAGCTAGCTAATGCAGTGTGTGATCGGCTAGGCAGTGCATGATTGGCAAGCTAATGCAGTGTGTGATCGGCTAGCTAATGCAGTGCATGATCAACTAGGCAGTGCATGAGCAGCTAGGCAGTGCATGATCGGCTAGCTAATGCAGTGCATGCATGAGCAGCTAGGCAGTGTGTGATCAGCTAGGCAGTGCATGAGCAGCTGGCTCATGCAGTGCGTGGATCAGCTGAGGCAGTGTGTGGGTTGGCTATTGCAGTGAGACTTCCCTCTCTGGCTCTCAGATGGGAACATTTGCTTCTGTTTTGGCCTCCGGTTATTTGCACTTGACGGATGGGAAGTTTCTCCGTGAGGACTGGTCCTGTCTCACCCACTGTCTCCCTGCATTAACCCGCTACAGGATGGTCCGCCACATCCTTAGGACTGGCTCCCAGTATTAAATGTTTGCAGCAAGGGAACTTGACAGTAAAGAAAAACCCACCAGAAAGAAGAAAACAAGACCTTTTTATCACCTGAAAACCCTGCTATTAGCTATTGAGAATGTCTTTTCCTTGAATCTATCAGCACAAACCGCTGGCATGGTATATGCTGGGAGCATGGTTTGTGGAGGGGAGGCCTGGGCTGGGCATAGAGTTGCCACTCAGCTGATTGTCCTCCAGGGCTGAGACCCCATCGGGGCCTCCTCACAGCCAACCCAGCGGGTGCTGGTTCTTAGACCGTGTGATTGCCACACCTTTACCCCTCGCCGCTCGGGAACCCTCCAGGCCCTTTGTGAGGTATTCTCGGTCCAGGGCACGTTCGCCCTCGGGCTCAGAAGGTGTCTCCTTGGAATCCCTGTGGGGCGGTTGTTCTCAGTGGGAAGGGGGACATCAGCACCCTAGCGTGCTGGTGGATTTAACTGCTGTGGGGACCAGGTCTTGGTGCGGTTGTGCTCGGGACTGAAGGTGCCCGGTGCTGACGCGCTGCCCTGGTCAGCGTCATCCGGTTGAAGAGTCTGGTCCCAGGCAGGTCTCAGGCAGTGTGCACGCCGCCATTCCGGTCTTCATAGGCAGGGCTTTTCCTGATCTCCTAGTGTCCCTGCTGCGCCCAGTGACCCTCCTGGGGTCAGGGTCCCTCTCGCGTGACCTCTGTGTCCTCCGCCTCTTTCTGGATAAAGGAGAATGAGGGGAGGGTCCCAGTCGTGCAGCTCAGCCCCCTGCTCCAGTGCAGGCATCTCCCTCTGTCAGGGGTGACCACCGGGCCCTGATGTCCAGGAGCAGCCCAGTCTGTGCCCTGTTCCTACGGGGTTGCAAAGGCCTTGCGTTTCGCAGGAAGACTGCCCATCGCCCAACCTCTGTGTGCACAGGCCTGGGAAGAGGAGGGCGTAAAGACAACTGTTTGTCCCGGGCCAAAGTGGATTGTCCACAGCCAAGGTTATCCTGGGCTGTAGGAACCACCTTTGTGTTCCTGGCCACGCAACGCCCTTTGCTGACCCTCTTCCTTACACACAGGACACTGAAGGCCCCTCTTCTGCTCCCGCCTGGATTAGTGGTCATGTGGAGAGGGTGGCTGGGGGCCTCTGTGGCTCTTCTGCTGGCTTGTCTGGACGCTCCCTCCTTGTATCTCTGTGTTTGGACACGATGGCTGCACTCTGCCCCCAGCTGCCATTCAGTGTGGGTCTGGTGTGGGCGTCGTGGGTCTGGGTGTGAGCAGTGTGGGTCTGGGTGTGGGCGTTGTGGGTCCGGGTGTGGGCGTTGTGGGTCCGGGTGTGAGCAGTGTGGGTCTGGTGTGAGCATCGTGGGTCTGGTGTGAGCAGCATGGGTCTGGGTGTGGGCGCCATGGGTCTGGTGTGAGCAGCATGGGTCTGGTGTGAGCAGCGTGGGTCTCAGTATGAGCGTCGTGGGTCTGGGTGTGGGCGTTGTGGATCTGGTGTGAGCAGCATGGGTCTGGTGTGAGCGTCATGGGTGTGGTGTGAGCATCGGTCTGGTGTGAGCGTTGTGGGTCTGGTGTGAGCGTCGTGGGTCTGGTGTGGACGTCGTGGGTCTGGTGTGGGCGTCGTGGGTCTGGTGTAGGCGTCGTGGGTCTGGGTGTGAGCAGTGTGGGTCTGGGTGTGGGCGTTGTGGGTCCGGGTGTGGGCGTTGTGGGTCCGGGTGTGAGCAGTGTGGGTCTGGTGTGAGCATCGTGGGTCTGGTGTGAGCAGCATGGGTCTGGGTGTGGGCGCCATGGGTCTGGTGTGAGCAGCATGGGTCTGGTGTGAGCAGCGTGGGTCTCAGTATGAGCGTCGTGGGTCTGGGTGTGGGCGTTGTGGATCTGGTGTGAGCAGCATGGGTCTGGTGTGAGCGTCATGGGTGTGGTGTGAGCATCGGTCTGGTGTGAGCGTTGTGGGTCTGGTGTGAGCGTCGTGGGTCTGGTGTGGACGTCGTGGGTCTGGTGTGGGCGTCGTGGGTCTGGTGTGAGCGTCGTGGGTCTGGGTGTGGGTGTCGTGGGTCTGGGTGTGAGTAGCATGGGTCTGGTGTGAGCAGCGTGGGTCTGGGTGGGCGTCTTGGGTCTTGTGTGAGCGTCGTGGGTCTGGTGTGAGCATCGTGGGTGTGGTGTGGGTGTTGTGGGTCTGGGTGTGAGCAGCGTGGGCCTGGTGTGGGCGTCGTGGGTCTGGTGTGAGTGTTGTGGGTCTGGGTGTGAGCAGCGTGCGTCTGGGTGGGCGTTGTGGGTCTGGTGTGAGCAGCGTGGGTCTGGTGTGAGCAGCGTGGGTCTGGTGTGAGCAGTGTGGGCCTGGTGTGAGCAGCGTGGGGCAGGTGTGGGCGTCGTGGGTCTGGTGTGAGCAGCGTGGGTCTGGTGTGAGCAGCGTGGGTCTGGTGTGGGCGTCGTGGGTCTGGTGTGAGCAGCGTGGGCCTGGTGTGAGCAGCGTGGGTCTGGTGTGAGCAGCGTGGGCCTGGTGTGAGCAGCGTGGGTCTGGTGTGAGCAGCGTGGGTCTGGTGTGAGCAGCGTGGGCTTGGTGTGAGCAGCGTGGGGCTGGTGTGAGCAGCGTGGGTCTGGTGTGAGCAGCGTGGGTCTGGTGTGGGCGTCGTGGGTCTGGTGTGAGCAGCGTGGGTCTGGTGTGAGCAGCGTGGGCCTGGTGTGAGCAGCGTGGGTCTGCTGTGAGCAGCGTGGGTCTGGTGTGAGCAGCGTGGGTCTGGTGTGGGCGTTGTGGGTCTGGTGTGAGCAGCGTGGGTCTGGTGTGAGCATGGGTCTGGTGTGGGCATCGTGGGTCTGGTGTGAGCGTCGTGGGTCTGTGTGTGAGCGTTGTGGGTCTGGTGTGAGCGTCGTGGGTCTGGTGTGAGCATCGTGGGCCTGGTGTGGGCCTCTCGGCTCTCCCTGCAGTCCAGGGGTGAGTGCCGGCCCTTTGGGGTGAGCCTGCGCCGTGTGTTGCACTGGCCTGTGGGCTGTGTGCTCCCCACACTTACGCGGGGCTCCTGGGGACGCGCGGGGGGCAGAGCCCCTCTCCCTGGGACTGTCCCCAGCTTGCGGGCCAGGGGTGCGGGCCGCGGGGTCTCTGGCCCCGTGCTCACCACGCAGTGTGGGTGGGTGGTGGCCTCTCAGGAGGGCTGAGTGGGTCCCCTCCCCCGCAGGGCACGTGGGCTTTATTGGCTGAACTGCATCGTTTGCAAGCTGAGCTTTTGTTCAGGCGTGGCTATCCGTCTAATCTATATCCATGCGATTATGTGCTGCAGTGAGCCTTCTTGGTTTTTTTTTTTTACTCTTTTATTAGCATGGGTGGTGGTACAAAGGGGGTTCACTGTGATATTCCCACGTGCACACGAGGCGCCCTGATCAAACACACCCCCTCTACCACTCTCCCCTGCTCCTCTCTCCTGCTTCTGAACACAACTCCAACAGCGTTGTTGAAGCTCCCACAGAAGAACAAAGAACAAAGGCGACTGTCCACCCCGGGGGCCGGGGGCTCCCCCAGGAGCAGCAGCCAGGTGAGAAGGAGCCTTCTGGGGAGAGCAGAGCAGGTGCAGCCCAAGACTCCAGGCCCTCCCTCCAGCCCTGGGTGCCCACCCTCTGCCCCAGCCGACCCCTACCCGAGCGGGCCGGGAGCCGGCAAACCCAGCCGGCAAACCCTGCCCACTGCTCCGACACAGGCCTGAGCTCCCCTCTTCCTGCCCGGCCTCCCGGCCCTGAGCTCGGGGGTCAGGGGGCTTCCTCCGCCGAGGGTCTCCGTTCTCAGAGCCCCCGCCCTGATTGGTGGGAGCGGGAGGGCTTGCCGTCCGCGGGTCGCCGTCCTCGAGCTAAACCACCACTGGTCACTCAGGCGTGGCCTGAGGCCCCGCTCTGCTCCGGCGGGGTCGCCGCCCTCTTGGAAGGCTGTCCCCCTGCCCCACCCCCACCCCCACCCCGTGGCAGTCGGCAGAAACCACTCAGCACTGCAGAGCCAACTGACCCACCATGAGGATGAGTCCGCGTGACGGTGCGCCCGGCCCGGGCCCCGGGCTCCTTCCGGCCCAGGGTCACTTCCTGCCATCGGGAGCAGGGCTGGCCTGCCGTTTCCGGGAAGCAGGGGTACTCCCTACTCCTGCGCCGGTGTTGGGCAGACACGGCCGGCGCTGCCCCCGCCGGGACTCTGACTCGCAGGGTGGGAGTGTGGAGAGGAGCGTGGGGGAGTCGGTGGCAGACCGGGGAGGAAGGCTGGGGCCGTGAGCTCACGACCAGACGCGTGGACGCTGTCGCCGCTGCTGGAACCTTCCGCACGGCCTCTGGGCGAGGCTGCCAGGTGCCCCGTGCCGGCGGAGCCCTCGCGCCCGTGGGGGGCGGGCCGTGGGGCGAGGGCCGTTTTCCTGCGCGTGGCCCAGGAGACGCTGAGAACGGGGCCTGAGGGGAAGCGCAGCTCGGCGTCACGACCCTTGCTCCCAGGTGCCCCGGCCTGGAATCCAGGGGCCCCCCCCTCCGCCGTCACGGGGCTCTGATGAGGAGGGGCACGCAGGCGGCGGCGGGCAGCGGTGCGGGCGGGGGCCCGAGCCAGGCCGTGGCTGCCCGGGAGGGGTGGGGGGAAGGGCGGCGGGGGGAGGGGCACTGCGAACAGCCACCGCGTGTCCCCACGGGCCGGCTCATGTCCCCGTGTGCCTTCTTCTGTATCCCGTCCCTCTCCTCACCACTCGGCATCCCGCGAGGACCCGCCGTGGCCGGGAAGGGCCCAAGGCTGGACCTCCTAGTTATCCCGGCAGGCAGATGGGCTCGCAGGCAGCCCTGTGGCCTGGGAAGTGGGGGGGGGGCCCTCCGCTGTGGGTAGGCACTGTGCCCAGTATTCCAGGGCGGGGGGGGGGGAGGGGTGGTCGCTTATTTCCAAAGCCAGGCTCACGGCCACCGTCCGCAGCTCCACGTTTCCGTCTCCTGGCGTCTGAGGGAGGGAGACACGGGGTGCCGAGTCGTCCATGTCCCCCGCCGCCCCCCGTCTCCGTGGTCCCCAGCCCCGCGGTCGCGCAGCGCGGTTTGAGCTGTGAGTTGGCTTTTGCCGCACCTTTGCCTGCCGTCCGCGAGCCGTCCCGGGGGGAGCCGTGGGCGTCCCGGGGGAGCCGTGGGCGTCCCGGGGGGAGCCGTGGGCGTCCCGGGGGGAGCCGTGGGCGTCCCCGCCGAGGTGTAGTCAAGTTTCTCAGCAGCCGCTAGCGCACCTCCGGCTTCGGAAGGTGCCGGGCACGCGGGGCACGCGCGCGGCCCGAGTCACGTGACCGGGAACTCGGGATGGGCCCTGGATGTCTGGGCACCGCGGCGCGGGCCGGGGCGCCCCTGAGTACTCACAGGCGGGGTGCGTGCGCGTGCGTGAGCGTGCGCGTGCGTGCGCGCGCGCGTGCGTGCGCCCGGGCCGTGGCGGGAGGGCACCGGCAGGGCGTGGTCCCCGGGGACCGGCCCCCCGCGGCCCCGTGCCGTTCGCACCCTCAACGCGGCTGTAGGCCGAGAAGCAGAGCGGGGCGGCGCCCGTCACCGCGCTGCAGACCCCGTCCTCGGCCGGCTCCGTGGCTGGGGGACAGCGCCACCCCTCCCCCAAGGGCACCCCGGGCCCGGCTCCCACGGGGCGGTCGGATCCGCCCCCGCCGCGTGCCGCGGACGTCACGGCCCCCTCCACCCGCTCACCGTCCGTCTCGTCAGTCCCCCGAGCCGGAGCCCCCCGCCCGGCCGCCGGGCCCCGGGCGCTGAAGAGGAGGCTGCGTCTGCGTCTTCGGGAGGGGAGGGGCCCGCCCTTCTCCCGCTCCCCCTCGCCCTGCGACGGGGCCCCCGTGGGGACGGGGCCCGGGGCTCCCTGAGGAGGGAAGGAACGTGGGCGCAGAGCCTCCGAGAAGCCCGCGTCCGGCCGGCACCTGGGGCTCCGATGGCCGGGTCCCTCGAGGCTTGGGCGCCCCCGCCGCGTCCCGCCCCCGCCCCGTGTCACTCGCCGCGGCCCGACCTGCTTCGTGGGCTCCGGGGAAGCCAGCGGAACTCGAGTCCGGCTTGTCGGGTGTTGGCCGTGCGCGCAGGGCACCCCCAAAGGCTGAGGGGATCCGCGGGAGGCACGGATGCCATCGTGCTTCCGTCTTCTCTTTGCAAAGCTTGCCCCAGGGGGCGGGAGGAGGGACGGGACCCTGACAGAGCACGTCGGCAGGATGGTGTCGGTGCCCCCCTCCCAGCCCACAGAGGAAGAAAGGCAAACCCAGAGCTTCACAGCGCCTCTGGGCGGTCAGGCTGCTGTAACGCGATACGGTACCCTGCGCTGCTCACCAGCCACAGGAGCTCAGCGCCTGGTCTGAGAGCTGCGTGGACGGGCAGCCCAGGAGCCCACACAAGTTCTGAGGAGGACTCCGTTCCCCGATACAGGCTACCAACGCTCTGCACCTCACATGGGGAGCATCAGGAGAGCCCTGTTCCTCTTTCCTAAGGGAAGCGATCACCCTGATTACTTACCTGGTCACCTCCCAAGAGTCCCCCCTCTTGCTACCATCTCCCTCCCAAGAGTCCCCCCTCTTACTACCATCTCCCTCCCAAGAGTCCCCCCTCTTACTACCATCTCCCTCCCAAGAGTCCCCCCTCTTACTACCATCTCCCTCCCAAGAGTCCCCCCTCTTACTACCATCTCCCTCCCAGGAGTCCCCCCTCTTACTACCATCTCCCTCCCAGGAGTCCCCCCTCTTGCTACCATCTCCCTCCCAGGAGTCCCCCCTCTTACTACCATCTCCCTCCCAGGAGTCCCCCCTCTTATTACCATCTCCCTCCCAGGAGTCCCCCCTCTTACTACCATCTCCCTCCCAGGAGTCCCCCCCTCTTACTACCATCTCACCTCCCAGGAGTCCCCCCTCTTACTACCATCACCTCGTAGGTTAGAATTTCAACCTAAGAATTTGGGGGCCACACACACTCAGTCACAAACATGTGGTACTCAAGTGTTGGAATGTCTGGAACAGTAGGGAACAGTGGTTTGTTGGGGGATGAATGAATGCATGGTGGGTAAGAAGACAAGATGTAGGGTAGGTCAGTGGATGGTGAATGCATGGATGGATGAGTGACAGGTAGATGATGGGAGGCTGGGAGGATGAATGGGTAGATGAGCAGATAGGTGGATGGATGAGTGGATTTGTGGAAGGTGGTAGGCAGATGAGTGGATGGGTAGGTGGATGGATAGAAGACGCATTGATGGATGGATGGATGAATGGTCAGTAGATGATGGAAGGATGGGATGATAAGTGGGTAGGTAAGCAGATAGGTGAATGATGGGTAGATGCATAAAAGGTGGTGGGTAGATGAGTGGATGGGCCAATGGATGGATAAGTAATTGGATAGATAAGTAACTGGGTGGATGGATGGAAGGAAGGAAGGAAGGAAGGAAGGGTGGATGAATGGAAGGATGGATAGATGGATGGGTGGGTGGGTGGATGGATGGATGGGTGGATGGGTGGGTGGATGGGTGGATGGATGGATGGAAGGAAGGAAAGGATGGATGGATGGATGGATGGATGGATGGATGGATGGATGGATGGATGGATGGGTGGATGGATGGATGGATGGTTGGATGGGTGGGTGGATGGATGGGTGGATGGATGGATGGATGGTTGGATGGATGGGTGGGTGGATGGGTAGATGGATGGAAGGAAGGAAAAGATGGATGGATGGGTGGATGGATGGAAGGATGGATTGGTGAGTGGGTGGATGGGTGGATGGGTGGATGGGTGGATGGATGGATGGATGGATGGATGGGTGGATGGGTGGATGGATGGATGGGTGGCTGGGTGGGTGGATGGATGGATGGATGGATGGGTGGATGGGTGGATGGATGGATGGGTGGCTGGGTGGATGGGTGGATGGATGGATGGGTGGATGGATGGGTGTGTGGGTCCATGGATGGGTGGGTGGGTGGATGGATGATGGGTGGATGGTGCTACAATACTTCTGTGATGCTTAGCCATGGTACCTCATCGTCCCAGTGCAGAGCAGCTTCCCTAGGACAGCTGGTCCTCCATCTCAACATCTACTGGCTGTCACCGCTGTCTCCCCAGGGGTGACAGCAGTCTCCCTGCAGATGGGGCCACACTAGGCATGGAGGCTTCTTCACTTTCCAGAAACCAACCAGCTACAATCCTCATAGCCCTGTATGTACCCAGCCAGCGCCGGGTGACAACTCCCACGGAAGGAACTCTGCCCACGCCGCCCTCACGACGAAGACAGACCTTTCCGGGATGCCCCCCACTCCGGCCGTCTGCCTCCCCAGCAGGGGGCCCTGCACATCTCCTGGGAACAGACAGGAGGCGCTTGCCTTCGCTCCACGGGGTTCAGTACCTGCTGTCTCTCCCGCCTCCTGCCTTCCTTCTTAAGCAGTTCCTGTCATGGCATGGGAGGTGGCCCCAGGGAAGCGATTGGAGTAGGGTTTTTCCTGCCACTTACATGCGTGGATCCTAATGAAATAATGAAACAGGTAGCTCCTGACAACTGTGGGCTGTTTGGGGTGGTTTTTTTTTTCTTTTTTCCCCTCCTCCTCTCAATCTAATTTGATTACCCGAATGTGGAGTGCCTGGCACCGGTGGGGCACGGTGCTCTCATCACAAAGGGAGGCTTCCATTCTTGAGGGCAGCTAATGAATCACTCCAATCAGAGAGCCGTCGGGAAAATTAATACATTCCACCGCAACTATTTAAAGAAAAAAATAATTACCAAGACCGTCCTCACTAAATTACGCTGTCTAGAAGTTATAGAAAGAAAATGTTGTCTAATTTTAAGATGTAATCGGGTTCTTGCAGATTTTTCTTCCCTAACGTGATTAGAAGACTCCAGAGGACGCCACCCCTGGCGGGGTGTTTCCAGTCCCCTCGGCCCCCGAAGCCACGGCAGTGGCTGCTCCCTGGGTGGGATCTGCCCACGGGCGCCGTGTCTCCAAGCCGGAGCCCCCCCCCCCCGGTATTCTGGGGCCAGCGAGGGTCTCTCCTGCCAGGCTTCTGTGCGCGTTCGTCAGCGTGGGGTTGACAGGCGAGTCCGGGACCCCAAGTTCTAAACACAGAAGGAAACCCTTTGGGATGCGGGTGACCGTGAGGCTGGCGCGTGTCCTGCATCTCCTCGGTGCCCCGCCTGTCACCCGCCCCGCCTCCTGCCAGCGCCTGAGCTACAGAGATTCCGGCTCCAGTGTGCAGGGGTGGAGAGGGGGGCCGGCGCGGGAAGGGCGGCACCCGAGACCCTTCTCCCAGCCTCCTGCCTCCTTTTGGAGCGGAGCAGCCTCGCGGGTCCATGGTCCCAACGTGGCTGCCCACCCGCGCACGCCAGACCAAGATCTCGGGCACCGTTGCGTACTGCTGCGCCGTGTCCCCAGGACGCCACGCTCGGGGACCGGCCCCTCGTCCTGGTCTGCCGCCGCTCGGGTTCTCAGGTCGGGGGAGGCAGGGAGCCTGTGGGAGGGCAGCACGGAGTGTTCCCGAGCTGCTGCTTCCGGTGCTGCGACTCAGGGAGGGCTTTCCACCCCTCCCGTCCCCGCCAAGCGAGCGGGCGTAGCCTGTTCCCGGAATAGAGCCTCCCACGCCACACAGATACACAGATACACGCAGGTGCATCTGTGCACAGACACACACACGACCACACAGACGCGCATGCGTGCAGCCGTCGGTGGACACGCAGCGCACGGACACACACGGAGCCACGCGGACGAGTCCACGCCGCGCAGTCCGGGTCACTCACAGACGGCGGAACTCGGTGCTTCCGTTCTTCTGTGTCCATCAGCCACGGGGACCCCTGGCACTGGAGAGCCGGCTGAGCTGGGAGCCACTCAGACCCTCCCCCCCCCCCCCCCCCCGCCCAGGCCCCGATCAGTGGAGCCGAGCCCTGCAGGAGGACTCTCGCCCCCGGGTGTCCACGTCGGGAGAAGGCCCTGTGCCCGGTGCCCTCGCTGGGGCACGCTGGGGCCCTGGGGAGGATCTGACAGGCGGATCCGCCTGGCGTCGGGGCTCAGCTCGCTGTGAGCCACATCTGCTCATGGGAAGTGAGGTCACTAGAAGAGCCTCTGCCTAGACCCCCCTTCACCCCCCGCGAGGACACACAGGTGCGGCTGGTGGTGGTGTCGGCGTTACTGATGGTGACTGTGGTGTTAAAACGTGGTGCTGGTGGTGGTGGTGGAGGTGGTGAGGGTGATGGTGATGGGGACAGGGATAGTGGCTGGAGATCACGGTGGTCAGCGTGGAGATGGTAGCACTAGTAATGTTGGTGGTCTGGGTGTTGGTTGTGGAGATGGTAGCATTGGTGATGGTGGTGGTCTGAGTGGTTGTCATGGAGGTGGTAGCCTTGGTGATGGTGGTGGTCTGGGCGGTGGTGGTTGTGGAGATGGTAGCATTGGTGATGGTGGTGGTCCGGGTGGTCGTCATGGAGATGGTAGCATTGGTGATGGTGGTGGTCCAAGTGGTCATCGTGGAGATGGTAGCACTGGTGATGGTGGTGGTCTGAGTGGTTGTCATGGAGGTGGTAGCCTTGGTGATGGTGGTGGTCTGGGGTGGGTGGTCGTTGTGGAGATGGTAGCATTGGTGATGGTGGTGGTCTGGGTGGTGGTCGTTGTGGAGATGGTAGCATTGGTGATGGTGGTGGTCCGGGGGGTAGTCTTGGAGATGCTAGCATTGGTGATGGTGGTGGTCGTGGAGATGGTAGCATTGGTGATGGTGGTGGTCTGGGTGATCGTCATGGAGATGGTAGCATTGGTGATGGTGGTGGTCCGGGTGGTCGTCATGGAGATGGTAGCACTGGTGATGGTGGTGGTCTGAGTGGTTGTCATGGAGGTGGTAGCCTTGGTGATGGTGGTGGTCTGGGTGGTGGTGGTCGTGGAGATGGTAGCATTGGTGATGGTGGCTGTGGAGATGGTAGCATTGGTGATGGTGGTGGTCTGGGTGGTAGTCATGGAGATGGTAGCATTGGCGATGGTGGTCGTCGTGGAGATGGTAGCATTGGCGATGGTGGTGGTAGGAGTCGTTGTGTTGGAGATGAAGCTGTTGTGATGATGGGGACGATGGTAATGAGGGAGACGGTGGTGTTCCTGATGATAGTGGCGTTGCCGGGGGTGACTGATGGTGGCAGTGATAATGGCGCTGGTGGTGTTGGAGCTGGTTGTGGTGGTGGGGATGATAGTGATGGCGATGGAAATGGTGACTGTGATGATCATGATATTGGTGGTGATGATGGACATGGTGGGAAGAGGGAAGCAGCAGGGAACTGTGGGATTGAATGTCTCCTACGGGGAACCAGACCCAGGCTAGCGCGGCCGACAGGGTGGGCAGCCGTGGAGACCTGGCAGCTCGATCCCCGGGCTCTGAAGCCTGGGCACAGGCTGAGGAAGGGCACGGCTTCCAGACTCGGCCCGGTGCCCCGGTGAGCAGCCCATCCACCAGCTCCTCCCAGAAGAGGAGAACGAGGCAGCGGACCGGGCCCAGCTGTGAGCCGGAGGAAAATCAATGCTCAATCAAGTTCTGTGCCTTGATTACCTGAGACCAGCGGCTCGTTACCGCAGGAGGCTGCAGGTGACAGGATGTTCCGCACCTCAGAGGACTAAAATAACCGCAGGACACGCAGGAATCTCCCACGCCCAGCGGGGCGCTGGGCAGAGGAGCTGGACCGGCTCTGGTTTCACGTTGGGATTTTTGTTTGTCTGTGCGTTGCTTTATGCGGGTGCTGGGGCTTCGGTCCTCCCCTGTGCGTCCTCGTGGGTCCCGAGTGTGTGGCTGTGCTGGCCGGGGTCACCCCGGGCCCCCCACCTCTGCAGGCTTCCCTCCTGGGCTCCTGCAGGCCTGGGCAGCGCGGAGACCTGGCTCCTGGAGCGGCAGCTCTGGCCTGGGCCTGGGGCGGGCCCGGCGCTAGCTCTGAGCCCCAGCCGACCGCCGGGCTCAGGGACGGGGCGGCCTCGCCGGACTTCGGGGACGGGACCCTCCCCACCCACTGCTGGACCCGCAGGGTTTTATTGTCAGGTTTCAGCAGGGCGAGCACTTAATAAGCCAGAGCACCCCCTCCTTCCCCACCCCCCCCCCAGCTATTAAGCCAGAATAAACTGAAACCCATCTACAGATTAAGCACAACCCAAACTGCAACACCAATAAAACTGAAATTTACAGCATTCATTTTACATGGCGGATGTTTCTAGAGACACAGGCACCGGAGCGGCCCGGGGGGAGCCATCTACCTGCCAGGCATTCGCTTCCCTTCTGCATGAATTCCGTGGCGCCCGTTTCCACGCCCAGACAGGCGTGCTGCGTGAAATCCCGTTAATAATCCTGTGGCTTTGTTTGTTGTAATCACACCTTCTACTTAACCCAGAGCCATCCCAGAAGGCCCGCTTAATAGCGGGTTCCTGATAGCTCGTTCCAGCCGCCTCCCTCACGCGAGGACAGCCTTGCCTCGCAGGCTGACAGGAGCTGCTTTAAACGGGAATATAATCCAATTACTGCCGGGACGAGGAACAGCAAGAATCTTCAGCGCATATTTACTGCAGCACTTACTGCTAATGAACTGCTCCGAGGCGGGGAGGGGGAGGCGGCGCCCCGGGCTCCACCACCCCAGCCTGGGCTCAGCCGGCCCAGCCCGACCCTGCAGGGAACAGCGAGGCTGGCTGCTCTTCCTGCCGGAGTTTGCGGGGGGAACAGCGAGGCTGGCTGCTCTTCCTGCCGGAGTTTGCGGGGGGGGGGGGGGGGGAGGGGGGGTGGTCAGATGGACGGGCCTCCCCTTGATGTCAGTGCATGACTGGGCACACACAGAGGCCCGTGCGCACGCCCGCCCTGGCCTTGCACGCAGCTGAGGGGCCAGCGTTTGGACGTGAAATGCCCCCTCTGGACCATTTCCTGCTGCATGCTGAATGAGAACGTCTCTGAGATGGCAAGAAGAGCTCCGGCTCTGTCATTAACACGCGCCGTCCTGCCACGCCGTGAGCCAGCCCAGAGTCCTCCAGAGTGGAGATCTGAGACACACGCACACGCACACACACACACACACACACACACACACGCGTTGACTCCCGGCCGGCGGGGCCCCCGGGCGGGCCCGGCGCCCCCGCGCAGCGGTTCTCCTCTGCCGCCCGTGGCCACCGTGGGGGCGGGCGCCGCGCTGCCGGCTCCGCTGCGGGCCCTCGTGCCCGCCCCTCTCTGAGGCGAGCCCGCCAGGGCGCACGGCCCTCGGGACCCGACAGACGTGGAGGTGCCGGTCCCGCAGCTGCCTTCCCGCCACCGAGAGGCGGATCGCACAGGAGCGAGGGACGAGGGTGAGACGGATGTAAACACGCTGGCCTACTTTAATCGAGGGGGGGGGGGGCTTCCGCAGAAGGAGGACGACGGCCCTGATGGAGAGGAGGCCAGGCCGTGACCTCTGACCCGAGGGAGCTGCAAACCTCCGTAGCGTGGCCGAGCCGGGCTGGAGTTTGGCAACCCTCCACGCGTCTTGGGCACGGCTCCAGAAGGGTTCTCTGCGTGTGCACAATCATCCTGGCCTTGAGGTTTGCAGGCTGACGGGCAGTGACTTAATCCGGGAGTTGCTGAGTCCCTCCTGTCACTGACAGCATTATCTTGCACAGAAGGCCCGGCCCTGTGGCTGGGTTTGGGCCTCTGGCTAGGTCGGACGTAGTGCCAAGAAAACACAGGGCGGGGTGAGTGGACACCAGCTCCCGTGGGCAGCCGGCCGGGTGAACCCGATGTCCTCTTGTCCTGGACAGAGCCTCTCTCCGTGACCGGCAGGTCCTCAGGCAGAGCCGAGTGGCGTCCGGCGCCGCCTTGGCCGCCGGGGGATGGGCACGGTGTGAACCCAGCGGTGCCAAGCCCTTCATCCCACTGCCTCCACCATCAGACAGCTCGGGCCCCTGGGGCGGGTGGGGGTCCAGCTCGGGCCCCCTGGGGCGGGTGGGAGTCCAGCTCGGGCCCCTGGGGCGGGTGGGGGGTCCAGCTCGGGCCCCTGGGGCGGGTGGGGGTCCAGCTCGGGCCCCTGGGGCGGGTGGGGGTCCAGCTCGGGCCCCTGGGGCGAGTGGGGCTCCAGCTCGGGCCCCTGGGGCGGGTGGGGGTCCAGGCACGGCGTGGGTCGGGGAGAGGTCCTGGCCGTGGGAGCCAAGGCTGCTCCTCAGACCTCAGGACAGCCAGACACAGCGGGTGGCACTGCCGGCCCGGCCCAAAGCACGGCTCCAGGGTGCGCCGGTGGAGGGGTGGGGGGGGGCTGTGGCATAGAGGTGGCCTGTGCATGCGTGCGGGGTGTGACTACAGTGTGTGTGCACGTGTGGCGTGTAGGTGTGTGCTGTGTGTGTGATGCAGAATACACGCCTGCATGCAGGTGTCACCCTGACCTCTGGGGTGCTGACGGGCTCCGGCGCCCCGTGGACAGGGCCCCCCGCTCCTCCCTGACCTGAGGTGCTGACGGGCTCCGGCTCTGTGTGGACAGGGCCCCCCCATTCCTCCCTGACCTGGGGTGCTGATGGGCTCCGGCGCCCCGTGGACAGGGCCCCCCGCTCCACCCTGACCTGTGGGGTGCTGACGGACTCCAGCGCCCCGTGGACAGGGCCCCCCGCTCCACCCTGACCTGTGGGGTGCTGATGGACTCCAGCGCCCCGTGGACAGGGCCCCCCGCTCCACCCTGACCTGTGGGGTGCTGACGGACTCCAGCGCCCCATGGACAGGGCCCCCCGCTCCTCCCTGACCTGTGGGGTGCTGACGGACTCCAGCGCCCCATGGACAGGGCCCCCCGCTCCACCCTGACCTGTGGGGTGCTGACGGGCTCCGGCGCCTCGTGGACAGGGCCCCCCGCTCCTCCCTGACCTGCTGATGGGCTCCGGCGCCCCGTGGACAGGGCCCCCCGCTCCTCCCTGACCTGTGGGGTGCTGACGGGCTCCGGCGCCCCATGGACAGGGCCCCCCGCTCCTCCCTGACCTGTGGCGCGGGAGCCGGGCGCCTCCTCCTCCTCTTCGGGATGCTGAGCGCCGCTGTCCCGGCGTCCGGGCTCTCCCGGTGACTGCGGCTGAGCCGGCGTCGCAGGCCCCTCGAGGGCCTCAGGAGTCGGCCTGCGCTGGCGGCCCCGCTCCCCGGCCGGGCCGGGGGCCGCGGAGGGGGCCGGCCCGGAGGAGGCTCCCGGCGGGAGGGCGTGCGTGTCCGCCGCATCCCGGCCTGTGCCCCGCCGCTCGGGTGCATCCGAACCCCGCCTGTGCCCTCCCCGGCCAATCGCGGCGCCGGCGTCTCCCCTCCCGCCGGCCTGCGGGCGAGCCTCCCGCACCCGCGGTGGCTCCCGACGGCAGGGCCCCGGGCAGGCGGGCCCCCGCCCCCTCCTCCGCGCGCCCGCTGACCCTCCTCTCTCCTCTCCCCACAGCACGGATCATCAAGACGAAGCAGTGGTGTGACATGTTCCCCTGCCTGGAGGGGGAGGGCTGCGACCTGCTCATCAACCGGTCCGGCTGGACGTGCACACAGCCCGGGGGGCGGATAAAGACCACCACGGTGAGTGGCCCCTGCCCTCCGTGGGGCGTGGGGGGGGGCGGGGCTGCGTCGGCGGCGTCCTCGGAGCCCGAGTCCCCGGGCTGCTGCCCGGTACACGCAGGCCGCCACCCTGGTCTCCTCGCCTCCCCGTCTCAGCCACGTTCCCGAGGGCCCGCCTTCGGGGGGCCCCGCCTTCGGGGGCCCGCCCCTGCCTCCCGGGGCTCAGGCTCCCAGCGCAGCCCCGCCCTGGCTGCTGCAGGCTCGGGGCCCAAGCTCGGGTGTCGGGGCCTCTTCCTGCTCCCCGATGCATGTCACATCCTCGAGTTGCAAGTGTTGTATGGGCAGCCCGGAGAGTCTCTGCCCTGCGTGGCCAGGGGCAACGGGCCCAGGGGTGTGCCAGCCGTCCCGGAGCCCCCGGGGAATGGCTGGCCCAGGGCGGCCTGGGTGCAGCCGTCTACAGCGCCTGTCGGTCTCTTGAGCCAGACACCGTCAAGTTGGAACTTAAAATCCTGGCCCCACGATTGCATGGCAGCCTCTTTGAGAGCGAAGACGAGAGCCCTGGAGCGTCACACGTTGCCGTCAATCGGCTTTCGGAGGTGGCGGTTTCCTCATCGACAGACTTCAGAGCTGGGCAGTCGCACGGCGTCTGCGGACTCCTCTCCGGGGCCCCGTTCTCCCGCCCCGGTGGACCCTCCGTGCCCCATGCCCCGGCGTCTCCGTGAGCCTCAGCGTGGAGGCTCATCCGGGACAGGCTCCCGGCTCCGGCGTCCTGCCCCCCGGCCCCCCCTCGGGGCCCGCGGAACCCCGTGCGGCGAATGGATTACTTGATTAACTGAACCCTGACCCCAGGCTCCTGCTGGGGTTTGAACTTCCAAGATCACTGCTTTTCAAAGAGCGGGTCAGCACCCCGTGAGTGGGTCGTGAAATTCATTTAGTGGCTCACGGTCAGCGCTTAGAGGGAGAAAGCAAAAGCGGGATGAAAGCATTAGAGTGCTTCCCAGGCCATGGGGTGTGAACGCCATTTAATGAAACATGCACGCACACACACTCATACGCGTGCACGCGTGTGCACACAAATAACACCACATGTGCAACGCTCACACATGCACGCACACCCATACACATGCACGCACGCTTGCACACACACACACACACATCTACGCAGTGGCTTGTGGGTGTAGGTGTCACTGTGGGGTCACCATGGACAGTGAGGAGTGGATGGGGACCTAGAGAGACAGCGGGACTCTCGGCGGGTAGCGCAGGCCCTGCCTCCCGGGCTGGTGTTGCACAGGGCGGCATGGTCCGGTGGACACCTCAGGTCTGAGGAGCGGCAGCCCTCCTGCGCCCGGCGGGCGGGCCGCGGCTCCCCGCTCCCCTCTGGCCTCCGTCAGCCCCAGGAGCAGAGCTCCCGGGAGAGCGGGGGCTGGGCCGGAGCCCCACAGCCGGACCAGGAGGAGATCGCTGTGCAGATGCGTGCTCGCCGGCTGGGTCTGTGTTCTCCATGCGTTATTAGCACCTTTCAGAAACACTCTAATCAGTGTTTGCACATTCCCGTAATGCCTATGGATTGTAAGATGTTCATCTGCGAGCCATCCCATCTCCTGAATCAGAGTCGGTCGGCGAGATGGGAATCCATTTTTCAATTAGCGATTAAGCACCCCTTTAGCCCTATCCACTGGGCTGCGCCAGTTGTGGGGCGGGGACAAGTGGACGGCTCCGAGGGGCCTCTGGGGAGGGGGAACCAGAGCTGCGTGGAGGCTCCCCCCGACACTGCAAGTGCTCTCCTGGGCCTTGCAAACCCCAGCCGTGCTGACGAATGGCCCAGCTTTCTCCCAGCGTGCCGTGTGCTCTGCAGGGCCAGCCGGCCACCCGGGGCCCCGTTCAACATGGCGCTGGGAAGGATGGCCAGGTCTGCCGCACACCTGCAGACCCAGCTGACTGTGGTCTGCCTGACTGCCTCTCCCCTCCTCGTGCCTGAAGCTGGCTGTAGACCTGGGCCGGGCACTCTGTGCCCCCCCCACCCCCCCCCGGGGCATCTTGAGATGTGAGCTGGAGAGAGGCGGTCACAGGACGGGACAGCACCTCTGCAGAAAGGTAAGCCAGTCCGCTTGCCTCGTGGCCCAGTGCCTGGACCTGTGAGCTCCGAGACGGGCCGGCTTGAACCCTGGGAAGCATCCTTGGGCTCTGTGGTCCCCCCACAGAGAAGTGGGCTGCGTCCCCCGCTGGCGAGGAGTCACTGAGCAGCCCCGGGCCTGGCCAGTCAGCCGGGGACCCCACTGCTGCCTGCACGTGCTCAGAACGGCGCGTGCAGGAGACGGGACCTGCCCGGCCGGCACGGGAGAACGGGCCTCGGCAGCGCCCCCGGGGCGACGGCCGGCACCCAGGACCGAACCACCGAGGTGCCCTCGACCGCCCTCCGGAGGCCCCAGGGAGGTGACGGCGGCTCACGAGGGGCCATCGTGTGTTCCTGCGAGCACACTGTCCGCCAGAGACGGCCCGCGTGGGCGAGGGCGGCCGGATCTCGGGAGAGCTGGCGTCTGGAGCACGGCCAGTGTCGGCCCGCGTGGGAGGCCTCTCGGTCAGCGCTGTCCTCCTCCGGGGGAGTCGCCGAGTGCTCAGGACCCCGCCCCAGCGCCCCGGGAGTTACACGCGCACCACCGGGGACCCTGCAGCACCCACGCAGCCCGGACGGACCTTCGGGAAGGAAGACGAGGCGACGGGAGGCATGTTGGGGGAGACCCGCCCCGCCCCGCCCCGCCGTCAGCAGGCGCAGCCGGAGGCTGTCTGCTTCCCGAACCCTCTCCCCGTGGGAGCCAGCGAGCGTACCCTCACGGTTCCGGGGGCCCCAAGTCCAACAGCAGGTGTCGGCGCCCCCCGCCTCTGGAGGCCCCCGCGTTGGGCGAGGGTGAGGGACGCCCCCCGCCCGCTCCTGCCGCGCGGGCTCCTGGTGTCTGTGGCCAGCGGTGGCGACCCCGCTCCGTGTCCGTTTTCACACGGCCCCACCTGGGTGTCCGGTCTTCCCAGCCCCGCTCTGGCCCCCGCTGCTGGGTTTGGAGCCCACGGTCACGCAGAGCGAGTCCGTCTCCACCCGCCTGCCCGCATCCGGAAGGGCCGTGTGCAGGAGGGGCGGCTCTGCGCCTATGGGCCTCGTGAGCCTCGCGCCAGGGGCCTTTGAGAAACCCACTCACCACCCGCAGACGCCTCAGCGTCAGGGATCCTTGTACGAGAAGAGACGCCCAAAGAACAGCGTAAATAACGGGCATCGTGCGGGAGAAAGCGACGCAAACCCGCTACCACGTCGTTGCCGCCGCTCTCGGCCAGCTCAGACGACCTGTGTCCAGCATGCGGGAAGGGGTGCGCCGGAGCTGGCCACGGGCCTCGTCGCCTCCGGGCAGAGGGGCGGCCCAGTTGCCGGGGCGATTGCCACCCGAATGGATGTCACCAGCTCCTAGCTCAGATCCCAGGACACTGGCTCTGGGACTCGGAAACGACATCGAGGAGGCCTTGTCCCCCTAAGGCAGCCATGCTGGAGAGCTCAGGGCTGCGCCTCCCGTCCGTCCCCGGGACCCGGCAGGACAGAGAGGAGAAGCCCACACCTGCCAGCCTGCCCTGCTGACCAGACCACTCCAGCCTGGCCCAGTCATCCAGGAAGCCGGGGCCTCCCGGAAGCTGTCCCCAAGCCCTGACATACGGACAGAAAGAGGTCCCTCACGCGAAGCACTGTACTGTCACGTGGAAACAGCCTGGGAAGGGGGAGCTACTGCGCGGTGCTCACAGAGGGCAAGAACGCTCTTCTGGAGACCGTGTGTGTGTGCGCGTGTGCAAGAACGCTCTTCTGGAGACCGTGTGCGCGTGTGCAAGAACGCTCTTCTGGAGACCGTGTGTGTGTGCGTGTGCAAGAACACTTCTGGAGACTGTGTGCGCATGTGCAAGAATGCTCTTCTGGAGACCGTGTGTGCGTGTGCAAGAACGCTCTTCTGGAGACCGTGTGTGCGTGTGCAAGAACGCTCTTCTGGAGACCATGTGTGTGCGTGTGCAAGAACACTTCTGGAGACTGTGTGTGCGCGTATGCAAGAACGCTCTTCTGGAGACCGTGTGTGTGCGTGTGCAAGAACATTTCTGGAGACTGTGTGCACATGTGCAAGAACGCTCTTCTGGAGACCGTGTGTGTGCGTGTGTGTGCATGTCACATACCACTGTGAGTGTGTGCAGAGAACAGCAGAATTTGTTTAAAATCCAGCAGGTATATTTGAAGTGTGAAATTAAAGAAATCCATCAGAAACTCAGGGGGGGTTGTTGTTGTTTGTTTAAAGAAATGGGAAATAGAAGGGAAAAAAACGATAGGTAATTAGAAGATAAATCCAGAAGTTCTGAAGAAAAAAGATCCCCAGAGAGAGGAAAATGAAGTAGACATTATCTACGGGGTGTTTTCATGAACACCCTGAGCACTCAGAGTGGGTCTTCTGCGTGAGTATCCACCGTGGCCCAGGAAATGGACAAGCCCACCGCGGCCCAGGAAATGGACAAACCCACCGCAGCCCAGGAAATGGACAAACCCACCATAGCCCAGGAAATGGACAAACCCACCATAGCCCAGGAAATGGACAAACCCACCATAGCCCAGGAAATGGACAAACCCACCGCAGCCCAGGAAATGGACAAACCCAGCTCCAGCCCAGGAAATGGACAAACCCACCGCGGCCCAGGAAATGGACAAACCCACCGCAGCCTAGGAAATGGACAAACCCACCGCGGCCTAGGAAATGGACAAACCCACCATAGCCCAGGAAATGGACAAACCCACCGCAGCCCAGGAAATAGACAAACCCAGCTCCAGCCCAGGAAATGGACAAACCCACCATATCCCAGGAAATGGACAAACCCACCGCAGCCCAGGAAATGGACAAACCCACCATAGCCCAGGAAATGGACAAACCCACCGCAGCCCAGGAAATAGACAAACCCACCATAGCCCAGGAAATGGACAAACCCACCGCAGCCCAGGAAATGGACAAACCCACCATAGCCCAGGAAATGGACAAACCCACCGCAGCCCAGGAAATAGACAAACCCACCATGGCCCAGGAAATGGACAAACCCACCGCAGCCCAGGAAATGGACAAACCCACCGCGGCCCAGGAAATGGACAAACCCACCGCAGCCCAGGAAATGGACAAACCCACCGCAGCCCAGGAAATGGACAAACCCACCGCGGCCCAGGAAATGGACAAACCCACCATGGCCCAGGAAATGGACAATCCCAGCTCCAGCCCAGGAAATAGACAAACCCAGCTCCAGCCCAGGAAATGGACAAACCCACCGCAGCCCAGGAAATGGACAAACCCAGCTCCAGCCCTGAGCCACTGCCGCAGATTTCAGGCCACCAGATGGAAAGGCATCTGAAGTAGCAGAGGGAAGAACTAGGTCACACACAACGATGCTGCCCACGGAGTTTGCTGGGCGAGGAGCTGTCAGCCAGGTGCTTTGGCTCAGGTACTCAGCCAAGCCCGGGTGCCCCAGGCTCAGTACTCCAGTGCCCAGGAACACCCCTGACCTGGAATTGCGTAGCCACTGGAACGGTCCGTGGGGCGTAGGGGGAGCCGGCCTCCCCTGGACTGCCCTCCCCTCCGTGGCCAGCACATCCCAAGCATCCTCTGTGCCTGCCCGGGGCCAGCAGCCCCTGGGGGGGCCTGGGAGGCTCGTCAGCTCTGCTCGCCCATTACATGCACCCAGAGCCAGCTGTGAGTCCCTCGGCCGGCCTGTGTCCCTCGAATCTCTGCTCTCCAGTGAGTGCTCCCAGCAGCCGGGAGCCTTCATTACAGCCCCAGAACCCCAGCTGCGGCTCTGCTTCTCATTCAGAAAACCAATAAGAGAAAACCCGCTCTGGCCTGCCGGAGGGGAGGGGGCTTCTGATTGATTAAAGGCTCCCGCCGGCTGCCCCCACCTCCCAGGTCCGCCCGCTTCTCCCTGCAGCACAGGCGGCGACAAGCAGGTCCCCCCCCCCCGAGCCCCTGGCACCTGTACCGGCTGCGAGACCCCTGTGCTGCGCCCGCTGCGGTCTTTGAGCCTCGGATCCCACGGTCCCGAGCTGGCCCCCGGCCCCCAGGTCCAGCCATCCGCCAAGGAGAGACGGTGGCGGAGGGCACACTCGCCTGCGCCAGCCCCAAGGCCCAGGAAGGGGGTGCTTCACGCCCCGCCTCTGGCTGGGCACCTGGGATGGAGACGAGCAGCCCCCGGGTAATGGCCTCCGGCGGGGCGGGCCCTTCTCTGCCCCTGGGGTGGATCCACCGAGAGGCTGGGTCCAGGGATGATAGGCAGACAGGACCCATCAGAACGGGAGGAAACGGGTTAGAAGAGGACCCCACTGTGAGGTCCGCGCGGGGTCACCCGGTGAGCCGGCCCAGGGCCGGCCTCCAGCAGGAGTGGGCAACCCATCAGCCCTCAGAGGACAAGGAGTCTGTGGGTCCCCCGTAGCCAGAGGCCGGCCTGCCTCCCCGGCCCCAGAGCCGGGGCCCCGTGCTGGGGTGGGGCTGACTGCTGGAGCACCCTGGCCCCCCGTGCCCCCCGGGCCGACGGGGCCCGGCCACTGGACAGAGGGCAGCCGGGGCCACGCTGTGTGCAGGGAGAGGCGCTGGCGGCAGGACAGGAAGGGGGAGGAAGACTGCCCGCCGGGCGGAGCCTGCTGGAGCGGGGACGGGCGGGGGGTGGGGGGGAGCAGCCCCCCTTCCCGCCGCGGTGGGGGGCAGGGGGGACGGCCCCAGGCCCGGCACCTCACATCGATCTGGATCCGGATTCTGCCGGAACGTGGAACGTGACGTCCCCCTCGAGGACGAAGCCGGCTGGGGATTAAAACGCGGCCGGGAGCCGAGGGGGGCGACGGTGCTCGGCCCCCGGGAACCCGGCGCCTCAGCCTCGCTAATCTCTGCGCGGCACGAACAATGGAAGACACCGAGCCATCACTCGGCTCCCCGTCTGCCATCCATCCCGCGCTCCTTTGAATCGCGCTATTCATCACCGCCGTAATAGCCGGACGTTTTAATAGACTCCGCGTGTAAACAAAAACGTGTATGGCGGGGCCACATCGGCGCGTGTTGTGCGCCATGACATTCTTCATTTTCCCTGCAGAATTGAGTCCAGAAACTAAGATGGGTTTGACCGGGCCCACATTAGTTCTGCCGCCACTTTTTTTTATTTTATTTTAATAATAGGAGACATTACACGCGGTGGCTATTTGCTGTAATTGTGCTGCATTCGTCTGAATGTTCCTTAAAGCAATTGTTCTTGGAATCCTTTTAAATACATAAGTGGCAAATGGTTGAAATGGGACCAGGCCCTCCCGGTGGGCAGAGGGGAGAGGTTGCCCGGCCCCAGGGGGGGAGGGACCTGCAGGACGGTCTCCCGTGGGTAGTGTCAGAATGACGGAAGGCTGGGTCAGGGCCCTGGGGCGTCCGCTCCCTGACCCTGCGTGCCCAGCCGTTCCTGCCCCTCCTGCCTCCCTCCCTCCGTCCCGTCCTGGTGGCTGAAGCACATGACTCTTGCCTCCAAGCCCCTCAAGAACCCCGAGAAGGGGACTTTCCTGGGTGCTGGGTGGGCTGGCTTCCACGTCATTCAAAGGCCTCAAAATTGAAACTCGGAGCGGAGCAGAGCAGAGAAACGAGCAGAGCCCAGGCGAGGGGGGCATCCTGACGCCCGAGGACAGCCGGGTGGCCTTGGGAAGGGCTGCTGCTGAGCCCCACAGCCCCGCGAGGCCGAGACAGACACGCCGGGGTCGGAGCCGGAGCCGGAGCGGCCGGCGGGACAGGAGGCTGGGAGGAACGCGGGGCAAGCGCCAGGCTCCCCAGGGCCTCCGGGCGGGAGGCTCGCTGCAGGCAGGTGGAACCGTGCTGGGCGCCGTCCTAAGCCCAGAGATCATTCACAGAAAGCAGCCGAGAAATGGAACCGGGGGAGAGAAGGCAGTGGATATGGCGCGTGACACCGGACCCAGTGCCCTGCGCGTCCCCAAGGGAAAACTGGGGGTGGGGGCGGGGGCGGTCAGGAAGGGAAGGGGTGGGTGTAGGGCCAAACCGCAGTGTGGCCTCGGGAGCGGAGGGACCCCCCGGAGCTGGCACCACTGGTGTCCCACCGGGGAGCTTGGCTGTGGAATTGGGGGAGGGCCTCCGCCCGTTCTTCCCGGGGGCGGGGGCGGGGGCGGTCAGGAAGGCGCATGGCCACGCGTCTCACGTGGGCCGGCAGCGCCCGGGAGCGCCCGGGAGAGAACGGCAGTGGAAGGTCAGGTCAGAGCAGCAGGGACACCGGGCTCCTCTGCCCGGAGGCGAGCGTCCGCCAAGGCTCTCCCGTGCCCTCCCCCAGCGGGGAGTTCTGTGCGTAAAGGTCGGTGAACATCGGAAGGGTGAGCGGGTGGGTGGACGACTCGTGGGCAGCTCTGTCAGCCACACCAGGGCCTTCCTGAGAATGTTCCGGAGCCGCCGCAGGTGGCTGTGGCCCGGTGCGCCCCATCTTGCCTGGGTGATCGCATCCCAGTTTGGTTCATCTCGTTTGGGGGGGCCTGACGTTGTCGGGCAGGTCGGGGGCCCAGGCCCGGGGTTGCTCTGTGGTCTGGGGCTGCTGACCGCCTTGCCCACTGGGAGGGAGGCGGCCCTCGTTCCCCGATGCTTCCGGGGCAGCCCACCTGTCCCCGGCCTCCTGCTGCGGACAGTGGAGCTGTCAGCCTCGGGAGACAGAGCCGGAGAGCCGGGGCAGGGAGGTGGGGGGCCGGTCTCGGAGCCCCTGGCTCGCACGGCCCGACTCGGGGACGGTCCCACAGACCAGCGAGGCCCGCCGTGGCGATGGGGCATCTGCGGCAGGTTGGAGATCCCGTGGGCTTCTGGGAAGAAGGATGACCCCCCCGCCAGGCCACAGGAGTGGAGAGCGGTGGGCTGGGGGAAGGGCCCCCCTCCCCCGCGGCCGAGGGCAGCAGACCGACTGGGCTAGGGAGCCCGGACGGTTCTTCGCTGGGGAGTTCCCCCGGTGACCGTGGGGAGGGTGGGAACCAGCGTGGGGGAAGGGCGGGCGCCGCACAGATGGAGGGCTTCTGAGAGTCGCCTCGTTATTCTTTTCTAGAAAGTACAGAGACAGTGGCTTCTGAACGGCTATGGGGGAACAGCCCCCCAGATCGGATTTAGAGAACAGGGCGAATCCTTGATAATTAAACCAATATGTTTCCCTTGCAAACAGATGCTTACAAGTAACAGACATAGATGGTCTCGGTGTCTGCTTTGCGGAAGCTTCCAGACAACCCCCATCCCGTCCACTCACATCCCTAGCAAGTCACCTTCCAGAGGGTTCTGCCGGAGAGGACGGGGCATGGAGGAGCCCATGTCCCCGCAGTGCGTGGCCCTGCGGCCCCGCTGACTCCTCTGCCCCGCCCTCTCCTCAGCCAGGCCCACGGGGGGGGGGGGGGGGGAGACTTCCGGAGACTCTGTGCCCTGTCTGCACGAGGCTCCGCGAGCCCCGAGGGGTCCGACGGCCCTTAGGAAGAGCCCGGGGGACCAACCTTCCCCAGAGATCTGGGAGGACCCCACTTCGCCAGGGGTCTGGGTCAGTGGGGGGCCCCCGCCCCTTCTTGGACCTGCTCAGCGCCCTAGGCGAAGAGGGAAGGGGGATGGTCCCCCCAGGGGTCCCACGCAGAGTACGCTTCGCCCACAGGCTGGGGTGGCGGCCCAGGCCCCGAGGTGGGTCTCTGGTGGCGGCCCAGGCCCCGAGGTGGGTCTCTGGTGGTGGCCCAGGCCCCCCGGACGGCGTAGAGAAAGCAAAGCGGGGCAGGCGCCGCCACACCGCACCGTGAGGGCATCGTGAGCAGAGCTGGTTCGCAGTCGGCCCCGAGGTGGGATTCTCCCAGACGTTTTCTATCCAGGCTGGTTAAGAATCTCGCCTGGCCGCCAGGTGTGCTCCCCAGACCTACGGGTGGACGGGCTGCCCTCCTCCCTGCGGCGCGGCCCGCGGAGGACACCGGGCAGTATGGTCCTGTGGCTCCGCCCTACAGACATCAAACGTCCTGGAATCTGGCGTCCCACAGCCCGGGAGGCCAGCAGTGCTGCGGTCCACGGGGTGGGGGGACTGCCGGGCCCCATGCGCTGGGCGATTTCCTCCAGGACACAGGGTGGATGGGCACTGGGGGCCGCTCCCTGTCTGGCCACGGCGTTGGCGTCCAGCATCTTGTTTTCTCCCCCTTTGGAGAGGGTCTGTGTGTGTGTGTGTGTGTATGTGCGTGCGCGTGTGTGCGTGTGTGTCTGTGTGTGTGCGTGTGTGTCTGTGTGTGTGCGTGTGCGTGTGTGTGTGCGCGTGTGTCTGTGTGTGTGCGTGTGTGTGCGTGTGTGTCTGTGTGTGTGCGTGTGTGTGTGTGTGTGTGCGTGTGTGTGTGCATGCGCGTGTGTGTGTGTGTGTGTGTCTGTGTGTGCGCGTGCGCGCAGTGGCTTGTCCAGGGCCAGCAGCAGCCCTGTGTGGCCCTCAGGCGGCTAACGGCAGCTCCTTCGTCTTGTCCCTCAGGTATCCTGACGAACGCAGCCCCGCGGGGCTCGCAGGCGTGGGCTCAGCTCCCTGGAGAGTCCGCCTCAGCCACGGTCCTCCATCCTCCACGGACTCCGCCCGTTCTCCACGGTCTGCCTGCCGTCTCCCCGTGGCCGGTCTGGGACAGCCCGCCTCCACCCTCCGCATCCTGAACTCCCGTCTGCGGATCCCCGGAGGCCGGGACTCGAACACACAGGTGGGGGGGCGGCGCCGGGCGTCAGCAATACACGGCCCGTGGAGCCCGGCCGTGCCCGCCGGCGCCCAGCGGCCAGGCCCTCGTGGAGCAGGAGGCCCGGAGGCCGCGCCCCGGCCGGCGGGCGGGTGGAGCCAGCCCCCGCCCGGGCCGAGAAGCCTCTCCCCGCACCCGGACTGTCCGAATTGCTTTTATTTTCTTAACTCTCAGCATACTCAATAGACCAAAGAGCAGAATCTATTTTAACGTGGACGCCCTTCCCGTCCGGGTCCCGGGGTCACTGTGGGGCGGGGGAGGGCATGGCGGCGGCGCTGACCCGCGGGTGACGGCCGTGGCGGCGTGGCGTGGAGGCCCCGCCCCCCCCCCCACCGCGGCGCGCGCCGGGAGGATGACACAGGCCGGACAGACGCCGCGGCGCCCGCGGGACCCGGCCTGGCGTGGACCCGGCCTGGCGTGGACCCGGCCTGGCGTGGCCCGCGCCGGCGCCCCGGACGCCCGCGGACCCTCGGCTCCTCCGCGCACGCGTAGACCGACTTTCTCATACTAAATCACTTTCTGTTTTAACCAGTTAGACGCGCCTCCCCCGCAGCTCCGTTTTTGATAGTTGGATAATCCAGTCCTCGCCAAGAGCATGTTGGGTTTCCCCTGACTGTCATCCGATCCACCATTTAGCTCCAGAAAGCAAATTAAAGAAAACTGAAGTAACACTGTTTGAAAGAGATCATTAAATGTATTTTGCAAAGCCTAAAGTTATATATTTAACAGTTTTTATATGTTGTATATTTGTAGAAAATCCTATTTGACAATTAACGTGGCAGCCCGGGCTTGCCCCGGCAGTGGGGCCGCCCCCCCGCCCCCGTGTCCCCGGAGCCTCCGGGGTGTCCGCGGGGCACCTCGGGGGGCCGGGCCGGGGCGGGGCGGGGCGGCTGTCCCGCCCGGGTCCCGGGAGGCGGCCGGACGCCGCGTTCCTCTCCGCTTTGGTGGGGTCTGGCGGCTCGTTTCCGCCCTCCGGTCTGCGTCTCGGTGACCACGACGTGCGCAGTGCTCTCACGACGCCTCCTCGGTGGGTTCCGCGCCTCCTCTCCCGGCCCGGCCGCCCTCCGTACACCTCGAGGCCCACGTGCGGCCGTGCGGAGGGTCCCCCGTCCTCAGGAGCCCCCCGGGCCGCCGCAGGCGGGAAAGGAAGCGGGAGGCGGCCGGCAGGCTCCCCTGCACCAGGGGCCCGGGGTGGGGTACGGCACCCCCACCGCACGCCCCGCCCCTCATCCTCCTGAGTTCCCGCCGAAGCATTCAACCCACGAGTCCAATTAACACGAGTATTATGCTAGTTCTATGCTACTAAAAACAAAAAGTAAATATATACATAGATATACATACATATATATATATAACTCCAGTATATAGCTGCCGTGCCAGCAACCACAGACTAACGATAGGACAGGAGACCCGTGCGCGTGAGGCCCCATCCGGTAGCCACCGTATTTAATTTCCCTTCGGTCACAACTCATCCGAGGTGTCTGCGGCCTGGACGGGAGGAAGAGGCTGCCGCGGGGGCTTCTCGTCCCAGAGGCGGTGGAGCCTGGAAGGGCTCTGTCCTCGGGCGGCCGGCCTGCCGGGCTCCCCAGCACCTTGTCTCTTCGCTTGTTTCTTCTGGAAGCGAGTGTGGACGCCTTTGAAGGCGGAGGCGGGAGGCTTGGGATGTTGCAGCCTATTTTTCCTTGTTTTACAGTATTCGATTTTGTGTTGAATTCAGCTAAATTATGAAAATAAAGAGAGAATCCTTTGCTACCCATGGCTCTTGTTGCCGCGGTGTCCTGGGAGGGGGGCGGTCGTTGGCGTGCTGGCGGGGACAGGCGGAGGACGCGGGCACCCTGGGCGAGAGCAGCCCCTGGCGGTACAGACGGGCCCGGGCGCCGGGGCCCCCCCGCTTCTCCCTGCAGCGGTCGCCAAGGGAGCCTCTACGCGTTCCCGTTCCTGCCGGTCCTGGGCTCCAGTGTGCTCGCTCAGCACCCTCGGGGGCAACGCCCCTCCCCGCGAGGAAGCCACGCGACGGCCGTTGCCTTCCTCCCCGTCGGAGAAGGCCGGGCAGCCGGCGGGAGCCCGCCTGACCCCCGGGCGCTGCCTGGGAGCCGGCCCCACCCACCCCAGCACGGAGCCGCCCAGGAGACCGGGGCACAGAAGCCCGCTCAGGCCTCCCAAGAGCCGTCTCTGGAGTGGAGACCCCGCGTGGTGCCTGGAGCCGCGGCTAGCCCTCTCCCGGCTTCGTGACCGCCGGCCGTGGCCAGCGGCGGCCCAGGGCCAGCGCACGGCGTGTGCTTTCTCGCCAAGGCGCCTCGCTGGTCTTTGCAGCCACTGAGGCCGGTGGACAAGACGGCTTGCCGGAAGCCAGCTTGTCCCGGCCCGGGCGGCAGCTCCAGGACGCCCGCAGCCGCTCCGGGGGCCCCGGCCAGCTGCCCCCTCTCAGGTGAGGCCTCGGCGGTGTCCGCAGCAGCGAGGGCCATCCTGGGCCGCAGGACGTGGCGGTCCCTTCCACGAAGGAAGACCCGGTGAGTGGGGCTCTGCCGTCAGAGCCTGATCTGGATGGGCAGCGGGGGCGGAGCCGGGGCGGGCCCTGCCCTCCTCTTGGCACAGAGGAGCCGGGCAGCGGGGTGCCGAGTGGAAAGGCAGGTCCCCATCCCCAGGAGTGAGCTAGGTCCTGCTGTGTAACAAACAGCCCTACCCCAAGCGTGGGTGAGCAGGCGTTTGGTCTACAAGGACCCAGTGTGGGCTGTAGGGACATGCCACCCACCGGCTCCATCGCCCTGGTCAGGGAGGGTTTGGGGGTCCGGTGCGGGCTAGGAGGCCACCCCCGGATTGCCTGCGTGCCTGGAAGGTGACACGCGGCGCAGTCTTGTCCTCCTCGGCTGACCGTCCCTTGGGAAGCTGCACTCCTGCAGAGCCTGCTTCTCCCAGAACTGCCCCAGCCCGTGCGGACGCGGGTCCTGGCGGGCTGGGCCGCCCTCGCCCTCCCTCGTTTCCGCAGGGACGGTGGGGCAGTCCTTCCTGTGAGGCCGACCTGACCAACTCCACGTGGCTATGGAGAGGCCCCGCTGCGGGACTCGGAGTCCCAGGCAGCTCCTAGGGCAGATCCTGGCCCTGGTCCCTGACCCCTGGCCCTTGTTCTCCTGGTGGCCCGGGTCGTCCTGTCCCAGGAGAGGCCATCCTGGAATGGGGTGGGGGCAAGGGAGAGCGAGGGGAAGGGCAAGTACAGAAAAAGAGGCTCAGGCCAGAGGCGCCCTGTCCCGTGGGAATGAAGAAGCACCTGCTAGGCGGAGGAGCCGGGGCCTCGGGGGAGCACCGCGCCAGCCTGCCCTCCCTCACGCCTGTCCCGAGCCCGTGACTCCTCCCGGGCCCGAACAGCTCCCCCTCCTCTGCCACAATGGCCACCCCGCCCACCTGGGAACCCGGGGCCTTGTCTCCACGGCCGGCGGCTTCTTCCCCACGCCCGCGTGCCGCGCAAGTGTGCCGCGGCGGGCTGCAGAAACTTACCGCGAGTGCAGAGCGCTTACCGTGTGGGGACCGGCAGACCTCCGGTGCTGGCCCAGGCCCAGGTGGGTGCGTCTGGGGCCCCAGGGCGTCCTGGTCACCGCAGGCCCGGACGCGGGGCCTGGCCACGCCTCCTGGCCACGCCTTCTCGGGGCCGCACGTAGCGGGAGGCCGCCCATCGGGGTGCCCACCAGTTCTCCCTCCACCCTCGGGGACCCTCCCGCAGAGCCGGGCCCCCTCCCCCGCCCGGGCCCCCGTCCCCCTCCGCCCTGCCGGCCCCGCGCCGTGGCGCTGTCCGTCTTCTCTGTCAAGGACTGGGCTGAACCCCAAGTATGCGTCACTCCCCCTTCTGGGCCCAGGGTTCTGGAGTTCCTCGGGAATAATAGCCACATTTGTTTCCTGCGGCTCCTCGTGTCATCTCGTTTACTCCTCCTCCGGTGCCGCGGGGCGGGAATTAGTCTCCTTCGTGGGTGGCGGGGGGGGGGGGGGGGGGTCGGCGCGTGGCAGGTGCAGCCCCTGCTGGCTTTGCCGTTTCTGCCCCTCCTCCGTGGGCCTGGGCTGCAGAGGAGTCTCCGGGACGTTAGCGACCCCAGGGTTCCCAAGAGGGCGGCTTTGGAGCGGGAGCCGGCGGAGCGCTGCTGCAGAAGGAAGGAGGCACCTGGGCTAGCGGGGACAGCGTGGCGCCCTACCCCATCCCCACTGGATCCCAGAGGCCCCCGGCGAGGGAGGGCCCTCGGGAGCGGAGTCTGCGCTTCCCGAAGGAATCCCCGGCAAGTACCGGAAGTGCAGCGAGCTCACACCGCGCGTGCCGGAGACGTTCCGTCGAGCGGAGAGGGGCTGAGCCGCGCCGCGCCCCCGCGGCCCTTCGCGTGCCCTTCCACGCGCGCCGAACGGGGGGCGGGGGGGGCGGAGGCACCGACCCGCTCACTCCCCGAGCCAACACAGCGAGGGCACTCTTCTAGGAGCTTCCAGAAGCCGTGGGCCGGGGCAGCCATCCAGAGGGCCTCTGGGAGTTGCCCGGGGGCGGCCTGCCTGTTGCCCACTTACCGTGGGGCGGAGCACTGGACCGGGAGCCCGCCACCCGCCGCCGCGCGCAGGAGGCCACCCGCCGTGGGAGCCGCGCGCAGGAGGCCACCCGCCGTGGGAGCCGCGCGCAGGAGGCCACCCGCCGTGGGAGCCGCGCGTGGGAGGCCGCCCGCCGTGGGAGCCGCGCGCAGGAGGCCGCCCGCCGTGGGAGCCGCGCGCAGGAGGCCCTGGGGCCACCCGCCGCCGCGCGTAGGAGGCCACCCGCCGTGGGAGCCGGCCAGGAGGCCGCTGCGGGCCACCCGCCGTGGGAGCCGCGCGTAGGAGGCCACCCGCCGTGGGAGCCGCGCGCAGGAGGCCACCCGCCGTGGGAGCCGGCCCCAGGGCCACCCCGCCGCTCGCGCGCAGGAGGCCACCCGCCGTGGGAGCAGGCCCCTGACGGGCCCTCCGCCCGCCGCCCGGCGCCCCCTGGGCCTCTCCTCTGGTGTCCACCGCCCCACACAGAAGGCGCGACGACAGCTCGTGCCGCAGCGCTTGACTGGTGTTCAATGGAGTCGTCGGCTATCACCAGTTTGCACCTCAGGTGAACTGTGGGGGTGCAGAGGCTGAGGGGGACAGGCCCCGGGGGGACCGGGCCACCCGGAGGGGGCAGGTAGGCCCGGGATCTCCACGGAAGGGGGTTCAAGGCTAGCCCGGCAGACCTTCTTGTGGGTGCCTGTGCTCGACGCCCTCACACTGACCTCACGCTGACCTCACGCTGACCTCACACTGACCTCACGCCGACCTCGCGCCGACCTCACGCCGACCTCGCGCCGACCTCGCGCCGACCTCACGCTGACCTCACGCTGACCTCACGCTGACCTCGCGCCGGCCTCACGCTGACCTCACGCCGACCTCACGCTGACCTCGCGCCGACCTCACGCCGACCTCACACTGACCTCACACTGACCTCACGCTGACCTCGCGCTGACCTCGCGCTGACCTCGCGCCGGCCTCGCGCTGACCTCACGCCGACCTCACGCTGACCTCGCGCTGACCTCGCGCTGACCTCACACTGACCTCACGCTGACCTCACACTGACCTCGCGCCGGCCACGCAGCACAGCAGCCTGGACCCTGCTGGGGGACGACGAGGGAACACGGCTGGGGGGGGGGGAGCCGCCAGCACCCGGCCCCCCACGGCCGTCCGCAGCCACCGGCACAGGCTGGGGCCCGGGCCGGCGGGAGGGGAGCCGAAGCCCTCGGGGGGAACGCCGGCGTCCCGTGCCCCCCGCTGAAAGTCCTTCTCGCGGGAGCAGCACGGTGGTGTGTGGGCAACACGAAGATACTGGTACGGGAACTAAAAGGGGGGGACCGCACTGCCCCCAGGACGCGACTCCGGGAAGCACCGAAGGGGGAAGCGACGGCAACCAGAGCTCCCTGGTCCTGGGTGGAGCCGGCCGGAGCAGGTGGCAGCCATAAAACCCAAACACGCTTCTCCAGAGCCACCCTTCAAAGACACCCGGGAACGGGTCAAAGCAGGAAGAAGGGCGAGAGGGTCGAGCTCTGGAGGGAGGCGACCGCGCCCGGGGGGAAGCCGCGGGGGGGGGGGGGCCGCACGAGGCCCCGGGACGGCGGTAAGCACGGCCAGGCGCAGAGGGGCAGACCGCTGAACCCCGAGGTAAGCCTGCCCCCAGCCCCGGGCCGACCCCCGCCCAGCCCACTGGCGGGAGGCCGGCGGGAGGGGGGCAGGGGTCAGCCGCAGTTGCCCTCCACGTCGCCCTCGGGACTTCTGTCCACGGGTTTCTGGGGGGACGCAGAAGCAGCAAATGAAAATGTCGGGCAATCTCGGGAGCAAGGGACCCCCCCCCCCAGGAGTGGGGGAGCCGCAGATCTGAGCATAAATACTTCCCAACGCTAAATAGAAGTCACTACCCCATCTGGAAACGAAAGTAGCAGCAAACCGAGGCAGAACCACAAGCCGGGATCCACTCCAGGGGAGATGCCCCAAAGCGGTGAACCCACTGCCCACTGTAACAAAAAACACCCAGACCGCTTAGAAGAGCCAAAATTACCTCAGAGCATCGACGATGCGTGAGCCCCGGCAGCGTGGATTAGACACGCAACGGCGCAGGGAAACGTCGTCTGTGCTCAGGCCAAGATCTGGGCAAAGGAACCAACCTGCACGAGGTCTCGGGTTGGAGTTTGTAAGGGCTTCTAAGATATCATGACCCCAAGTATTTATAGCCATCTTTTTTTTTTTAAATCTGGATAATTAAAGTCGAAGGTGATATTAACAGGTGAACAGCTGGCGAGAATCAACAGAGAAATGAAATCTGTAACGCACAGAACGGTGGCTCTGGAGGTGAGCGAAGCAATATCAGAAAATAAATTGAAAAAATTACCAGATGGGCTCGGCCCTACAGTGCAGAGAATGGAAAGAGAATCAGCCGACCTAAGATAGATCGATAAAATTGTCCAATCTGAGAAACTGGGAGCAGACCTTAAAAGTTCCAGGCACCTTTGAGACTGCATCAAGAAGTTCAGCATGGATGTCATTCGAACCCGGCAAATAATGAAGAGAAGGGAAGACAGTGTGGAAGACGTTGAAGAAACAGCCCTCTCAGTATAGATGGGAAGAGTATGAATACACAGATTCGCCGAGGTCGCAACCAGGCGGGACAGTCCCACCTTCCAAAGAGGGCGACAAAGGTCACATCTTGAAACCAGCGAGAAGAACCTGTTTTTCATCCTTGCGTCAGGCATGTGAGCAGCAGGTTCTCATCAGCGGCGTAGGGGACCAGGGGGCGAACTCGGGGCTCGGTGTGAAAATGGAGCGGGGTGCCCCGCGGGCCTGGGAGGGGCTGAGAGGCCTGCGGGAGAAGGGCAGAAGGGACCCACTGAGGAAAGCCGAATAGAAGCATCGTCAAAGTGAAACCCCTTGCAGGCACTGAAAGATTAGCTCTTAAACAAGAAACACTGAGCTAAACGAACAGCAAGAAAGTAGCTACCAAAATATCTGCTAAGCAAAAACGATAGCCAGACAAATTGCACAAGGAAGATGGCACACAGGGTAAAGCAAGGCTGGTAAACTTCCTGGCGTCAGAACTCAGTGCGAGACAGTGCCAGAGTGTTCTTGAAGCAAACAATGTAAATATATGATGCGTGTGGTCCTATAATTTCTTTAGAATATGTATCGCTGCTGAAAGCAGAGGTTGTGTCATTGTGGTCTTGGATTTAAAGTGTATGGAATTTTTTTTTTGTATATCTCTCTATAAAAGGTATGTAGCCCAAGGAATGGATGGGACAAACAGAAAATATTCACTTGCAAGATTTCTGTTTCTTCAGAACCAATTTTACTTTAACATAAAGTGGACCAGAATGGCATATGTTCATCTGTAGCACTAGAAAATAATGCCAAAAGAGAAAAAAGGGGGTATGTTTAAAATCATAAAAATATGCAAGAGTATATAGAAGAATATGAATATAAAGAGGAATAAAAAGAGATACTAGAGAAGAAACACCTGAGTAGCATATAAATCTGAGCACATCAGTGGTTAAATTAAATAGCTTCACCAAATAAATATTGCAACCAAACACAAGAATCTATGGAGAGGCTAAAAGAGCAAGAAAACAAGACATGCTTTCAGCCAACAAACTTTATCATAAAGTCACTCAGAGGCTAAAACTAATGGGATGGCATGGTATCGTGGAAACAGCACGTGCAGGAAATTTAGAAGATTCGTTAATATCGTAGAACATAGACCTTCGGAAACGGACATTTTTGCAGGCAAAAGTAACATTGATGTAGCAAGATAATAAAAATAATAAGTATGTGCATGGATAGCAAGGCTCCAAGTGCAGGAAGCGAAACTGGAGCGCTGCAAGGTGCTAGGACAATCCCAGCCTTTAGAACGGAGCCTCCTTTGTCCATCCGATGCGAGAGCACCGAGAGCCGGCAGGCAGGGAGCACTCAGAGGACTGGGACAACGCCTGTAGCCACTGAGCTGGCCTCTGTACAACCCTCCCGACTTAGGACAGAAACCACACCCGGCAAGGGGAGAACGCCGGCGACCCGCCCGCCGCAGAGGTACAGTTACGCTTCTTACGTTTTCCCAACTCTTTCCCAAAGTGATTCTATTGTGTTGGATTGGTCTTTATTGATTCTGTCATCTTAAAAACCTGGTGTTAACTCTGCCCACAAACGTTTTAAGATGCAAGGAAGATGAACCCAGAAATACCAATGCTGGTTAGTAAAACAAATATCAAAAACTGAAAATCAGAAAGTATACATTTTTCTGACCAGAATAAAATTAAGTGAGAACCCAAGTAAGGAATAATAACCAAAAAAGTTCTCCAGATGTATACATACGTTTTAAGTAACCCATAGGCTAAGAAAAAAGAAATGAAGATGTTATGTATCTTACTGAATAAATGTAAAATTTTTGCTTGAAGGGTAATAAAATCGTAACTATTTAACCTGTGCATACAAATGGAAGGATAGGAGAATGGAAAGGGATATCCTACAGAAGTTGATGAAGAAAGATATCCCACAAAAATGACAAGCCTCAAGCCCTAAACTAATAGTTTCCTTCGCCCGTGGCAGCTAGAACTTGCCTCTGGATCTGTAAGCAAACATGGAGACGGGTATGCAAGTGGCTACAAGTGTGTTGGTGAAATGTGGTAGACTGCAGGGAGAACTCAAACGATACCATTCCTTAGAAAGACAAAGTCAAAGCCCAACAAAATGAGTGCCAAGAATTGAGTGCTTCCCAGAGGGAGACTGGGGCCAAGAGGAGGAGAGTGAAT
The DNA here is from genome assembly GCF_023159225.1 of Perognathus longimembris pacificus. Classification (NCBI taxonomy): domain Eukaryota; kingdom Metazoa; phylum Chordata; class Mammalia; order Rodentia; family Heteromyidae; genus Perognathus; species Perognathus longimembris. The sequence continues at coordinate 1,565,397 of NC_063161.1, read as the reverse complement.
GAGGAAGGGGAGAAGAATGCAGTCGGGAATTCACTGGCTATACTACAGCATTAAGAAAAGCAAGGGGCGGGGGGAGGGGGGAGTGCTGAAAGGAGATGAGAACATCGAAAGGGCCGACACTGATCAAGAGGTGTCCGTGCCTTGTTAAATGGCAGCTCCTGTTCGGCACTACTTAAGGACTTTTTAAAAAAAGACAAAGTAGCTCACACTACATAAGGATCAAGGATGTGATTCAACAAGAAGATGTAGCAAGTGTAATTGTGTGCGCTCTTAATGCCAGAGCACCTGATTTTACAAAACTAGCACTGTTGGATCCCAAAGACAGACAGACAGTAGTGCAAGAACCCTGGGCAACTCTAGCACCCTGCTTTCATCAATGGTCAGATCGTCCAGACAGAAAATTAGCAAAGAAACATCAGCGCTAAGTGCATAGCCAGTGAGCCCAGCTGACATCGCAGGTGTGGTGCCCAGGGCTGCAGAATAGACGTGCTTCTCACTCCATTAGCGGAGTTCTCCAGGGCCACAAAGCAACCCTCGACAAGTGCAAAGCAGCAACACGCATCCAGTGCAATTTCATTCCTGACTGCAACGGAATGAAGGTAGGTATCGACCACGAAAGCAACTTTAGGAACCATGCAAATACATGTGGAATGAACAACATGACATGGAATTTTAAAAATGGGTCATTGATGAAATAAAAAGGAAAAATTAAAAAGTCTCATCAAGCATGAAAATGAAAAGGTGACATACCAAACTCTGTACAGAGCAAAAGCAGCGCTCGAAGGGCGTTTATAGAAAGAAACACTGACGCCGAAGACCAGGACTATCCCAATAACCTACTGATTTATCCCCAGGACCTCACAAGGTGAAAGCAAAGCAAGACCAGACTTAGTCAGAGGAAAGGAATAGCAATGGTTCAAGCAGAAATAAATGAAATAGCATCCAAAAATATGCAAAAAAAATTAAGAGTTGGCTTGTTGAAAAGTTGTTGTTGTTTTTTTAAATACAGATAAACAATTAGACTGGGAAAGGGAATGAAAGAGAATTTCCAGACAAATAAAATCAGGAATGTAAAAGGAGACATTACAACAGATATGATGGAAATACAAAGGATGGTTAGTGATAGCAACAAATTGGAAACCCAAGAGGAAGGGATAGACTTCCTGACACATGTATCCTTTCCAATGTGAACCAGGCTGATACAATCTCAGCAGAGCAGTCATGAGCAAGGATACCCATTCAGCAATGAGGTCTTCCCATGTAAAGCAAGAATCAGGGCGCTTCATTGCTGGAATTGACTAAACGATTAATGGAGAACTAGTGCCAATTGATTCTTCTGAAATGTTTCCAAAGACAGACAGGCAGAATGACAGAAGGAAAGAAGGAGCTGAGAGAGGGAGGGAGGGAGGGAGGGAGGGAGGGAGGGAGGGAGGGAGGGAGGGAGGGAAAGAATTGTTCCAAATGCATTTTATGGGACTAGCATTATCCTGATACCAATGTTTACCTAGAATGGTAAACATTGAAAAAGTAAACATTTAAGATCCAAATCCCTGATAAATAAAAATAGATGCAAAAATTCTCAACATACTTGCAAATCAGATCTAGCCGTGTGGAAAGATTATTCACCCTAGTAAAGCCGGATGCCATCTAGGACGCTTCCATATCCTCTGCAAATCAGTAAGCGTATCACACCAACGTAATGAAATAATAAAAATCATATCATTGGCAGGGGTGGGGGATGAGGGAGGAGGTAACAAACAGTACAAGAAATGTATCCGATGCCTAACGTATGAAACTGTAACCTCTCTGTACATCAGTTTGACAATAAAATTTTTTTTAAATCATATCATCGTCCTAATGGAGGCAGGAGGCGTATTCAACAGCCATCAACATTTTTTATGATAAGAATTGTGATTAAGGTATAGAAAAATTGTACCTCAGTATAATCAAGGACACACACATACACTCTCCTCAATATAATCAAGGATACATACCCATCACCAATATCATACTGAATGTGGAAGAGCTTAGAGTCTTTTTCTGAGACAAGACAAGGCTCTGAGCTGTCATGTCTGTCATTCAATATAGTGCTAGAAGTTTTATCTTGCAGCTAGGCAAGGGGAATCTACAGGAAGCGTACAAACAAGAGAATATGGTTCCATATAAAAAAAATCCATAAAGATTATACCAAAATACTAATCAGTTGATAAATTAAGTTACAGTGTGAAAATTCAGCATGCAAAAATCAGTAGCATTTTCCTAATAAACTTGCTGAGAAATAAATCATGAACGCAATCATCAATGCATAATAGCTAGAAATACATTTAATCAAGGAAATAAAGGGTCTCTACAAAAAACTACACAGCACTGATTAAAAAAAAAAAAATAGGCATTCCAAGTGGGAAAACCTTCCAGACTGTGGGCTGGAAAATCGAATACTCTTAAAATCCTCAGACTTCCTGACGTGAGTTATAGTCTCAATACAGCTTCCATGAAAATACAAAAGACATGCTCACAGAAGGAGAAAAAAAATCTCAGAGTTAATATGGAATCTTAAAAGATCCTGACTAGCCAAATGACAAATCCATAGACATCCAGCTACGCGGCGTAACCGTGGGGGCAGAAACAGCACTGCGCTGGCTTCGAAGCGGAAACGCAGCCCCGCCGAGCAGAAGAGATCTGCATCTACAACAGACCTGAGCATCTACAACAGACCCACTCTCGACAGCGGTGTCCAAAATCACACCGGACGAGGGGCGGCCTAGTCAGGTCGTCCTGCTGAAACCCGCCTCACGTCACGCAGAAGTGGAAACCTGTCCACTGACTCTCATCTCGTACAAAACCCAACTCCAGGGGGCTGGGGATATGGCCTAGTGGCAAGAGCGCTTGCCTCGTATACATGAAGCCCAGGGGTCGATTCACCAGCACCACATAGATAGAAAACGGCCAGAAGTGGCGCTGTGGCTCAAGTGGCAGAGTGCTAGCCTTGAGCAAAAAAGAAGCCAGGGACAGTGCTCAGGCCCTGAGTTCAAGGCCCAGGACTGGCCACCAAAAAAAAAAAAACCCAACTCCAAATGAATTTTTAAAACACGAAACATAAAACCTGGAACTATTAGAAGAAATCGTGCCCCAAGCAAAAGATAGGTATCACTTACTTTCTCTAAAATAAGATACCAGAAATCCAGGCAACGAAAGCAAATACAAGTCATACAATGTCAAACTAGTATGTTTCTGCAATGAAAGCAAATAGTCATCAGAACACGAGAAATGGCAGAAAATGTTTGCACACTGTTCACCCGATAAAGTCTTCTCTAGTAAATAATGTCCAGGACATTGAGGAATTGAAAAGAAACCCAACAAGAGAAAAATAAATGATCCAATTAAAACATGGGCAAATACTCTCAATAGACATTTCTTCAAAGAAAAATACATAATTGGCCAACAAATAAATAAGAAATATTTGGTATCATTATGCATCAGGAAAATGCAAATCAAACCCACAATGAGCCATTATTTCACCGCAGTGAGAACGATTATTGCCAAAAGCACAGAAAAATAAACAACACTTCAAAGATATGGAGAAAAATGTGTGTGTGTGGATTTTTATGCATGGATATAATATTCTTTGACCATACCCATGTCCTGTTATTATTCCCTCTTGACTTTCATATCCTTTCTTTCCTTCCCTCTGACTTCCACATGAGAGAAGGTGTGATGTTTGTCTTTCTGAGTCAGACTTCTTTACTTAACATAATGATCTCCAGTTCTATTTTCTTTCTGAACTCTTGACCTATTGCATTTTTCTTATTCTGATATAATATCTTTCTGACTTTCGGTTTATTCCCTTTTGACTCACGAGTTGTTCTTTATGTCTGAATTTGTGGGTATTTTCTAGATCTTTTAGCCTTACTGGTGCCTAAATTAATTCCACTGTGATCAGGTAAAGTTGTGTATTGTTTTCATACATTTAGATTTATTATATAGCTCAGTATTTTAAGAACTATCGCATGATCAATCACGGTAAATCATGAATGCACTGCAGGAACTTTAAACAAAAGTATGATGGGTGTTATGTTTTGTGAATATGCAGTGGATATCTGTACGTGGCTGCTGTTCAAATATCCTGTCTCTACTGAATTTCTGTTGACTTTTCTGTGAAGTGCTGAAAGATACTAAAATCATCTACTAGGAATGTAAAATTGACCATCACTTGATTCTTACAACTTGTTCTCAGTGCTTATCCGTATAGATTAGGTCCATGTGTTTTACATGCCTTCAATGTTTCAGTGCTTTATGAATTGCTGAGAAATGGGTGTTAGTTTCCTACCTTGATTATAAAATTGTGCATTTCTTCGATTAGTCTTAGTAATGTTTGCTTTGTGTAGTTAAATTTCCTGTTATTATTAGCATACAGATTTGATATTGTTATCTCTTCTCTAAAAAGTGACTCGTGTTTTGGTTGGTCCTGGGGCTTGAACTCTGGACCTGAGCTCTTCAGGTCAAGGCTAGCACTCTACCACTTGAGCCTCCGCACCACTTCCAGTTTTCTGGTGGTTAATAGGAGATAAGAGTCTCACGGACTTTCCTACCCAGGTTGGCTTTGAACTGTGATCCTCAGATCTCAGCTGCCTGGGTAGCTAGGATTACAGGCCTGAGCCACCAGTGCCCAGCTAGATCTAAAAATTTAAAAATCCTTAGATTCCCTCTTTCTTGGTCACCATGGTATTTTGTTGTATAGTTGACCTCTGCTTTACACTTTCATATTGTCTTATTAAGGGCCCATTAGAAATCCCTGCAGATAGGGAAGTCATTTAGGCCTTAACTGGTCTTTTCCGAATGCACCCAGATATTTATCAATTCAAATGATTTTCATATGTTCTTGGAAAATCTCATTTCCCCTTTCATATCATTCATATCACTTCATCTCAAGGAATTCCGCTGCGCAATTCCAACATCCCTTATGGAAAATATCTGAAAATATCTACTGACAATGAATTCTTGTTTTCCCTGATATGAAAATACCACTTGAGAAAAGATACCTGGGGAGGACTAGAAGCTTCTCGCCTCTCAGTTCCTTTCTTTTCTTCTCTTCTCTCCTCCCCTTTCCTCCCCCCACCCCGCCCCTTCTCATTGTTCCTTAGTTTTCTGGTCTCCACTGTTTATGATGAGAACAGCTTAGTTACTGAAGTTGTTTCTCTCTTGCTTTTTATGTTACTTATCTTTCACATTTTTCTCTTAATTTTTGCTTTTCAAACATTCATTTGACGTATCTATACATACTTTTCTTTGAATGTTTTCTATTTGAGGTTCGTTGAAATTCTTGAATCAGTTAACTTCATGTTTCACCAAGTTTGAGATGGTTTTGGTTATTCAGTGTTAAAATGTTCTCTTCTGTCTAGTCTTCTAGAAATTCGAAGATATTTATATTAACACTCTTGTATTTGGCTCTAAGTGTCTGTGGCTCATTAATTTTATGTTCATTTGCTTGCTTGCTTATTTATTTTACTGGGAATTGATCCCAGCCCTCACACGTGGCAGGCGGGCACTCTAGCTTGAGCCGTGTACACCCAGGCTGTTTGTCTTAACTTCATTTTCAAGATAAGGTCTAGTGCTTTGCCTACGTCTCTCCCTTACAGTCCTCCTACCTCTGTGGCATGTCCAGCCACATGGAGTGCCCTGCTAATTCTAAAGCGGTATTTGTGTATCTTCTTAATGTCTACTGATTTACCTTTACTACTTCCTTTTTTTGTTTTGTTTTGTTTTGTTTTTTGTTTTTTGGCCAGTCCTAGGCGGTGAACTCAGGGCCTGAGCACTGTCCCTGGCTTCTTTTTGCTCAAGGCTAGCACTCTGCCACTTGAGCCACAGCACCACTTCTGGCCATTTTCTGTATGTGTGGTGCTGAGGAATTGAACCCAGGGCCTCATGTATACGAGGCAAGCACTCTACCACTAGGCCATATTCCCAGCCCCTTTTACTACTTCCTTTAGCATCTCCTTCCTGCTATTGAACCCAGGCAGTGAGGTCTTTATTTTATAGCTCATAATTTTGTAAATCTCTGTCCTAGATTATATATATATATATACATATATATACATATAATACACATTTTTGTTTTACATTTTTCTGATAATATTTTCTGCCTTATAATACAAATATGTCTCCCTTTCCCATTAAGTTTTGGTAGAATTGTATTTTGTAAGTGCTCTTTCTGATAACTTAAGCATTGCACAGGTATTAGAGCTTTCATCCTTTATTTCCCTTGATAATCTGTCAGCTTTTCATAGTTCGTTCTTTTCATTTCAGTTTAAATTGGGGTTGCATTGTTGTAAGGTGAGAAAAGTGGAGAAGCCAAATTTTGAGAGGTGGAATCTTGGAGTCTTCATGAAAACACCGAGAACAGCACCCTGTGTCTCCTTGGGACGCCAGTGAGGTCTCTGGATTTGGGGGGTGGTTTTTGTTTTGTTCACTTGGTGGTACTGTGGTACTGGGGTTTGCTGTTTGGTTTGTTTGGTGGTACTGGGGCACTGGGGTTTGTCCTCTGGACCTTGTCACAGCTTGCAGGGTGACATTCTATTTCCTGAGCCATGCTTCCAGCCCCGGTTTCCTTCCAAGCTAGAAACGAGCCCGGTTTCATTCAGACTCCGTACCCGCCTTGGGCTTCTGAGGGCTGAAATCATCATTCCTGTGTCTGCAGTTCTGTGTGTTGCCTGGATTCTGGGCTGGGTCTGCCCCGCCCAAGGGTCTACTTGAGACACTACGGGGGCAGGCACGGAGGAAACTGCTAGACCTCTGTCTCAGACTCTCTCTTGCTCATGTTTTTTGCGTCTCATTCTTCGTCAGTGGCCAATTCCTTGTTCTTCCCTTACATCTCGGTCCAGCTGCCGGCTGTTTACCTGTCCTGATTGTGACACGTGACTATTTACAGGTATTCAGACTGACATAAACGAATATGATCAATCTCTCCATTTTTTGGTTATGCCTTCCTTTTGTCCTTTGGACCTCGAGTAACATTTTATTGTTTTGTTCATGAACAGATTTGTTTTGTGTTTTGCTTGCATTTATATATATATTTATTATCTTTAAGTAGTTATTCAAAGGAGTTGCCATTCAACAAAGCAATTTATGATTAAGTGCATCTTCATCAATGTCACCCTTTCACCATTAATTTCCTCCATCCCTCCCACCCCTGTCCCTTCCCTCAATGTTCTCAATTTCAGAGGATATGCATTAAATTTATAACTGTACTTCATGAACAGATTTTTACATCCTAAGGTTTTGTTCCATTTGTTTTGACACAGAAACTATGGAAATGTTTTACTAATCCTAATAACAACATTGAAATACTCAAGTCAACTAGCAATACTATCGGTTATTTTTCTTTTCCATTTTATTTATTTTTCTTGTCTTACCCCATCCGATTGGAGTGCTCTTGACTCATTCCAAACCTTGGAAACAAAAAGCCAAGACAATTATTCTGAAGAATGATGCTTACTGAAAACGTCGGTAGATGGCCTATATTTAGCTACGAACTATCTCTTCTACACATAGTTTCTCAGAGCTGTTATTAAGAACAGAGTTATTTTTAATGTACTTTAATGCAAGTACTCCAGTAATTATGTGGGGTTTTTGGAGTGAATTATAGCATGTGGCATTAAGGCATCTTTTGGCTTCTAAGAAAATCCAAGCTGGTCATGAGTAACTTTCAGTGGGTAACTCTATTTGAACTGTTAATCTTTTGAAGATTTTTTTCTAAATCTATGCTCATGAATTATATTGACCTATAATTTTCCTTCCTTCTGATGATCTTGCCTGGCTTGGAGTCAAGATTAGATCCATGACATAAAATGAGTGCTTGCATTTTTTATTGTCTAGAAAATTCTTTATGAATTGGAATGATCTGCTCATGGACTGCTTGGTAAAAATCACCCATAAAACCATCCATGCCTATGTTTTAAAAATTGAAAATTTATCATGGAGGGCCTTTAAAATACGGATCCCATTTCTTCAGTGATTATAGGATCTGTTTAGGTTTGCTCTTTCCTTTTTGGGTCACTTTATTTGAAGTTACAATTTTCAAGGAATGTCTCCAGTGTAAGTTTTCTCACTTATCGGAACAAATCTGTTTGTAAAGCTCTCTTATCGTCAATGTCTTTCCTGTGAAATGTATCACGCATTCAAAATTGTAGGCACAAAATGCAAAGGACGCGAAGACGAATCCTCCCTGGGAGCCGTGAGTGGAGGAGAGCCAGCAATCCCCCAGCAGCCCCCGGGTCCTCCCACCGCCTTGTGTGCGACCCCTCTCCCCGCCCACACGCTTGCCCTGAACGTGGACACGTCATATACAAAGGCTCAGGATGGCCTTCGGGTGCCTGACCTGGGCCGGCTCACATCTGCATCTGGTGACCGGCATCCCCGTGAGGGGTTTCTTCGCTACCCTTGAGGACGCCGTGGCCTCCTCTGCCTCCCTCCTGGGGCCTCCTCTGCCTCCCCGCTCAGGTCTCCGAGGTCCCAGGCCCGAGGTCGGCCTTCCGAAACACTGACCTTCGGTGTCCCGGAGCACACTCTCTGGGTTCCTCCAGAAAGAGTTCCTAGGAGGCCGTCTCTGAGGTAGGAGCCCGCCCATCCGAAGGGGAGGCTACACCATTTCCGCACGTATCAAGGGTGTGTTTGGGGGAAGCACTTCTGGTCGGAAACCATTTGCCTTCCAACAGTGGAGGTGTTGCCGCATCGGCATGAGTTCTGCCTTCTCACCGCGAGCTCTGGGAACCATCGCATGCATTGGAGCAGCTTGCCCACGTTCCTACGGGGGGGGGGGGTGTCCCAGGGGTTTCCCTGTCCTCCCGGCCGGCCTTTTCTCTGCATTCCGTGTGCTTCCCCGGCCTCCGTGCACTGTGGTTGAGGTCCCGGGGTGCTGGGGGCCCTGGCTCGTCCACCTGCCGGCCGCCCGCGGTTCTCCCCGCCTCCGCTCCGCACGGCTTCCTGTGGCCTCTGATAGTTGGGGTTGGCACCTTCCGGGCTAGTCTTCTTCTTGTCCTTTACCTGTCACCCTCTCCTCCTCTCCCCCGCCATCTTCTGCAGGGCGACCTCGCCGTGAGATTGTTTCCTGGTCATTGTCCTCATTCCCGTGGGTCTCTTCATTTGGGATGCCATGGCTTTAATTTCCAAAACCTGTTTCTTTTACTGTCTCTGGATGATCCTCTTATTTTCTGGGTTATTTCCTGCTCTTGGTTTATTGTTGCAGTCGTTTTCCTGTCTCCAGAGCACGAGGTGACTTTGGGGGACGCGTCTTTCGTCTGTCCAGCCCCTCCTCTGGCTGGCGTTGATGGAGGAGCGGCGGTCACACCCACGGCCGGAGAGCAGGGATGCACACTGGGTTTGGGAGCTCTTTGCATGTGGGGAACACCCCCCCAGCTTTTGCTTGCACCCCTTGGTGAGCATTGATTGGAAAGCCACCTCATGCCCTGTCTTCAAGTCTTTCCTCTGGAGCTCTTCAGACTCTACAGAAAATGTCTCCTTCCCGGGGGAAGCTGGGCCTGGCACCGTAGGTCAGAGGCTGCTGTCCAGGCTCCGGAAGCTGTAGGCGAGGATCTGTGAGGTGGGCATTCTTGGAGGGAAGGAGGGAGGGGGGAGGGAGAGAGGGGGGGAGAAGGGAGGGAAAGAGATGTCCAGGGCTGCCAGGTCCTTGGCTTCTTTAAGTTTTGTTTTGTTCATACCTTTCCTCCTCCTTCTTTCCTTCCCTCCTCCCTCCCTCCCTTCCTTTCCATCTCCCTCCCTCCCTTCTTCTCCTTCCCTCCTTTCTCTCCTCCCTTCTTTCCCTTCCTCCTTTTTCCTTTCCATCCCCCGTCCCTCCCTTTCTTCTTCCTGTCCCCTCCTTCTTCCCTCTCTCCTTTCTCCTCCCCCTCTCCTTCCTCTCCCTCCCTCCTTCCCTTTCTCATTCCCTCGGTGCTTTCGGGTGCTGTAAGATGACTCAGTTTCATTCTCAGAATTCCTGGTTGTGGCTTAGGACTCCAATTTTCTGTTTGTTTCACTCCCTTAGCTAATGTTCCCTTTCCTGTTTCTCAGGTTCCATGGTTCTGTTTCTTTCCTTTCTGATCCTAGGGGAACGAGGACAGGCGCGCTGACAGCGGTGAAGCGCCCCGTTCCCTTGCCAGGGCTCCGTCAGGTGAGGGGGGGCAACGCCACGGCAGGCAGAGGGCTGAGGAGCGCCCGGCCCAGGGCAGCGGGCCAGGTCCCCAGTCCTGGGGAGCGCTGGTCCTGGGGGGGGGGGCAGGCCGCGGTGGCACTGCACAGGTGCCGTCCGGGGTCAGCACCGGCTGTGCTCCTGTCCAGGGGGTCAGCACTGGCTGTGCTCCAGTCCAGGGGGTCAGCACTGCGTGTGTGGCCATCCAGGGGGTCAGCACTGGCTGTGCTCCCGTCCAGGGGGTCAGCACTGGCTGTGCTCCCGTCCAGGGGGTCAGCACTGGCTGTGCTCCCGTCCAGGGGGTCAGCACTGGCTGTGCTCCCGTCCAGGGGGTCAGCACTGGCTGTGCTCCCGTCCAGGGGGTCAGCACTGGCTGTGCTCCCGTCCAGGGGGTCAGCACTGGCTGTGCTCCCGTCCAGGGGGTCAGCATGCGTGTGCGGCTGTCCAGGGGGTCAGCACTGGCTGTGCTCCCGTCCAGGGGCTCAGCATGCGTGTGCGGCTGTCCGGGAGGCCAGCGGGGCTGAGCACTCTTCAGAGGGCGGGGCTGCTCTTCCAGCTGTGACAATGGACCCCTGATCTCCCGGGCAGCTCCGTGGGCCTCCTGTGGCCCCTGCTTGGTCTCCGGACCGGGAAGTTCATCTCCTGTCACCTTCCCTGCGGGTGGCTTTCAGGGAGCCTTCCCCCCCTCACCCAGGCCGCCTCTGCGTGGGTTCTCGGTTCTCTGGGCACCCACCCTCCGCCCCAGCGTGGTGGGCTGTGGGTGCCAGGTTTCCCAACCCTTACAGCGTGAGCAGTGGATCTTCCCTCTTGGATTGGAATGTATGCCCCCAGATAAAGCCATTGGGGGGGGGGGGCTCTCAGGGAAAGGGCTCCATCATGGTGGGGCCCTCTCCGGAGGGCGGCAGGCAGGTTCGGGGTGTGCCTAGAGTGTTTAGACACACATGCACCTCCGCTGGGGATCTTACTCAGAAGTTGGGGATTCGTGGGTTGCGATGGAAGAGAATACAGTGCGATCCTGTACCCTTTACCCTACTTTCCTCAGTGCCCAAACCTGGAAAGCTGTCGCCGGCTCAGCCCACTGGTCTGATTCAGGTTTTTGCCGGTGTCGCTTGTTCTCCGCGTGCATTCTGCGTCCGGCTCTGGGTGGCCTTTTGCCCTTCGTGGAGTCACGTGGCCAGCCTGCCTGCCGGGACATCGAGCAGTTCAGGGTCTCAGAGACTCAGTCCTTGCCTTTCCCCGCCCCGCCCACCGCCCGTCCCCCCTCCCTTCCACCCACCGACTCTGCACTTCGGGAACGCTGTCCTTGTCCTCTCCCAACTCTGCAGAGAGTCTCCGCAGCCCTCCCAGAGGGTTCGCTTCCGAGGCTGCGGAGGGCGGGCTCTGCGGTGTGGAGGACGCACCCTCTGCGTGAGCGCCACCTCTGACTCGCCCTTCTGCCATAGCGTGATGTTCACAAAAGATATCCCGCCTCGAGGCACGATTGCGTTCGCCTGGCGGTGCGCTGAGATTTGATTTATGGTCGCCTGCAGACTCATTTCCACGAGTTCTCGGTGTCTTCTTAGAAAAGGAAAACATCCTGCAATTTTGAGATACAGGGATCTACAGTCTGTGTTCTTGCTTATTCTATCTATTATGTTGTTTCAATATTTTATATGCTAAAAGTGTTCTGGTGTTGCGATTTTCCTGAGGAAGCTCCGTGGCAATCTTGCAGAATATTCATGGGTTCATTTGCTTCTGGAAGTGCTGTTGATGTTTCTCTTAGGCAAGGTGGCCCCAGGTCATGTGGCGTGCACACACACAGTGGGCCTGTATCGTATTTTGTGCACACAGTGGGCCTGTATTGTGTGGTGTGCACATGGTGAACCCTGTCATGTTGTATGGACACGGTGGACCCGTGTCGCGTTCTGTGCACGCGGTGGACCCGTGTCGTGTTCCCTGCGCAGGAGAGATTCTCCCGAGGGATCTGGCTTTGTTCATCGTGAAGTGACCCTCTCTGCTTTTGACCTGACTGCACCAACAGATCTTCCTCTCCCATTTATTCCCAAGACGTTGTGCTTCTCTTGGATTTCCCAAGGTGTTTTCTTATCTTGTAGATATGCCTCGTGTTTAGCATGTACACTTTTAAAATACTGACATTTGTATAATGAGTTGCATCTGAGTATTTCCTAGGCATGCAGTTTATGCTGGGGGAGTCTTTCCTGCCATGCCAGTTGATTCTCTCTCTCTCTCCCTCTCTCTTTGTGTGTGTATCTCTCTCCTTCTCCCTCTCTCTTTCCTGAAGGAAGAGCAGAGATAAAGCTTGAGCAGACCCTGATGGTGGGATCTTGGAGGGAAAGGTGACGGATGGAGCACACACCTGCAGGACAGTCCTCCCTTCTCCTAGGGAGCACGGCTGGGGAAATCCTTCTTTGCTGTCCCCATCATCTCTGATCTCTTTCTTGGTCACCTAGTGGCCCAAATTAACTGCGAACCAGAGGGCGGCAAGCCTGAGGGACGAGTCTATGGTGTCTGGGGGCACTGCCTACGCCCTTACCCCAGAGACGGTGCTGATCATCTCGCTGTCAGAACAGCACCGCCATTCATCTGTTAGCTGCTGTGTGGGCGTCTCCAGCGCCTGCCGGGCCCCTGCACTGAGACGTGGGGGCCGCTGCCCGCTCCGTGTCCTCGCCTTGCCCGCCTCCCTGCGGCTTAGTTCTGTGGGCCCCCCACCCCCCACCCCACGTCAGCCCCGCACATGGTCGCCCGTGCCACCGTCGGCGTCCTCGTGGTGTGATTTCCCAGGCCCTGTCAGAAGGCGTCCTCGTGTGATTTCCCAGGCCCTGTCAGAAGCTCGCCATCTGTTCGTCTGCTGCGGCTTTCCTGGGAAGCCCTCGGCTGCCGTCCTTCTGTCTCCTCATGAGCTCTTCAGGGAGCGGACGGGAGAGCCACACGGGAGGGAGACGCGGTCGCCCCGGTCAGCGGCCTCTGCTTCTGACGCGTGGGCCCCACCCCGGCCGACGCCGTCCTGGCAGACCCCAGCGGGGACGCTCTGCCGTGGCGCCCTCCGCTCCGGGGCCGCGCGGAGCCTCCCGTCTGTCCAGCGGCGGCCGCCCGTGCTTCTGGGGGGCCGCCCGGCATGGCCTCTCCCGCCACGGGCCCGCGGGAGGCACGGGAGGAGGTGAGCACCGGTGCTGGGGGCTCAAGGGGCGGCAGGAGGTGGGCCGGGGGAGGGCGGGCCGAGACACGGGGGGCCCGGCGGGCTCGAGAGCATCGGCTGCCGCCCGTCCGGGCTGGGGGCCAGCAGGGCAGGCTCAGGCGGAGGAGCGTCAGCTCTGACGGGGGCTGGAAGACCCCGCTGGCTGTCACGGGGCCTTCGCTTCCGAGAAAACCGACGCTGGGTGGAGGGGGGACTCTGGCTGGGCCAAGACTGAGGTGGGGTGGGGGCGGACTCGCTGTCAGATGTCTAGGAAGACGGCTCCCCAGGACAGAGCCTCCCTCGGGTGAGCAGCACCGGGGACTCTGGCCCTAGGCTAGAGTGTGGGCCGTGGCCCAGACACCGTGGACAGGGTGCCCGGGGCGGGGCCCGCCAGGAAGGGAGGGTTCTCGGGGAGTCGCGTCTCCTCAGCCAGGAGGGGAGGGTTTTCAGGAGATGTGGACACAGCCGGGAGGGCTGAGTTCTCGGGGAGACGTTTAGTCCACACAGATGACCGTGGGGAGCCTTGGATGTTGGCTGGTGTGGAATCATAAAATGCGCCATTTGCCTTTATTTTCCTGTAACCTTGGGCATCGCGCAGCGCTGAGCAGCTTGCCGGCAATGTCGCTGCGCGTCCGCGGAGCGTCTGGCCCGGGCTCTCCATCGCCGCGCTGCGCTGGGGGTTCTGGGGGGCGAGGACCGGGGACGGGGTGCAGCAGCGCTCGCTCGCACCCTCTGTGCCCGAGGCCGGTCCTGCGGGGTCCACCGGGGCGCTGGGCGTGGCGCTGACTTGCTCCGCCCCCCCAGCAGCGCTCGTGGCCCCTGTGCAGCGAGGAGCAGCCCCGCCCCCCCCCAGCGGCGCTCCCCACCCCGCCCCTGTGCAGCGAGGAGGCCCCCGCAGTGAGCGCAGCTCCAGTGGGGAGCCGCTGCGAGGCTTCCCCGTCCCGGGGGTCCCCACCGCCCGGGCGCTGAAGAGCAGAACGGGGCTTTGGGCAAAGCTCCACCTGGGCCCCAGTGCCCGAGGAGAAACAGAAGGACAGAGGGAAGGGCCAGGTCCAGTCCCGCGCGGGGCCGCCTGGGAGGCGGAGGTGGGAGGATGGTGGGAAGGCAGGACTGCGAGGCCAGCCTGGGTCACTGTGACACCCCGTGTCCCGTGGGATCAGGGGTTCGCCCCAGGGACCTCGGTTACCGGAACCACCTCTGTGCAGACCCCGTCTCCCAATCGTCCCAGGGTGGGGGCGGGGGCAGGGCGGAGGCGGGTGCCTGGGGTGTCCCCTGAGCCAGGGGACAGCTGCGGACTCCGGGGCGGAGCCGCGAGGCCCGGGGAGGGCGGAATCCCGCGGGGATGGGGACCGCGCGGAGGCGCCGGCCTCGCTCTCTCCGCACACCGTGTTCCAGCAGGCACGGGCATCGCCCCGGGGCCGGTGCTGCTGAGCCGGTCTCGACCTCGCTCCCCGTCGCAGTCCGCTGAGCGAACGCCCCATCGTTCCTAGAGAGCCCCAGAGAGAGCCGCCAGAGCACCCGCTGCCCCCCGAAACCGCCACACCCGGCCTCGAGTTTTAAGTTTACAAATTGGGCGCAGGAAATGCCAAAGAGCAGCATGGAAACAAAAATGTTCTAATAACATCCCGTAAAAACAGCTACTTAAAAGAGCAGCTTGCTCATTTCTGCCATTTAGCTCCTATGTTTCACGGGAAGGTTGCCCCCGCAGGCGAGGACCCAGCAGAGAAAACGGGGGAGCAGCGTGGGTGGCCAGGCAGGGCCCCCCTCCTACAGCCCCAACCCAGGGGGCTCCTCTGGGACTGGGCTGGCCCCGAGCCAGGGCCCCCTTCCCCCGAGAGCAGCCCCTGCCGCCGGGCATCTTCCCGTCTCCTCACTGTTCGAGCCCCCGCAGGGACCCGGGCTGAGTGAGCCAATGGGTGGGCGTGCGGTTGGCTGGGCAGGGAAGGAACCGCAGGCCGGAGCAAACAGACGAAAGCCACCGACCTGCATAGAAGGAGCACGGTGCCCACAGGAGCCTCCAAACGCGCTTTGGTGTTTCCGGAACTCAGGGGACAAAACACACTTTGCGGAATGGGAACCTAAACACCGGCTGGCAAGAGGACGCCCACGCACAGCGGCGGACACACCTGTCACCCCGGCCACTCGGGAGGCTGAGGTCTGAGGGTCACGGTTCAAAGCCAGCCCGTGATACACTGTAACAGTCGGTTACACTGTCATCTCTGGTTAACCAGCAGAAAGCTGAACACAGCTCTGTAGCGCACGCGGGAGAGGGCCACCCTCGACAGAAAAACGCGGAGTGCGACAAAGGCCCAGAGCCCAAGCCCCGTTACCAGCACGACACACGCACGTGCAAGCACACGCAAGCACACTCCCCCAGAGCAAGAGACCAGATTGCTTTCAAGAGAAAGGACCTGTGAGGAGGAAGAGGGTGACGGTGTCCCCTCCCCCACCCCTGTGCCGTGGGCAGTGTCCACGGTGTCCCCTCCCCCACCCCTGTGCCGTGGGCAGTGTCCACGGTGCCCACCGTGCTGCCCTCCACCCCTGTGTGTGGACTGGGCAGTGTCCACGGTGTCTCCTCCCCCACCCCTGTGCCGTGGGCAGTGTCCACGGTGTCCCCTCCCCCACCCCTGTGCCGTGGGCAGTGTCCACGGTGTCCCCTCCCCCACCCCTGTGCCGTGGGCAGTGTCCACGGTGTCCCCTCCCCCACCCCTGTGCCGTGGGCAGTGTCCACGGTGCCCACCGTGCTGCCCTCCACCCCTGTGTGTGGACTGGGCAGTGTTCACAGTGCTCCCAGTGCTGCCCTCCACCCCCCGTGTGTGGACTGGGCAGTGTCCACGGTGCTCCCAGCGCTGCCCTCCACCCCCCGTGTGTGGACTGGGCAGTGTCCACGGTGCTCCCAGCGCTGCCCTCTGCCCCCTGTGCTGTGGACTGGGCAGTGTCCACGGTGCTCCCAGCGCTGCCCTCCGCCCCCGTGTGTGGACTGGGCAGTGTCCACGGTGCTCCCAGCGCTGCCCTCCACCCCCCGTGTGTGGACTGGGCAGTGTCCACGGTGCTCCCAGCGCTGCCCTCCACCCCCCGTGTGTGGACTGGGCAGTGTCCACGGTGCTCCCAGCGCTGCCCTCTGCCCCCTGTGCTGTGGGCTGGGCAGTGTCCACGGTGTCCCCTCCCCAACCCCTGTGCCGTGGGCAGTGTCCACGGTGTCTCCTCCCCAACCCCTGTGCCATGGGCAGTGTCCACGGTGCTCCCAGCGCTGCCCTCCGCCCCCCGTGTGTGGACTGGGCAGTGTCCACGGTGCTCCCAGCGCTGCCCTCCGCCCCCTGTGCCGTAGGCCGGGCAGTGTCCACACTGCTCTGAAGCCCACAGGAGACTCGGGGTGTGAATCCCCCCCCCCCGAGCGTTGGCTCTGCCCGCCAGCGCCCCCGTGCCCTGCAGCCCTCGTGTGCCTTGCTCTCGTGCCGCCCGTGGACTCACGCCCGTGGTGGAAGGCGGGGGGACCGTGAGCGGCTGGCCGCACCCAGTTTCCGGGTCTTGAACCGGGTGGTTTCCTCCGTGTCCCCCCGCACCCCGGGGCCAGGCGCCGGCCCTCGTTTGGAAGCTGTGTTTTTGAAGAGTCCAGGGAGTGACGGTGAGGGCACCGATGGGCGCGGGTCTCGAGTCCACGGCCGCTGTCTCGTGAAGACGGTGATGTTCGGAACTTCCGAAGAGTCCGCCCGCAGCCGGCGCATCCCTCCTCACCGGCTGTCGAGGCGCTCCTTTCGTGGTTGCCTGACGGATGCCACGATGAATATAGGATGCCCGGCTCCATGCGCTCTGACTTCATAGCCTCCCAGGGACGAGCCCTCGGCGGCATTGTTAGGTGAGTAGACATGAAAGGCCCGCGGATTCCAGCCTCCCTGCCCAGGGCCCGCGGGCCCCCCGGACGCCGCTTCTGACCCGCCCGCCAGGCAGGCAGGAGAGCCCCGCGGCCCCACCGGGGCCGACCGGGGACTGTGGTTCTTTTTAATCTTTGCCAACTTGCTAAACAGATCAAGGTACCGCTCCCTTTGTGGCTTGAATTTGCATGTCTTTGATTACCTTTGCGTTTGAACATCTTCGTGGAGGTTTATTGGTCACTTATGTAAATAACTCCTGGACGTTTATGAAGCCATTTCAAATGCCCAGCTGCCTCCTGCAGTCAAAGTCAGAGGCCTGGGCTCGGATGACAAGGCCGGGGGAGGTGGTCCTGGTGCCTGGAAGCCCCCGGGGGAAGCCCTGTGACCAGCGGCAGGACGCTCCTGCTTCCTGCTCAGCCCCTCAGTGTTAGGGAGCCGTCCCCCCTTCTGGAGACACAATCCTGGGGTGTCCTCGGTGTTAGGGAGCCGTCCCCCTTCTAGGGAGACAGTCCTGGGGTGTCCTCGGTGTTAGGGAGCCGTCCCCCTCCTGGAGGCACAGTCCTGGGGTGCCCTCTGTTAGGGAGCTGTCCCCCTTCTAGGGAGACAGTCCTGGGATGTCCTCTGTGTTAGGGCGCCGTCCCCCCTTCTGGAGGCACAGTCCTGGGGTGTCCTCTGTGTTAGGGAGCCGTCCCCCTCCTGGAGGCACAGTCCTGGGGTGTCCTCTGTGTTACGGAGCCATCCCCCCTTCTCGGGGCACAGTCCTGGGGTGTCCTCTGTGTTAGGGAGCCGTCCCCCTTCTAGGGAGACAGTCCTGGGGTGTCCTCGGTGTTAGGGAGCTGCCCCCTTCTAGGGAGACAGTCTTTGTCGTCCTCTGTGTTACGGAGCCATCCCCCCTTCTCGGGGCACAGTCCTAGGACTTCCTCTGGGGGCACACACTTGGGGATGCATGGGACGACTTCTAAGGCCTCCCTCCAGGATATCTGCCTTTCAACAGAGAGCAAGGAACCCCGCTCCAGGCTGAAGCTTTAGAGACGTCCCAGAGAAGGAGGGGGCTTCGCGCGGGAGCCCTGACATCGAAACCAGCTACCAACAAACAGGGTGGTACCGCTTAGCTGTGCTTTCCCACAACGTTTCCACCCTTCTCCACCACCAGAGGGCTCGTCTGGGGAGTGGGGAAGGGAGACGCATGGCCCATCCTGGCGTGTTTGGCACATGGAGGGACCTATAAGTGAATCCTGTCCCCTTCTCGGGGGTGTTCTGGTCTGGGCCTGGGCCTCCCTGGGTCTCGGGACACAGCCTGACTGCCACAGCCCCGGCTTTCCCCTTCTCTCCCAAACTTGCTCTCACCAAGGACCTCGGCCACCTCCAAGGTCACCTCCGCCAAGGTCACCCCCAGGGAACGCAGCCCATCCGGAGCGGGGTCTGCCTCACCTCCCTCCGCGCTCTATGAGTGGAATCACTCCATTTTATGTGTTTTATTTTTTTGATTAGTCACGTGGAGCTCATTAAATGGAAGACAGAGTTTTTCATTACATGTGTAGAGGAATATTGGATTATTAATTTCAAAATTAAAAAATAATAATCCCAGTTATGAAATGCACTGTCTGTTCATAAAACTCATCACGTGGCTGAGAACAGACTTTCTGGCAGCGGGGCCTGGGGCACACACGGGGCCTGCCTCTCACCCTTGACCCCAGCGGCCCTGAGACCACAGAGGCCCCGCGGCACACAGACCCAGAGAGTCACCTCTGCGGGCCCCAGGGATGCTTCCTAGGGCAGGAGGCCATGAGCAGGGCCTTCCTTTGTCCTCACCCCCCCCACCCACCCCAGCACCACGTTCTGCAGGTGCTGCATGTTTGGAAGGCCATCGTCTGCTCTGATGATTGGAGATCCAGTCCCCTCGCACGCTCTTGTCCCACCACGGCACGCATCTGCCGCCCGAGGGACACCGGACTGGCCTCGGCGGGCGCCCCGGTTGAGTAAGGGCGGAGCAGCACCTGTCTGCTCTCAGTGTCACGGGGCCATGGAAAGGGCTGGAACGCCCAGTTTGTCCTTGTGTTCTGGGTCTCTACTTCAGGACCAAGGACAGAGCATGGTCGGGGCAGCGGGCGGGGGGGGGAGGGGGGTGACCTGGAGGAAACAGGCAGGCATGGCGGCTGCAGGCCCCCACCTTCTGTAGCAGAAGTGGCCCTCCACAAGCAGGCCGCCCCGGAAGCTCTCTCCAGATGGCTAGTCTCAAAGCTTTGGGGAGGCGTGGAGGGCCAGTACCTAGCATGGACAGTTAATTAGGGCCGGGAGCCGGTCTAGCTAATTATTTGCAAGCATTGGAGAGCAATGTCTTCCAGAACGAAAGTGCTGGGTATGGATTTTCTGTAACTGCACGGTGGCAGGCCTTCCTGCGCAGAGCTGAAGGTGAGCCGTTTATAGGAGACTTGCCTGGCGGCTGGGAGCGTGCGCGGTCCCCCTCCAGAGCGCCGCCAGAGGAGAGGCGTCTTCTCCATCGCCCTGCCTCCCTGCTTCATTTAACAGCCTAAATGGCCAGTGTCAATTAGCTGTGCTTAGCAGCTTTGCAGCTACAATGGGAGTCCTGACCTGCAGCTTGCAATGATGGGGGTGGCGGGGGAGGTGGATCAGTGGTGAGGGGGAGGGAGATGGGGGTGGTGGGGGGTGGGGGGGAGATGGGGGGGTGGGAGATGGGGGTGGGGGGAGGTGGGGATGGCGGGGGTGGGGGTGGAGAGGGAGATGGTAGTGGGAGGTGGGGGTGGGGGTGGTCGGGGGTTGGGGGAAGGTGGGGGTGGCAGGTGAGGGTGGCAGGGGGTGGGGGTGGCGGGGGATGGGGGTGGGGAGGTGGAGGTGTCAGGGGGCTGGGGGGTGGGGGAAGGTGGGGGTGGCAGATGGGGGTGGCAGGGGGTGGGGGTGGCGGGGAGTGGGGGGATGGGGCGGTGGAGGTGGCAGGTGGGGTGGCAGGGGGTGGGGGGGTGGGGAGGTGGGGGTGGCAGGTGGGGGTGGCAGGGGGTGGAGGTGGCGGGGGGTGGGGGGGGTGGGGAGGTGGGGGTGGCGGGTCTGAGTTGCAGGGAGGGAGGTGGGGGCGGCGGGGAGGTGGGGAAGGCAGTAGCCGCTGTAGGCTGGGAGGAGGTCTGTGACACCAAAGCTTGGACCCTGGGATCCATGGGGCCACAGGCTGGGTCTCTGCTGGGCAGTGCAAGGCCCCAGGATGGGGGCTCCCCCATTGTTCTCTGACTTTCCCAGGGGCACTCTGCTAGCAGCCCACAGGTGATGCCCAGCAGGGGGTGCCTGGAGAGGCGGGCCTTTCCCTGCTGACACAGTAGATCAGGAGGGCTTCTCTTCTGACCCTGGGACCAGAGTCGGGGGAGAATGATTGGGCCACGGGGAGCTGTCCTTTCTGAACATGCTCAGCTGCTGTCTCCTCCCCGATGGGGCCCCGTTGCTGAGATGGGGCCCCTTCAGGGTCTGCAGCTGCCCACACAGCTGGCAGTGCCTTCCACTGGAGCCAAGTCTCTCAGAAGCTCCTGGCCTTGATGACGCTTCCTGTCCCAGTGTCCAGGGATGGTGGCTTTGGTGTCGGGGGGTAACGGCAGCCCTTCCTGCTCACCCCGTGGAGTTGGAGCTGGCCCAGTTCCCCCATGGAGAAGCAGAAAGAATGCCAGACCAGCCTTGAGTTCTGAAGGTGCCAAGGCCCCACCCAGGCCCGGTCTCATGGGAGAAGAGGCTTCTGCCTTGAACTCCAGACACCAGTAAGTGTCAGTCTTTTCAGAAGCCCCCCAGCTGCCCTGGACATGGCCAGGGCTCTGAGCTGGTTCTGGTGAGACAGTAGCCAGTCTCCTGGGACAATGTCAGGTGGGTGTCCCACCAACACGTTCTTGACTCTAAGCTGATGAGTACTGGCAGAGAGCATGTACTGCCGACAGCCAGCCCCATGCAGAGTCACTGAGGCCTTAGGCAATGGTGCAGAGGTCTCAGGCGACAGTGCAGAGGTCTCAGGCAACGGTGCAGAGGTCTCAGACAGTGCAGAGGTCTCAGGCAACAGTGCAGAGGTCTCAGGCGATGGTGCAGAGGTCTCAGACAGTGCAGAGGTCTCAGGCAACAGTGCAGAGGTCTCAGGCAACGGTGCAGAGGTCTCAGGCGACGGTGCAGAGGTCTCAGGCAATGGTGCAGAGGTCTCAGGTGACAGTGCAGAGGTCTCAGGTGACGGTGCAGAGGTCTCAGGCGACAGTGCAGAGGTCTCAGGAGGTAGCGGGGGAGTCAGGAAGTGACTGGGTTGAGTCAGAGGGGGAAAGGTTGATGCCAGGCCTCGGAGCAATGCCCTGTCTTGGCCCTGGGAAGGGTGAGCCAGGGAGTGGCCAACGCAATGGGTTCCAAGATCCTTACTGCCACTGTGTTACCGAGAGGGCTGGAGTGAAGCCCAGAGGCTACCGTGCTTCTCCTGGGTACGAGGCCATGTCCAAGCTGAGGGGAGCAGGGAAAGGCAAAGCCCCCCTGAGAGGCAGCCCTGGGAAAAGGGGTGGTCCTCGTGCTGGCCGGGAAGTGGAGCTTGGGGGTTAGCCTTGGCTTCTGGAACCTGTAAGAATGGAGACGGTGCCCTGAGCTTGTAGGCAGGTGGTGTGTTCCGCATGGGAGGGCGGAAGTGTCATTCCTGGCTATGCTTAAGCCCACGGAGGCAGCCAGCGAGGTCCATGGCTGCTCACTGACCAACCTTGTATGTGCACATTTTTTCCTCAGTGTGTCTTTTCCCAGCTTGTCTTTCAGTGCTTTCTGAAGAGCAGCTCTTCTAATTTTAACACAGCCTGATACTTATTTTCATTCATGGACAGCTCTATCAGTGTTCTATCTAAATAGCCACAGAGTGATCGTGGTTTTCTACCGTGTTTTCTTACAGTATTTTTATGAGCTTTCATTTTATGTTTGGGTTAAATTATAAGCGGTGTGGTAAATGACATAAGGGCTGTGTGTTGGGTGAGCATGCCCATGCGTGTGTGCGTGTGTGTGCACACACACACATGTGCACACACACATGCACACACACACACACACACACACACACACACACACACACACCCCACCCTGCTGCTGGCACTCTAGGGCCCGGCACTCACTCCCATGTCTTCTATTCTCTGGAAGAGATGAATGCAACTTGCTACCTTGTTTTTCAGAGGGATCTTCCCATGTCACCCAGATAGTTAAATGATTGTCATTTTTGTAGTATCCTTTCTATTAAAAAATTCTGTTATTTGAGACAGGGTCTCTCTCCTGGGTATCCAGGCCTGACCAGATCTTCCTGCCTCTTCCCGTCGAGTGTTTATGGTATCGTTGTGTGGCTCCATCTTAAAATGCTCCAGAGCTCAGGAGGGAGGTGTGAGCTGTTGAGAGAGGGGGAGGGTCTGAATGAGAAGTGAGCCAGCTTCCCTCTGTGGAATTCGGACCGAGGGGCTTCTTCCACATGCGCCTGGGAGGGGCAGGCCTTCTCGTGTCCTTTCTCTTGCGCAGGGAGGCTTTGGATGGGGGGTCCGGTGGGGTGAGCTGGGCTGGGCGCTTCCTTGGGGCCCAGGTCCTCACCTAGGCCACCCCATGCCAATACCCCTGGCCCGTTCACCAGAGCGCAGCTCCACCCACACCAGCCGTCCTCCCCCGATCTTGACTTGCTTCTCGTGGAAGCAAATTCTAGATGGAGAAACGTGGGCCTCACGGTGCTGTGACACTCGTCACCATGTCACCTGCCTGCACGCAGAAGAGAGCTGGCGGCTGGCGCGGTGTGGCGAGGCCCTTTTACACCCCACTCGGGGCTGTGCCGGCAGGGCCTCCTGGTGCCCACACGGGCCCACCATGGTGTCACACCCACGGGGGGAGGGGGGCTCTGTGTAGCTCAAACCCTTGGTGCCCATCGCAAGATCAGAATCAGAGCCTCGGCGGTGTACAGGGCGGGCTGCGCCCACCTTCCAGAGACCCTGTGGGCACCCGAGTCTGCCGATGGAGCTTGCAGGCTTTCAGCGCTGTACTTCATGTTAGTGTGCTGTATCGTATTAACTCTTTCATGGGGTGCCTATTCATCCAGGATCTATTTGTCTCTAGCTAGCTAGCCAGCATCTGTCTGGCATCTTCTTACTATTTTTCTGTTTCCTCCTATTTGATTATCTACTTTTTTTTGTCGGTCCTGGGGCTTGAACTCGGGGCCTGAGCACTGTCCCTGGCTTCTTTTTGCTCAGAGCTAGCACTCTGCCACTTGAGCCACAGCACCACTTCCAGCTTTTTCTGTTTCTGTGGTGCTGGGGAATCGAACCCAGGGCTTCATGCATGCGAGGCAAGCACTCTACCACTAGGCCACATTCCCAGCCCTGATTTTCTACTTTTATACGTGCTTCCCAGGCTTGCCTTTGCCCTGAGGCTCCTCGCTGGCGTCGTGTTGTCGGCAGGCTCCGAAGCCACCCATTGTCCTCTGTGCATGCTTGTCTGTGTCCACCTCTTCTCCCTTTCTGAGGATCGCCCTGCTGTAATGGCCTCCGGCCCTCCTCCCTCCAGGGATGTCACTCCTCCTATCTGCCTGTCCTGTTTTCAAGTCAGGTCCCACTCAGAGGCCCTAAGGGGCGGGACTTCAACCTGGGGAGGAGATGGGGCCCCAACAACCCAGGACAAATGAGAGGGAGTGCTCCGCAGACGCATCCCATCCCGGGATGGGGTGCTCCATACTTCTGGGGGCCCGGGAGAGGCCCCACGGCCCCAGTGTCGCCTGATCCTTCAAGACCTGATGCCGGTTTCATTCCAGGCGTAGAGGGCAGACAGTGTAGGGGAAGGGTTGTGAGTGAGCCTGAGCAGAAGAGACAGGCCAGGACCGGGAGGAGAGGCAGGACCGCGGCAGAGCGGCCTCCGTGGCCTCCGTGGCCTCCGTGGCCTCCGTGGCGAGCCTGTTGCTGCCTGGTGTCCGGCGTTTGCGGAGAGCAGCTGAAAGCCGGCAGTGAGGGGCATCGGCTGTGTCCCCATGCCCACGAGAGATGATTACATTGAATATTAGTGGATAAATGCACTGGAGTATGTTATGGAGCGGAGCCTGCAATCTGTTATTGTTGCCTCGGACGCGCTCGATGGAGTAGGGCAAATGTTTATTTTTCTCTTCAGGAAACACGGTGACGCGTTGAGGAGATGTGGGGGACAGGTAATTGGCCTCAGCCGGGCTGCTGTGTGGAGGGACACAGTCACGTCGTCCCCAGCCCGCGGCCCCGGGTCCGCTGCCCTGCAGGCGGGCGAGGCCCTGTCTGGTAGGAAGGGAAGACCTCAGCTGAGCAGGGCTCTGCCGCTCCCGGAGGGAACCCCTGTGGCCCCCGGATCCATGCTGCCATGAAACCCGCCCCGTGCTCTGCACCGCGAGGGCCGGGACTCGGGGTGGAGCCTGGGGCGGGGCCCCTGCTGGGAGCTGCTCACCCAGGGGCCCAGTGTGGGGCCCCGCGGTCCTTGGACCTGGATCATTATTCCCGGGCCAGGCAGATCACAGCTCCTCACACAATGTCCGGATTAAGGACAAAGCAGCTGCTCACACAATGTCGGGATTAAAGCCTGGCACGGCCAGTTACGGGCAGCCGCCTAATCCAGCGATGACCGCGGACAAAGCTTCTTCTCAGTCCATGGTTCCCACAGAAGAAAAGCCCGTCACGGGCCCCACAATCCTATTGCCAGTCAGAACGCTCCCCGGTCCTGGCGCTCGAGGCTGAGCGCCGCGCGTCCCGTCCAGAAAGGACCTCGCCCACGTGTCCTTCCTGGGAGCCCACACCAGCCCGGGATGGCGGGATCAGGTGCCCCAGGGCACCCCAGAAACCCCACTGTCCAGACATCCCCACAGACCCTGTCCTGGCCCGTCACTGGCTCCAGCCCCGTGCCCAGATCCTACCCAGGTCTCCCAGCCCCTGCTCCGCGGGGAGAACGCGGGGCTGATGGGATTTCCAGTCTGCAGTCCAGGGAGGATCACAGGGATTTGGGTCCAGCCGGACGGCGCCAGGCCTTGGGCAGCTCTCCTGTGACTCCTGTGGGTTCCAGGATTCTGGACTCCTGCATGGGCTAGCTGGGGGGGGGGGGGGGGCGCCTAGCCACTTTACTCTGACAGTTGACCCAAGGCGACGGGAAGGAAGCTTGAGGACCAGCAGGCATGGCTGGAATTTGAGGTTTTCCTCCCCTCACCCCACGTGCCTAAGGCAGTCAGTCCTGTTCCCCCACCCCGCCCTGGCCGGCTTTCCGGGGGTTCAAGAGGCCAGCGAGGCCGGTACCCCCGGGGTGAGGGGCAGGCGGTGTGCTAGGCGCTCCCGAGGGCCCGTCCACGGCAGGCCCGGGTTTGGAAGGGTTTAGTTGGGAGCTGGCTGGTGGGGTTGGCATTATGTCCTCAAAGCCTCCTTCTTGGTGTTGAGCACAGCGGGGTGGGGAGGCCGGGGAGGGGGAGGGGGACTGGAGCTGGAGGGAGGAGGGAGGCCAGCCCCAGGGTTGTGCGGGAGGATTGGGGGCAAGAGGCGTGGGCCCCAGGGAGGACTGGCTCTGCCGGGGACCCGAGGGGCCGGGCACGCCGGCCAGGACGGCACAGGCCACCCTGGGAGCCACGGCGTGAGGCCCAGGCTGCCGCACACCCTGCGGGCGGGCGTGGGAAACCTCCGCCCCTCCACCCCCTCCGCCCCCTCCGCCCGCCTCGCGGCGATCCCTTCTCCACAGCCGCCAGTGCTGACAGAGGCCACGGCCTCTTCGGGATTTGGGGGGGGGGGCTGGATAAAGCGGGGCTCTGGGTTCAGGCGGCTGAGGGCATCGAGCAGCGGCGTGGATCTGCGTCCGGAGGGCAGGAGGCCGTGGGAAGGGAAGGAAGAACCGGCTCTGGGAGTGTGCGGCAGAGCCTGCGCGGGGCAGGGGGCAGAGGAGAGCAGACGCCACGGCCACGCACCCCAGACTCAGGGGACACCCCAACGACTCTCCACGCAGAGCAGCTGCGGTGTGGGGGTGGAGGACAGGCCCGGGAGACGCGGGGAGGGGTGAGAGGAGGCACAGGCGCGGCGCCTGGGTGGACGGTGAGGCAGAGCAGAGAGGGCTGTGCTGGGGGGGGAGGGAAGGGCTCCAGAGGGAGGGAGGGGGCGCATGGGGGGGTCTGCAGAGGGAGGGAGGACTCTGGGTTGGCACACGGAGGCACACACCCCCGCGCCGTGCTGGACGGGAGTGGACGGGCCCCCGGGAGCCAGGCCCACACTGCCCGCGCGCGCCCGGTCCCCACGCCTGTCACTGGGGCACACACCCAGGGGCGCCGTGTCCCTCGCAGTGAGTGGGGAAGGCGAACTGGAAGGCTGAGGCTGGAGGAAGTCAACTAACCTCCCGCACCACCTCCACACCCGCACCAGACCCGGCCCCCGCATTCACGCACAGTGAGCGGAGCCCGGCGTGGGGCCCGGGAGCCTGAGCCCCGCGGGGAACGGCCATGGTCAACGGGGCGTCTGTGTCGGGCTGGCTGGCACGGAGGCCTGCAGGCCCGGCAGCCCCCAGCTCGGTGGCCGGTGAGGGGGGGCGGGGGAGGGGGGGAGAGATGCCTCCAGGGCTTGGCGGGAGTGCAGCCGGCCCCCAGGGCGGGCTGCAGGGCCCCACCCCACCCTCCTCCTCCACCCCTCTTCCCCGTGGGCCTCGGTGAGCTGCCGGCCCCGCCCTCCGAGAGAGGAGAGCGAGGTCCACGTCCCAGCCGGCACCGCAGCGCACCAATCTCCCCACACCGCGCCCTCACCGCAGGCCGCCCTGGGGGGGGGCATCTCCCCCCCCCCCACGAGCGGAGCATTGGGCGGGCCCCACAGAGGAGGCCTGGAGTCCTAAGATAGGAGCCAGGTCCAAAAGCAGCCACCAGCAGACACGGGTGGCGAGCGGGAGACATGTCACGGGAGGACAGGCGGACCACGGGGCGTGGAGGCGAAGGAAGCTGCGGCCTCCTCGGGACCCGGGGCTCCACAGCCCGGGGCAGACGGGGGCCCCCAGAGAGGCCCACCCCAGCGTGGCCTCTTCTGAGCCACCTTGAGCAGCCTGCAAAGTGACCCCGCGCCGGCGGAGGCCAGCTGGCCCTCGTCTGGGCCAGAACAAGCCCGTTCCGTCGGACAGGCCAACAATGCCACCCTGTGTGACAAATGGACTCATTAAGGAGATGGATGGCCGGGGCCCGCCGCGCTGGCCAGCTTCCTGGGCGGGGGGGGGGGGAGAAGGCTGGCTCCGGGGGAGGGCAGCCTGTGTCCCAGGCCTGTGCCTCCCTGGCCTGGCCCCTTGGGGGCAGCTGGTACCCAGAGCTGCTTGGATACTCAAGGTGACCCTGTGAGCGTACCCCAGGAACGAGGAGGCGGGCCCGGCACCAGGGCAGGCCCCGTGCGTGGGGGCGGGGGGCGTCCTCGGAGTTGAAATCCTCCCTCCTTCCTTCACCCAGCACCCCCGCCTGGCTCTGAGCTGCTGGAGCCAGTGGCCTGACCACGGGTGGCTGTCAGGCGTGGCTGGGATGAAGGCACGGGAGGACAGAGGGACTGTCCGTCCTTGTTGGGGTCACAGTGCTGTGTGAGGCTCGGGCGAGGCCTGCCCCCCCCCAGCGCCCATGGCGGCGTGGTGGCCTCGCTGCTGGGGGAGGTGTTTGGGTGTCCTCTGCCCTCTGCCCCTGGGCACGGGGACTGGCGGATGCGTGTACTCATAAGGACTCCCCGCAGGTAGGGAGGGCAGCAGGCTGGGGGAGGGTGTCCGGCCAGCAGCTTGCCGCAGCTCCGGGTCTAACTCCACAGGCTGAGAGGAGGAAGGGCCCCGGGCTCGGCCAGTGCTGGGAGCAATGCGGAGGCCTCCGCTGACCACTGTTCCCTGGGGCTGGCCTGGTTTACTCTCCATGTCCAGAAACTTCCTGCCCAGGAGCCAGAATTACTTTCCTCCACCCTAGCAGAGCCTTGGCGGCTGCCCTGAGCCAAAAGACTGCCTGCTGGAGCTCCGTCTCCCTCCCCCTGGGCAGCCCCCCTACACAGAGCTGGTCACACCTGCTGGGCACCCCGGCCTGCATGCGGCCGCCTAATCAAGCCCCTTCTCAGTGGAGGAAAAGCAGAGATTGTCTCCTCAGGTGTGCTCGCAAGGCGCGCTCTCTGCAGAGTCCTCTTGGAACACATTAAAAGATTATCCTCCACTCAGAATGCCCATTAGCGTCCGTGCGCACTCTCAACCGGAGCCTCGGGCCAGGTATGGCGGTGCCCTGCTGAGTCTGAAGTGGAAAGCCATGCCAGGGGGCTGCCAGCCGTCAGCAAGGCCTGGGCATCTCTGAAGAGCAGACTCTGGAGCCTGGGGCAAGCCTACAGACCACCGCTCCCGCCCTCGCTGGCGGTGGCCGGGTTGTGTTGTGAGGAGTGAGGAGGGGTCTCTGTCAGATTCTCCACCTTCCAGCGTTGCCCCGGTGCCCCACGGGTCCCCCCAGCCCCCCCTCAGCCAAGCCTGGACTGCCTAATCTCATGCTGATGATGAGGCTTTCCTAGGAGCAACTGCAGACCGGAGGGACAGGCCACTTGGGGTGACTGGGGACCAGAGGCCACTTGGGGTGACTGGGGGGTGGTGGTGGTCGGGGTCCTTTCCAGGCATTTCCTTTAGGGACAGGACAGGGGCTGCTTACTCACCTCGGGTTATGGTGGGGGCTCAGGAAGCCAGGGAAGGCCCACGGTTGCTGCCCACCCACCCAGGCTGGGAGTGGGGTCTGTGGGGCCCTGACTGCCTGACAGCTGCAGCTTCCGGCCCTGCTGAGGAGCCCCTACCCGGGCCTCAGCTTCTCTCGCGTGAGCTTAGGCCCCACGCTAGAGTCTCCCGCAAATTACCCAGTCAGTGGGCATTCAGAGCATCAAAGTGTTCCGTCGACTCTGCAGGGAGAACAGCCAGCGCACGAGTTTGTGTGGCCCGCAGTGCAGGCGGCTGGAGGAGTTCCGGAGGAGTCACGGAGCACATGTCAGAACGATTGAAACTCGCCACTCCGAGGGCAGGAGCCTCTGGGGGGTTCACCCTGCACAGCGCCAGGCGTGTTCCACCGAGTCCTAGGCCACGGCGGGTCACTGTGGCCCTGAGGTGCAGATGGAGGGCAGGCAAGGGGAAACGCCAACTTCATTTGCCACCTTGGCTCTCGGAGCTCTGGGCTTAACCACGGGAGGACAGTGAGCATGGCTGTGAGAGCTTTGGAGATGTGGAAAGTTCCAGACCTGTGGGCGCCATCGCCTGCCAAGAGGGGAGGGTCAGACCACAGCGCGGTGAAGCTGAGCCAGCTTCCCCTGGACCTTCAACTCAACTGCAAAGCAATGTGGGCACTTAATTTTTTAACAGAGGGGTTGCAGTGACATGAGTCAGGTAATGAGTACATTTCTTTTTGAACAGTGTCATCTCTTCCCTGGTTTTCTCCCCATCTTCCCTCCCCACCAAGTTGTATCATTCATTTTCAACATAGCGTCCAGTGAGTATCATTGCTGAATTAGTTCACCATTTGTCCCACCATTTCTATGCTCCTTTTCCCCTCCCCAAATCAGACAAATTTATATACAAGACAAAGTATACATAAATCAAAAACACTGACAAAAGGGGAAACCAGAGACCAAAGGGGAAAAATAGAAAAAGAAAAAATATACAACAAGTAAAATGAACTCCTCTTCTTTTCATTTCTTGGAGTTCATTTTGATAAGCAACATTTTATATGGTCATATTGAGCTTTTGTGATCCTCTTCTGAGAATATCTTCTTTCAGTCTCACTGTGTGAATGTTTACAGTCCTGTTTAACTTATATCCAAGTGTATTTTTTTTTGTCTTTTACTACCCATTATGTTTGTTTGTAGCTTTATAGGTATATTCTAATTACTACAAATGAGGGAAACCATGAAACCTATGTTTCTTTGGGTCTGGCTTACTTCACTTAATATAATTTTTATCAAGTCTTTCCATTTCCTTACAAATAGGGCAATATCATTCTTTCTGATGGAAGCATAGAATTCCATTGTGTATATGTACCTCATTTTCTTAATCCGTTTATCCACAGAGGGGCATCTGGCTTGATTTCATGTCTTAGCTATGGTAAACAGTGATGAACATGGTTGTGCTGGTGGCTTTAGTGTGGCCTGGTTTGTGGTTGATTGAATAAATGTCCAGGAATGGAATTGCTGGATCTTGCTGTATTCAGTCTTTTGAGGAATCTCCATACTGCTTTCCAGAGTAGTTGAACAAGTTAGCCTTCCTTTA
The DNA here is from genome assembly GCF_023159225.1 of Perognathus longimembris pacificus. Taxonomy (NCBI): domain Eukaryota; kingdom Metazoa; phylum Chordata; class Mammalia; order Rodentia; family Heteromyidae; genus Perognathus; species Perognathus longimembris. The sequence continues at coordinate 1,534,940 of NC_063161.1, read as the reverse complement.
TAAAGGCCACATCCCTACCAGTATCTGTTATTGTTAAGTTGTATTGATAATGGCCATTCTAAGCAGGGTGAAGTGGAATCTCAATGTTTTTTTTTAAAAAAAAAAGAATTTATTTTATGGGCAGAGATGTTGGACATCTCTTCATGTGTCTATTGGCTATTCTTACTTCTTCTGAGCAGTCTCTCTTTAAGTCTTTAGCCCATTTATTAACTGGGTTGTTGTTTCTTTGAGGATTCGTTTTCTGGAGGTTTAGTTTTTTGAGCTCTAAGTATATTTTATATATGAGGCCTCTGTCTGATGCATAGCTAGTGAAGGTCTTTTCCCATTTCTATTTATCTTCTAGCTATGTCCTTTGTCATGCAGAAGCTTCAGTTTGATGCAGTCTCATTTATCCAGTCTTTCTTTGATTTGTTGCCATTCTGGATCTTTACTTAGGAAGTCTGGACCTGTGCCAAGAAGCCCTAGTGTTTCCCCTATCCATTTCTATAATATTTTCAGTATCTGGTCTTTACTTTGAGGTCTTTGATCCATTTGGAACTGATTCTGGCGTAGGGTGATATATAAGGTTGTAACTTCAGTTTTCTGCATGTGTGCAGCCAATTCTGCCAGCACCATTTCTTGAAGAGGCTGCCTTTCTTCCATCCCGTGTTTTTGGCTCCCTTATCAAATATTAGGTGGTTATAGGCCTGTGGGTTCACTTTTGGGTCTTCTGTTTCATTCCATTGATCCTCAGACCTATTCTTGTGCAAGTACCAAGCTGCTTTTATTACTGAAGCTTTGTAATGGAGTTTGAAGTTTGGCATTGCTATTCCTCCAGCACTATTCTTCTTCCTAAGGATTGCTTTTGCTATTTGGGGTCTTCTCATTCCATATGAGGTTCTGGATTGCTTCCTCTGTATCATTGAAGAACATCACTGGGATTTTGATCAGTATTGCATTGAATTTGTAGGTAGCTCTGGGCAGCATTGCCATTTTCATGATGTTAATCCTTCCAATCCAGGAGCATGGAAGGTTTCTCCATTTCCTTAAATCTTTAATTTTTTTTTCATATTTTTAAGTTTTCATCATAGAGGTCCTTCATACCTTTGGTTAAGGTAATTCCTAACCTTTTTGAGGCTATTTCAAATGGAGTTGCTTTCCCAATTTCAGTTTCATTCTTCTCATGGTTGGCATATAGAAAAGCTACTGGTTTTTGTGGGTTAATTTTATACTCTACTACTTTGCCAGTTTGAGATCAGCTCATGTAACATGGGAGAGGAATTTATAGGGTTCTTTAAATATAGGAGCGTGTCATCTGCAAAGAGGAATAGTTTTAATTCTTCTTTTTCTATTTGTATCCCCTTTGTGTTTTTCTCCTTCCTTATGGCTCTTGCTAGGAACTCCAGTACTATACTGAAGAGAAGTAGAGAGAGTAGACATTCTTGTCCCCATGATTTTGGAGGAAATGGTTTTGACATTTACCATTAAGTATAATGCTGGCTGTGGGTTTGTCATATACAGCCTTTATCATATTGAGGAATGAACCATGGGTTTCTAGCCCCTCCAGAGCTTCTATGGTAAAAGGGTATTGGATCTTTCCAGTTGCTTGTATGTACTAAACCAGCTTTGCTTCCTTGGAATGGCTCACATCTGATCATCATGTATGAATTTTTTGTTTAGTCATTGAATTTGGTTGGCCAGACTTTTATTGAGAAGTTTTGTGTCGATGTTCATGAAAGGGACAAGTCTATAATGCTTTTTCTTTGATGAATCCCTCTCTGGCATATGGGTTCTTTTAGTCAGTATTTAGAAGTGACCTCTGATGATGTCAAACCCCAGTACTATCAAATAAAGAAAATGCTGCCTTTGGGACTGAAGTATACACACACACACACACTCACACAATTACACAAATATACATACATATGTATGTGTATATATTATGTATACGTATATATATATATAATACATACATATATATAACATATATACGTATATATATATGTATACACATACATATATATTATTTTTCAGCTTAAAAGTCAGGGGAAGCCGGGCACCAGTAGCTCATATCTGTAATTCTAGCTACTCAGGAGGCTGAGAACTGAGGATCACAGTTCAAAGCCAGCCTATGCAGGAGTCTCTGTGAGACTCTTATATCCAGTTAACCACCAAAAAGCCAGAAGTGGAACTGTGGCTCAAGTGGTAGAGCTCTAGCCTTCAGCAAACAAGCTCAAGGACAGGACCCAAGTCCTACGCTCAAGCCCCAGGACCAGCACAACAACAAAAGGGTCAGGGGATAAGACAGAGAGAGAGAGAGAGAGGCCCTGGGGTGAATTTGATTAGAACACTCTGTGTGCATGTTTGGAAATATCAAAATGAAACCTCTTTGTACAATTAATAAATGATAATAAAATATTTTTTAAAATTATCAATTCTTATGCTACTGAATATTATTTTAAGTAAGATATAGATGTTCAATTTTGTGACATGACTTTATGGGTTTTATGGTGATGATCATATTATTGTTTTCCACTGGATAGCTAATATGGTAAATCAATTAGATCAATGTGTCACTTAACATTGAATGACCTTTGCCTTCCTAGCAGTAAAATCCAGTTGACACCTTGTGTTTAATTTTTTACATGATTTGGATTTTGTATACTATTCTGTTGTTTACTAAATTCTAAATATTATATTAGACTATTTCATCAATATGCATGAGTGTTATTAATCTGTTATTATCTTGAGTCTTTTTCACAGTTCAGTGTAAAAAAAATACCACATACCTTGCTTCACAAATAAAATTTAGAAAGTAATATTTCCTGTAATGGGATTTTATGGGTGTTTTTATTTATTTATTTTTTTGAGGTATCAGAGTTTGAACTCTAGGCCTTGTACTCATTCAGCTGGTGCTTTACCACTTGAGCCATGTCCCCAACTCACTCTCTTTTTACTAGTTATTTTGAAGATGCGATCTCAAGGACCTTTCTGCCCAGGCTTGTTTTGAACTGTGACTCTTGGTTTCTAAACTTCCTGAGGAGCCACAGGCATGAGGCGCCAGCCTAATTGTAGTGAGACTTTAGGTACTAAAACAGACTGGTGGACTTATAATATCATATGCACTTACTTTGGATTATTTGTCATTAGCTGAGTTAAAAGGAAAAGGCAGGGATGGGAAAAATACTGCAGAGGAAAAGAATTAAAAGGGCAGCATCAGGCGTGTGGTAAATGCTCAGTAACTAGGTTGCTGTTTATCAGGAGTCCACCAGCTTTCTAAAATTGGATTCCTGGGCTCGGGTATGTATGTTTCTGAGCATTGTGGATAGTGCGGCTTTTTCTTAGGTCCATTGCTGTGGTGGGTAGGTGGTCCATGGTGTGGTGGGGTAGGTAGTCTGTGGCTATGGTAGGGGTAGGTGGTCTGTGGTGTGGTGGAGGTGGTCTGTGCTATGGTGGGGGTGGTCTGTGGTGTGGTGGGGGTGGTCTGTGCTATGGGGGGGTGGTCTGTGCTATGGTGGGGGTGGTCTGTGGCTATGGTAGGGGTAAGTGGTCTGTGGTATGGTGGGGGTGGTCTGTGGTTGTGGTGGGTTCGGTGGTCTGTGGTTGTGGTGGGTTCAGTGGTCTGTGGCTCTGGTGGGGTAGGTAGTCCGTGGCTGTGGGGGTGGTCTGTGGTTGTGGTGGGGGTAGGTGGTCTGTGGTTGTGGTGGGTTCGGTGGTCTGTGGAGTGGTGGGGAGGTCCGTGGCTGTGGGGGTGGTCTGTGGTTGTGGTGGGGGTAGGTGGTCTGTGGTTGTGGTGGGTTCGGTGGTCTGTGGAGTGGTGGGGAGGTCCGTGGCTGTGGGAGGTGGTCTGTGGTTGTGGTGGGGGTAGGTGGTCTGTGGTTGTGGTGGGTTCGGTGGTCTGTGGAGTGGTGGGGAGGTCCGTGGCTGTGGGGGTGGTCTGTGGTTGTGGTGGGGGTAGGTGGTCTGTGGTTGTGGTGGGGGTAGGTGGTCTGTGGTGTGGTGGGTTCGGTGTTCTGTGGTGTGGTGGGGGGTGGTCTGTGGTGTGGTGGGGGTAGGTGGTCTGTGGTTGTGGTGGGTTTGGTGTTCTGTGGTGTGGTGGGGGATGGTCTGTGGTGTGGTGGAGGTGGTCTGTGGTGTGGTGGGGGTAGGTGGTCTGTGGTGTGGTGGGGGTGGTCTGTGGTGTGGTGGAGCTAGGTGGTCTGTGGTTGTGGTGGGTTCGGTGGTCTGTGGAGTGGTGGGGGAGGTCCGTGGCTGTGGGGTGGTCTGTGGTGTGGTGGAGGTGGTCTGTGGTGTGGTGGGGGTATGTGGTCTGTGGTTGTGGTGGGTTCGGTGGTCTGTGGTGTGGTGGGGGGTGTTCTGTGGTGTGGTGGGGGGTGTTCTGTGGAGTGGTGGGGGAGGTCCGTGGCTGTGGGGTGTTCTGTGGTGTGGTGGAGGTGGTCTGTGGTGTGGTGGGGGTAGGTGGTCTGTGGTTGTGGTGGGTTCGGTGGTCTGTGGAGTGGTGGGGGAGGTCCGTGGCTGTGGGGGGGTCTGTGGTGTGGTGGGAGGTGATCCGTGGCTCTCGTGGGATGGTGGTTCTTCTGCACATGGGTGTCCAGTCCTTCTCCCCAGCACTCTACCTGCTCATCTGTGGGATCTCATGGGGGTCACGCCTAGGAGGAAGAGCATGGGCTCCCCAGGGATGGCTGCAGAAGCCGGCTCACCCCAGCACACACCTGCTGTCTTCGGCCCAGCTCTCCTCTCCCTGGATCAGATCCAGGTCTCCCCAGGTCTCCTCCTCCTCAGCATCCATCCCGCGGGGGTGACCAGAGGTCATGGCCTCCGAGACAGAAGACATGGGACTTAGGACCAAACAGATCTGGGTTCCAATCCAGCTGAGCCACAGCGGGCCTCGCAGCCTCTGTCTGGGCTGACAGTTGGTCACCTGCAGTGGAGTTAGCTCCATCCTTCCGGGGACTCTGAGGATGAAGTGGGATCCGTGTGCTTTCTTGGGGGGCACTTGGAGACGGACCCTTGAAGGTGGGGCTCCAGGGCTCTGCAGTGATGTGCGGTCGTCCACGCCGGAGGATGTGGGGGCCTGAGGGCTCCCCTCGCAGCACAAGTCCAGCTGCATCCGGGTCCCCAGCCCTCGGAGAGGCTGAGGCCCCCGTCTTCACGGCCCTCCACACTGGCTCCTGGCTTCTCCCTGTGGTGCTGGGGGGCTGCACACAGAGCCCCAGGATTTCTCCGCGGAGTCGGCCTCTCGGAGAGCGCTCCCCAAGCCTTACTCAAACCAGTAATCTTGTGTTGATGGACAAAATTAGTGTCTGAATGCCAATGCAACTCTGCACCCCGGAGACAGACAGCCCATCTGAACATTAAATGAGAAAAATTGCCACTTCTGCTGGTTCCTTTAGAGACTCATTTGCATTCTGTCAGCTTCCATTATGAAGGGGAGCACAGACACAGGAGGGTGGGGGGGCGGGGGGCCCTCTGCCTCCCCGTGGGCTGGGGTGGTGCTTGGAGGGATGGTGAGCTCTTGGCAGAGCTGAGCCCAGCCCTCCCTCCCTCCCTCCCTTCCTCCCTTCCTCCCTCCCTCCCTCCCTCTCTGGCCGTCACTCTGCCTGTTCCTTCCTCTTTCTCAGAGGCCCACACCGCAGCCTGCCCCGTCCCCCTGAGCCCCTGCTGAGATTGGGGTGCTGCCTCCCTGCTCCCTGTCCCTGCTCTCGAGGCCCCAGCTCTCTCTGGAGGGGTCTGAGCAGGAGGAGGAAGCCCTGGCATCGTGTCAGTGCTCGTGGTCTGCTAGCCGTGGCTGGGGAAGAGCCATTCCCACATGCGGTGCACTTAGACGGGAGTCTGGTCCTTCTGCATGGACGGGGCCCTTCTCCGGCTGCTCTGGCTCATGACACTGACGCCTGAGCCTCACCCGTGAGACTCCTTCCGTGCCACAGGGGTGTCCTGCACGCGGGGGAACCCCATCCTCGCGGCGTTTTGCTTGCGGGGCTCCACCTGCATGGCTTCTTTCCTTTCTGGTCTCGGGCAGTGACACGTTCCCCCTAATACTCTTGTCACAATGCGGCCTTGTGAAATGTGAGTCTCGCCCGGGCGTGGGGGGCAGACCTAAAGCCCCCGCACTGGAGAGACTGAGGCAGGAGATCAGGAGACTGAGACCAGCCCGAGCTCTGCAGTGAGAGGCTTTCTCAGAGAAAGAAAGGGGAGGGGGGCAGAAGAAGGAAGGAAGGAGGGAGGGAGGGAAGGAGGAGGGAAGGAGGAGGGAAGGAGGGAGGGAAGGAGGGAGGGGGGAGTAAATGTCATAGGGGTTCATTAAAGGCCCCCAAACCACATGTGCATCCTTCGGCTGGCTTTCTGCGTGGAAAGGTACTTTCCCCCTCTCTCCCCGTGGCTTGGAGGGCCTGGCTCTTTTCACGTGCTTAACCAGAAGTAGGGGGAAGGAGGCGCCACCCCTCTGTGCCACCCCGGGGCTCAAAAGGCCAGGGGCTTCCAGCCGCCTTCTGAGGGCTCCGCGTGCGCGGGCCGGATTCCGGGGTTTTCTCCGAGGTAGTCGGGCAGGCCCTCGTCCTCTGGCCCTATCCCCCCGGGCCGATCAGCTGCGCTGCCCGAGGAGGAAGAGGGGGCTCTCAGGGCCGAGGCCCCGCGCTGGGGACCCGGAACCGAGGCGCAAAGCCCAGTCCTGCGGCCCGGAGGGAGGGAGGGAGGGAGGGAGGGAGGGCGGAGGTGGGAAGGCGTCCCGGCCCACGCTGGTGCGAGGGAGGTCAGGGCCACGCTCGTCTCCATGGAGAGAGCGTCCCACGCCGGGCCACGCAGGCCTCCCAACACACGCACTCGCCGCGGCGCGCCAGGGACGGACGACCCGCGCGTTGAAGATGATTTCACCCACGTCGGGACCGCTGTCGGCCCCCGCGACCTCTCCCCGCGAGCCTCCCGTCAGAGGCGTCACGCAGGCAGATCATTAAGTCACCAGCTACGCTAACAGCTGACACGGGCACTAATTGTAATTAAAAATTAGCATAGAAATGTGCTTTTAGGAGATTAAAATGATCGGGAGGCCCTGACCCCTGCACATCACCCTAAATGATGGACAACAAATGAGCCTCCCATTAAATAAAGTCCATCTAATGGGCTTTCGAGAGAGAGAAGATGCAAATGCATCGATTTTCCTCTCTCCTTGATTTACAAACACGCCCCATGCATAGATAAACACCGCCCTCCGCCCTCCGCAGACTCCCCAGCCCTGTCCACACGGCTGGCACTGTGCCGTACGCATTACACCTTAGAAATATCACCTCCGTGCGGCGACCGTGAGCCGGGTGGGCACGGATTCCACACAGCGATTTCGGGGTGACACCGCCGTGTTTGCACTCTGGGCAGTGCTCCTGTGGCGGCGTCGGGGGGGGGGGGTGAGGTGGGGGCTGCTGTCGGTGGCGAGCGGCACCGGGATGGATAAGCCGCCGGTGCTCCTCAGCCCAGCCTGCCTCCTCCGCGCCCCCCCCCCCCCGGCCCGCGGCCCCCAGGTCCCCGCGGCTCTGGCCACACACAGGCTCCTGGACCGGGCGGGCCGCGGCGGGCGGCGGGCGTGAGGCCCCGCATCGGGCGTCCCCGGGATGGATGGAAGCAGCCCCTGCCGGGGCTGGGCGGCAGGGCGCCATGGGAAGCTGGCTCCTGCAAGGCATGCAGCTCCTCCCCGCACCAGTCCCTCCCCCGTCCCTGCTCCCCACTGGCCCCCGACCATCCCCCCCCCAGCCCCCGCATCTCCCCTCCCCACTCGCCAGCTCCGCCCTAGGTCTCAGGAAGGGCACGCACGCCTGCAGGCTGCCGAGAAATCCCCACTCCTTCCGTCCACCCCCAACGTGCTGGGGTCCCCACTTGACTGAAGGGCCCCCCCCTTCCATCTTGCCATCTGTGTTCCACTAAGCTGAGGCTAAGCGGTGCCTCCTCTGAGCCCACTGGGGTCCCCCTGCCCCCCCCCAGCCGGGATCTCCCGTATTCCGACCATCCGGGTCACTGCCGAGGCGGGGCAGGGCGCAGCCCACCCGTCCGGTCTCCAGCCCGCCCGGGCCCATGTTGAGCCCGCTCTTTGGGCAGGAAGGAGCGTGAGAGAGAAGGGGGAGCTGCTGACGGGCAGCCAGGGCTGGGGTGGGAAGCCGGGCCCGGGAACGGCTCTGGTCGTCCATCTCCTCGCCCACCCCACGGAGCGGCACAGGCTGTGAGAGCCCGGGTTTGGGGTTTGGGGGCTCGGAGCGCTATGGGCGTCCGCTCGGCGAGCAGGTGGTTGAGTGCCGAGTGTCTCGGGATTGTCCATGGAGACCCTGGTGGCCGCTGCCCCGGCCCATTGCTCTATGCGGCCGGCACCTGCGGTTTCAGCCCAGCGAGAGCCGGGCTGGCTCTGAGCCTGAGCTCCCGGAGATGAATGGAGAGAGCAATGGTCGTCCCTAGACTCGGGTCCTGAAGTCACAGGAGAGGACGAGGCGGGGGTCGCGGGAGGGAGGTGCGCGCGGGCGGTGGTACGAACCCCTCCGCCACCCCGGCGATTTCTCCGGCTCTGCGGGCCCGGTGCTTCCGGGGGAGGAACGAAGAGGCTCCGGGCCCTGCTTCCCGCGCCGCGATTGTGCCTGATCTTTTTGGCTGGTTGAAGAACCCCGACTGTTGCTTTCCGGTGTCGGAGTAAATTATTTAGCGGGGAATGGGAATCTGCCCTCCGAGTGCCTTTCAGAACACGGAGGAATTGGAGGGCGGATTTGTGTTGCTTAATATCCACCTTTGTTCGTCCTGGGAGGACCGGATCTCAGCTTAACGCGGTTGGCTAGGGCGGGCTGGGGTCTGCCCTCCCTCCCTCCCTCCCTCCCTCTGGGAGGCTGCGTGACCAGGGCCACCCTGCCCGGCCCGTGGTCTCTGGGGCTCTCACCCCCTCTCGTGGATGCCGCCCGCGTGGCCTTCTCTGCCACGCGGCCTCCGTCTGCCTCCAAGCTTCCGGGGCCTGGGGGACCTGCGGGGCGCAGAGCGAGGGGGAGAGGGGCCGAGTTCAGGAAGCTGGGGTGCAGGGGGCAAAGTCCTCCCACGGCGTGTCCAGGACGAGGCAGCCCCCGCTGGAGCCCCGCCCGCACACGCCATCCCCGTCCTGCGTGATCTCCGCGTGTGCGCCCCTGAGCCGCCGGGTCCCGGGGCTTGCTTTCTAAGATGGCCGGGGAAGGCTGGCGTGGAGGACACTCTAGGACAGCCGCCTGGGGCCCATCTTTCCCCTTATCACCCCAAGGCTCCAGACACCTGGGGGACAGCATGGCCTTCTGGGTGCGCTGCTCGGCTCTCCCAGCTCTGGGTGAGGGTGCGCGGTGGCGTAGCTCAGCCAGCAAAAGCCCTCCCAGCCCCGGGGCCCGCGGCCCAGGCGTCCGCGGCGGGACGGAGCCCTCGCCACAGCGGTGCGCGGTGTGTGTGGCAGCAAGGCCGCCGGAGGGGACGGGACGCCTCGCTGCGCTCTGGGGCGGACGGCGGCACCCGCGCAGGGCGGTGATGGGCCCTGGGGGTCGAGCCCAAGTGCTCACCTGCTTCTAACCCTCCCAAGCTCGCCTCCCCGTTACCCGCTCCCTGAGATTAAGCTCTTGCTTCGTGCCAGACGCTGCGTCGGGTGCTAAACCCCACCCAGGTAGGAGCGGTGCCGCCAGGTCCTCGCCGCACGAGCGGGGTACAGCGTCCGGGGCGCGAGCGCATCGGCAGGGGGCGGCCAGGCGCTGCAGCGGTGGGCGAGGGGGGAGAATCGATGCTCGCCCACCCGACAGACAGACAGGACAGACAGACAGACAGACGGGTGTGTTATCTGCCCTCCCTCTTCCTCCCCTTGTTCATTCGCAGAGCCCTCCTGGCTGCCCTTCCTGCAGGCCTCGGGGCCCTGCCAGCCCCTCCGCACCCTTCCCTGTGAGCTGTGCTGGTGACGGAGCCCCCGGGAGGGGGAGACGTGACAGCGGCGGCCCGGCGGTGGCCCGGAGCTTCCGACACAGCCACGGGAGGAAGCGTGCTGTGCTGTCCCAGCTGCTCCGCAGTGGCTTCCGTGCAATGCAGCACGTACACGCGGTTCCACGAGCCCGGAGTGGAGGCAGGGGCCGGGCTCCCGTCGCACCTGTGACCCCAGCCTGGACCGTCGGAGGCGTGGCCTTCCGAGGCTCCTCGGACACGCGCCTGGAACGCGGATTTGTGCGTCTGCTCTCTGGTGCCTGGGTGGAGACACGAGGGGTGGGTGGCCCACAAAGGGGCCGGTGGCAGTGAGCGGGTCCCCAAGCTCTCAGGCACTCCTGGGGCCTGGGGACCTGCGAGGCGGGCCAGGGACGCTGCTCAGTGCTGGCCCAACGGGCCAGGAGAGATGGGTGAATACAAACCTCCGTCAACTTGTCTGGCCCCGGAGGGGGCCGATACCCCTGTTTGCGGAGTGGAATTACGATCTCATGGATAGCATTTGCTATCGCGTGTGTGTCTCTCTCCATCGAGCTGCAGGAGGTGACCTCCAAATAAAGTTAATTTAATCGGCAGAAATAGCCCCACAATTGACTTTCCTGAAACCGATATCAGATGAAATCCCTGCCCCGCGGAGCCCGCCTGTCATTGGCGATCGCCGCGCAAGGCCCAGCCACGGGGCTCGGAGGCCCCCGCGGGCGTCAGGTTTCCTAAGGAATTGGCCCAGGTGGGGCGTGGACTGGGTGAACTGGCGGGTACCCAGCACCCCGCCTTGGGCTGCAAGCGGGGTCCTGCGTGCCCAGGCTGACCCCTGGACGCGGGCACCGCCGGGCGCGGGGCGGCATCGTGCGGAGAGGGAGGGGCCAACGCCCCCAAACCCGAGGCCCGCGTGGCTGAGCCCTGGACACACGCGGCCCGTCTCGGTCTCCCCCCCCACCTGCCGTGGCCCGGCTGCTGAGTGTCCCCATTTGCATCTGTGCATGGTGGGTGCCCGCCTTCCCTACAGGGCACCGCGGTGTGCGTCTCACACACGCACGCACACACACACACACACACACACACACACACACACACACACACCCGGCCCAGTGCTTACAGCCTTTGCAGGGTGCGTGTCCCCTCCCGGCAGAGCCTTTGCAGGGTGCTCCCGCCCTCCCCGCAGGGCACCCTGGAGCAGGTCATACCGGCCTCTCGAATGTCCCCAGACCCCGTCCACCATGTCAGGTACCACTCCTGGACACTGTGCAGTGCAGCGGGGGAGGGGGCGGGCTGCCCGTCAAGCTCAGCCACTGGGGCCAGGGACCCGGGGGGCCACCTCCAGACACTCCCCTCCACACCCTCCCCTCCAGAGCCTCCCCTCCAGACCCTCCCCTCCAGACCCTCCCCTCCACACCCTCCCCTCCACACCCTCCCCTCCAGAACCTCCCCTCCACACCCTCCCCCCCACACCCTCCCCCCACACCCTCCCCTCCACACCCTCCCCTCCAGACCCTCCCCTCCAGAACCTCCCCTCCAGACCCTCCCCTCCACACCCTCCCCTCCACACCCTCCCCCCCAGACCCTCCCCCCCACACCCTCCCCTCCACACCCTCCCCCCCACACCCTCCCCCCAGACCCTCCCCTCCACACCCTCACCCAGCTCCTCTAGAACCAGGGATCTGCCATCCTCTGCACGGGGAGGGAGGGCTTCTGCCCCGTTTAGATGATGGAGGACAGGGTGGGGGGATTTCTTCAGTGACCCCACTGGAGGGGTCCCAGCCCAAGCCGGGGCCATCAGGGACACAGATGCCTGTGTGCATAGGAAAGCACAGGCAACACCTACGTGCGTGTAGGCAAACTCCTGGACAGGTGTGTACATACATGTGCAAAGCTAACACACACACACACACAAGCCCACAGAGGCACAACTCAAGCACAAAAACATTCTCACAGACACACAGATTCCATGTGCCATGCCCAGGTCACACACGTGCACACTCACACCTATGTACCTCACACACTCAAGTGTGCACCCGCCCATGCACGGTCCACAACGCACTCCTGTGTGTGCACACACGGTCCTGCGTGCAGAACCAGCCTCAGGGCCTTTCCCACTCCTGTCTTTCGAATCCTGGGCCCAGCCCTGGCTTGGCTGTGCGGGACTGTCCCCTGGCTCCTGCGTCCTGTCCGTGTGGCCCGGTCTGGACCAAGGACAGTAGCTTAGTGAGGACGCTGACACTGGGCTGCTAGCCCTGGCCACCCCCTTCCCTCCCTCCCTCCCTCCCTCCCTCCCTCCCAGTCTTTCCTAGCGAGTCTCACGAGTATTTTTCCATGTGAATCGCCTGCACTCCTCTCAGAGAGAGAGCGAGCGAGAGCAGCCCATTAATATTTCCTTGTGATTGGGTTAAATTTACAAATCAACTTAGAATATGCCTCTTTGTGATGCTCTTCCTAACCAGGCGAATTTCTGTTCGCTCAAATTTACCACCGGTTTCCCCCATGAATGTCTTAAAGTTGTCTTCATGCAGGTCTTGCCCATTTCTTGTCAAATTTATTCATGGATGTTTTATCTCTTTTGTGGCGGTGTAAATGGGATCTTGCCTCCCTTTGTGTCTTCTAACGGGCTGTTGTACATTATCTCATTTTGTCTCCTCGAGTGGGCTCTCAGCACGGGCCTCATTCAGGCTTCACGATTAGATTTCTTTCTAACGCAGAGGCCGCGCTTTCTTCTCCTTCGCATCCCCCCGGCGTCGGGCTGGAAGTCTTGCCTTCGATGGAGGGAAATCACTCTGGAAGTGGATTAGGAATCACGAGTGTGGGTCTTGGACGGCGGGCCTCCCCCTGCTGGCTCGCCGTCGCGTAATCCCCAAGCCGCGGCCGAGGCACTGTGCGCACGGCACACCCGAGGACCAGGGGCCGCGCCGTCTCCGTGGGGGGAGGGGGCCGGCCGGGGGAGGGCAGCAGGGGGACGGCGAGCCCAGAGGGACACCCGAGGACCAGGGGCCGCGCCGTCTCCGTGGGGGGAGGGGGCCGGCCGGGGGAGGGCAGCAGGGGGCCGGCGAGCCCAGAGGCCGTGTCCCCGGGAGGTGAGACTCACTGCCTCGAGGCCCCTGCAGGCCGTCGGCGCTGGTGCCCGGACCGAGCCTGTCCCGCTCAGCACGCCCTGGGGTGGGCGTCCATTCTCAGACTTGAGCGGACACACACCCGTCGCCTCCGTGGGGACCGCGGCGGCAGCCCTCGTCGTGAAGATTTGTTTTTGAAATTGGAGGCTCCCATCTCTGAGCCAGAAGGAGGGGTGGGGTGGTGAGGAGGGAGGGAGGGGGAGGGGGCCTGGGGGCAGAGCCGGGGGGGGAGAGCTGGCGCGCCCCTGGATGGGGCCCTGTGCGTGGCCGTCGGTCGCAGCCTCAGGAACCTTTCCCGCAGCCCCGGGAGGAGCCTGCTGGCCCTGCCTTCGGTGCCGCCCGGGAATGACAGTGACCGCCAAGCAGCCCCGTGGCGCCGTTGGGGTCTGCCTCGGGGCCGGACGCCGCCCGGCCTCCGCCCTGACCCGCGGGTCTTTCTGTGCTCACAGTGCGGAGGCCGAACGCAGACCCCGAGGAGCTGCAGGGTCCCCGGGGCCTCGGGACCCCCCTCGGGCCCCACTCCCAGGGGCCTCTCAGCCTGGATCTGGCGGCGCCCTCTGCCCTCGTGTCCACCAGCCCTGCGCGTGCCATGTGCACGTATGCACGGGTACGTGTGTGTGCACATAGCCACGCGTCGGCCCGTGCCACACTCAAGTGCACAAACAGTGCACGTATGTGCGCATGGCTCTGTGTGTGTGCGTGCGTGTGCACTGCACGTTTGCTGATGCTTGTGTGTGAGGGTCCGGGTGGCTGTTCCACGCCTCCTCCCTCCCAGACCCCCCCCCCCGCGATGCCCTCCGCCCCCTTCCACACGCTGTGTCCTGCCGGCACGTCCAGGCAGCGGGTGTCCCCAGCCCCGAAGCCTGCCGCGGCCAGGGAAGGCAGACGGAGGATGCCAGCCATTTCTCGAGTCTTCCAACGGCCCGAGGGTGAGGCCGGCCATCGGCAACCTGCACTGGAGCAAGACCGCCCCGGGGAAGCGCCGTCGGCTCCGTCAGCTCTTGGGCCCCGGGACTCCTCTGACAGCCTCTTACTGCAACCCCAGGACTGTCCCTGGCACCCCGGCACTGTCCCGGGAGTGTGGCGCCACGCCTCTCCGTGGTACTTCGCTTCTGCGCTCTGCGGTCGGCGTAAGCCCTCTCCCGTCCACCATCGTCCCGACAGACAGGGAAGGCTGGGCGCGTGGGGGCCGTGGCCGTGGCCTCTCTTCCACGCTGGCCTCTTCTTCTTCGTCTGTTGCCAGCACAGCGAGTCCCGGGGCCGCGCCGCCTGCCGTCGGCCGGGGAAAGGCGGCCTCTGTGGGAATCTCGGGCTCGGAGGCTCGCGTGCCTCCTCGGCTCTGCCCCCGGTGGTGTCTGGTGTTTGGGAACAGCGCGTGGTCATGGCGGGCCGCGCAGGGCTGGGCCTGGCGATGGCTCAGCTCCTCGGCCTTCGTTGCTGCTGCTGCTTCTGGAGGAGCAGAGAGAGGGGCACATGACCCTCATGCCGCAGCTCCCCCAAATCCCTTACTAGAACCTTCCTCTGTTGGAGCTGAGCTACTTCTCCCTCCCCAGGTAGGGTCGTTTGGACAAGGCAGCTGGGGACCTCCTGGTAGCTGTGGCCCTCGGGTGGGGGCAGCCTCGGGGTGCCAGCACCCCCAGGCAGTGTTGCCTTCATAATCACCACGGTGAAAGACCCCTCCCCGCCTCCCCATGCGAGGGAAAGAGTGCGCGGCAGCGGTGGGCTGGCTAGGACCCCTGGCTTTGCACACTCCTGGGTGTGGAGGTGTGGGGGGGGGGGTCAGTGACCGGTGGCTTCAGAGTCTTGAGGGTCTTGGGAGAAAGAGGCGGGTGGCCCTTGAAGCCAGAGGCTCGTGGGAGAGAAAAGTGGGCTGGTGGCCTTGAAGCTGGAGGCTCACGGGAGAGAGAGGAGGGCGGGTGGCCTTGAGGCCGGTTCAGGCTGCTCCAGGCCCGCCCGCAGTGGAGCAGAGGCAGGGGGGCCACCAGAAGCTGCTCCCCCAGTCTCCAGTGAAGGCTCCGGCCCTGGGAGGTGCACCCCGGGAGTAGGCGGTGAGGGCTCTGTCCTCCAAGCTGTCCCCGAGTCCAATGCCCTGGGCTGCCCACTCCTGAGCAGGGCAGGGTGTCGCAGGAAGACTGGACGATGCCCAGGCCACTGGTGCCACGTGACCCAAGGCCGTTTACTCACCTGTCCAGCTGCTCGCGTGGCCCGTTCCTTAACATCTGAACCGGCCTGGCCCAGCTCCCGAAGGCCCTCCCTCTCCACGGGCCCCGGGTTCTCACCAGGCTTCATGTCTGGGCACGCTCCACATGCAGAGCCCCCATGGGAAGCTACCCAGGGCCTGACGCACACCGTCCCGGACCCGGCCTGTCTGACTGTGCCCTGCCAGCCTTGTTCCCCCCACCCCACCCCACCCCCCGCTGCGGGCAGCAGCTTCCTGTGGGCGGGGGTGTCCACCGGGGTGGTGTTCTCTGAGGTGAGGACTCAGGGAATGAGACCCGGGAACAGCTGGCTGGAAGGAGGGGGTGAAGCCTGTAGCCTCTGGGTAGCGACAAGGGTGTCTCAGCGTTGCTCTGTCCCAAAGGCTGGTTTCAAACAGGCTTGTGCATGGACAGGACCCAGATGTGGTAACTGGGGTCATCCACAGAGGTCACGCAGCCTGGCTGGGTCCCTCCAGCTGGGAGCCCCAAACTCCCGGCCTTAACGAGCACCATCCCTGACGTGGACCACGTGGACAGGCCGTCCTGGGGACGGCTCTGTCGGGTCACCCTGCCACTGAAACCCAGCAGCCGGTAAATACTGAATTTCAGATCTTCAGGAATTCACCAATTGTGGCTGGGATGCAGGAGTTAGTGCTGCAGTGTCCCACCACTCAATGTCGTTCTGCTAACTGGAATCCATGATTGCATAAAATGTGCCCTGTTTTAATCCAGCCAGACAGCAGAGAGGTTTCCATGGTGACTTCTCTGCCTCTTGTTCCGGAGGAGGCGCTGGACATGAACTCTGGGATGGTCAGACTGTCTCGAACAGCTGGCCACTGGCGTTCAGGTCCTCTGCTTCCAGCTCGCCCCATGTGGACATGGGTGTGGGCAGCCTCCCGTACCCAGTCTTCCCTCTCAGTGCCCAGGGTCCTGACGCCCCCATTCTCCAAGGCCAGGCGGCCAGGGCCCTGCTGGAGACCGCGGCTGCCCTCGGCCAGGCTGACCAGCCTAGAGGTCTCCTCCCGGCCTCCCGGCGTCAGCCCCAGCCCGGGGAGTCCTGGGGAGACCCTACTTGGAGCTCCTGCGGAGGGTGGGCAGATGCTAAGGGCAGGCAGAGCCTGTCAGTGCCCCGCACAGCCCCTGCCAGCCTTCCGGAGTCTGCCTACTGCAGGCACAGGTGGCCCAGGCCCCCGGGTCATGATTGCACACGGAACCATTGCCACTGGTGTTAGGTTGTCACCGCACATGGCCAAGAACCTGAGACTCACGCATCTGGAAGCATGGATTCTCAGCGCCCAGGTCTGAGTGCAGTTCGCCTCTGCTTGGCAGATTTTACACTCCAGAGAGAAGCTCACAAAACACCCAGGAAGATGGTGCGACGGAGGGGCACCGGGCAGTCACTGGGTCTGCAGATGCTTCTCGGGCATGACCCGCCCTCTCTCTCGCGAGAGGTGAGTGAGGGAGACAGGACGGGCAGGGACACAGGTGGCTTCATTCCCTCTGCCCCATGCTGAAGCTCAGCAGACACGGGGGGCGGGGGGCCGGGGTGGGCAGGGGCCCTGATGCAGGTGTGTGGGCTTCCTGGAGGGCTCTCTGTTCTTCTCAGCTGGGAGACTCCAGTGACTGAGGACTGGCGATTGCCCTAAGCACCCGGAGGCTGAAAACAATGGGAGGCATGCATTGATTTCTGTTGAGAGGAGCATTAGGACCTATTGACTGGTGGAGTTTCTACTGACTCATGTGCAGACAAGGCGGGCAGGCTGCTTGCTGGGACCCTGCCCCCTCCTCTGCAGGCGAGTCAATATTTGTTCTTTTCAGGCTGTCACTCAGCAGCCTGGCCATTGTCCACTCTCAAGGTTAATCCAGTCAACAGCCCCTGGGAAAAGCGATTGACAAAGGAGACAACATGGCTCAGAGCATCTAGTCACCAGTCCAGTCAGGACTGCCCAGAAAGAGCCTAGGGGAGCCCAGAACAGGGCCGGGGGCATGAGTCTCCCACCCCATTCCTGGCAAGTCCAGATTCAAGATGGGGGACAACTCCAGTCCAGATTTCAAGATGAGGACAGCATGCGCCAGGGACCCAGCGAGACCAGTGTGCTCCCTCTGAGTGAGCATCGCACGACGACAGCAAACTCCCCCCAGCTCCCAGCTGTGGCACAGCTGGGTTCCAGCTCACACTCTGGTCAGATCGAATCTGCCTTAATACAGAGCTCATTGGAGAAAATAAATAGATACATCAATGGCTTCCTGCACCTGCTCCCAGCTCCCCCGGGAGATGGCAGGGAGCGCCTGCATGCCAGGCCGGCTTCCGCAAGCCTTCTCCAGTGATTCCCAGCACTAGGGACTGAACTAAGGGCACAGTGATTGGACACGCTGCCTGTGGCCCAGGAGCCCTGTTTCATTTTGCTTAATCTTCTAATTTTTCAAGTAGTTTAGATACACACCAGAATTGTCAGGTGGGTACAGAGATTTCCCACACTTGGCCGACGCATGCAGAGCCCTCCATTCACCCATCTCCTTACCATAATAACTCATTGGTTTGAATGGACTGGCCCATATTGTTGTCTCCAAAGTCTATAATTGACATCACAGGTCACTCTTGGAGCTGCCCGTGTGTGCTGTGGGGTTTGACAAACGTACAATAATAAGGAACTGTCGTACCACTAGATACAGAGCAGGGCCACCGTCCTGGATGCCCTCGGTGCTCTGCTTATTCAACTCTCTGCCCTGGAGCCCCCAACCAACACTGGTATTTTTAGTATCTCTCTACTGTGTCCGTTCTGGAGAGTCAGATAGATGGAATCACACGCTCTGTGGTCTTTTCAGAGCACCAGGCATTTCAAGTCCTTCTGTGTGCTCACAGGCAAGGCAGCTAGTGTGTATATCTAGGTAGTGCATACATCTTTTTGTGCAGATGTTTTCAACTGCTTTGTATTAATACCCACTGTAATTGCTAGATTGCTTAGTAGGATTGTGTCTTAATTTTAAATAAAACCATCCATCTATCTTCAAGGTGGCTGTACACTTCTGCATCCCTCTGTTACATGGGAATTCATTCATGAGATATAGAAGAGCCACATTTTGAGAGATCAAATCAGGGGTCTTTAATAGAAACTGGAGACTTTGGGTGGACCCCTGCCCCAAAGACCTGCAGCCCTGAGTGTAGCTAGCACAAACACTATGAAGGCTAAAACCACATGATGGGGTGGGGGACCAAACCTAACAAAGGGGTTGGACATAAGCAAAGCAAACCCATCTAGGGGAATGAACAGGGGCAAGCGTTCTCTTGAGCAGAGGCTTCCTGGAACTAAACAATATGACACATGTGCAATTCAAAGCATGGCCTATCTCACCTCTTGGCCTTTTGGAGCTGGGTGGAAAGCCCCCACCACCCAGCAAGGCACCAGGATGGCCGTGAGGACAAGGCGTGATGCTTAGCTCCAGTCTCCTTACACTTCATTTCCCGCTAGTTTTATGTAAACAAGCCCTTAGGACCATGAACTTAACTGAGTTATTACACCATTTCTTAGCTCACACACCTAATGCAGTCTCGGTTTGTTGAGAATTCTCCACATTTGAATACTAAATGCCAGTGTGCTTAACTTTGCTAAAAGTGTTATTAAACTTAAAGACACACGTAGACCCCAACACATTATATCTGGAGACTTTGATACCTCACTCTCACCAGTACATAGGCCATCCAAACAAAATATCTACAAGGAAACTTCAAAAGTCATCGACACAATAGACCAACCGGACCTGACAGACGCCTACAGAATATTTCATCCAGTGTCTGCCAAATTCACTTTCTCCCCATGAACCTATGGGATTTTCTCCAAAACAGATCGTATTCTAGGACATAAGGCAAGTCTCAGCAAGTAGAAGGAAAGTAGAACAACTCCTATATACTGTCAGACCATAATGGGGGGAAAACCCGAGTTTAACAACTAAGGAGACTTCACAAATTCTCTAGGCTCTCTTCTCCAGGCTCATGGAGACTGAACGACACATGGCTGAATGATGAGCAGGTCATTGCATAAGGAAAAGAGGGGTCCAAAAAGTCTCTAAGATCCAATGAAAATGAAAACACAGCCTACCAGAATCTTTTCAATAGAGCAAAGGCAGTTTATAAAGTTTATGGCTATGAATGCCTACATCAGTAAAAAAGATCTCAAATAAAGAGCTAGGTAATGCACCCCATGCTTCTAGAAACATAAGAACTAGCTAAACCCCAAACCAGCTGATACACTGAAATAATAATAAGGACTAGGGGGGAAATCGATGGAACAGACATAAAATCTATACAAAGAATTAATTAAGCAAATTTTGTTCTTTGAAAAGATAAAACAAAGTTGATAAGTTGATAGATCAGCTAATCTGACTAAAAGAAGAAAAATCACCCAAATATATAAAATTAGAGATAAAAATGGAGATATTACAACAAATACAAAATCAAGATGATTGAAGGAATATTTTGAAAACCTTCATTCAGATGTACTTCTGAATTGCATATAACTCTTTAGGATACTTAATTGAGGTTAAGACTTTGTAGGTGTCACTAGTCTTTGTGATTATAAGGAAGAATGCAGGAGTTGGTGTCTTTTAGCTTTGTATCCAAGGCAGCTTACCTATTAAACAGGGAATAATGGCATTTGAGTTAAAAGGTATTCCTTTGAAGGACCCTCACATAAACAAACAGTTAAGTGAACTTAGTTTTACACAAAAAGTTACTTTCATAGATGGAACATAAAGAATGAGATGGTAGTTTTCACTGTAAATCATAGCCAACTTAATTACATACCAACTTTACTCAAGCTCTATCTTTTAAGACATACTCAAACTTTCTGGGGTTTGTCTTAATTTCTACTTTTTTTTTTTCATGGAATACACCTTTAAGACAATGGTTACTTTTCAAATCCTTTCTTATCCAGAGAGAACTATTTCTTGTTTCCTCAATTTCCCTTCCCAAAGTTTCTTTACTAACTTTCTTCTTGGTTTACATTACTCCTTACTGGTTTTCCTTTTTTATGAGAGTTGGTTGAAGCAAAGCATCACAGCTGGTTAGGAACACAGCTGGGTCTCATTCTTTTTTCCTCGATTAAGATGTTTTCTCTTAACAAGCAGCACACTTGATGATTAACTCCTTTGACACAAGATTTATAATTGCAATCAAGGAACAAATACTTTCAGGAAGTATCAGTACCAAAAAATAGAAAAAGATTACTTTTTACATGTTTTACACACACACACATACACACATATACACATTTGTGCACAAAACATTTAAAGCGTGCTTAGGTTTTAAAAATGAAAATCGGCCATAAATTCTCTTGGAATTCCAATGACAAATATTATTTTGCCCAAGGACAGAACCATGTGGTCAGTCTTAGAGAAACAGGTAATACCAAAAAAAGCATAAGAAAAACTTAGATTTAGCAAATAACACACAGAATTTAACAGAATCTCCATGCTTAAACAAACACTGATAACAAGAACAGAAAACCTTTAAACAATTTTGATGCTGAGGCACATTAGTATATGAACTGGATATTTTAACACCTAGAAGAGAGAAGAAGCTTGGTGGAAGAGTGGGGGGTTGCAGAAACTCACCATGTGGCCTTTGTCTCTTCCTACTGTCAGTCTCCAAGGCCTGCCACGAGAATAGGGAGAGGGGGTGGCCAAGCAGGTTTCTAAGGAGAGGAGGCAACTGAATAGAACTATAAGACAGGGTAGAGGTGAGAGGGAGGGATTTTTATTCTGCAGCCTCTTAGAGGAATTTTGCCTTAAGGGAGAAATTAAGAATGCAGATTTTGAAGTGAGTAGGCTCAGGAAAGAGAAAGGGAATGGTTTATTGTCTGAGTCCCAAAGGCAAAAAGGATAGGTTTGCTTGGGGTATGCTATGGGATTTGGGGGGTGGAGGGAAAAGGAGAGAGAAGTAAGAGAGTGCAAAGGTCAACAGAAGAAGTTTGCTTGGAGCAGACAGTTTTTACTTAGAGAATCCAGACCAGCTAAAGAGAAGAAGAATGTAGCTTCAGGAGCCAGGAGGGAGAAAAGACTTGGGTTTGTGGAACTGCTGATCCAGGAAGGTTAGCCTTTAAGAGGGAACCTAGAGGGGGTCCCTGGGGCCCTGCCTGCATCACTCTAAGGGCACAAGTTGAAAGGCTGGCTGTCAGTGGGAATAGAGGTGATGCAATGGTAAATGATCTCCAGTCTGGAGGTCCTCAGAGAGATGGGGGTGGGGGGCGGTGAAGATGGAGATTGCTACCGGGAAAGGAAAGTTCCCTTTCTAGAGGAGGGAGCCAGGAGGCTTACAGCAGAGAAGGACTCGGCGAGCAAGGCAGGAGAGCAGAGCGGACGGACTTCAGCCGAGGTCAGAGAAGGAGTTGGTGGACAGAATAGGACAAGTGGGGGGGGGGTGGTCTCTGGAGTGGAGGCGGAGAGAGCTTGGGTGTAGGGGACCTTGGGCCCCTTGCCATTTTGTCAGAGAAGTGCTTAAATCAGTAAGAGTAAAATTGAAGGTTGGGAATTCTGGCCAACGGTAGCCACTGTTTGCCTGAACGTGAGGCCAGATTGTGGCCGATAACCCAATCTGTTTTCTTGGACCGGACATCAGTCAGCCCAAGCATCCTCCGAGCAGGTTGCAGGAATGCCAAGAGGGTGGCTCTGGGAACAGAATTGAGAACCCCTGTTGGAAAATTCGGAAGGACGACTGGAGTGGCCTGTGCCCCTGCCTCAGGTATTTGGGAAGGCAGGTCCTTTCAGGCAGCTGTTTAGCCCAAAGTAAGCTCAGCAGGCTCTGTGCTACTGACGGAGAAAGGCCTCGGAAAGAGAAGGAAAAAGGCTCTCTGAGAGGCGGCCAGGAGGCGGGTGGAGGGACCCAGTCACTCCAGGTGCATTTCCTCTCCCAGGTGTCTGCACCATATATGTTGGGAAAATGGAGGGGAACAGAAAGGGAATAGGCTGGGCCTGATCATCAAAAGGTAGCAAGGACTGTTTATTGAGAAACAGGGGCACAGACCTTCTCCCAGGCTTGGAGGTTGTGCGAGGGGGTGAGTTTGGGACCAGGCTCATATGGGGTCTGAGCAAGGAGGCAGAGGTTAATGGAAGCACTACTGGGTCTAGGAAGCTGGTGGCTTTTCCTGGAGCCCACAATGGACCGTTTACAGCTGGGCTCGGGTGAACTGCCCTGCCTGCACATCAGAGCAGGTGCACACATACCTGGGGTTCTGCCTGGTGTCTGTAGGCGCCTGGGGCAAAGGGGTGGGGGTCGATACTTCACATTTCATCTCTGGATGCCTAGAAAGAATGGGCTTGGAGGGGAGAGGGGAGTCCTTCAAGGAGGAGGAGGAGGAGAGGACCCCCCCAGGCCCTGTTCACATGGCCCGGCAGCTCTGGGTCACCAGGCTTGCCTGTGGTTCCTGGATCTGCCAGGTTTCTATGGATCCAGAGCTGTCTTCTCTACTTGCAAGTGCAGCCAGCTGCTTCTCTGGGCAGCGTGGGCACCTGGACGGTTCCCTTGGGTCTGGCTGGAGAGCCAGGCAATGCCCACCGGGCAGAGGATGCGGGGCGGGTCCTTCAGAGGGGAGCTGGGCAGTCTGTGGGACAGGACACTGCCTCGTCAAGGGGCCCTTCCAGGGTGGACTCTGAGCACAGCTCTGGTCCCGGCTCTGGGCACAGCTCTGGTTCTAGCACTCTTGGCGCAGCTCTGTTCCCTGATCTTGGCACAGCTGTGGTCCCGGCTCTGGGTGCAGCTCTGGTCCTAGTGGGGTGGTGGGATGGGGAGCATGGGGCCTGGGCACCATGGCGGACACCTGCACCTATGGTGTGTAAGGACACAGAGAGCATGCACCTGTGTGTCACAGTCCTCTGTGTCCCTGGGCGATTGGCTCTGGGACCCCCAGTGGGTGTCAGATCTAAGGTTGGTCCAGCCCCTTATTTAAAATGGTGTAATATTTGGCTATAAACTACCCACTTCTTCTCCAGCACACTTTAAATCACACCATGATGATGCCTAACGCCTGACAAAATGTGCATGTGTAAACAGCTGGTGTGTGGTTTGCAGTCTAACTGCAAGGGCAGGCTCAGTGCCCTGACTGCCAGGCCAGGCACAGCTACCGATACACACAACAGCGTCGTCATCGTTCAAGTGCTCTCCACCCGTGGGTGGGCTGGATACGCAATGCAGAGATGGAGAGATGGAGGGCCAATGCCTTTAAACTGTACCAGAAATGTCCCTCGCCTGAGCCCCTCCAGTGCTGGGTGGGCTAGGGGCCTGCAAGACCTCAGGGCAGTCCCTCAGGAGCTATCTTCCAGCGTGGGCAGCCTCTCCTCCACTGGAGGCCCACCCAGGCACGGGTGGGCAGGGTGTCACGCTGTCCTCCGGGATGGACAGCCTCTCCTCTGCCAAGGCCCACCCAAGGCACGGGTGGTTAGGGCGCTGTGCTCTCCTCCGGGATGGACAGCCTCTCCTTCCCTGGGCAGGGCCTCAGGGCACCATGCTGAACAGGGTGGCGTCGCTTGCTTCCGTGCTCAGCCTGACTTTCAGGCCTCGGGGGAAGGCTCACTCCCGAGCACCCTCAGCCCGAGGGGATGACGCGCAGGTCAGAGGAGAAGCAGGTGGCTCCGTGTGGCCAGGTATGGCCGCACAGAAGCAAAGATGAGCTGATGCCGGTGCCCACGGGCCTCATTCGCCCAGGGCACTTGGGCTGGAGATGGGCTGTGGGCATCGGAGGGGCTGCCCGTCCCCAGACCGTGTGAGGGAGGTTTTCCCAGGATCAGGGCTGTGACACTAATGAAGGCCGAGTGATTAGAATGCCATCCATCTCCGTGTAACAGCCATTATATCAGCGATTACCATAATAGTTATAAGCTCATGATTTATGGAGATTGTAATGATTATTTTTGTAATAGCAAGTTGGAGGATTTTTGGCAATAGATCAGTTTGAAGGAAATTGAAATATCGTTTTTAAAGTGCAGAATTCCACTGAGCGACACAACAAAGTGTGTGTGTGTGTGTGTGTGTGTGCAGGACCCAGGCAGAGGATGCCTTGCCCTGCATGGTCAGAGCATCATGGGTGTTGGTTGCTCTCAGCCCTGATGAAGAATCAACAAAGTAAAACGAACCCAGGACTCTTTGAGGCTGGAAGCTGACCCCAAACCCAGGAGAGAGATGGCTGCTAATAGGGAGAGGCTCAATTTTGGCCTGAAAATGTCCCCTAGAACTGCAGGGCTCTACGCCCATCCAACAGGAAGCATGAGAATTGCACCCCCTTCTACCCGCCTCTCGAGTTGCCCCCAGGCCCCGGCTCCACCCAGCTGAGACCAGCGGCGTCCCCAGCACGTGGCCCCCAGCAGACGTGGCCCCAGCACTCGTGGCTCCCAGCAGGCGTGGCTCCCAGCAGGCGTGGCGTGGGAGGTGGTCCTTGCAGAGCACGTGGGGTGGGGAGCAGCCCGGCGACCCAGCCAGCTCCCGTCGCCCCCACCTTCCATGTCCTCCCGCTGGCCTCGGATTCCCCTCCTCCTCTCCAGCGGTGCCTTCTCTCCCGCGAGGCCCGACGAGGTCCAAGCTTCGGGTGACGGGGCCCTGTTTATTCCCATGCCCCGCCCCCCTCTTCCCAGCCGACCCCCTCCTCTGTGGTGTGGGCCACAGCTGGGCTGGCTCAGCCTTCCCACCGCTGACTCCTACCTGTGCTGCCCGGCCGGTCACCTCTGAAGCAGCCTCGCTGGGCTCAGCTCGTGTGTCTAACCCAGCCCCAGGCCCCTCCTAACTCGAGCACTGAACCCAGGGCCAGCGCAATGCCAGCAGCCTGGGGCTTCTGGATGCCACCCAGCCCTTCCCTCCTCCAATGTCCTCCAGGGCCATACCTGATCCGGCCCAGGTCCAGTGCCCTCTCAGAAGCCTGGGCTCGCCCGGCCAGGCCCCTGCCCTGTCCACCTCCCACACTGGACGTGGGGCTCTTGCCAGGCTTTTGCAGATGTCGTTGTTGGCCATACTGGGTTTGAACTCAGGGTCTTGGGCTTGCAGGGCTCACGCTCTTATGACTTGAACCATACTCCTAGCCTTTCTTTTTCTTTAGGATTTCTTTTTTTCCCCAGATGATTTCTAACAGTTTAGCGTCGATTGGCCTCAGGCAGAGACTCCCCTAACTCTGCCTCCTGAATCTGAATACCTATGGTTACACGCATGTGTGCGTGGCAGCGTATCCAGCCTTGAGAGTGTGAGTTTAGATCAGGTGTTGTTCATTCGTTGCTTGACATGGAGCGTGCCGGTACTAGGCACACATATGCACACACGCACACCACACACACACCGACCCACATATTCATCTACCAGTCTACTCATCCATCAGTTACCCGTTCATCACCCACCGCTCCTCTCTTCCCTCCCCGCTTGCCTCCTCTCTCTCTCTGTCTCTGTCTGTCTGTCTGTCTCTCTGTCTCTGTCTCTGTCTCTCTCTCTGTCTGTCTCTTTCTCTCTCTTGGCTGTGCATGCTCAGCCACAGCAGTGGTTGAGTTCTGTGTGCACAGCCTGAATGCTTTAGGTAGATGAGCTCCTGGGATACGCCGAGAGGCTCCCGGGAAAGCGGTGAACCCGTCCCCCGGCCCGTGAGTCACGGGTGTGACCTGCGTCAGGAGCCACGGAGGCGGCCACCCGGAAAGGGTCAGGGGTCGCTCTGGTGCTTCTCTTCGGGTGGCTTCCTGGAGGAGGGTCAGGGGTCGCTCTGGTGCTTCTCTTCGGGTGGCTTCCTGGAGGAGGGTCAGGGGTCGCTCTGGTGCTTCTCTTCGGGTGGCTTCCTGGAGGAGGGTCAGGGGTCGCTCTGGTGCTTCTCTTCGGGTGGCTTCCTGGAGGAGGGTCAGGGGTCGCTCTGGTGCTTCTCTTTGGGGCGGCTTCCTGGCGGAGGGCTTTCTGAGGAGTGCGTCGTCATGGTTTGGTCATCGTGTGGACATCAGCCTGTGCTGACACACGCTTGTCTGCGGTCACTCACCTGCTTGCACGCACGGGGTGTGTGTGCTAGACTTGTGTGCAGCTGCTGGCACAGGAGGTTTGCCTCACCAGCCTTGCCACAGCCCTCTGAGCAGCATTTGTGCAAGGCGTCCCGGTGCAAGGCGTCCTGGTGCAAGGCGTCCCGGTGCAAGGCATCCTGGTGCAAGGCATCCTGGTGCAAGGCGTCCTGGTGCAAGGCATCCTGGTGCAAGGCGTCCTGGTGCAAGGCATCCTGGTGCAAGGCGTCCCAGTGCAAGGCATCCTGGTGCAAGGCATCCTGGTGCAAGGCGTCGCTGGGCGAGAGGGATTTCCTGACTCCGTTACCATCCTGCGGTCTGACCCTGACCGAATCGTCCCTGCTGGGCGGAGTGTCGCTGTATCTGTGTTACTGTATTACAAAACCTCAGCACCTGCACAAGAAAAGGGGGGCCCTGTGGCCACTGCATGCGCCCCCAAAGGCATTGTCTGTCTCCCGCCTCAATAGATAAGTGCATAGATTAGCAGCAGCAGCCAGCGCTTACCTTCCTTGCCTCCCCCTCCCTCCCCCCCTCCCCCCCCCCCCCCCCGCTCCTGGGGAAGTGGCTCCAGGAAAAGGAGGAGTGCCCGCCATGTCCTAAGACTTCCCCACACAGGGAGGAGGGGAGGCCGAGGAAGAGCGAGGCAGAGACCAGGGAGACCGGAGCTGCTGGCCGTGTCTCCACGCCAATGCCAACGAGTGCCAATGGAGAGAAACAGGAGGACGTACTGGCCACATACTGGCCAGGTAGAGGCGTGAGACCCAACATGGCCATTGGACGTCTAGCCAAGAGAAGCGAGGTTCTACGTCCCTCAGAAAGGGCCCCTGGCTGCTGAGGTCCCTTTCCATGCAGCACGGGGCCACTGATGCTGGGCCAGCCACGACCCCCAGCAGCAAGGGGCTGTGGTGGAGGCAAGCAGCCAGCCCGCACCCTGCGGAAGGAGACGGAGCCCGGAGACAGGCAGCCGGGGAGTCGTGACACAGAGAGGAGACAGAAGGAAACGTCCTCTGAGTGAGCCGAAGGTTTGACTAGACAAAACAGAACGGGAGCCGAACGACCGTAGAGGGAGACAGTGAAAGCTTCTCTGCACAGTAACGAGGTGAAGATGTGCCAGCCTCTCCAAGCTAGAATGTGGCCGGCAGTAGCACGCCACCCTTGTCTTCTGAGAAAGGCCCTCTTTAATGTCTTTGTCCAGGCTGTCTTTGAACCGCGCTCCTCCATTCTCTGCCTCTCGTGTCCAAAGATAGGGAGAAGACCGGAGAAAGGACACGCTGTTCAACAAATGGTTCTGGGAAGACTTGGAGCCCGCACGCAGAAGAATGAAAGAATGAAAGCAGACCCTGACTCCTCAGAAGTCCCCAAAGTCAACTCGAAGGGGATAAAAGATTTAAGACTTGAAACTCTGGGAAAACACAGGGAAGGTGGACGGGACGGGTAGCACTTTCCCCGAAAGACCTCAAAGACCCAGGAAGTAAACCAGGGCCACAGAAACGACAGCTAGGACTGCGTCAAACTGCAAAGCCCCTTTACCGCAGCGTGAAGCGACCGCGTGCGAGGGGGAAACGCGGTAACCCCACAGGTGGTGAGAGGCAGAAACCAGAATAAAGAAAGCACCGTGAGGAGCCCCACGCTGGCCGGCCCGGCGGCTGGCGCTCACCTGCGCGCGAGGTGGGGGGGGGGAGGATCACAAGCATGTGAGCCCGGGGGGGGGGGATCACAAGCGTGTGAGCCCCGGGGGGGAGGATCACAAGCGTGTGAACCCAGCCTGGCCGCACGGTGAGACCTAGAACGAGCAGACGTAGAGTGAGACTCTGCGAACACTAAAATGAAGATGTGAGACACAAGGACCAGCGGTCACGGGGGGACCCCTACAACTGGGCGTCCCTACTCACCAGGACAGTCCCCCTGGAGTCTGGTGAGAGGTGGAGGGGGAGGAAAGGGGGGGTCTTTCAGAGGAGGAGAACAGTGCAATGGTTCTTCTAACAGTCAAGAGAAGAGAACCATTGTCTGATAATACCACGGGCACGGGGTGCATCTCTAAAAGAAGTGGAACCAATATGCTGACGGGATACCTGCTAGGATCTAGTGCAGCCAAGACCCACAGACCACCCAGGTGCCGTCACCCGACGAGCGGAGAAGGACAGCTCCGAGTGCACACAGCGACCCACAATTCCGCCATGAGCGAGGAGGAAGTCCCATCACTGGGGACGATGTGGGTGGACGGAGCCCGGCCTTCCAGCCTGGGGCAGAGCCGTTACCGCTCTCTGGGTGTGGGGTCTCCTGCTCCCGCTGTTCTCTGGGCATAGGAAGCTGCTGGAGTGACGGAGTACCCCACCAGGAAGGAGATGAGCTGAGGCCCTTCCCCTGAACCCCAGCCTACCCGAGTCCAACCACACGAGGGCTGGGATCTCAAGAAAAACAAGTCATCCATCACAGAGTAAGATAATACAATCAAATCTGTTGGAGATGATGGCAGGGAATGGGCTTTTGAGGCGGTTGATGTTTGAAGATAGGGGGGAAATGCCTGCATAAAAATTCTAATCCATCACCCTTGGCTTAATAAGGAGAACATAAACGGAATTTAGTGTTGTCAGAGAGGCCTCCTCTGCAAGAACACATTAGTTCTTCTCCTCTGGCAGTTCACAAGAAAGGTGGCGCGGGGAGCGTGGGTATTTAAAGGGAACGGCTTATGATGTTTTCTATCTTTAGATACTTCCTGAGAGCGTGGGTGTGCTTCACTTCCTTCCCGAGGGCGTGGGTGTGCTTCACTTCCTTCCCGAGAGCGTGGGTGTGCTTCACTTCCTTCCTCCCCCAGAGCGTGGGTGTGCTTCACTTCCTTCCTTCCCGAGAGCGTGGGTGTGCTTCACTTCCTTCCCGAGAGCGTGGGTGTGCTTCACTTCCCTCCTGAGAGCGTGGGTGTGCTTCACTTCCTTCCCGAGAGCGTGGGTGTGCTTCACTTCCTTCCTTCCCGAGAGCGTGGGTGTGCTTCACTTCCTTCCCGAGAGCGTGGGTGTGCTTCACTTCCCTCCTGAGAGCGTGGGTGTGCTTCACTTCCTTCCCGAGAGCGTGGGTGTGCTTCACTTCCTTCCTTCCCAAGAGCGTGAGTATGCCTCACTTCCTTCCCGAGAGCGTGGGTGTGCTTCACTTCCTTCCTTCCCGAGAGCGTGGGTGTGCTTCACTTCCTTCCTTCCCGAGAGCGTGGGTGTGCTTCACTTCCTTCCCGGGAGTGTGGGTGTGCTTCACTTCCTTCCTTCCCGAGAGTGTGGGTGTGCTTCACTTCCCTCCCGAGAGCGTGGGTGTGCTTCACTTCCTTCCCGAGAGCGTGGGTGTGCTTCACTTCCTTCCCGAGAGCGTGGGTGTGCTTCACTTCCTTCCCGAGAGCGTGGGTGTGCTTCACTTCCTTCCCTCCCGAGAGCGTGGGTGTGCTTCACTTCCTTCCTTCCCGAGAGCGTGGGTGTGCTTCACTTCCTTCCCGAGAGTGTCGGTGTGCTTCACTTCTTCCTTCCCGAGAGCGTGGGTGTGCCTCACTTCCCTCCCGAGAGCGTGGGTGTGCTTCACTTCCTTCCTCCGAGAGGGTGGGTGTGCTTCACTTCCCTCCCGAGAGCGTGGGTGTGCTTCACTTCCTTCCTTCCCGAGAGCGTGGGTGTGCCTCACTTCCTTCCCGAGAGCGTGGGTGTGCTTCACTTCCTTCCCGAGAGCGTGGGTGTGCTTCACTTCCTTCCCGAGAGCGTGGGTGTGCTTCACTTCCCTCCCGAGAGGGTGGGTGTGCTTCACTTCCCTCGCGAGAGCATGGGTGTGCTTCACTTCCCTCCCGAGAGCGTGGGTGTGCTTCACTTCCTTCGCGTGGGTGTGCTTCACTTCCTTCCCGAGAGCGTGGGTGTGCTTCACTTCCTTCCTTCCCGAGAGCGTGGGTGTGCTTCACTTCCCTCCCGAGAGCGTGGGTGTGCTTCACTTCCCTCCCGAGAGCGTGGGTGTGCTTCACTTCCTTCCCGAGAGCGTGGGTGTGCTTCACTTCCTTCCCGAGAGCGTGGGTGTGCTTCACTTCCCTCCCGAGAGCGTGGGTGTGCCTCACTTCCTTCCTTCCCGAGAGCGTGGGTGTGCTTCACTTCTGCCTTCCCGAGAGCGTGGGTGTGCCTCACTTCCTTCCCGAGAGCGTGGGTGTGCTTCACTTCCTTCCTTCCCGAGAGCGTGGGTGTGCCTCACTTCCTTCCCGAGAGCGTGGGTGTGCCTCACTTCCTTCCCGAGAGCGTGGGTGTGCTTCACTTCCTTCCTTCCCGAGAGCGTGGGTGTGCCTCACTTCCTTCCCGAGAGCGTGGGTGTGCTTCACTTCCTTCCTTCCCGAGAGCGTGGGTGTGCCTCACTTCCTTCCCGAGAGCGTGGGTGTGCCTCACTTCCTTCCTCCCGAGAGCGTGGGTGTGCTTCACTTCCCTCCCGAGAGGGTGGGTGTGCTTCACTTCTGCCTTCCCGAGAGCGTGGGTGTGCTTCACTTCCTTCCTTCCGCGTGCAGAGCTCATTTTTGCCTCTCTATTCTCTGGCCATGGGTGCGGGCTTTACCCTAGACTCTTCTGGGAGCATTTCCGATGCCCCCTGCCTGCCTTCCTCGTGGGGCGTCGGGAGGTCTGACGGGGTCCGGCCCCACTCCCCGAGTCCCCGGGGCAAGCTCTTCCCTCATGCACTGCTGTCTGGAGCAAAGCATTGTGGGTGCCCGGCGGGCGTGTCCATCTCTGATGAAGCCGGGGGCCACATGGGGGGCAGTGGTGGACTCTCCGTAGCCTTGGCCCCGTGGCCCCAACGGGGAGATGCTCACAGTCTACACAGAGCAGCCGGTGGCCAGGACATGAGGTGCTTACTCAGACCATCACGGAGCCCCTGCACCCCAGTCCCCCACCCAGGACACCCCGGCCAGCAGCCACGCCGAGATGGCCCAGACCATGGCTTTGAGGAAGGTGAGGGGTCGGGAGCCTGGGATGAACCCCCTGGGCCCCAGAAAGAGCTCTAGGAGGACCCCGGACGGGCACAGATGCCCCTACCTGTGCAGAAGGCTGTCCCCGGTCTCCATGCCTCCTCCCCTGCCTGGCCCCTCCTCTTGCATTTTAGGATGGAATTATGTAAAACTGTTGCGGTAACTTCCTGAGTTGTTGGGGTGTTTTTGTTTTTTTGCTAGTCCTGGGCCTTGAACTTGGGGCCTGAGCACTGTCCCTGGCTTCTTTTTCTCAAGGCTAGCACTCTGTCACTTGAGCCACAGCGCCACTTCCGGCTTTTTCTGTATATGCAGGGCTGAGGAATCGAACCCGGTGCTTCATGCGTGCTAGGCAAGCGCTCTACCACTGAGCCACATCCCCAGCCCCTTCCTGAGTTTTGAGAGTGGTTCTGGACAACGGGCTGCGTGGCGAGGTGGGAAGAGGCTGGGTTGGGGGGCAGGGTAGGAGGCGTGGGCTTTGGTGGGGGGTGGGGGCCCCTGTCCTGTGCTGTGTCGGTGGCATCTGACCAGGGCGCCGCCCCTGCTGCGCTGCGGCCCTCCGTGCGTGCTGGGCCGGGACGGTGGCGGCAGCGGAGCCCCGGCTGCGTCTCCTCACCGTACTGAAGAGCTGCTCCCCGCGGAGGACGGGCCCCCGCTCTCCCGGCTCTGCGGTCACTGCGGTCACGGTGAAGCAGGGCCGCTGGGACCGGCCGCGTTGAGCTCTGACCCTGTTTCAGGGACATCAGGACAGAGCCGGGCCGGGACTCGCTAGTCAGAGACCTGGATTCACCCGTCCGCTGGACTCTGGGCCCAGACAGGCGCCCAGCTCACGGAGTTCACGCACCCGTCCAGAGGGCTGCGTGGGAAGCTGACCGGAGCGCCCCAGGGCTGAGCGCAGGGGGAGGTCGGCCCGGCCAGCCCGCCCCCGGGACGTGGGTCTTGAGAGCGGTTCAGAGGATGAGACGCTCAGGAAACGGGGACCGGGCACGTGGGACGGTCAGGTCGGAGCGGAGCCGGCTGCGGGGTGCAATCCTGGGGGCTGGAGCTCCGTGGGGATCCCAGGGCCTCGGAGATGAGGGCCTGCCGGGCCCCACGCTGGGGCGGGAGGGGCGGCCGGCACCGCTCCCCGCAGGCTGCCCCCCTCAGGGCCCGCTCCCCGCGGCCCGAGTCCCTCGCACGGGAAGATGTGCTTGCCTCGTGCAGTACAGATGGCAGCAAGGGGGCCAACGCCGCTCAGCAACCACCTGCCCCTCCCCGTCCCTCGGCATGTCGCCCCGAGACCCCAGACGGCGAGGGGCAGGGTGTCCGCGCCGTCTGTACTGAGGTGTGACAGCAGTGCGAGGCAGCACGACCGCTCGGAGGCCCGAGTCAGTGCTAGGGACTGACGTTTATGCCCAGGTAAACCCCCATGTGTCCAAATCGTGGGCTGCACCGTGAGGGCCAACTTGTGTGTTTCTTTTCTTTCTTTTCTTTTATGGTGGCACTGGGGATTGAGGACAAGGAAAGCGCTTTTGTTCTTGGTTTTCTCTTGAGGTAGGGTCTCCTGGAACACTTTTCTGGGCCGGGCTTGAACCACAACCCTCCTACTGCTGCCCCTGAGTCACTGGGATTGTGGTGGACACGTGCCACCAGCCTGGCTGCCAACGTGTGCATTTCTGAACAAAATATAGCATGCTTGGGGGGTTGGGGGGGGTTGGTGGAAGTGTGTTCTTGAATAAATTATATTGGGGGAACCTGTCATGTGAACAGTACTGTTATATTGGACTTCCACTTAATACTTTTGAGTCATATTTTGTGACTTTAAATACATGGGTCTTTTCTTAAATGCATTTACAAAAGATTTACCCCTAAGAAGTTCATGGTTTTTGAAAAAAAAAAAAAGAATCTTGCGATTGTAAAGACTTATAATTAAATTCAACAAATGCTCATTGTTAAACTTATGAAAGAGTTGACTTTTGGATTTTACTAATCTCATTTGTGCAATGTTTTGGTAAATACCTTAGAATGTTCTGCATATATGCTCTTTCCACCCTTGAATTAAAACAGATATCCTTCCATTCTTCATGCTCAGAGTCTCTCCATGGAAGAATATTGAGTTTCGTCAAAAAGCCTCTTTAGAATTTATGGAGCACTTCCTTCTTTATGCTGCTAATATAGGAAAGTAACAGAATCCATTTTTCAAATCCAGTTTACATTCTTAGGATTCCCTGAGGGCAGCAAAATCTGTGGCTGCTCGACTCTCTTAAATGAAATATTGTAGAATTTGCATGTAACCTGTGAGAACTATCTCCAGACGACTCATCATGCCCACTACAACACAAGTGCTGCGTAAGGGGCTGCTGTGCGGCGCGTACACGGTCAGCAGAGACACAACAGTTTTAATCTGTCCAACCCATGGTGGTTAATTGGATCTGCAAGTGCAGCGTTGGCTGGTAAGAAAGGTCTCTCTCTCTCTCACACACACGCACACACGCACACACGCACATGCACACACACCCCTTCATGTCCTTGTCCAGACATCTATGCAAATACCCATGGAGAGGCTCATGTTGCTGATCGCGTGAGTATTTCCTCACCCATGTGTATGATGCTCCGAGAGTTAGCAGCCGTCATTGCCCCCCTCGTGCTTATGATCATGTGGGACAATGGCAGCTCTCTCCTCACACCTTGGAGCACAATGGCAGCTCTCTCCCCACTCCATTTGGTGTCTCCTTTCTTCCTTGAGCATCTGACAGGAGTCACCGGTGAATCCAGCTAGATCTGAAGTTGTCCCTGAGGAAAGACTTCAAATCATGTATTTAATTTCTACTCATACTGCAAATCCTTTCCTTTTCAGTTTCGATCATCTGTTTATTTTGGCGATTTTCTTTCCACTAGCCTAACGGATACATAATCTTACCAGTTTATTCTCACGTCTCTCATCCTCTCAACTTCTGCTGTGCCGGTTGTGATGTCCTGCCGCCGCCACCGCCGCCGCCGCTCGCTCTTCACGTCTTGCCTTTGCTCACTTACCCTGTCTTGAAGAGCTTATGGATTTTATTGACGATTTTAAAGAACGGGCAGAGCGTTGGCCTCCTGCCTGTCACCGGAAAGGTGTGAAGATAGGTCCTGCACAATACGGAGGTGTCAGGTCCATCCAGCCGGCAGGCAGGAACTGAGCTCCCAAGCCTGTTAACAGTTAGAGAGAAGCACAGCACCCCGAAGACAGGAACTGTGCTCACGACCATCAGAGAACCGACCTCACAGGCAGGACGCCCCCCACCCGGCCCCCCGGAGATGGACAGGGCGGTGCCCCTACTCTGGAGAGAACACACTAGCCTTGAATGCTAATTGCTAATCTCCTGTGCTGGTTCGGAAGGACTTTGGAGATTCCACGGGAATCCAACGCCACCGGTGACCGTCTTTCCTCCCCTGCCCGTGCGTGTTTTGCCACCAGGGACCTCCGGGCTCTCCGGCATGCTGTTGAACAGAGGCCGACACACTGCAGACATGCACACGGCCTCTGTTCTTTTACAAAGCACAACCTCGTTTCCCAAGAAGCGAGGCACTGCCCCTGGGACTTTGTAGACTCCTGACGGTGCGGCAAAGCTCCTTTTCATAGTCCTGGTCTGTTGAGTGACTCTTATTATGAATGGATATTGAATTTCATCAAACTATTTGTCTGCATCTATTGATATGGCTTTTGTTTGTTTTTACTTTTTTAGCCTGCTGGTATGATGGATTACATTGATTTATGCTCAAATATTTAAATAGATTTCCACTCCTAGCATAAAACACTCTTGGTCATAGTGTATTACTCAGTTCATATAAACTGCTTGATTTGCTAGAGTTCTATTTATGTGTTTTCCCCCTCTGTATCCACTGGGCATGTCAGGCTACAGTTTTTGCTTTATTCTTGTACTGTTTTGAGCGGTGTTGGTATCTTGGTCAAGCTGGCCCGGTGAAGTGTACTTGGAAGGTTTCCTCCTAGTATCTTTCAGAGCATGCAGAACTGTTGTCTCTGTTTATATGCTGGTTATAATTTGCTGATAAAACCACCCTTGAGTTTACTTTTTTTTAAAGAATATATAACATCAGATAACACTTGTCTAATTGATGGAAATTCAGTATCTGATAGATTATCATTGACCAGGCAGTTCAAACAACAACTATCGTTCTCTAGTTTGGTAGATTGAAAGTCCAGGGTTGGTGCTAATGTTGAATTCTTTTTTGTGTCTTGGGTCCTGTGATTTGGCAGAGTCCATGGACAGGTTTCCTCATATAGGGGCACGCACGCGTTCAAGGAAGCATCATAGTCCTCACGCGGAAGACACGTCCCGTGTGCACTTGAGTGTGACCCGGGTCCTCTCCAGAACGCTTGCAGCTGCTGTCGGCATCGAGACTGGCTGGCAGGCTTGCTTTTTGCCGTGCCCCCCCCCGCCCCCGGATTTGGGGAGCCAGGGGAGGGGCGGCATCGAGGAGGCATCTTCAGAACCTCTGCGGGGTTCTGTCCGAGAGGGAGGTGAACCCTGCTAGTGATGCCACGGCCTCCCGCACACACAGCGAGAGCCGCTGGCTGGGCCTGCACTGCCCGCTCGCAACGTGGCTCTGCCCCCCCCCCGCCCCACCCCACGCGGGCACCTGCGCTCCTTGCAGGGGCTCCGACGGCTGGAATCCCCGGGCATCGAGGCCAGGAGAGCCGCTCTGGAGAGGCGTGCCAGGGTTGGGTAGTACTCCGGTTTCACTCTGCTGGAGGACGCTCCGGATCCACCTGCCCGGTGCCCGTCCCCTCCCAGGCCAGGGGAGGCGCCGTGTCCCTGGCCGCCAGCCCCGAGGGCCCCCCAGCCCCTCCCTGAGCAGAGCGGGCACTGGGCACCACGGCCCAGGAGAGGACCTGTGCCCCACGCCTCTGCCGACCGTGCACTTGCCCGGGAAGGTGACCGCCGTCCACAGTCAGCTTGCCAGCCCCGAGGCCTCATCTCCACGCCGTCGTCCCGTAAGCAAATAGTTGCATTGCGTTCGTTGAGGGTAATTCTTCACACTTCACGGCAGCTGCTCAGTTTGCCTCCAGATTCTGCTGACTCTACCAGGAATTTGCACAATAAAATCACGGAAAACTACAGTAGCCAGCGAAGCCAAACCCCAGATCTCATTCAATCAAACCCCCGGAGCAGAGCGTGCTCATGGGCCCCCCAGCCCCTCTCCCCGTCCTCCCGGCTCCCAGGGGACGCCCTCGCCCGCCCGGCCCGGCGGGGCCGCCTCGGCGTCTTGTGCCGCAGGGGCTCGGCACTGGGTTTGCTCTACCCAGCTTCTGCCGGCATCTTTCGCGGGGTTTTCACCCTGCAGGCATTTCCGGACCCCCAAGTTGAGCGCCTAGAGGGTGGGGCCGCCTCCGGGAGCTGTGTGGAGGCCAGGAGACGGCTGGGGACCGGCAGGGGCAGGCCCTGCGACGGCCCCGGGCTGGAGGCGTATCTGGGGCCAGAGCCCAAGGCAAGAGAGAGAGAGGGCACGCGGAGAGAAGGCTCCTCGGGGTAGGGGCTGCTTGGAAAGGCCCGGTGCAGACAGCGGGAGAGAAGGGAAGAGGCGGGGCGGGGCCCACGGCGGCTGAGCACAGACCGCGCCCACGGGCGGAAGCGGTAACGGGGCCCTCGGGAGACACGCCCGCCTTCTCACTGGGAGCCGCGTCTTTGCAGGTTCGGTTAAGCTGCCAGGTTTTGATGAGATTACCCTCCGTGATCTCCTGACAGATCTGAGCGGTAGACCTGGGCAGGAGGAGGCCCCGGGATCCCTGCCCTCTCCTCCTGTACCAGACCGTGCTCAGCACTTTGTGTGCCGCTTCCGGACATGCCTCCCCCAGGCCCTGTGATTCTGGCACTTTCTGCCTTTCCGTCCTGGAGCTAATGAAGATCAAGCCGCTCTTCCTGGCCAGGAAGGAACTCGCAAAGCAGCCCGGACCCCGTGCTCGTTTCTGCGAGGTCTCGCTCACTGGCTGGGGAGCCAGGCGCCCATCGGGGCAGAATTCTCCGATCACCGGGAGCCTCCAGCGGCCGGCCTGGCTGGGTTCTGCCAGACCTGAGACGGCGGGGGTGGGGGTGGGGGTGGGGGTGGGGGTGGGGGTGGGGGTGGGGGTGGGGGTGGGGGTGGGGGTGGGGGCGGTGCGGCACATGGGCTTCGGGCAGGAGAAGCGTTAGCGAGGGTGGCGCAGTGTGGACAGCAGGCTTGAGCCGGTGGCCCTGGTGGGGGGGGGGGTACCCTGAGGCTCTGGGAGCCAGGCAGGCAGCGAGCGGTCTGCTGTGTAGTCCCCAGCCTGTGTCTCCAAGGACGCGTTCAACCACGTGAGGATGGCGGTGGCAGCGTCGGTGGTGGGTCAGGTTCAAGGTCAAGTCCACGACCTGGGAGGAGCTGGAAGGGGGTAGAGGAGGAGGAGCCGCGGGGGACCGAGGGTCCTTCCCGTGGACGGCTCTGCCAGCAGGGTGTCAGGCTTACGAATGGCGTGCCGGAATGGCCGTGTACCGAGAGCAGGCGTTGTACATGCTCCCCCGCTCTTTATTCGGAGTCAGGGATTGCAAACCACTTCTGCAGCCAAGCGAGTCTTGGGGGACACATTCCACGCCCCGCGCCTCGCTCCGCACCCGCAGACCCACGAGAAACTGCGATTTACGCGTTGGGGACAGTGAGAGATTAGCAATAACTAGGAATAAAATAGGACTATTAGAACAACATGCTGTCATAACAAAATTCCACGAGTGAGCCCTGGCTCCCGCCCTCGCCCCCTCCCTGGAATTGTCCACTCGGCACTCATGGGCAGCAGCTGCCTAGGGGGCCCCGAAGGCACCGGAGGCCGAGAAGGCTGGGGGCAGCGGGGGGGGGGGCCTGCCCCTGAGCCCAGCCACGTTGAGCAGGGGACACCCAGAGCTCTCCTTCCGCGGGGGCGGATGCCGGCGTGGTCCTCTCCCTCCTCCGCCCCCGGCCTCCAGCCGCCAGGCACAGGCCTGTGGGGGACAGAGCGGCCTCGTCCCCGGCCAAGGCTGGAGGCTGGACCCGCCCTCTGGACCCGCCCTCTCCACCCACCCTCTGGACCCACCCTCTCCACCCGCCCTCTCCACCGCCCTCTGGACCCGCCCTCTGGACCCGCCCTCTGGACCCGCCCTCTAGACCCGCCCTCTGGACCCGCCTTCCGGACCCGGGAGCGCAGAGCGGAAGGCCTGGCCTCTGCTCTGCAGATGAGTCGCTGCAGCCAGGGCCGGGCCTCTGTCTCCAGGACGGGGGCTGCAGGTCAGGACGCCCTTCCGGAGAGCCGGCTGCTGTGCTGGCAGAGGACGGGGGCCCCCCCTGCTCGGGCCCCAGGGGATGTCGCCCACCCCTGCCCACCCCCGGCCAGGTGCCCCTTGTGGGGAGCTGGGTCTTCTGCGTGGGGTTGGCGTTTGGGGCAGGAAGCCTGCCCAAGGGGCCTCCGGAAGGTGAGGTGGGGGCGCCTGCCTCAGGGCCTGAGCGGAGCGGGGCCAGCGGAGCAGGGAGCTTGCGGGGTCAAGGCCAAGGCGAAGATGCCCACCCCGGCCCAAAGATGCCCACCCCTTTGCTCTTGGGGTCAGGTGTCAGAAGGACCTTAGGAGCTGGCAGGAAGGCCCAGGAGAGAGCTGGGAGCAGCCGAGGTGTCGCGAGCTCTCGTCTACCTGGAAGAGAGAGAAAGTGGGGGGCATACGGTCCCTCTGGTAGAGGAGACCAGTGCTGCTCGCCACTCTCCAGGGCTCTGATGCCAGTGCCCCCCCCCCCCCGCAAGGGGCTGCGGGGCTGAGGGCTCTGCCGGCAAGGTGCGCGGGAACGGGCAGTTCTGGGCAGACGGCACGTGGTGTGGAGGGAAATGCGTCCCACGGGCCCAGCCCGCGTCTCCTCCTCACGTGTGTTACTTCACACCGAGGACTCGCGGGGTCTGTGCGAGCCACGGCGTTCACAGACCTGGGAGCGAACCAGAGAACCGCCACGCCCAGGCCGCTCCCACCCCACGGCCGCAGCCCGCTGGCCGTGCAAAGCAGGCCCGCGGGAGGGTGGGCAGCTCGGCTGGGTGGCTGCGAGGGGCCGGCCTCCTTGCCACCATGGGGTCCCGTGGGCCACCCCCAGATCTTGTGGAGGCGGCGGTGTGGGGGTCCCTTGGGCGTCAGGGTGGCTGTCTGCCATCCACAGGGGTCAGGGTGCGGAGCGGGCCGAGCGGCAGCTTTGGGCCCTGGGGCCGCTGTCTTACGTGGGAGGGAGAGCGCGTACCATGGGACTGGCGTGGCTCCCACCTGCTCTGTCCACTCCCCCGTGGGCCGCCCCGGCCACGCCAGCTGGAGGAGGCTCCTGCCTTGGGGGCTCAGGCAGAGCAACCGGGGGGGGGGGGCAGCCATCCATCCCTGGGGACCACATACAGCGTGCACCCAGCCGGCCCGCTGGGGGCCGAGCTGCCTCTGAGGGGCCCGGCAGCATCTCCCGCGGCCGTGGCCAGCCGTGGACGTGACCCCCGCCCTGAGCAGCAGGCATTGGGGGAGCTCGAGGACGGCCCTGGAGATGGACAGGCGTCACCTGCACGCCCCTCCCCCACACAGACGCCCAACTCGGGACGTCCCTCCCCCCCCACAGACGCCCAACTCGGGACGTCCCTCCCCCCCACACAGACGCCCAACTCGGGACGTCCCTCCCCCCCCCACAGATGCCCAACTCGGGACGGCCCTCCCCCCCACACAGACGCCCAACTCGGGATGTCCCTCCCCCCCACACAGACGCCCAACTCGGGACGGCCCTCCCCCCCACACAGACGCCCAACTCGGGACGGCCCTCCCCCCACCCACAGGTGCCGAGCTCCGGTGCTCTTGTCTTGGGTGGGTTCACTTTGTCTCCAAAGTTCCTGAGCATCCAGCAAGCGGGGTGCAGGCCGTGCTGGGCGCTCCGGCGAGGGGTGTGGACACAGCCCTGCCTCCCTCCCGGCAGCTCTTCTCTCCTCCCTTCATCCTGGGGAGATGGTGCCCAGGCCAACCGAGGTCAGGCTCCTGTAGCTGCTGCCCACTCCCTGACCTCTGGCCCCCAAGGCCTGGTCCTGGCCAGAGCCCAGCCGCACGGTGCTGGCCAGAACCCTCGGCCTCCTCCATATCCGACAGACCCCTGGTTCTCCTCCTCCCAGGCCGCGTCTTTACCACGACGCCTGTGAGGTTAGCGCAGCCAGAGTCCCCCTTTCCCGCCGACGGCTCCGCGTGGCTTCCCACGCCCTGATGTCCCCTGCGCCTTGCCGGTAGCCCCCTCCTGCCTTCTGCGAGGAGAGCGCGCCTGGCACCTTCTGCCGCAGCCCCGGCTTGGCTCCGCGCTGCCCTCCGCGGCCTGCCCTTCAGACGCTGGCACGTCGAGAGCTCCAGCCTGCCCCACTCCGGGACTGACTCGAAGGTGGTACGGAGCCTAGCCCAGGACGCGGGCCCTGATCTTCCCTTGCGCCCTTGCCCGGATCCCTAGTGGAAGAGCCTAGTGGAAGAGCAGCAGCCGAGGGGCAGCGGGGGCGCGGGGGCAGTGCCCTGCGGGGGCCACGGTGCAGGCTCTCCGCCAGGCAGGCCTGGGATCCCTGGTGCTTACGGAAGTGACTTTCTAGAGCTTCCGGCCTGCAGTGGCTCCAACCCTGCGGCCCATAAATTACTAGCACCCCTGTGCTCTTTGGGGCTACAGCAGTGAGAGCTGGAGGGAGCCCGGAGCACACCTGGAGGGGACCCGGAGCACACCTGGAGAGGGCCCGGAGCACACCTGGAGGGGGTCCGGAGCACACCTGGAGGGGGCCCGGAGCACACCTGGAGGGGACGCAGAGCACACCTGGAAGGGCCCGGAGCACACCTGGAAAGGGCCCAGAGCACACCTGGAGGGGACCCGGAGCACACCTGGAGGGGCCCGGAGCACACCTGGAGGGGGCCCGGAGCACACCTGGAGAGGGCCCGGAGCACACCTGGAGGGGGGCCGGAGCACACCTGGAGGGAGCCCGGAGCACATCTGGAGGGGGCCCGGAGCACACCTGGAGGGGGCCCGGAGCACACCTGGAGGGAGCCAGGCCGGCCCTGTGTCCCCGCCCCTGTCACCTCCACCTGCACCCATGGGAGCCAGGCCGGCCCCGTGTCCCTGCCCCTGTCACCTCCGCCTGCACCCATGGGAGCCACGCAGGCCCTGTGACCCTCCAGGCCGTCCTCGGGGTGCTGGCTACCCAGGTCCTCACGCCTCCCGGGCCTTCCCCGATCGCAGTCCTCCACGGAGCACCCAGCAGGACTTCACCTTCTCCGCAGCTGAGGCCGGTGTTTGGCGATGCGCCCTGAGGTGGGTGTCAGCCATGGGGGCTCTTGTGGGGTGACACCACTGTCACCGCCGCCCGGCCGTCCTCCGCCAGGGAGCAGAGGAGCCCAGTGTGGCGGCTTCCACGGGGGCGCAGGCCTCCGAGCTCGGTCGTCGGCCCCTCCCCCAGGACAGGCGTCCAGACCGCGGCCAGCGCTCAGCCAGAGGCCGCAGCGAGCTTCCAGCGCACCGCGTGGCACGATGGGCAACCTGCAGGGTCTCATCCCAGAATCGTCATGTGGGTGTGCACGCGTGTACACACACACACACGCACACACACACAACCCGATCTCCACGGCACCTCGTGGCACGATGGCAACCTACAGGGTCTCATCCCAGAATCGTCATGTGGGTGTGCGCGCGTGTACACACACACACACGCACGCACACACACACAACCCGATCTCCACGGCACCTCGTGGCACGATGGGCAACCTGCAGGGTCTCATCCCAGAATCGTCATGTGGGCGTGCGCGCGTGTACACACACACGCACACACACACACACACACAACCCGATCTCCACGGCACCTCGTGGCACGATGGGCAACCTGCAGGGTCTCATCCCAGAATCATCATGTGGGTGTGCACGCGTGTACACACACACACGCACACACACGCACACACACACACAACCCGATCTCCAGGGCACCTTGTGGCACGATGGGCAACCTGCAGGGTCTCATCCCAGAATCATCATGTGGGCGTGCGCGCGTGTACACACACACGCACACACACGCACACACACACACAACCCGATCTCCAGCGCACCTCGTGGCACGATGGGCAACCTGCAGGGTCTCATCCCAGAATCGTCATGTGGGCGTGCGCGCGTGTACACACACACGCACACACACACACACACACACAACCCGATCTCCACGGCACCTCGTGGCACGATGGGCAACCTGCAGGGTCTCATCCCAGAATCATCATGTGGGTGTGCACGCGTGTACACACACACACGCACACACACGCACACACACACACAACCCGATCTCCAGGGCACCTTGTGGCACGATGGGCAACCTGCAGGGTCTCATCCCAGAATCATCATGTGGGCGTGCGCGCGTGTACACACACACGCACACACACGCACACACACACACACAACCCGATCTCCAGCGCACCTCGTGGCACGATGGGCAACCTGCAGGGTCTCATCCCAGAATCATCATGTGGGTGTGCACGTGTGTACACACACACACGCACACACACGCACACACACACACACAACCCGATCTCCACGGCACCTCGTGGCACGATGGGCAACCTGCAGGGTCTCATCCCAGAATCGTCATGTGGGTGTGCACGCGTGTACACACACACACGCGCACACACACACATACACACAACCCGATCTCCACGGCACCTCGTGGCACGATGGGCAACCTGCAGGGTCTCATCCCAGAATCGTCATGTGGGTGTGCACGCGTGTACACACACACACGCACACACACGCACACACACACACACAACCCGATCTCCACGGCACCTCGTGGCACGATGGGCAACCTGCAGGGTCTCATCCCAGAATCGTCATGTGGGTGTGCACACGTGTGTACACACACACACACAACCCGATCTTCAGGGCACCTCGTGGCACGATGGGCAACCTGCAGGGTCTCATCCCAGAATCGTCATGTGGGTGTGCACGCGTGTACACACACACACGCACACACACACACACAACCCGATCTCCACGGCACCTCGTGGCACGATGGGCAACCTGCAGGGTCTCATCCCAGAATCGTCATGTGGGTGTGCACGCGTGTACACACACACACGCGCACACACACACCCCGCTCACACTCACCCAGTCGGCAGACAGTAGGCCTGGCGGTGACTGTGTCCCCAGGAGACCGCGAGACTGATCCCAGGGAACATTTGGACTGAGTCCCTGCTCCGTGCAGGGCTAACGAGCTGCCAGGCCACGCTGAGGAAATGTAAAGGCCTCGGAGGCCTCTTCCTGGCCTGGGTTCCCGGGATGGCGCAGAGCACTTCCCGGCATCCATCATCCGTCCTGAGAGAGGCTGCTCACTTGGAGGCTGCATTAATTCATCCGCTAATTGCTTCTCCCGATGGCACAGTTCGGCAGGCCGGAGCGGCGCGGTGCCTTGCAATTAACATTTTGTTCTCTGAAACTCTGCCAAGCACAGGGCTCTGAAAATGCCAAGCACCAGGGCTCTCAGAAACCATTGGCCTTGGCGTTTGGATGGTTCAGACTCTGGGTCAACCGACAGCTGTCAGACCAGGCATGCTCCGCCTCTGCAAGTCTCTGTAATCCTGGAGCTGGGGCGTCCTTTCCGAGGAGAGCCTGGGCCCCCGAGGGCCGGGTGCCGCGGAGACCCGAAGGTTCTGTGGGTCTAGGTCCCCTGGATGCCATCCGGCAGGGCGACGCCCTCCAGTCCCCGGTCCTGTGCCCTGGGCCCCTCTCTCCTCCGCCTGACCTGCTGGCCGTCCTCACCCGCTCTGGTCCTGTCCCGCGAGCCCGCTCCCTCGGAGCACGGAGACACTGACCTTGCCTGTGCCGGCACCCAGCTTGCCCCGGGAGCTGCACAGTCCTCAAGGACACGGTGGGCGCCTCCCGGAGCACAGGGACCCCAGGCTGGAGGTGTCCCATGAAGGGAGAGGAGCACGGGCTGAGCCCTGGGCTCCGAGCACCCCGGTGCCAGGTGCCCTTCCTGGGAGAGGGGCCAGAGAGGGATGCCTCACCCGGCCAGTGGGGAAACAGAAGGTCTGAGAACCGCGGGGGGGCAGAGGAGGCCTCCA
Source organism: Perognathus longimembris pacificus (assembly GCF_023159225.1). NCBI lineage: Eukaryota > Metazoa > Chordata > Mammalia > Rodentia > Heteromyidae > Perognathus > Perognathus longimembris. The sequence goes on along the minus strand of NC_063161.1, from coordinate 1,490,683 downwards.
GCATCCTGCTGGGATCACTCTCCAAACCCCCACGAGGGGAGGGAAACTGAGGCCCGCTGGCCTAGGTCAGCGTCTTCCCGGGCTCCATACAGGCTCCTCCTGTCCTAGCCATGTAGGGCTTCCCAAAGCAGGAGGGCTCCCGGGCCTGAGCCCCAGCGGTCCTAGCAAGACGCCCTGCCCCACGGGATCTCGCGTGGCAACCCGGGAGATTCAGAGACCGAGGCTGAGCCACCTGTGGCTGAGGGCCTGGGCTTCGTGGCAGGAGAAGGCGAACTCCCAAGAGTCCCTGAGATCCCTGGCCGTGATCGCCGGCCCACCCTCGAGGGCACTGCCTCAGGGCACCTCGCCGGTGGGCGGCACAGCCGGGGGCAGCAGTGTCCCAGGACAGATGCCTTCCTCCTCCACCCGCTTTTGTCAGGAGCTCTGAGCCGTCCTCCTGACCAGGCCGCATCTCAGCCCGTCCAGCCCAGCGCTCCCCAAGCCCCCGGGGCCAGCTCAGAAGGCCTTGCCCTCGGCCTTAGGGCAACGTCTGCATCTTCATCCGGGATACCGCAGGCCTGAGGTCAGTCCTGCTTGGCAGGAGCCCTCCGTGGCCCGCGTGGCACCCACCCCGAGTGAGGGTCTCCCTCTCTTTGCCATGCCGTCCACATTTCACCCGATCTCTCTTGCTGCTAGAAGCAAGTGCCTGGGTTCTAGGCAGAGCCGCCGCCCTCATGGCCTTATTCTGCTGGCTAGAAGTCCCCAGGACCTCCCGGTCCCCTTCCCCCCCCCCCCCCCCAGGGATGCTCAAGGCCCTGCTCATCGGCGCCGAACGTAGCTCGTGACGGATGCACAGTTCTGCACCATCCCACGTCCCCACGCAGCCAGTGTCCCAGACGTAGGAAGTATGTGGCAATGGGCACAGCGAGGCAGGGTGGCCCCTCCAGGGCCGGGCCTGGTGCTTTCCCAGGAGGCAAGGCGAGTGCAGAAAGCCACGTGTGTGTCGGGTGGCCTGCTGGGAGAAGAACACGTACACAGGCACACACACACACACATACACGTGCACGCTCACGGGCATGGGTGCACACACACCCCAACACACACGTTGCTCCTTGCCCTCCCGGTGGTTTGCAATGCACGCTTGATGAGAGAGGAGACAGAGCCTCGGGAACCTGGGGGGGTGGGGCTGCGTAGCCCAGGCTGGGCCGGGCCACCCCCCAGCCCGGGGAAGGAGGGCCTGGCCACTCCACCCCCCCCACCCGGAGGAAGACCACACGCCCCGTGTTGCCCTCCAGGTGTTCCTGGGGCCCCTCCCCACGTTCACCTCTGAGCACCCACCATCTCCTGTCCCAGCCCCCAGTCCCAGACCCTCCCTGGATGGAGGTCTCTAGGGAAGGCCAGAGCTGGGGTGGGAGATGCGGTTGCCATAGCAGCGAGGGCCCTGGTCAGCCAGGGAGGACGGCCGGGTGTCAGGCCTGGCCTCCTTACTGGGGCCACCCGCCATGTGTGGGCGGCCCCGAGTCCTTGCAGATCGTTCCGGCACTCTGTGCCCGCGGCGTGGGGCTCCCGGTCCCCCCGACTGTGGATCGGCGCCCGTTAGCCACCCCTCGCTGCCGTCGGGGGTAACTTAGTGGAGGGAGTCACACCTCTCCAGACAGCACGAGGTGGTGTGTGTATATGAGTGTGTGCGCATGTGCACGTGTGTGTGCGTGGGGGGGGATGTGGTTTCGCAAGCCTGTTTTGGCTCTTTTTAGTTGTCATGTGAACCCACCCGGCTTAGAAATTTCTAGAAGAATTTCTGCATGGACAAACACGGAGGCTTCCAAGGGCCCACGGCGCGCGTGTCCTTCCCTTCCCGTTCCGGCTCACGGCCGGCCGAGGCGGTGCTGGTCAGCGAGCTGTCCCTCGCTGTCCCGGAGTGTCCGAGAGCGTCGCGGAGGGCGGGGGAAGGCCCAGGCTCGCTCACGCCCACCCGCCGTTACATCCGTGGCTTTTGGATGTGTGAGGATGTGTGGCGGACGAAGGCTGCTCGCCTCCAGGCATCGGGGCGCAGAGAGACCTCGGGGCCAATTCCCTTCAAGGCCTTGCCCTCAGGGAAGACACCCCCCCCCCCCAGGTCTTAACCCACGGGCCTCTGGGTCACAGTGCCCACCCAGACTGCAGAGGACCGCCACCCTTGGGGGGATGGGTCCTTAAGTTCACTGTCAGGTGTATTATTTCAATACAATTTGAGGCTGCATTTATTCATCTCTACCCCTAGGGTGGAGGATACGACGGAACAGGCTTACCTGTGCGTTCTTGGGGGCTATTCTTTTCTTCCTCTGAAAGCTGTGCCTGTGTCGACTGATGCTTCACACACACGGGCTCGCTTGCTGCCACGTTTGCTGAGGATGTTCTAGTCTGTGCTCCTTAGGCTCACGGTTTCTAGATTTGTCTTTTCAAATGTCTTTTGCGGGTTTTTAACTCAGTTCTTGAGAGCTTCCTAACAATGTGTGGTAGAAATCCTTGATAACACAACTTTCTGAACGTGTGCGTTAGAACATGACTAGAACATGACTCCCCCAGCGTCCTCATTTCTTGCACTAGTCGCGGTTTCCACCGTGGTGGAATTGTGAAGGAATTGTGAAGCCACAGCAGGTGAATCGTGGTTTTTAATTCTGCTCGCGCATTTTCGAGGAGTGGTGTGCGTTTGCGATCTCTTCGTCCATCCGTCGCTCGAGTCATCTGTCGATGGCACTAAATCTTTTTGAACAGCTGCCTTCTGACCTCCGTCATTTTCTCTGCTGTCCGACTCCTACTTCACCGTATCTCGCTGACATCATTAGGTCTTACCTTATTATTATATCTCACTTCCCTGATTATTACAGCTTCTACGTGATCTGTTTTACCCCCAGTGCCTTTACACAGAATTATACGCAATTGAGTCTTTGAATTCCTTAATTTTTTTTTATTTTTATTTTTGCCAGTCCTGGGCCTTGAACTCAGGGCCTGAGCACTGTCCCTGGCTTCTTTTTGCTCAAGGCTAGCACTCTACCACTTGAGCCACAGCGCCCCTTCTGGCCGTTTCCTATATATGGTGCTGGGGAATCGAACCCAGGGCTTCATGTATGGGAGGCAAGCTCTCTTGCCACTAGGCCATATCCCCAGCCCCCATTCTTGATATTTTTCTTGCAAATATTTTCTTCAGTTCCTGTTGCTTTTTCTTTCAGTTCTTTTTTTTTTTTTTTTTTTTTTGGCCAGTCTTGGGCCTTGGACTCAGGGCCTGAGCACTGTCCCTGGCTTCTTTTTGCTCAAGGCTAGCACTCTGCCACTTGAGCCACAGCGCCACTTCTGGACATTTTCCATATATGTGGTGCTGGGGAATCGAACCCAGGGCCTCATGTATATGAGGCAGGCACTCCTGCCACTAGGCCATATCCCCAGCCCCAATTCCTTAATTTTTTAAGTCTAAAAGTGAGATCTGTCGGTTTGCTCGGGCATGTCATGTCAGCTGCACCCCAGTCTGAATTTTGATATATTTTGTATTCATGGTGATTTAGCTTAACTTTATCTCGAACGTTCCTTGCACTTTCCCTCCCTGACCCATAAATTATTGAGAAGCTGGTTGTTAATTTTCTAATCCGTAGATGTTTTACATAATCACGCTGCTGTTCGTTGGGACTCTAATTCCCTTGCGACCCGTGAACGCGAGTTGTGCAGTGTCCGTGAGTCGGCCTGGGTCTCTTGCACGCCAGCCCACAGGCGGCGAGTGTGGCAGCGTTCCTGTGCTTTGCTCTGTGCCTCCTCTGGTCTGGGTTATTTAGAGGGCTGCACTGGCCCCCGTCTCGCCCGCCTGCCTCACCACCCCGACGGCTGCAGCTTTTCTGCGCGGGAGCCACGAACCGCAAAGAGAGGGGCAGCCAAACCCTGGTTGCACGTGTGCATTCATCCTCCATTTGGTAGATATTTTGCTTCAAGCATTTGAAGCGGGCTTCCTGTCCGTCTGTCTGCTCTTTCTCTCTGTGCGTGCACACTAAAGATGGCTGTGATTTGGGAGGAGTTAGTCTTTTTCTTCGGTTACGTGTCATCTCATCCTAACCCAGAGCTGCCCCTTGTCTTGACTTTCTCCGTGGGTCGGCACGGCACTGGTGATTCTGTGTACCTCTGCTCGTTTTCACTCAGCTGCCGCAGTGGCTAAGCTCTGTCTCCCATGCATAGCCTGCTGCTGGGTCTCGCTTTCTATTCTGTCTCTTACTTCGAAGAGGAGCATTTAGTTCATTTGTGTTTAAAGGGATCTTGATTTACATCGTGTTAAGTTGACTGTCTTTCAGCATACCATTTATCCCATCTGCTCTTTCCCCTTCTTTCCTCCCGATTTGGGTTAATCGTGCATATTATAATAGGTATTCTTCTATTGACTTATTTTTGCTTTACTTCAATGCCATAGTCTTTATATACAGTAAAAAAATGCACTGATTTAACATGGCTACTGCAATGACTTTTGTTACAACAACTTCTCTCTCCTCTCTCTCCCCCCTCCCCCCTTTCTGTGTTTCTCTCCCCCTTTTTGGCAGTGCTGGGACTTGAACACAGGGCCTTGTGCTTGCCTAGCAAGCACTCTGCCACTTGAATCACACCTCCAGGTCTATTTGCTTTAGTTATTTTGCAGGTAGGGTCTCGAGTTTTCCCTGGGTTCAGTCTTGAACCCAAACCCGCCCAATCTTCACCTCCTGAGCACCTGGGATTACAGGTGTGCACCAACACACCCAGGCAAGATACTCACATTTCCTATCAACCTTGAGAGTCACACGCACACCTTGCACGGAATCCACACTCCCACCCCGCAAGGCTAACCTTGAGCTGCCCCTCAGTGCCGCAGCTTTGACTCCGCTGAGATGTAGTACACATTAGTAACCAGGCAGTGCTGGTGTGTGGTGTCTCGTTTCCTTCATTCAATCTGCAGATGCGATCCAGCCACATTGTGTGATGTCAGGAAGCACGGCTGTTTCACTGAGTCTTAGCGCTGAATGGCGTTTCCTGTGCCGCTGTACTACAGCGCAGCTGACAGCCATTTGGGGTTTGCAGCCATCTTCAGCAACGATGAGCAACGCGGCATCAGTACACACAAGTGTCTGCGTGCATGTGCTTTTCACTTTTCCTGGGCTCTGGGTGGGGAAGTTTTCTGATGAGTGCGCCTTGTGCTTCCTGAAATGCTCCTGAGCACCTCACAAAGTGTCCGTGGCCTTCTGGGCTCCCGCGGCAGGGCGAGACCTCTCCTCCGTGCCCGAGCACACCGTGCCTTCCTCCGGCTGCTCTGGTGAGAAGCCATACCTCGTTATGGCGTTCATCTGCATTCTCCTGCAGCTAATGGCAACGGATGTCTTTTCTCCTGCCTATCAACCATATGTTTGTCTTCTTCAGTGAAGCATCTGGTCAAATTTTGCCAATTTCTTAAACATTTCCTTTGTCATCTTCTCACTGAATATGAGAGTTCTGCGTGTCTCCTAGATACAATACTTTCGTATATGTTTTTCAATTATTTTCTTCCCTTCTGTGTTTGATTTTCATTTTCACATGTGGCTTAGGGAGCAGATGTTTTGATTAAGTCTCATTTATGAGTTTTTGAGAATTCTGCGGCTCAACTTTGTAATATGTTACTAAGGAATTCTTGCTTAGCACAAGACCACTGAGCAATCTCATTAAGCTTTGTTTGTTTACAAAGGGTTAGTGTTCCAATGTTTGCATTTAGCTCTACCATCCACTTCAAGCCCAACGTTGCCTGGGGTGTGGTATGGAGTCCCCAGATCTTCATTTCCACATATGGCTATGCCTTCTTGGTCACAAGATTTTCTGAAATGCTGTGTTCTTGCATCAAATTTTGTCGGCACCTTCGTTAGAGCCCCACGGACTGTGCTTCTGTCCTGGTGCCTCACACATCCCCAGCCTTGAAAATAGTGTACATCCTTCTTCTTCAAAGTTGTCTCCACTCAGGCTGTTCCTCGTGTCTGATGCAAACTTGAGAATCTGCCAAAACGTACAGAAAAATCCCACAGGATGGCTGTAGGGAGGGCATCCAGACCGAAGTGGGCTTCCTGACAACAAATCCCTTGGCCTCTCCAGCCTCCTGTTCACCGATGTTCTCGGCACTTCCCTCCCCAGTCCCAGATCCCAAATCAACCACCTCCGCACATGGGGACTGGGATTGAGAGCCGGCGTGCCAGGCAACCGGTGATACAGAACCGGCAGCCTGTGAGGTGGTGGGGGGTACCACCGGGGCACAGTAGCCCAGAAGTGCGGTCATGTCACCCTCCTGCTGAGACAGCAGGCAGGCTCCTGTGCCCCTCTCCCCTGGAGCGGGGTTTGCTGTCCCTGTGGCTGGGGCCACACCCACAACAGGCACCCCTGGGGCTCTGCACCAGCGCGCTCCAATGTGGGGATCCGAGACTGCCACCTTTCCTGGACGTACAATTAAAAATTATGACAATCGCTCCATCTGATATGTTCAGTTAAAAAGCAATAAAGATGATGGAAAGTTATGAGACGGACGCCTAATCAGTCCATCCAGACAAATCGAAGCCATCGATCCCCGTGTGTTTTTCTCCATCCCTGCATGTGTTTTCACAGCCTCCACCCCTGCTCGTGGACCTCCATCCATCCTCTCCCCGTGGTTCTGTGGGGAGTTCACAGGCACGGGCCTGTGGTGTGGTACAGCAGCAGACTGCACCTCATGAAGGTGCAGCATCAGGAGCCAGCATCTGGCCATGCCAGGTGCACTTGCTCTGGGCAAGTGGTTCCCTCCTTAACCAGTGCGCTCCTTGTTTGTACAGAACAGCTACATGATAGCATAGACTTCCAGGTGTGCCAGGGAGATGCCATGAGACAATCTGCATGTGGCAAGTACAGAACATGTGTCCAGTTGGTGCTCGCTCATTCACTTGCTAAGGCATTGCCCATCTCCACACACCACATCAAGAAGAGCACTCCCTGTGGGAGGACCAGGTGATGAGGAGCAGCAGGTGGAGGAGGAGGAAATTCACAGTGGGAAGAGAGGGAAGGAGAGAGCCCTACCTGAGGGGTGAGGAAGATTGAAGGTATACATGGGTCTTTCAATGGGAAGATTGGAAAAGTGGAAGGCAGAGCTCTCCCCAGTTCTGTCTGCAAGTGGAGCCATTCTGGGGAAGGGTGGGAGTGGCCCTCGCTCATTGGCAGGCTAAGGATGGAGGAGCATCAGGTGTACCAAGCAGGAGGCACCTGGCCACACGCCTGTACTGTACACCCCACCCCCAGCACTCAGCTGTGGGCTGCGGCTGGCCCTGTGGTTGTGCGGTTTGCATGTGTGACAACACAGGGCCAGCAGAAAGGCGATGGTTACTGGCCCAGGTGCTGCTTCACAGGGCAGCCAAGGGCTGGCTGAAACACATCTCTCCACCAAGTGGCTGGATTTACGGCTGCTATGACACTGGACACACAGCCCGGTCCTGGAGAGCGTTTGTGTGTAGTGTTTCCCCAGGCTCAGCCCAGCGGGGGGTACTAGCCACCCGCTCGTCCAAATGGAGCAACAGAAGCCCCAGCAGGTATCTCCTCTCGGACAGCCTGCCTCTCGGTCATAGGAACCAGGAGGTCGAGTGTGAGGAGCATCCGGTCTCAGTGTGTGTAGGATGGAGCCGCTCCGTGTCTTCCTGGGCTTAGACTTGCACTTTACTTCATAACAGACTCGCTGAGATCGTGACTTGCTGTCTCCATGCCGGGTCATACAGGAACAAAAGAATAAAAGCCATTTAGCATCGTTCATAACAGCCCCTGGGGTTCTCAAAGCAACGCGCATTCCTTCCTTCCCAGTACTCTCGTCCTAGGTCAGGCTTCACAAAGGCCTGTTGATGAGGTCTGTGAATGGGGGCTGGTGTGCTGGCTTGGCTCCTCTGCCATGAATATTCATGCAGAGAGCACAGACAAAGACACTGAGGTTCAAATAGAGGACATGCTTGTACACAGCCCCCAAGCCCCCAGGACGCTGCAGAAATGCCCTGTGGGGAAGCTACATGGGAAATCCGAGCCTCTGCTGGGCTGGCGTGAGCTCGTGTGCACAGGGCACCACTGTGTGCCCATCGTGAGCTCGCGTGCACAGAGCGCCCCCATGTGCCAATTGTGAGCCCATGTGTGCAAATCATGAGCTCACATGCGCAAGCGCCTCCATGCACAAATAGTGAGCTCACGTGCACAGAGCACCTCTGTGCGCCAATCAGCAGGCCGGGCATCAGATGGGAGCTCTGTTATGAGGGCGGGACTGACCGTCAAGCTTCTGGGAGGAGAGAACCCTGGGGGGTGCATTTTGCCGATGGGCCATGGAGCAGAGGCACAGTGATGCTGGCAGAGTGCCGGGGTCCTTGTCGTGTGCCGTACTTGAAGTAGCTCAGGAGAACCTGAGACGACCTAAGTTTCTCTCCCCATAGGAAACCGCAAGGTAAAACCCGTAGGGTGACAGAATGGAGGGGGGCCCTCTGCTTTATTTCCCCCGTGACTGGGCCAGGAGCCATCACCCCCACCCTTACAACAAGGAAAAGACAAGCAAGGTGAGAATCAATGGCTGTTCCTACACGTGGGAGCTGACAGAGAATCTTGGTGGATGTCTCAGGCCCAAAGCCACTGAGCCACCCACAGGCAGCGCAGGGAAGTGGTCCTTGGGTTCGTTGTTGGAAGCTGGATGAGTCCTCACTGAGCTGAGGGAAGCAGGGATAGTGGGCTTCCGGGGGGGCCTTGTCTCCAGAAACCCTGCTAGATTCTCAGGGTGGCGGGCACAGGAGACCCTCCCGTGGCTCTGGGCAGAAGGCAGAGGTAACAGAACCTCCCTCCACCTCTGTGTTCTGATTGGGCTGAAGGGGTTGGGCGAAGCTTGAGGTGGTGGTCAAATCCATGTGTCAACCTGCCTGGGCACAAGGTGCCACCTGTGGTTAAACAGCACCTCTGGGCGTGGTGGGGCGTGGCTGGGAGGGTGTCCGGGCACTAGAAGCAGTAGACAGAGCATAGCCCATCTCCCCAGGTGGGCCGGGCTGGCATGATGCAATCTGCATAGAATCAAAGGATGGGGGAAGGGTACCTGAGATCAGGGAGATCCTTCCTCCCCTGCACTCAGACCCTGGCGCTCTTGGTGCTCAGTCTCCAGGCTCAGACCCGAGTGTACACCATTGGCTATGTGGTTTTCAGGCTCTCCCTGGGGCTGGAACTTCACCTCGGCTTTCCTGGGCCCTCAGGTCACAGAGCTGTCACTCTGTTGATCTCTTGATCTCCACGAACCCTGCCTTTGGCTGGAGCTGCTCTGGGGTCAGCAGCCGTTCAGCCTCTGCACCCAGCTCCCCCAAATCTGATCATTTTCTCTCCCCGCGCGGTTCTCACCCCTGCAGGGCAAGGGGCCTGACAGGTCTTTTGAGTGGGGCTGGGAGAATTCATATATGCAAGTTTTGGGTAATGCAGCTGGGTCCTTCATCCAAGGGGTCTCTGTGTCTAATAATCCAATTCTGGGTATTTGTTGAGGCTCGTGACTCTCCATTCTTACTCTTCAGATGAGACTTTTCACCCCTTGACCCAGAGCTTTTCTGCTTTTGTAGATCAAGTGCAAATTCAATAAACTTCTAACCTACTGCGTTTCCAGAAACACGATCAACGCTTAGTATCTCAAGGCCGTGTGAGTCAGACTATTCCAGCTGCTGATCCATAAAGCACGTTTTCCATCTTAATCGTGGTGAGGAAGGTAATGTACTATAGGGCGATTCTGAGATTTGCTTTTTTCACTCAACATTCCATTGTGAGACCTATTCTTGCTCAGGCAGATACTACGGCAGAGTCATTAAACAACTGTAAGCGGTGCCATTATGCTGTTATACCCCACTTCACTCATCGGCTCTCCTGTCATAGACACTTTGGTTGTTGCCATATATTTGATTTAACGCTGTGTGACTGTTCCTGTACACAATGAGCATGGGGGCCGGGAAGGGCCAGGTCACACACACACGTGACCTCAGCTCTGCCTGGTCAGGTCACACACACACGTGACCTCAGCTCTGCCTGGTCAGGTCACACACACACGTGACCTCAGCTCTGCCTGGTCAGGTCACACACACACACACACGTGACCTCAGCTCTGCCTGGTCAGGTCACACACACACGTGACCTCAGCTCTGCCTGGTCAGGTCTCACACACACACACACGTGACCTCAGCTCTGCCTGGTCAGGTCTCACACACACACACACGTGACCTCAGCTCTGCCTGGTCAGGTCTCACACACACACACACGTGACCTCAGCTCTGCCTGGTCAGGTCTCACACACACACACACGTGACCTCAGCTCTGCCTGGTCAGGTCACACACACACGTGACCTCAGCTCTGCCTGGTCAGGTCACACACACACGTGACCTCAGCTCTGCCTGGTCAGGTCTCACACACACACACACGTGACCTCAGCTCTGCCTGGTCAGGTCACACACACACACACGTGACCTCAGCTCTGCCTGGTCAGGTCACACACACACGTGACCTCAGCTCTGCCTAGTCAGGTCTCACACACACACACACGTGACCTCAGCTCTGCCTGGTCAGGTCACACACACACACACACGTGACCTCAGCTCTGCCTGGTCAGGTCACACACACACACACACACACACACACACGTGACCTTAGCTCTGCCTGGTCAGATTATACACACACACGTGACCTCAGCTCTGCCTGGTCAGATTATACACACACACGTGACCTCAGCTCTGCCTGGTCAGGTCACACACACACACACACACGTGACCTCAGCTCTGCCTGGTCAGGTCTTACACACACACGTGACCTCAGCTCTGCCTGGTCAGGTCACACACACACACATGTGACCTCAGCTCTGCCTGGTCAGGTCATGCACACACGTGACCTCAGCTCTGCCTGGTCAGGTCACACACACACACACACACCCGTGACCTCAGCTCTGCCTGGTCAGGTCTCACACACACACACACACACACATGACCTCAGCTCTGCCTGGTCAGGTCTCATGCACACACGTGACCTCAGCTCTGCCTGGTCAGATTATATACACACACATGTGACCTCAGCTCTGCCTGGTCAGGTCACACACACACACACGTGACCTCAGCTCTGGCTGGTCAGGTCACGCACACACACACGTGACCTCAGCTCTGCCTGGTCAGGTCACACACACACACACATGTGACCTCAGCTCTGCCTGGTCAGGTCACACACACACACACATGTGACCTCAGCTCTGGCTGGTCAGGTCACACGCACACACACGTGACCTCAGCTCTGCCTGGTCAGGTCACGCACACACACACGTGACCTCAGCTCTGGCTGGTCAGGTCACGCACACACACACGTGACCTCAGCTCTGCCTGGTCAGGTCGCGCACACACACACACATGTGACCTCAGCTCTGGCTGGTCAGGTCACACACACACACACATGTGACCTCAGCTCTGGCTGGTCAGGTCACACGCACACACACGTGACCTCAGCTCTGCCTGGTCAGGTCACACACACACACACGTGACCTCAGCTCTGGCTGGTCAGGTCACGCACACACACACGTGACCTCAGCTCTGCCTGGTCAGGTCACGCACACACACACGTGACCTCAGCTCTGGCTGGTCAGGTCACGCACACACGTGACCTCAGCTCTGCCTGGTCAGATTATATACACACACATGTGACCTCAGCTCTGCCTGGTCAGGTCACACACACACACACGTGACCTCAGCTCTGGCTGGTCAGGTCACGCACACACACACGTGACCTCAGCTCTGGCTGGTCAGGTCACGCACACACACACACATGTGACCTCAGCTCTGCCTGGTCAGGTCACACACACACACACATGTGACCTCAGCTCTGGCTGGTCAGGTCACACGCACACACACGTGACCTCAGCTCTGCCTGGTCAGGTCACACACACACACGTGACCTCAGCTCTGGCTGGTCAGGTCACGCACACACACACGTGACCTCAGCTCTGCCTGGTCAGGTCACGCACACACACACACATGTGACCTCAGCTCTGCCTGGTCAGGTCACACACACACACATGTGACCTCAGCTCTGGCTGGTCAGGTCACACGCACACACACGTGACCTCAGCTCTGCCTGGTCAGGTCACGCACACACACACGTGACCTCAGCTCTGGCTGGTCAGGTCATGCACACACACACGTGACCTCAGCTCTGCCTGGTCAGGTCACGCACACACACACGTGACCTCAGCTCTGGCTGGTCAGGTCACGCACACACGTGACCTCAGCTCTGGCTGGTCAGGTCACGCACACACACACACATGTGACCTCAGCTCTGCCTGCTCAGGTCACGCACACACGTGACCTCAGCTCTGGCTGGTCAGGTCATGCACACACGTGACCTCAGCTCTGGCTGGTCAGGTCACACACACACACACACGTGACCTCAGCTCTGGCTGGTCAGGTCACACACACACACACACGTGACCTCAGCTCTGCCTGGTCAGGTTTCATGCACACACACACGTGACCTCAGCTCTGCCTGGTCAGGTTTCATGCACACACACACGTGACCTCAGCTCTGGCTGGTCAGGTCACACACACACACACACGTGACCTCAGCTCTGCCTGGTCAGGTTTCATGCACACACACACACACACGTGACCTCAGCTCTGGCTGGTCAGGTCACGCACACACACACGTGACCTCAGCTCTGCCGTTTATTGTTCAATCCCAAGCATAGGCACTCCAGCAGGATAAAGCGTCCTGCCTTCTCCTCCTCTCTCACTGACATTTGGTTATTTGGTTTTTATGAGTCTGGTTGATGTGCATAAATTTGTCTTATTGTTTTAAGCTTGAATAAGATTAAGTTTTTTCTCATATGTTTGTTGGGCATTTTAACTTCTGCTGTTCTGATTGTGTATTTATCGCTTACCCAGCCTTTTTCTTTCATTTTATTGTTCATTTACAAGAATTGTTTGTATATTCTAGATTATAATCCTTGCTGGCTTTATTGGATAAAATATCTCTTTATCATTTATGATGATTCTGGTTCATAAAGGATTTAATTTTAATGCAGGGAAAGGAGCCATTCATTTCCGTTATTTTTACTCTTCTGAGTCTTATTTAGGAAATAAGAATATGAATAATAAAAAAGACAATTTCTCCTTCGATTTTAAAGTTTTGCTTTTCACATTCAGATCTCTCCGCCATCTGGAATTCCTTTTTGTGTATGGCTTGGGAGATGGATAAAATTTTATCTTCCCATATGGCCGGCACATTGTCCTACCCCACTCGTAGACTAGCCCGCCCGGTCCTCACTTGCTGTGAACGGAATCTTCATCGTGAGCCAAGTGTGCATTGGTGTTTGCAAATGTTCGTGGCTTCTCTCATCTGTCTCGCTGATCTATTTCTACATCCCCGCTCCCGTGCGATGGAGTTGTTGGATACTTCATGCCGCACTGGTCTCTCTGACGTGGGCAGGTGTCATCTGTTCCCAAGCACGCCTTCCGTTACCTCTGCTGGCTTTCCTCTCTTTCCATATGTACGTCTTTCTTTGGGCTGCGATGTAGTCCAGTGGCCGAGCACTTGTCTACCACGGCAGGAACTGGGTTCACTGCCCAGCACTGAAAAAACAAAAGACTTGCCTCGCTTCTGAGGCTGGGCACTTTCCGGGCAGCCAGGCCCCAGCTCTGCCACCGAAGCCCTCTACAGCATCCAGCACCAGGCGTGGCTGGGGCAGGCACGCCCTCTGGCTCTGTTTCCTCCTGAATCGCCAGCAGGGAGTCGGCCGGGCCGGGAGGAACATCGAGGTGTGAAGCAAACATTAACTACGTGAGCGAAGTCAGAAAGAGATGAAGAGGTGGGTGTTGGGCCATCCTCTCAGTTACCGGGGTCTGTGCTGAGGGGCTGGGAGGAGGCTGGTGCTCAACACGGGGACAACACAGAGAGCAGCCACTGCGGTCACCAGAGCAAAGGGCCAGCAGCCAGCACGAGCCAGGCCTGTCCTCTGCACTGACCACCCCGGCCTCGCCTCACGAGCCAGGCCTGTCCTCTGCACTGACCACCCCGGTCCCCCCTCACAAGCCAGGCCTGTCCTCTGCACTGACCACCCCGGTCCCCCCTCACAAGCCAGGCCTGTCCTCTGCACTGACCACCCCGGTCCCCCCTCACGATCCAGGCCTGTCCTCTGCACTGACCACCCCGGTCCCCCCTCACGATCCAGGCCTGTCCTCTGCACTGACCACCCTGGTCCCCCCTTATGAGCCAGGCCTGTCCTCTGCACTGACCACCCCAGCCTCCCCCTCACGAGCCAGGCCTGTCCTCCGCACTGACCACCCCGGCTTCCCCCTCACAAGCCAGGCCTGTCCTCTGCACTGACCACCCCAGTCCCCCCTCACGAGCCAGGCCTGTCCTCTGCACTGACCACCCCGGTCCCCCCTCACGAGCCAGGCCTGTCCTCTGCACTGACCACCCCGGCCTCCCCCTCACGAGCCAGGCCTGTCCTCTGCACTGACCACCCCGGTCCCCCCTCACGAGCCAGGCCTGTCCTCTGCACTGACCACCCCGGCCTCCCCCTCATGAGCCAGGCCTGTCCTCTGCACTGACCACCCCGGTCCCCCCTCACGAGCCAGGCCTGTCCTCTGTACTGACCACCCCGGTCCCCCTTCCATAACAGCCTTACCGACAGGCTCCTCCTGAGAAGGGAAGGATCCAGCACAGAGCTGGGGGACACTTGCCTAAGATGACAAAACTGGGGTCCACGCGAGGAGCCAGGCGTGGTGCTCTTGACCCTAAAGCCCTGCCCCGTGGCACTTACAGTTACACATGTCTATTTACATTTCTACCAGAAAACGACCACGTTAGCTTGGTCAATGTGTCACACCATGCACAAGGTGCCTTTGAAAGGTCAGGAAGACGTCTCTGTGAACCCTTCCAGAAGCCTGGCCCGCTCTGGGCTGCTCCTGTTCTTCCATAGCTCTTCCTCTGTGCACCGTCGTCCACCACCACCTGGGAAACACTAATAGTAGCACGTCACGCCTCCCTGTTTCGCCTTCATCTTTTCTCACTTAGCCATTCCTTCTAGAGCTATCCTTGGATCATCCTGTTTCTAGCGGCTCAGGGGTGCTCTATAAGTTATTTGCCCGTGTCTGCCGTGAGACATACTCCGTGGAGACACCCCCCAACACAGGCCAGTCCTCAAGCACGGAGCGCTTCACCCTCAGCTTTTAACCCTGGCAACTTGAATACTCTGTGCGGTTTCACCGGGGATTTCGTTTCACACTGGTGTTAGGGGTTCGTCGCCGTCCTGGCTGGAGGCCGAACCCCGGAGGACTGCGGGTTGAGGCCCGCGCGGGCCTGCGCCTTCCCAACCAACCTCTGCACGTGGTGGCGTGCGCGGGTCCACCCAGCCCTGCGGACCCCAGGGAGCCAAAGACCCAGGACGCTCTGGGCGGAAGGGTTTGTAAGATCATCTCCGAGGGAAGGCGCCTGCCGCCCCGGCTACGAGCAAGCCGAAAACAGGTGGGACACATTCTAGGTTGGCCCAGGGCTCAAAAGAACCGGTCCAAAACGTCCCCGCCCGGCGGTGGAGCGCCTCCCTAGCCAGCGCAAGGTCCCGAGCCCCAACGCCAGCACTGCCAGCAAATGCATTTTGAACCATTAACAACTTCTGTTTCAGCACTTGTCAGTGCAGTCTGCCTGTTGGATTACCATAACCGAATCACTTCTGGTTCCTGGAAGGAGGCATACTTACATACCGTGCGTGTTTTCCAAAAAATCAGACGGTTTTTGCTTATTAATGCGGGATGTGGGACTTTTGCACTTCTTACAAACAAGTGGCACTTTTAGCTTTGTGTGTGTACGCACACTATTTGGTTGTGTTGTGTTACAAATCTGAAAAAAAAAAGTCTCCAAAATGTAAGTAATTTCTGCATTCTTCCTCGTTGATGCTTTGAGAAAATTCCGTATAGAATTTTCATGGCAGTGGTGATTTAAGAGGAAATAGCTAGTCCCAACCTTCTAGGCTTTGCATTTGGAAAGCAGTCTATCCAGATTTCTCATCTACAGAATGTTGATAGTGTCTTCCACCTCCATCTCTGTGAGCATGTGGGTGCACGTGTGTGCAAGTGTGTGTGTGTACATGCGTGCACAAGTGTGTGTGGGTATGGGGAAGGCAGCCATTCCCATCTGTGGGTTCTGCATCGGGGAATTCACTTCACCATCTACCAAAATATTTGAGAAATAATTGTTGGCCTTGAACACGTGCACTTTTTCTTCTTTTCTTTAAGTGCTAGAGTGCAATGGTTATCTTGTAGCATTTTCACTGCACTAGGTCTGACACGTTAGAGACAATGCAAGCGGCAAGGGTGCGTATGCACAGGTCGTGGGCTTTCCCTCAGTGTCTTGAGTGTGTTGAGGGATAGAGAGGGTCCTGGAGCCCCCGTGGGAGCTTTGGTGATACACAGGTGTGTGAGTGTGTACACACATACGTGCACACACATGAAGGTACACAACACACTCTCTCATCATAGGTTTTCAAACTATTGTTACAACAGGAAGAAAAAATATATTTAATCTGCATTTTAAATGTCCTACTCCTTGTTTTGTGTTTGCATTTCCTCCCCTTGTCTGCCTTGCACCCTTGAGTCTGGTATCGGGTATTTTATAAGGGCTCTTTGTGAAGAAGTGCTCTGTCCACAGCTCCATGAGACACCTAGGGTTGTTATTACTGTGAATGCTTATAGCTAATGCTATAGCTTAGCGCACAAATTGCCAAGGTCTTATCTCAGCATCTCACATAGTAATACAAATAATGACAATTAAATGCGGTGAGGGATCTCTAGCTGGAGAGCAGTTTGGTGTCGGTCCGCGGCCTCCTGGAAGAACCCCTTTGTTTGGCCTCATTGATTGTCAGCTGGGATGGTGGCAAGTCTCTGTGTGTCTCCGCGTGTGTCGCGCTGGGTTTCCCGGTCGTGAGTGGGGATCGATGGAGAGCTGCCCGGGCCCCCTGGGCACCCGGAGGAGGCTCGCAGGCCCTGGACGGAGACTGGAACCTCTGTGCCCCCCGAGCTCCTCCCCAGGAGAGACGCCCCACGGCTCCCGGCCCCAGCCCGGGGGAGACCCCTGGCCTCTCCGCATCCAGCAAAGGCTCACCCGCCTGGGCACGCGGTGTCTGCTGCCGCAGTCGGGTTACGTGGACGTCCACTGAGTCCTGGCTGGTCTGCCAGGCTGTGTGACCCCGCGTGACCCTGCCTTCCTCCCGGGCCTGCTGAGCCTCGGGTCAGCCTTGCAGGTGTCTCAGCCACACCCCCCTCACTGGTCCATTTCCCCCACATGTAAACTGTACTAAGGCTAGCCACATCTCTGGGGGGGTCATGGAGTAAAGGCCATAGGTCATGCGGGAACAGCTCTGCAGGTGAGGTGCTGATGTCTTGTCAGGAGAGAGAAGGACAGATGGGGAGGGGGGGCCTCCAACCTCTCTGGGCTCTGGGCCCCTCCCCTGTGGGGGAGGAGCCCCTCAAGCCCCTCCCCTGTGGGGGAGGAGCCCCTCAAGCCCCTCCCCTGTGGGGGAGGGGCCCCTCACAGCCCCTCCCCATGGGGGAGGAGCCACTCACAGCCCCTCCCCTGACCCCCTGAGCTCCCAACACCAGAGGAAACAAGCGGCGCCCTGGGGAGGGCCTGGCCCCCCCCCTCGGGGGCTCTGCAGGGCCCAGGCCATGAGGTCCTGAGCCGTGGGCTGCGCTCACCCCTCTGCAGCAGTCCTCTGATGGAG
The DNA here is from genome assembly GCF_023159225.1 of Perognathus longimembris pacificus. Lineage (NCBI taxonomy): Eukaryota > Metazoa > Chordata > Mammalia > Rodentia > Heteromyidae > Perognathus > Perognathus longimembris. The sequence goes on along the minus strand of NC_063161.1, from coordinate 1,472,945 downwards.
GGCACCAACCGCTCCTCTGTCCACAGAACCAACCGCAGGGCAGGGCGGCCAGGCCTGTCTCCTGTCCCAGGGGCAGCTTCCAGCTGACCCCTGCGCACGGAGGACTAGACCCGGGGCCTTCCCCGAGCCCCAGCCCCGAGGCTCCACCCCAGGACAGGCCTTCCCCGGGCAGCAAGGCCTCTGCACCATGTGGGCGCAGCGGAGGCAGGCAGGCCAGCAGAGTGGAGGGCGCTCGGATCTGATCCGAGGCTGGGACCTGGCACTGCAGCTCTTCTAGGAAACAGGAGGCTGGAGCAAGCCACGCTCACGACAAGCCAGCTGCCAGCACCTTCCCCTCTGTGACAGACACAGGTCTGCCAGGGCCCTGCCAGTCCCCCTCCCTGCCCAGCCCTCCCTGCCCCCCCCCCCGCCCGCCTCCCTGCCCAGCCCTGGAGCACTGCAGCTCTGGGTACTTGCTTCAGCCTCCAGCTCTGCGGCCGGGGGTGGGGGTGGGGGGAGGGGAAGGAGGCATGACGGGGACCCTCCCTGGGGCTGCCCAGGCCAGCCTGTTTGCAGGGCCACCCGGGTGCTCAGAAGACATCTTGTGGGCGCACGGCCCTGCCAGGGCCCGCCCTCCGAGGGCCTGGGCGTCCGTGTGCGCGGTGAGCGGCCACCTGCCTCCAGCCCACCCCTGGCTGCTGGGTCCTGGCCGAGCTGTGAGGACCCTGTTCCTCCAAAGCAGGAGCAGGGCGCCCACTGCCGCTCTGCGGGTCACAGAGCCCTTGCCCCGACCCAGCGTCAGACAGCTCTGGGCTGTGGATCTCACTGTTCCCCTGGACTTCAGAGTGAGGGTTTCCATGGCAACACTGCGGCCTAACGCACCTCCATTTTGGAGAGCGGAGGAAGCCCCGGGGCCTGTGGGAGCCAGGCAGCTCTCCTGATGGAGTCCTCCCAGGGTCAGTGTGCTGCCCTCGGAGCTCCTCCCGGCCAGCGCAGGGAGCCCCCTGGGGGGGGGGGACGCCGGGGGCTCGGGCCGCTCAAGACAGCCCTGAGAGGCTGCCGAGCTCGCCAGGCCCTCCCTGCCCCGAGAGCCACGTGGAAGGGCAAGCCGTGCTCGGAGAGCTCCCCACGCCCAGCGGACGGACCAGCAAGCCTGCGGCCGCAGACAGGAGCCCCTGGAGCCAGAGGAGGGCGGGCGGCAGCGGCTGCCGTGAGCTGCCTGGGCCCGGCTGGTCCCCGGGTCCTCCCGGCCCCGGCTCCCAGGGGTGCTGTCCCCTCAGAGGGACGCGATCCTCAGCCCACGAGATCCCTCCCCCTCCCGGCAGAGGCTTGTCTCTGGAGGACACAGTGCCCCCCCCGCGTGGCGCCTGTAGGCCCCCGAGATGGGCCTGGGCTCAGGGCGGGAGAGGTCTTCAGTGCGCACCGCGGCGGTGGGTTCTGCTGCTCCCCCCATCTTGCTGGGGGCCCTTCTCCAGGCGGGCCCGGCAGCGTCTCCCTGGTTGGCCCGCCCCGTGGTGGGAGTGCACTGCGTGGGGGTGGCCTTGGGTGTCATGGCGGGGTTCTCGGCCTCTAGAACTCCGAGTGCCTGCGCGCTCCCGCTGCAGATCCACCGGAATGCAGAGGGACTCAGAGCCGGGGGTTCCTGCAACAGAGGGAGCCGCAGAGAAGACCATGCGGCAAGAAAGCCAGGCGCTGGAACAGGGCAGGGTGACCGTGGGGCTGGCGAGGCCCCGCCCGTCCTCCGCAGCCGCGCCAGCCCCGCCCACGGCTCCCCCAGACGCTGGCTCCCGAGCCCCGGACACGCACTTCGGTGATTCTGAGCCATTACTTTTGTTGTTCGTTGTTACTTTTTACGACAACCCATTCAGGGCTGTTTTCTCTCCTGGAACCTCCCGGCTCTTCCTACAGTGTTGATTTCTGCCACTGCGTTCTGTGAGAACCCTCTTCTAGAAAGCTTCTGGAAGGGTCTGGATGCAGCCATGTGCTCTTGTCCACACTGCGTGTCCAGTCCAATAGCGTGCTCCGTCCCGCACCGTGTCCCTCCCACGCCGTGTCCCTCCCAGGCCGTGTCCCTCCCACACCGTGTCCCTCCCACGCCGTGTCCTGTCCCACCCCGTGTCCTGTCCCGCGCCGTGTCCCTCCCCGCACCGTGTCCCGTCCCACGCCATGTCCCCTCCCGCGCCATGTCCCTCCCACGCCGTGTCCCGTCCCACCCCGTGTCCCGTCCACGCTGTGTCCTGTCCCACCCCGTGTCCCGTCCCACCCCGTGTCCCGTCCACGCCGTGTCCTGTCCCACCCCGTGTCCCTCCCACGCCGTGTCCCGTTCCACCCCGTGTCCCGTCCCGCGCCGTGTCCCTTCCACACCGTGTCCCGTCCCACGCCCTGTCCCCTCCCGCGCCGTGTCCCTCCCACGCCGTGTCCTGTCCCACCCCGTGTCCCATCCCGTGCCGTGTCCCTCCCACGCCGTGTCCCGTCCACGCCGTGTCCTGTCCCACCCCGTGTCCCTCCCACGCCGTGTCCCGTCCCACGCCGTGTCCTTCCCACGCCGTGTCCCCGTCCCACGCCGTGTCCCTCCCACGCCGTGTCCCATCCTGCACCATGTCCCATCCACACCGTGTCCTGTCCCGCACCGTGTCCCGTCCTGCACCATGTCCCGTCCCGCGCCATCCCCCATCCCACCGTGCTGTCTGTTAGTCTGGGAGAAGGCTCATGGAGATTAACATGGCCGTTGGAATTCTGTTCGGATGGAAAGTCCATTCTCCAGTCTTTAGCTTGAAGCTCTCCTGGGCTTCTGGCTCATTCCATTTTCCACTTCCCTCATCCAATACCATCTTAAATAGAATCCACGAGCAATCAGAGCGTGAGCCCATCAACCCAACTTGGAAGCAAACTCCAGTCCAAGGAAGCAGGGACAGCGACTCTGCGGGAGGGAGCCTCCCGCCGGAGACGGGGGCCGCCCAGCTGCTCCAAACCGCTCCGCTTGCCTGGCCTTCGTCCCCCTTCTTAATGGCCACGGCCGTCCCCGGAGCTGAGAAAGTGGGCCACGGAGTTGCTGTGCGGCAGCAGCAGCACGGGCTCTCTGGGCTCCGAGGGGACCGAGCCTGTTTCCCGCATCTTGGGCAGGCTGCGTCTGTGGGCCAGGCTGCAGGGGGAGGGAGAGGAGGCGGCTTCTCATAGGGACAGCCCCACTCCTGGCATGGCCCTAGAAGTGGGCGTGGCCTGGAGGGCGACCCCCTGGCCCCAGCAGACAGGGGAGGATGAGGGGGAAGAAGAGGAGAAAGAGGGGCGCCTTCTAGATAGGAGCCAGCCTCCGTGCTGGAGGCTGGGGGCCGGGCAGAAGGCCAGGGGATGTGAGAGAGGGGGTGTCAGCATCCCCCACTCTTCCCAGAGCTGGCCGCAGAGATCTGCTCTCGACTGACCTGTTCCCTGCCTCTCCTGCCCTGCAGGCGAGGGGGGATGTCCACCCCAAACGTCCACGGTGACCCCAGGCCAGGCGCTGCAGCAGGTGCCTGCCTGCCATGTTCTGGGTGACCCGGGGGTCCCCCTTGTGGGTGGCACCGGTGGTCCCTGAGGGACGTGGGAGAGTGTCAGCCGATGGGGCGCTGGCTCAGCCTCTCCACCTCGGAGCCCCCGCCCTCGCGCAGTGCCTGCCTCAAGGAGCCACTCTTACCGCTCCACCGAAACCCCCGTCCGGCTCCGCGTGGGGCTGTGATGTCCACCCCGCCACACCGCGCCGGGCCCCCCGGGGTGCCCCGAAGGAATGCCACAGCCCCCCGGGGGAGCTGCTCTGCGCCTCCGAGAATCTTCCTCCGCCCGGACCCGTGTGCTGGGCTTTCCTGTATTCCGAGTTCCCGCGGCAGATGGAGAGCCACAGCGGACTCCGGGCACGGCTGGGCAGGGCGGAGAGGGGGAGCGGGGGAGCAGCGCGGAGCCCGGGAAGAGAATTTCTGGTCCAGACAGAGATGGGGTCTGGCCCCCACCCACACGCCTGAGCCCTTTCCTGCCGACTGGAAGTTGGGGTGCTGGGGTACTCAGCTACACATCAGCTTCTCGCTGCTGAGAAGGCTCCTGAGGGGCCCCCAAGGGGCTTGGAGGACCTCACACCCAGACTGCAGCCCGCCTGTCCCCCCCCCCCCCCCCCCGTGAAACTCCCGGCCCTGGGGCTGGAGGGCGAGCCTGCCCCCGAGGCCCGGGAACCCGCAGCGGGTGGGTGGGTGTCCGGGAGAGCAGATCTGAGCGCACGGGGGTGGATCCAGGTTGAAGCCGAGAGCCGGCGGGGAGGGCAGTGCTGTCCCCGAAGGCCAGGCCCTCGGGCACCCCGGAGCCCACGCCCCGCGCAGAAGGCGCCCGGAGCACTGAAGCGCGCACCGGCCACAGAGGGCCCGGCGGCCTGCCGGCTCCGAGGCGGGCGGGCCAGCGCTCCCCCAGCATCGTCGCCACCCGCACTGGGTGTGGCCGGCGCCATGGGGCGAGCACGGTGACTCGGGGTCACAACCCGGGGACAGCCGTCGTGTCAGGCAGGTCACTGTGAGCGGGGAGAGCCCCCCCATCTGCGTTCAGATATGGTGTGTGCCGAGGAAGATGAGCAAGAAGAGTCCCACACGTAAGATCGGATGCCTCCCAGAATTCCTTCCAGGAGCGTCTAGAACAACGCCATTCTTCCCAGCATGGCGTTCAGCGGAAAGCAGCCCAGGACGGCAGAGACAGGGTCCAGGTGGGGGGTGACCCGCAGACTGTCGTATCGCTCTGCAGATGTCAGTACCGGGTGGAACCCAGGGCTTCTACTTGCCGAACGCTCCACCAGCCGTTACCCCCCCCCCCCGCCCGTCACCCCCCCCCGCCCGCCCCCCACCCCTGGGACGAGACCAGGGCCCTGTGCTCTCATTCTACGTCCCGTCCTTCAGGTCCTGTGGCTGTGTGTCTCTTGCGGCCTGCTTTCCGCGCCGGGCAGGACTGAGTATGGGCAATTACTCAACCCCTGCTGCTCCGGGGGGCGAGAGGGGGTGGGGGGCTCCCTGGAACACATCCCGACTGGAGAGCAACTTAGAGGCCCGTCTCCACCCAGCCCTGCTAGGCGCAGCCTGCATTTCAGGAGAAAAGGGTGTGGAGCCAGGACTGTGTGGGCCGGCGGTGGGCACCCCGCCCGCCGCCCTGCCCGGGCTCCCGGAGGGAGAGGCCCGCAGCGGGCTGACCCGCGGTAGGTGCGTTGGCGTCGTCCTGAGGGCCACGTGGGCGGCCACCCCGGGCAGGAGCGGGAACGCCTCCCCCGGCCCCCTCGCGTCCAGGGGGGCAGGCGGGTGCGGCTCCCCGCAGGGGCATCGATCGTCCTGGGGCGCTGGGTGTCTGCGTCTGCAGTTGTAGATGGGGTCAGGGGCAGCCGCGAGGCGAGGCGTGGGACCAGAGGTCTGGAGCAAGGCACTTGGGGACGTGGAGCATCAGTTCACGGCGCCCATGGGCAGCTCCTCACTGATTCAAGCACGCCGTGACACAGGCGGAAGCCCGCCTTCAGGAGGCCGCCCTGCGGGCCGGCGGTGGGGGGGGGACCCCACCCGCCCGCCCGTCGGGGCGCCCACCTCAGAATGGCACACTCCATTCCCTTAAGGAGGAATCCACACAGATCCAGACAACCTGCTTCCCTAAAGAGAATCGTACACGTCTCGGTGACATCAAGATGGCTGCGATTGGGACACACAGCAAGTACTTAATCACGCAGCAAGTACTTAATCACGCAGCAAGTACTTAACGACGTTTTAACCTGGTATGGTTGCAGCCGGTGCAACAGCCAGATGATTCCTCACGGCACTGTCAGAACTGGGGAAAGGAAGAAGAGCGGGAAGAGCCTTGTCTCAAAGTGGGTTCCTCCGTCCCCCCCTCCTGAAGGACTCGTCCCTTCTGTCTGCAACCTGTGGGCCACTCAGGCGGCAGAGCAAATCATGGCAGCGACGGCCCCTACCACCTGGCCAGTCCACCCTCGCGCCGACCGCTGACGATCCCCGAGAGGGAGGGGGTGAGGGCCGCGAAGCCAGGTCCTGCCCAAAGGCTCGGGCAAGGCCCGGGGGACCGGCTCCTAGCGGACTCCTCCGGGAGAAGGGGGCGTCCTGGGCTGCAGGGATCTCGGCAGGAAAGAGGACCCCGGCGGCTCAGCTGAGGGCTAAGCACGGAAGGGAAGCGGTCGCAACCCGAGCCCAGCAGGGTCTCCGGCACCGCCACGGCCAGAAGCCCGTCCCTGCGAACGTCCGCTGCGTGGCTGGCTCCTCATCCCCGCTTCGCTCCTCCACGCCACTGGGGCCCGGGCCGAGCGGTGGCTTCCTGGGGCCCCTGCAAGGAGGTGCGGGCGGGGAGGGGGGCCCACGGGAGAAACGGGCACCTCGCAGTACTGGAGCTGGTGTGGCAGGGACTGCCTGCCTGCCTCCCTCCCTCCCCCCTTCTCCAGGGCCGTGCCCTGGCCCCTCCCTCCCTCCCTCCCTCCCTCCCTCCTTCTTCCCTCCCTCCCTCCTTCTCTAGGGCCATGCCCTGGCCCTTCCCTCCCTCCTTCTTCCCTCCCTCCCTCTCTCCCTCCCCCCTTCTCCAGGACTGTGCCCTGGTCCCTCCCTCCCTCCCTTTTCACCTCCCTCTCTCCCTCCCTCCCTCTCTCCCTTCTCCCTCCCTTCTTCCTTCTCCAGGGCCCTCCCTCCCTCATTTTTCCCCTCCCTCCCTCCTTTTCCCCCCTCCCTCCCTCCCTCCCTCCTTCTCCATGGCTGTGCCCTGGCCCTCCCTTCCTCCCTTCCTCCCTCGTTACCTCCCTCCCTCCCTCATTCCCTCTCTCCCTCCCTCCTTCTCTAGGGCCATGCCCTGGCCCCTCCCTCCCTCCCTCCCTCCCTCCCTCCCGCTCCAGGGCTGCCCTGGCCCCCAGCAGCTGCTGCGGATCCCAGGGCTGCCCTCTCAGACGCCGTCTCCTCCCATCTCCTCTCTGTGCCTCCTCCGAGCGTCTCAGGCAGTGCCCGGGGGGGGATCAGAGCCCTCAGGAGACCGCGTTGGCTTCTCCTCGGGTCTTTAACGGAGACGGCGTTCCCTGGACGGCCCTGGCATCTTGTGCGCGGGCCTTCGTTCTGGGAAGTCCCCAGCTGTCCGTGTTGACAGCGTCCACCGCTGGCCCATGGTGGGTGACGGTCACAGCACAGGCCGGAAGCCGTGCGCGCTGCCCACAGAGCACGCGTGATGCAGTGAGGGCTCCCGGAGCCGCCGACCGGGCGTGGGCGGGGGCCCCCGGAGGGCGCGCAGGGCTGCGGGGGGGGGGGCGTCGTTCCCATCCGTGGCCCAGACCCGGCACGCGGTGGGGAGGGGCGCGTGTGACCGTGGCCGGGAGGAGACGCAGCGGCGGGGCTCCGGCTTCGGCGGCCCGCGCCTGCACTGCCTGCCTCGGGAGCCCGGCTGACGTCCATCGGGGGGCCAGGCCTGCCCCCCGCAGCCGCGGCCCCCCCCCGCCTCCCCTGGCTCTGAAGACGGAGCAGCGCATGGGACCTGGCTCAAGCTTTGCCTTCCACAGCCGTGGGCCCGGGGGTGGAGAGAGGCCGGGGGGGGGCCTCGCGGGAGGTTGGGGCGTCCCGGGAGCTGCTGTGGCCCAGTATCGCCAGCTGAGAGGGTGGAGGCATGAAGAGTGATGTGAAGAAACCTCCCTGAAGACCCCGGGACGTTCTGAGGATCAGGATTTGTGCTCAGGAGGTCGGCAGGTGCCGGTGAACCCTGCCCCCCCCACCCCCCCCCAAGCCGGGTCCCACAGCGAGGAGCAGGGGTGGGTAGGTCCTGTCACTGTCCCCGGGGGAGGCATCTCTGGCCTCGCTCCTGGACAGGGGACAGAGGTCGTTGGCCGCCCTCCGCCGTCCCCGGCTCCCGTCTGCGTGGCCAGCATGGGAGGAAGCCACGTCTGGAAGCTACATCACAGCCGCTTGTCACGGTGGCCGCTGCCAAGGCATTAGAGCCTCGCGGGTGGGAGCCATGTATTAAATGGTTCATTGGGAAAGATACTTCTGCTTAGCTGAAGGTTTCTTTTAGTCAGCCTGGGGCGTGGACTCAGGGCCTGAGCACTGTCCCTGGCTTCTTTCTGCTCAAGGCTAGCACTCTGCCACCTGAGCCACAGCGCCATTTCCGGCTTTTTCTGTTTCTGTGGTACGGGAGGCATCGAACCCAGGGCTTCATGCATGCGAGGCGAGCGCACTACCGCTAGGCCACATTCCCAGCCCAGCTGAAGGTTTTGATGCAGGAAACGCAGCACATGAATTAAAAATGCAAAGCCAGGGAGTTCTGTGCACAGTCTGACCTTCACGGAAGGTCAGATCAGTGCTGATGATGCTCAACCCACATAGCTTCAGCGTGGGGTCTATGGACACCGCTGCCACTGAACTTGCCCCCGTGGGGATTGCACGCCGAGCGGCCCCCCGTGGGGGTTCCACGCCGAGCGGCCCCCGTGGGGGTTCCACGCCGAGCGGCCCCCGCGCCCCCCAGTGCACAGCCAGCAGGACCCAGGGAAGCGGGGCTGTGAGGTGCAGGCTCTTCAGGTAGCAGGATGCATCCGGTGGCTCCTGAATCCACTGTGTCCCCTGTGAGAGTCAGATGAGGAGACACAGGAGAGAGGACTGAAGAGAGGCAGTGACCTGAGCCTTGCGCCAGAGTCTAGACAACCCCGGAGCCAGGAGAGCGCACACAGCAGCAGGGCTGTCTCCTGGACGCACGAAACGGCTCCGACTGGCTGGGAACCAGCAGCTCACGGAGGGCTTTGCCCCAGGTAAGGGCTGGGGGCATTGGGGGGCTATGCATACTGAGCCGGTGGAGGGACTCGTGGAAGGACGAGCATCTGAGCGCCTGCCGAGTCCTGCCACGGGCTGGCTCTAGCCCTCCTGGTCGCAGGGCCCTGCCTTGAGCCGGGCTCAGGCCGTCTGAGGCTGTGGCCCTCTCCCCTGCAGTTCCTTGTGGTTCTGCAGTGGGCAGGAGAGGAGCAGGGGAGCAGGAAAGCCAGCACTCACACGAAGGCCTGCGGGGTCTGCAGAGCAGAGGCGGGAAGGGCGGGGGCCCAGCAGGGGCCCTGGGGCCGAGCCTGCTCACTGTCCCCAGCTCCTGGGGCCTGCAGAATGAAGCCGTGGCCATGCACCTGGGATTCCTGGACCTCAGGTGGGCACAGGACTCTAGAGAGCGTGGTGCTCACATTGGCTCTGCTTCTTTCTAGAAGATGCTGGGCTGGGTGCTTGTTGTGGGAAGGGGGGGATCCAGGGTCAACGACGTGGCCTGGATTAGGTTGGCACTTGCTGAGGGATGGGCAGAGTAGAGCCCGGTTACCACCTGGTGTACCAGAGGGGTGTGTGTGTGTGTGTGTGTGCGCGCACGCTCGCGTGTGCATGCCGCACGTGAGCCCACCAGTCCTCGGGTTTGAACTTAGGACCTGGGTGCTGTCCCTGAGCTTTTGTGCTCAAGGCCAGCGCGCTACCACTTGAGCCACGGCTTCATTTCCGGCTCTTTGGTGGTGAATTGGAGTCGGGCGTCTCACGCGCGTCCCTGACCTGCCCGGCTTTGAACCGGGATCCTCCGCTCTCAGCCAGCATGCTGTTAGCGATGCTGTGCCCACCTCCCTGGGAAGCCAGTGGAGTGAGCTTGAGCTCTCTGCCCCCGGTCACCCACGGGGGAGGGGGGTGGACAGGCCTGGCACCAAGGTGGCACCACGCCACCCTTGGGCAGAGGCAGAAGGGGGTGCTGTAAGTGCCAGCTGCGGGCTTTCTTCCCGGTCCCCCCCTGGGTCTGCCAGCCCTCGGCAGGCTCCCACCCCACAGTGGCACGTGGGGCAAACACAGCCGCGAGAATGCTGTATGCGGCTGCAGCTGAGCACCCGCAGGCCCTGTCCTGAGAAGTCTGCGCCCACAAACCCCCCGGCGCAATGCTACGAAGCTGCTACCGATGCTCCCCGTACACTGATGGGAAACCGAGGCGTGAGGAATGCCAGCACCTTCCAGGGGCAGCGGGGCCGGCGGACAGCGGCTCCCGACAGGTCTGTGCCGATGCCTCCCGGGAGCCCAGGCCGCGTGTTTGCCGCGCTTTCTGTATTCGACCTTCGGGTTTTCACAGGGAATATCTGAGCTTTCGCAGCCAGTGCCAGACGCCCGAGAAGCCCAGCGCTTGTCTGTGATAAGAAATCGTTTTGGATAAGAAGCGACTGGATCAGATCCGTAAGCTGCAAATCGAATTAGACATTTCCTGTTGTGCCTGACCCTCGGCAAATGCAAAGCACCGTTTGAAGACAGCGGGGACCCCAGAGCCGCCGGCATGGGGACAAGCCAGGAGTCCTTGGGGGTGCTGGGGGGGGTGCCTGAGGGCCCAGGCGGTGGTGCCCGGGAGCTGCGCTGCCCAGCGTGGCACTGCGTGGGGAGGGGCACGTTTCCACACAGGCCTGGGACTCTGTTTCTGCTCCTCTGATCTGGGTTTGCATCTAAGAGACGAGAGGAGCAGGTGGACTTCCTAAACCCAGGGCGTTTCCCAGGGGCTCAGCCTAATCCTCTCAATCAATTAAAAATAAGAAGCCGGCCACACTGGGAACGAGGTTCCAGCCCGGGAGCTTCCAGACCATGGCGGCTGCGGGGACTCACACGGGGCCTAGGGACCCGCCACCTGCCAGAGCCCCTCCTCAAGCAACGCATCTGTGGGTCGAGTACCCGATCCGACTCCTCACCCCCCATTGTCCTCGCTCCTCCCCGCTGCTGCCTCCAAAAGCGTCCAACAGGCCCCATGGTTCTGTGGACACGCGTGCATGCAAAGAACACCGGCTGCGCTCGCCCGCCCTGCCCTCCCTCCACCTCCCGCCCCAACAGAGCCTGCTCACCTTCCCGCCATTCCTTTCTCTCGTCCCTGTAATGTGTATTGCTTGCACAAATGAGCTTATCCACGGCATTTCACAGGTGTGCGTGTGCACACACACAAACATTATGCGCTACTGAATCGACCGCCTTCACTGATCTCTTTCCCAGTCCCTCCTGCCTCCGATGCACAACCTCCAGTGAGATTCCTGGGTCTTCTGCGTGCACAGAGGGCGTGTGTACAGAGGGTGTGCACAGGGCATGTGCACAGAAGGCATGGGCACAGAGGGCGTGTGCATAGAGTGTGCGCAGAGGGCGTGTGCACAGTGTGTGCACAGGGCATGTACACAGAGGGCGTGTGCATAAAGTGTGCGCAGAGGGCATGTGCACAGAGGGCGTGTGCACAGTGTGTGCACAGAGGGCATGTGCACAGAGGGCGTGTGCACAGAGGGCGTGTGCACAGTGTGTGCACAGGGCATGTGCACAGAAGGCATGGGCACAGAGGGTGTGTGCACAGGGTGTGTGCGCAGAGGGTGTGTGCACAGGGCGTGTGCGCAGAGGGCGTGTGCACAGGGGGTGTGTACAGAAGGCATGTGCACAGGGCGTGTGCACAGGGCATGTGCACAGAAGGCACGTGCACAGGGCGTGTGCACAGGGGGTGTGTACAGAAGGCGTGTGCACAGGGGGTGTGCACAGAAGGCATGTGCACAGGGCGTGTGCACAGGGCGTGTGCACAGGGGGGTGTGTACAGAGGGCGTGTGGATGTATGCTCAGAGCACGTGTGCACAGGGTGTGCTCACCGACGGCGTGTCCCCCGTTTCCTCCTCTCATCTCTCCACACAGGCTCGCGGCCACACGTCGCAGGCCCTGGAGAGTCGGGCACTGGCGAGGTACGCACCGAGGCTCCCTGGACAGTGACGCCCCCCCCCCAGGCTGCACGTACTTGCCCCCGTTGGCTTGAGGAAGTGTTTCTTTCAGCCTCTGGGCCTGGGGGCCTTAACTGGCAGGAGCGCGGGAGCAGAGGTGGATTGGAACTGAATGGGGAAGAAGGCGTCCTGTCTGCACCCTCAGGCACAGGGGGTCCCGGGACCCCGTTATGCAAGTGTTTGACAGACATAGCAGGTGTAGACGGCTGAGGCTTTGCTGGAATCGACAGAGCTGTGCTCTCGGCCTTCTCTCCATCTCCTTCAGCACCCCTCGCCCCTCGGGGCCCTGCTCGGGCTGAGGCTGGACCACGGCAGACACATTCATGTCGTCTAGGAATGCGAGTGGATCTGTGTACAGGTCTAGATTCTATCAATCAGTGATATCAGGCTGCTTTCTGAGCATGGCATCTCTTCTTCAATGGATGGTCCCCGGCTCCATCCACTTTCCTGCTTATGACATAACTCAACTTTTTTTCTGGCTGAATACTATTCCATGGTGCATGCCGATGGAAAATGGCCTGAGCTGACAGCACTCACTGTCCTCCTCCCCGACAGCCATACCTCAGGACTGTCCTTGCTGCCCCTCTTCTCCCCTCCCGTCCCGTCCCCCTGAACAAGCACACGGGGTCTTGGAAGGGAGCCTGGGACCAAGGCCGCGTCTGGGGCTGGCGCCCCGGGTGACACAGCTGCTATGTTGACACTCCTCACTCACAACAGCCGTGGGCTCCAGCCCGCCTCCCTCTCACCCCTTCCATCCGCCCGCCTTGTTGTAAGTAAACTGTCAGAGAAGCTGCACTCTGAAGGATGGAGCCAGCCAGTTGTCGCAAAACACACAGACCCTCCACACTGTCGGGACACAGGCCAGAGAGGAAAGCGAGCACAAAAACCATACCCACACACCAATTCAGCTCCACTGGAGAGCAGACTGGGGACGCCATGGTGACCGGAGACCAGCCCGGAGACGGGACACAGGATGCAAAGATGGAGACGTGGGGCCTGGCGTGATGGCACCTGAGCTGGCCTGGCCCTAACTAGGATCAGGTCGGGGGGTGGGGTCACAGGAAGCTCCCAGTCCCAGGCACTTGACTGACAGGGTCAGTAACCTATAAGCCAAGTGCCCACCCCTTCCTCTAGGAATTCAGCCACGCCCATGAAGACCAGAAGCCAGATAGTGCGGCTCTCCAAGTGGCCAACGATGGCGCTGGCCAGACCTGCCCTCCTTTCGTCAGCCTGACTTCTCTTTTCCTGCCTCATGTGTGAAGGATCCTAATTGCAAGGCGGGCGCCATTTCCCCTCCAGCTGGGCTGGCGGAGACGTGGCTGCCCTTCCGGGCGTCCCTCCCGCAGAAAGCCTGGTGGACTGCTGAGTTTGCCTTTCTGCTCTTTCTCTTTTCTGACATACATACCCCCTTTTCTGTACCCATTTGTCGGCTCTTGAGCACCGTGGCTGATTCCGTGGCGTGGCTCTTGGGAACAGCCACTTTGAGGCTTCTCCTCAGATGTTCTTATCCCAGATCCTCTCACTCCCTCCTAAAGCCAGGACTTCCCTCCCTCCCTCTCAGCTGCCAGCCTGGCCCTGCCCCCCCCTCCCCAGGCCAGGCCCGGCTGTGGGCAGCCATGATGGTGGTGTTCTCAGCAGGACCTGGGGGACACGGGGCTTCAGGTCCGCAGGCCCTGCCCTGCCCTCCCGCTTCTGTTTCTTGATGTGGGACTTGAACTCTTTTCCTTTGTGTGTGATACCGACCGAGGGTTGCACTCAGAGCTTCTCGCTTGCGGGACGGGTGCTCCGTCACGAGCTCCACACCTCCAGCCTGCCTTCTCTCTGCCTCCTCATCCGTTCCTCATGCTGGCTGGGTCCGTGGAGGGAACACAGACCTCTCAGGGCCTGGCTGGCCGCCAGAGCTCAGGTCCCAGTCTCTCAGGGGGAAGATTCCAGCCTGTTGCCCCTACCACTGCAGCCTTGCGCCTGCCTTTTTGTTTGCTTGAGGTGAAGTTCCTGATTGCCCGGGGCCTTGGAAGGAAGGGTGAGTGACATGCAATTTACTCCTGGAGAGTCAGGAGGCCCCAGGAGCCGATGGGGGTCCCAGATCATTTAAAAGGAGTGTGCAGATAAACACCGAGAGCCGGGGCCCTGGGGAAGGAGGCGACCTGGCTCCATAAACAGTGATCTCAGTGATCTCGCGTCCTCACTCGCCTGTGCTTAAAGGATGTGGGTATTTCCAAGTCATCCCCAGAGATTTTTCTCCTGTCACTGTAAGGCTTGAGGAAAGTTCATTGCGTGTGTGGCTGCGAGGTGGATAAAAACACACCAGGCAGAGCTGGCCGCCCTCTTCTTCCCACAGGAAACGGGAAGCCAGGGGAGTGCAGGCCCCGCCATGGCAGCCTTTCTGGGCAGAGGACTCGAAGCCCCTGTGGCTGGCAGACAGATGCATCCACACAACCACCCACCCACGCGTGCGAGGGCCACGAGAGGGACGACAGGGGACATCAGAGCACACTCAGGCGAGCCGGAACTGGGCAGACAGGCCTTGACCTCCAGGTGGGTGGCTGATCCCTGCTAGCGCACAGAAGAGCTAGAAAAATTCAGGATTCCTGGCTGGTCTGAAAGAACAACTCAACTCACAGAGTTTCCACAGGCAACTTCCCCAGGGAGACCTGGCTCACGCAGGATGCTGGGTATCTCACACAGGATGTCCCAGCAGACCTGACTCCCAGGATGCTGTGCGCCCTACACACGACATCTCAGCACCTGACTCCCAGGATGCTGTCCGCCCCGCACACGACATCTCAGCAGACCTGACTCCCAGGATGCTGTCCGCCCCGCACACGACATCTCAGCAGACCTGACTCCCAGGATGCTCTGCGCCCCGCACACGACATCTCAGCACCTGACTCCCAGGATGCTGTGCGTCCCGCACACGACATCTCAGCAGACCTGACTCCCAGGAGGCTGTGCGTCCCACACACGACATCTCAGCAGACCTGACTCCCAGGATGCTCTGCGCCCCGCACACGACATCTCAGCACCTGACTCCCAGGATGCTGTGCGTCCCGCACACGACATCTCAGCAGACCTGACTCCCAGGATGCTCTGCGCCCCGCACACGACATCTCAGCACCTGACTCCCAGAATGCTGTGCGTCCCGCACACGACATCTCAGCAGACCTGACTCCCAGCATGCTGTGCGCCCTGCACACGACATCTCAGCACCTGACTCCCAGAATGCTGTGCGCCCCGCACACGACATCTCAGCAGACCTGACTCCCAGAATGCTGTGCGTCCTGCACATGACATCTCAGCACCTGACTCCCAGGAGGCTGTGCGCCCCGCACACGACATCTCAGCACCTGACTCCCAGGATGCTGTGCGCCCTGCACACGACACCTCAGCAGACCTGACTCCCAGAATGCTGTGCGCCCCGCACACGACATCTCAGCACCTGACTCCCAGAATGCTGTGCGCCCTGCACATGACATCTCAGCACCTGACTCCCAGGAGGCTGTGCATCCCGCACACGACATCTCAGCAGACCTGACTCCCAGAATGCTGTGCGTCCCGCACACGACATCTCAGCACCTGACTCCCAGAATGCTGTGCGTCCTGCACATGACATCTCAGCACCTGACTCCCAGGAGGCTGTGCGCCCTGCACACGACATCTCAGCACCTGACTCCCAGGAGGCTGTGCGCCCCGCACACGACATCTCAGCACCTGACTCCCAGGATGCTGTGCGCCCTGCACACGACACCTCAGCAGACCTGACTCCCAGAATGCTGTGCGCCCCGCACACGACATCTCAGCACCTGACTCCCAGGAGGCTGTGTACCCTGCACACGACATCTCAGCAGACCTGACTCCCAGGAGGCTGTGCGCCCCGCACACGACATCTCAGCAGACCTGACTCCCAGGAGGCTGTGCGTCCTGCACACGACATCTCAGCACCTGACTCCCAGCATGCTGTGCGCCCCGCACACGACATCTCAGCAGACCTGACTCCCAGAATGCTGTGCGTCCCGCACACGACATCTCAGCAGACCTGACTCCCAGAATGCTGTGCGTCCCACACACGACATCTCAGCAGACCTGACTCCCAGAATGCTGTGCATCCTGCACACGACATCTCAGCAGACCTGACTCCCAGAATGCTGTGCGCTCTGCACACGACATCTCAGCAGACCTGACTCCCAGAATGCTGTGCGCTCTGCACACGACATCTCAGCAGACCTGACTCCCAGCATGCTGTGCGCTCTGCACACGACATCTCAGCAGACCTGACTCCCAGAATGCTGTGCGTCCCGCACACGACATCTCAGCAGACCTGACTCCCAGAATGCTGTGCGTCCCACACACGACATCTCAGCAGACCTGACTCCCAGAATGCTGTGCATCCTGCACACGACATCTCAGCAGACCTGACTCCCAGGAGGCTGTGCGCTCTGCACACGACATCTCAGCAGACCTGACTCCCAGAATGCTGTGCATCCTGCACACGACATCTCAGCAGACCTGACTCCCAGAATGCTGTGCGCCCCGCACACGACATCTCAGCAGACCTGACTCCCAGAATGCTGTGCGTCCTGCACATGACATCTCAGCACCTGACTCCCAGGAGGCTGTGCGCCCCGCACACGACATCTCAGCAGACCTGACTCCCAGAATGCTGTGTACCCTGCACACGACATCTCAGCAGACCTGACTCCCAGCATGCTGTGCGCCCCACACACGACATCTCAGCAGACCTGACTCCCAGAATGCTGTGCGCTCTGCACACGACATCTCAGCAGACCTGACTCCTAGAATGCTGTGCGCCCCGCACACGACATCTCAGCAGACCTGACTCCCAGGATGCTGTGCGCCCTGCACACGACATCTCAGCACCTGACTCCCAGGAGGCTGTGTACCCTGCACACGACATCTCAGCAGACCTGACTCCCAGCATGCTGTGCGCCCCACACACGACATCTCAGCAGACCTGACTCCCAGAATGCTGTGCGTCCCGCACACGACATCTCAGCAGACCTGACTCCCAGGAGGCTGTGCGCTCTGCACACGACATCTCAGCAGACATGACTCCCAGAATGCTGTGCGCTCTGCACACGACATCTCAGCAGACCTGACTCCCAGCATGCTGTGCGCTCTGCACACGACAATCTCAGCAGACCTGACTCCCAGCATGCTGTGCGCTCTGCACACGACATCTCAGCACCTGACTCCCAGAATGCTGTGCGCCCTGCACACGACATCTCAGCACCTGACTCCCAGGATGCTGTGCGTCCTGCACACGACATCTCAGCACCTGACTCCCAGAATGCTGTGCGTCCTGCACACGACATCTCAGCAGACCTGACTCCCAGCATGCTGTGCATCCCACACACGACATCTCAGCACCTGACTCCCAGAATGCTGTGCGCCCTGCACACGACATCTCAGCACCTGACTCCCAGAATGCTGTGCGTCCTGCACATGACATCTCAGCACCTGACTCCCAGGAGGCTGTGTACCCTGCACACGACATCTCAGCACCTGACTCCCAGAATGCTGTGCGCCCTGCACACGACATCTCAGCACCTGACTCCCAGAATGCTGTGCGTCCTGCACATGACATCTCAGCACCTGACTCCCAGGAGGCTGTGCGCCCTGCACACGACACCTCAGCAGACCTGACTCCCAGAATGCTGTGCGCCCCGCACACGACATCTCAGCACCTGACTCCCAGGATGCTGTGCGTCCCGCACACGACATCTCAGCAGACCTGACTCCCAGAATGCTGTGCGCCCCGCACACGACATCTCAGCACCTGACTCCCAGAATGCTGTGCGTCCCGCACACGACATCTCAGCACCTGACTCCCAGCATGCTGTGCGCCCTGCACACGACATCTCAGCACCTGACTCCCAGAATGCTGTGCATCAGAAGCACTTTAAAAGGTGAGCCCAAGGGCGGCCTTCCGGATGCTTCCCAGGGAAGGCACGTCCTCACATTCTCTAAAGGATCTTTACTTTTTCCAGAAATTACAAGGAAATGTTCAAAGACATCAACAGATGAATTTAGACCACGGAAGCTCCGGGACAGAAGAGGATCGCCCCGTGTAACAGGTCACCTGAATCAATAGAGTAGAGACATGAAACTGAGAGACGAGAGGGAGGGAGGGAGGGAGGGAGGGAGGGAGGGAGCGAGGGAGGGAGCGAGGGAGGGAGCGAGGGAGGGAGCGAGGGAGGGAGGGAATCCACATCAGCTCTCTGTGTAGGCATCCCTGTTTTTAGCAAGAGAAATGCTCTTTCTTCATGGAATATTGTGTTTTCAGTAAGTCCAGTAATGCAATTTTGAAAACCCAGTGACGTTGATCCAGATCTTAGGTAGGAAGCGCATTATTAAAATAGATAACACCAGCCTAATGCATTCTAGGTTATGGGTACAGGAGATGATAAATCTTGAAAGTCTGCATTGTGTAAAAATGTGTTAGTAGACGGTTTTGTAGTCAGGAAGATGAGCTGACTTTTTGATTGGCTGTTACAGCCTGGAAGAGTCAAGATCAATGCCGCCTACAGCACGTGCCCCTCCGGGGGAAAATCGGCCGAGATGAATGGCCTCCGCGTGCCGATCAGGAGCGTTCACCCCTCAGCATCCGGCTCCGCTCACCCTGTCGAGGGCGGGGTGGCCTGGGGGCAGGCCCCGTGGCTGGCTCCGGATCCAGGGGTGGAGGGGCTCCCCCGACCCTCCGTGGCGTGGAGGGAGGTGGGCCTCCCTTGCCCGCCCAGGCCTGCCCCGCAGCGGGCCCTCGGCTGGCCGGCGGGAGGGGAGTCCCGATCTGATGCACTCAAGCGTCTTCTTGCCTTCGTACATGGCATCTGCAGCCTTGTGTTCTGCAACCACTGGCATTTTAGGTCTCCGCCTGATGTCACCTGCAGTTACTGGCGTCCAAAAGTGGATGGGGACACCGGGGCAGGAGGGGGCCTCGGCGTGTTCTGCGCTCTGCCACGGAAGCTCCAGCCCTGGCTCCCCGTGGAAGCTGGGCTCCAGCTCCGTTTGTACGAGGCCCCTCCCTCCTCCTCCTTGCACACTCAGGGGGCACTTCCCCCCCCCCCGGGCGGATGGGGGCTGTGCCTCCCAGCCTCAGGGGAAGCGCTGAATTTCACAAGATTTGTGACGGTGGTTCTGTGTTCAGGGTCTTCTCTCCTTCCCCGCAGCCCAGCCGCCTCCTCCTTCCCGAGCCCTGCCCCCACGTGGCGCGCGGGCTGCGTCCAGAGCCAGTGCACCCTCTGCGGCCACGGCCCGTGGTGAGTTCTAGCTCAGCATCAGGAACACGTCCTGGACTCGGGGAGGAAGCCGGAGCGATTCGGTGACTAACCAAAAAGGAGTACGTTCTGCACTTCCAGATGGCAGTGCCTCTCGGTGTGCACATTATATCCGCATCAGTAAACCCAAGAATGCATGCCTCCTATTCCCAAACCACACAGGTCATTTCTCCCAGCTCCCCTCCACCAGACACCATAGAACCTTCTGGAAAGAGTGTGAGAGATGAGCAAAGGAGTCTCGACAGGGTGCCCAGCAGGGTGAGCTCGGTGCCGGTGAGAGGGAGTCCCCCTCCCCAGGGGGGGGGGACCCAGAGGTGCCCGGCACCTTGCTTGGCCCCACATGGTGGCTGAGTCCAGGCGGAGCAGAGGAGCAGACGTTTCTTTGACCGCGGGCCAGGCCCACCCCCTCCGTGGGGCAGGGCGGCAGGCTGGGGGATGGGGAAGTTCCCAGTTCTCCCTGAGCCTCCCTTTCATGTGAAGGACAGATACGCCCAGGAGGCCGAGGCGTCCTCCACGCTGGGGCTTCTGGTCCAGGGGACCCCACTTTCCTTCTGGGTCCACCTCAGGAAGAGCCAGGGGGAATCTGGTGGCCACCAGGCAACCTCAGAAACCAAAAAGCATGGCAAAGCCAGGAGGTGCGCTCCACCAAAACAGAAGACACCCGACAAAGGAGCAGAAATGATCAGAAAGAGGAAGACGGAACAGAACATACAAAGCAGAAAGCACGCCAGCAGAGGTGCTCTCTGGAGGGCCAGTAACAGAGGGGATTCCACAGAGCACCTGGCGGAGGGTGTGAGGACCAAATCCTGGACTCCGCCGCCCATCCACCCCTCCCAGAAAACAGCCAGGAAGCAGAGATGGGCTGAGGCCCTTCTGTCTGTGGGAAAATAACAAATGACGGAAATTTAGATAAGCATATTTTCAGGGTAAAGAGAGAGGAGAGTATTTAAAGAAATAATGATTGATTTAAAGCGCTCAGAATCTGGCAACAGACACAAACATTATGGATGCAAGAACGTCGGGCACGCCAAATGAAGACTAAATGACAGAAACCCACACCAAGACACATCATTATTAAAATTCCGAATAATGGGGAAAAAGAAAAAAAAACACCTTGAAGTAAACCAGAGCGAAGTGGCCCATCGGGCTCGGGGGAGCACCGATTTGAGTGACAATTTCTCATCTGAAACCATGGCGACGGGGGAGCGCGGCGGCAGTTTCCAACTGCTGAGAGGAGCGTTAAACTGTGAATTCTAAATCTGGCAACAGAGTCCTGCAGGGCCGAGGGAGCGACGCACTCCTCCTCCTCCGAGGAGGGAAAACGGGAAGGCTGGCTCTGGCTCTGGGAGCTCTGCCCTTCCAGGCTGGCCGGGGACTCCCTGCTCGCCGAGGAAACCCCCGACCGTCGGCCGTGAGGGGACCGGAGAGCAGACGGCCCTGCCCTCCCGAGCTTCCGACACCGCACTGAAGGACTCAAAGAACTCATGCCACGGGGGGACTGACTAACGCAAGGGCAGCGAAGGCACTGAAACGCCCGTGGGTCTCCTCTGGACATGGGGGGGACGCTAATGCCGGGAGTCGAAACAGAAGCCCTCTGCGGACTGAAGCACTCAGAGCAACGACCCCCAAAACGACACGCAAGGCGACACGAACATGCTCCAAATGAACCAAAACAGAGTCCCGAAATACCACCATTTAAATCAGAAAAATACAAGAGACAGAAAAGTGAAGTGCATCAAACAATCAGAAAAACTACAGCACACAGACTCAAGCGGCAACTTACAGATCATTAGAGAAATGTGAATGGCTAAGGACGCCGCTACGAATAGCATCACTCAGAAGTTTGCAGGATGGACGATCATGTGTGCACGTGCATATACGTGTACATACACACATTCGTACGTGGGCACACACGCATGTGCACGTGCATACATGGGCACACACTTGTGCACACAGAGGCACGTGTGCACACATTCCATTCGTCACTTTCAGCGGTACAGGCAAGCTGGCTACGAGGAATGGGGAAAGACGCATGTTGCACATATTCATAGAAAACAAAATGCATCGGGCAGATGACTATCTGGTAACATAGATTTCAAAACCCAGAAAAGCGCTGGAGACGATGATTATACGCTGACGAAAGATCAATCTACCAGCAAGACAAGGCAATCATTAATGCAGGCACAGCGAAACAGTGAAACCACCACACTCCTGAGACCAAATGGGTGTGGTGAAGGAGAGAGGTCGCAGCCCCTTGTAACTTCAGCGTTGGCCTTCGGCGTTCGGTTGAGCCAACGTGGGGGGAAGAACACGTGTGTGCAGAAGGTCTACCGTGCACAGTCAAGGACAGGCCATGGGAGGACACGGACGGAGCTCTGCCCAGCCGCACGCGTGTGCAGAAGGTCTGCTGCGGTGGACAGTCAAGGACAGGTCACCAGCGGACGTGGGAGGAGCTCTGCCCAGCCACACGCGTGTGCAGAAGGTCTGCGGTGGACAGTCAAGGACAGGTCACCCGCAGACGTGGGCGGGGCTCTGCGCAGTCACACGCGTGTGCAGAAGGTCCGCGGTGGACAGTCAAGGACAGGTCACCCGCAGACGTGGGCGGTGCTCTGCGCAGTCACACGCGTGTGCAGAAGGTCCGCGGTGGACAGTCAAGGACAGGTCACCCGCAGACGTGGGCGGTGCTCTGTGCAGCGTACAGGCAGGCCATCGTCCAGGGCACGAGCCACGCCCCCCACGGTGGCACAGGCTGCGTCTTCAAGGAAGCCTCAACAAATTGAAACGTATTGGTCTCTGTGCAAAGTGTGTTCTCTGACTACAGCAGAGTCAACCAGAAGTCAGTTTCCAAAAATCCCTGGCCCTGAAAACCAAACACTGTGCTTGCGAACCATCCATAGGGTAAAGAGGGAATTTTGAGTGAAGAAAAATGCTAAGGAGAATGAAGGATAACGCACCACACATTCAAATTTGGGGGATGAAGTTAAGTCAGGGTTGAGAATGGGATCTATTTGTCAGGGACTAATAAATGCTTATTTAAGAAATGACAAGGGCTGGGGATATAGCCTAGTGGCAAGAGTGCCTGCCTCGGATACATGAGGCCCTAGGTTCGGTTCCCCAGCACCACATATACAGAAAACGGCCAGAAGCGGCGCTGTGGCTCAAGTGGCAGAGTGCTAGCCTTGAGCGGGAAGAAGCCAGGGACGGTGCTGGGGCCCTGAGTCCAAGGCCCAGGACTGGCCAAAAAAAAAAAAAAAAAAAAAAAGAAATGACAAGAGCTCTCAAATCAATAATTTCCCACCCAAGGACCTAGAGAAAGGAGAGCAAAATAACCACACTCAAGAAGAGCATCAAAAGAATAAACACAAGGGCAGGAGCCAGTGAGAGTAAAGATAATAATAATAATCAAGAAAATAAAGCAAAGGAACTCAAACTAAACAAAACACTGGTTCTATTAGAACCAATAAATAAAATTATAATCTTGTATCATGTTGAAATGCTGTCGAATAGGAGACATCACTACGGACTCTGCAGCCTCTGAGTTCAAATAGAGGGCGGCCATTCGCATCTCTGCCACCCCCTTCTCCACAGCCCAGGCCAAGCCCTCGGACCCGCCCCACGCTGAAACCCGGCCAGGGTCACGTAGAGGGTCCCAGCAGTGCCTCAGGCCTGGAGACGTCACCGTGGACCAGGCCCAAGGTCCAGTCGCTGCACCCCAAGGAGAAAGGTGGCAGCGTCGTCACAAAGGAGTAGTTCTATGTTGGAGAGCTCCACAAAAGACACATTCCCTCTCAGGCCCAGACAGCCGGGACGGGCGGGGCAGGAGGGGCCCTGGCGGGGCAGGAGGGGCAGGCGGGACGGGCGGGGCAGGCGGGGCCCTGGCGGGGCAGGAAGGGCAGGCGGGACGGGCGGGGCCCTCGCGGTGTGGGGTGGGGAGGGGCGTGGCGCGTGCCGGCTTGCCACTTTCATCGGATCCTCCTCCGGCTGACAGAAGGTCCCATGGCTGCCACCAGCCAAACACCTGCCCGCAGCCATGGCACTGAGGGCTACGGGGGAGGCGGAAGAAGAGCTGCCTCCAGGGAATGCGCCAGAAAGGGAAACTGAGGGAAAGCCCTGGCCAGGGGCTGCCCAGGCTCGCGGCCTCCCGACACCGTGGGCTGGGAGTGCAGCTCCGTATCCGGAAGCAGGTGGACGAGGCGGGCCCTTTGCCCAAGGCCGTCCTCCTCACCCCTGCTCCTCCCGGGAGAGGAGTGACCACAGCCCCGGTGGGGGCCGGCAGGGGCACCCCGCAGCTGCCCCCCGTGCCAGGGTCCTCCGCCCCTCCCACCCCCGCAGCCAGGGACTTGGGTGCAGATGGGAGGAGGGCCTCCTTCATGGCGCAGGCCTTCCTCCCCCACCCCTCACCCCCACCACCGCCTATCATTCTACCAAAGCCCCAGCAGGCAGGACGCCACCCGGGCCTCAGCACCTGTGGTGTCATGGAGAAGCCTAGTGGCTCCAGCACCCCACCTGCGTGTGTGTCCGGTTGTGTGTCCATGTGTACTGAGGGCCAGCACCCCGCCTGCATGTGTGTCCACGTGTACTGAGGGCCAGCACCCCACCTGCGTGTGTGTCCACGTGTACTGAGGGCCAGCACCCCGCCTGCGTGTGTGTCCACGTGTACTGAGGGCCAGCACCCCGCCTGCGTGTGTGTCCACGTGTACTGAGGGCCAGCACCCGCCTGCGTGTGTGTCCGGTTGTGTGTCCATGTGTACTGAGAGCCAGCACCCCACCTGCATGTGTGTCCAGTTGTGTGTCCATGTGTACTGAGAGCCAGCACCCCACCTGCATGTGTGTCCGGTTGTGTGTCCATGTGTACTGAGAGCCAGCACCCCACCTGCATGTGTGTCCACGTGTACTGAGGGCCAGCACCCGCCTGCATGTGTGTCCGGTTGTGTGTCCATGTGTACTGAGAGCCAGCACCCCACCTGCATGTGTGTCCAGTTGTGTGTCCATGTGTACTGAGAGCCAGCACCCCACCTGCATGTGTGTCCAGTTGTGTGTCCATGTGTACTGAGAGCCAGCACCCCACCTGCATGTGTGTCCAGTTGTGTGTCCATGTGTACTGAGAGCCAGCACCCCACCTGCATGTGTGTCCACATGTACTGAGGGCCAGCACCCCGCCTGCGTGTGTGTCCACGTGTACTGAGGGCCAGCACCCCGCCTGCGTGTGTGTCCACGTGTACTGAGGGCCAGCACCCCGCCTGCGTGTGTGTCCACGTGTACTGAGGGCCAGCACCCCGCCTGCGTGTGTGTCCGGTTGTGTGTCCACGTGTACTGAGGGCCAGCACCCCGCCTGCATGTGTGTCCACGTGTACTGAGGGCCAGCACCCTGGTTGCATGTGTGTCCAGTTGTGTGTCCACGTGTACTGAGGGCCAGCACCCTGGTTGCATGTGTGCCCGGTTGTGTGTGTCCACGTGAACGGGGAGCAGAGCGAGGCAGTGGGGGGTGGCGCGGGCACCTGGTACTTCGTGCTTTCTCAGGACACCCAGGGGACCCTGCTGAGGCGCGGCCCCCGAGGAGTCCCGGCACACCGGCACCTGTGGAGAGCTGGCTCAGTCCTGGTGTGGGGCTTGAGCCCGGCCCCCTGCCGGGCCGTCTGGGAAGGTGGCGAGGAGGGGGGGGAGGGCAAGCGTCAGGCGGCCTGTGCCTAGGACAGGCAGTGAACACGGGGAGCCCCTCAGCCACTGCGCCCCGACGGCCCGAGCCTCACAGCCACTGCCCGGGCCCTGCCTGCGTCCGCTCCCTGCAGCCTTCTGGGGCCATCGCCCCCCTGGAGGACGAAGGGCAACTTCGCCGAGGCCACAATGATTGGGAGGACTCTGTGGAGGGAGCCCCTCCTCATCGGCGTCCTTGCTGAGCCCCCCACCCCGGGAGGGGCACGAGCTGGTCTCTGGGGGTCCCTCCCCCTAAGGTGGCAAGGCGGCCCGAGTTGTCCCTAATTTGCCCCTCCCATCCTCTCTACAGAGCCCCTTGCTCGTCTTCCCAAGGCCAGAGGCCCCGGCGTCCAGCCCCATTATTCCTGTGACCCGGGTTTGGAGGGGAGGCGTAAGCCTGCTCATTTACTGCGCTCGCTCATGAGAGCCGGTCAGACGGCGGGTGACGGCAGAGCCGCGGGGCGGCCGGCCTCCAAGCCGCCCCAGGACCCGCGCCCGCAGAACCAAGCCGCCCCAGGACCCCGCGCCCGCAGAGCCGGCAGAGCCGGCAGAGCCTGCAGCGTCAGCATGGGAGGCGTTCTTCAGGAGATTCGAACTGCGTTTTCCTCCCAAGGTTGATTTCCTGTGATTAGAAAAGAGTGAGGCCAATGGTCTCGCGCCGTCCCCCTCCCCCTCCTTCCTTGGGAACGGAGGAGGAGCACTGGCTGGGAGCACTGGCTCACCCCCCCCCCCCGCTGGTCCTCCTTGCACACTCAAAGAGGCACAAGACAGAAAGCTGAGCGCCAGGGAAGGCTGGAGGAGCCCCGGTCTGGACGCGACGGCACGCGCGGTCACCCCTTCGGAGCCCCGGGGTGGAGCGGGGCTGGGCCGGCCTGGTCTCCCCGCCCCCCGCTGCCCCTCATCTGGGCACAGTGGGGGTTGTTCCTGGAGCTGCTGCATTGTAAACTGTCAGAGAAGCCGCACTCTGAAGGACGGAGCCTTGGAGTATTTATCAGAGCATTAGCAGTCTGCAGGCAGCCAGCTGTTACAAAGGCCTGCAGCCCACACAGACCCTCCACACTGTCGGGACACAGGCCAGAGAGGAAAGCAAGCACAAAAACCATACCCACACACCAATTCAGCTCCACTGGAGAGCCGACTGGGGGCGCCATGGTGACCGGAGACCAGCCCGGAGACGGGACACAGGGCGGGGTCACGGGAAGCTCCCAGTCCCAGGCACTTGACTGACAGGGTCAGTAACCTATAGGCCAAGGGCCCACCCCTTCTTCTACGAATTCAGGCACATCCATCGCTGGGGGTGGGACTTCCCTTCCTCTAGGAATTCAGGCACGCCCATGAAGACCAGAAGCCAAATAGTGCAGCTCACCAAGTGCCCAACGACGGCGCTGGCCAGACCTGACCTCCACACTACAGAGCCTCCCAACTACGGACTCACGGAAGGGGGGGGTTCTAATTAATTGCATAGTAGAGGATTGGAACCTAGTGGATCACTGTGGGTAGCAGTGGGGCCTGCTGGGTAGGAGGCTGGGGGCCCGGCTGGTGACGGTGAGCGCGGGGGAGGTGACCCGAGAGGCCCCTGGGGTCCCTGCTCAGCCCACGCGGGGCAGGCGGGGAAGCGGGGTGGACCAGGCCCCCGGGAGAACTGCCCTGGGTCTGCACAGCCTCGGGACAGTGAAGGGAGGAGGCCGAGAGGGAGGGGCCGGGCCTGTCGGTGTGTCGGAGCCCGCGGTGCCCCCCAGTGCTGGACGAGGAGAAGCCCACGCCCTCCGCCCCGCCCCCGGCCGGGGCCTCGCTCCGCCCGGGGACCCGGGGACCCGGGGGGTCAGGACCTGCGGCACGGCCCCCAGCTCCGCCACACAGCAGGACGCGGCCCCTTCCTCCCATGCGTGCGCAGGCCCCGGCCTCGGCTCCACGCCCCCATCCTCCGGCCTGAGGCCCCCACGGAGACGACGAGGCCGTCGGGGGCGGCAGCCGCGCCCCGGCCGCGCCTGTGCTGGCCACAGCCCCCTCAGCTCCACAGAGCTTGCCCGTGGGTAAACCCCACCTGTGAGTGCCGCTTCATGGAACATGCTGGAACTTGGGGGGCCTGGCATCCCGGCATCGCTGGGTGGACACCGCTAACATTTCTGTATACACACCGGCCACCCTCCATGTGCACACCTGTGATCCCTGTGCACACCCCGTCATCCATGTATGCACACCCTGCCCTCCTCTTGTGCACACCCCGGCCACCCTCCATGTGCACACCTGTGATTTCTGGGCACACCCCGTCATCCATGCATGCACACCCTGCCCTTCCTCGTGCACACCCCGGCCACCCTCCTTGTGCACACCTGTCATTCTGTATGCACACCTGTCGCCTGTGCAGCACGTGTGTCACCCACCTGTCACCCTCGTGTGCAAACACTGGCGGTCCCTGTATGCACACCCCTGCCATTCCAGTGGGGAGACAGAGACTCATCTCGGAAATTCATCACGATGGAGGGAGCGATTGTGCCAGCAGCATCAGGGCCCCAGCCAGGGAGAGCAAACACATTAATACTGAAGAGCAGCACGGCCCGTCGGATCCGATCCACGGCCTGGCCCGGGGCCCGGCACCTGCTGGGTCTTTGGGAGCTGGGCTACAGTCCTGACTGTTCAGTGTGAAGGGGGAAAAGAAAGAGACGGGAGAACAGGAGAGCAGAAGAACACGCTGCCCTGACCGGAGCCCCGTCAGCTCAAAGCTGTGCGTGTCGGATTGGAAATGCCAATCAAATCTACCCATAAACTACGAGTTCAGATAGTTCCACGCACAACTCACAGCTGTCCTCACGCAAAAGGAAGGGGCGAGGAGAGGAGGGAAAGGGTGGGAGGAGAGAGAAGGGAAGAGTCTGCAGCTATACAAGTCTGTCGGTGCCCCACACAGGACACAAGATGCAGGAAAAGGGAGAATCAACAAGCCGTGGACCAAGCAAAGCCTTAGACGAGCCGAGACAAGGCGAGGCTGACCTCTGACACGGGACCCTCGGGCGCGGGGAGAAGAGGCGTGGCCCGTGTCCTGCGGGCCACCCAAGTGCCAGGCCTGTGTCTGTGGCCCGCAACCCAGGCCCGGACCCATTCCATGTGACCCACCTACAGACGTGGCGACAGGGCAGGGAGAGCAGAAACAAGGGCGGAGCCGCTTCTCAAATAGAGGCAAAACCCGCCTGGCGTGCAACCTCCACCCAACCCAAAGCTAGCTCCCCACGGAGGGGATAAATAAACCTCTCCAGGGGGAACACGGTCGGTGACTCGGAAAAATGGGGCATTTTGTCCTCATGACCTTGAATTAGAAGAAGACACGTGGAGCCGGATGGGCAGCGCAACCCACGGAGGGAACGCCCGAGTGACGGACGGCGCTTCGTGTGTCCGTGACAGGAGACGTGGGGATGAACGCTCAGAGATGAGCTGGTGAGGGCGCCAGGCCTGAGACGCCACAGGGGGAGCACTGCTCCCGGAGAGCCCGGGCCGCAGACACCGCGCGGAGGCTCCGGCGGGGCTCGGAGCCAAAGCTGTCTCGAGTGAAATGTGCTGCTCCAAGTGTGGGGGGCTGGGGGGCACTCTGAAGAGCGTGCCCCCCACGGGCCCCCCCTGCTCTCCCCTCCTGCTTGAGTAGCTTGTCTCCAGGTCGCCATTGTGCTGCGATGGCTGCTGGTATTCCAGCAATCCCATCTCCATCCCAGGCCGGTGGCAAAACGAAGAGCGGGGAAGAGTGGGAAGACACGCCTTTCCTTTGAGAGAGCCGGCCTCCACACACGTCCCCAGACTCGGGCTTGAAGTGTGATTCTCACATAGCCAAGCCCCGCTGCGAAGAAAGCCCGCAGCTGGCCGGCGTTGGAGGTGCGCCGGTGTTCTTCTCTTGTTACCCGGGAGGCAGGGACCTGGGAGAGGTATCGGGCAGTCCCCTCCTGGGCTGCCGCTGGGCTGGGGGGGGGGGTCAATGGAATGGATGAGGAGAAGAGGGGAGTCCCCACCTGGGCTGCCGCTGGGCTGGGGGGGGGGCAATGGAATGGATGAGGAGAAGAGGGGAGTCCCCACCTGGGCTGCCGCTGGGCTGGGGGGGGGGCAATGGAATGGATGAGGAGAAGAGGGGAGTCCCCACCTGGGCTGCCGCTGGGCTGGGGGGCCACCCGAATGGATGAGGAGAAGAGGGCATCAAACTGATTTTCTCAAAAAACATTAATAGGAGCAAATAAGGCAATTTCAAATCTCCTACTTAGGAGCAAGGAAGAGCAGATGGCCATAGCTGCCATTGTTGTGTTTACATTACTGATCCTCAGGGTTTACTTGTCTGAGAAAGTTCACAGCGGAAACCTGAATACAACTTCATTAACACATGGATTTCTATTAATGATATAAATGACTTGATAATTTGTGACAGCAATGAATAATAACCTATGGTCAAATGTCCTTTCCCTCGTAAGGAAGGAGGTCTGTGGATTTTCTGACTCTCCAGTCCTCCCGGCTCTGCCGATTAGTTACCGGCCCCGGCTCCCTCCTCTTGCCCTCCTCTCTCTCATGCCCTGCCCCCGCTCTCCTCACGCCAGCCCCCGTGCCCTGTGCGCCCTGCCCGGCCACGCACATCCTCTCTCCAGCTGTCACACGCCGCCCAGCCTTTGCCGCTCTTTGCAGCGCGTCTGCCCGCAGGCCGGGCGGACAGAGTGGCCTGGGCCTCGGTGCCCGGGTCCCTCCCGGGGGCCCTGACGCAGGCGCCCCAGGAACTCTGCTCTCTGCCCGCGCGGGCCACACCGCCCTGCAGCGGGTGCCCCCGCCTCACCGCACCGCCCGGCCCGGCGCAGGTGGTTTAGGGATAGGAGCGGCGTGACCCCGGGGCTGCTCAGGGAGGAAGCAGCACGGCGGCCCGTCCTGCCCAGTCCCCGCCCGGGTGCATTTGCCACAGACTCTTCCATGTCCCACCCCGTCCTGCGGGGCCCAGGCCCGGCCCGGCACTGCCGCTGGCTGCCCATCATTTCTCTCTCTATTGACCCTATCTTCTCTGGATCTGCTGCCTGGCCGAGCGTTACGAATTCCGGCCTGGGAGGCTCTTGGTGTCCCATGCTTCCGATCGTTTCCGAGCGTGTCGCTGGGGCCCCTTGCCGAGTCCCAGGCATCCGGGGGAACTCGGCCCTGGCGGAGGGAGCACGGGGCTGTTTCTGACTCCCCTCCCCCTCCCCCAGGTACCAGTCCGCGGGTGACATCCTGTCCCCGGGCCGCTCGCCTTGTCAGAACGTGGGGTGGCCCTGGGCCTCGACGCATGCAGAGCAGACTGCCCCCCGGGGCCTTGGCGTGGCAGGGGACCCCCCCCCGTCTGCCATCCCGGCCCTGCCACGAGCCAGGGATCCCAGCCCCAGAAGTCGGGCGATTGGCAGCTGGCTATAAATAAGCTCATGATAAATAAGCAACCGCGGAATTAAAATGCAAAACGATTCTTCCAGTTCGCTGATAACCACCGAAAGGTAAAAGCACTCGTCTTTCCCGGGAAGAAATTAGCATTAATAAGATACACCCGTCTTTGGGATAGCGGACGCGCTGATGAATGCGAAGGCGGATGGGATGTGACGCTTTTGATGGATAATATTTCGGGTTGCCTCAGGTTGCGTCTAATTGTTCCTCCTTCGTCCTCAGCTTTAGTTAAGTGAAACAGAAAACCCAGCGATGCTGGGATTCATCTTTCCGGCAGCAGATGCACGGCTTAATTATCAATGCGGGCCGACAGCCGCTCGCCGCGCAGGCCAGGCGGGCGCGGGCCCGGCTCCCCGCCGCCCCGGCCCCCCACCGCCCCGGCCCCCCGCCGCCCCGGCTCCCCGCCGCCCCTCCACGCCCAGCGCCCGGAGGTCCCCGCGCCAAGCGGTCGATCCCTGGGGCTCAGACCGCACGCAGCTCCGCGCCAGGCGGGGCTCTGAAGGAGAACGGGAGCGAGGGCGCGTGGCGAGCACGGTGCCCGCAGGCTCTAACCGCCAAGGGCGCCCAGAGGAGGCCCGGCTGGCTGCGGGCTCGGGCGCCGTCGGGCCCAGCCCGGCAGGACGGCAGGTACCCAGGGGTCTGCGCCCGCCCTGGGGAAGGTGCTGGAAGGATTCTGAAGCTTCCCTGGAGGGCAGAAGCAAGAATGTTTGCAAAGGAACGCTTGGGTCTGGGATGAAAAGACAAAAGGGAATACAAACAGGATCAGGTGTTTGATAAAAAAAAGACTCATTCTCCCAAAGTCCAAAGTATTTAACTTAATTTGACTAAGACTACTTTATACTCAAACGCCTAAACGCTTGTCTAGAAGTAACAGGAAAATCTATGAGGGGAGAAACCAAGATGGCTGCCACCCCAGAGACAGGTGCGCTGTGTCGGGGACCCTGGGTGGAGGAAGGGGGGAGGGTGCCGTGGATGGAGGGTGCAGGGGCCAGGCCGCCCCGGGGCCCCCTCGGGGCCGCAGCAGACCGGGCGAGGCAGCTTCCTGTGGTGGAGACCCGGGGCCACGTCCCACGCCCATTCGTGTCAGGCTCCCAAGCAAAGACACCCCCGGTTACCTGGTGATCCAAGAAAGAAATATGAGCAGACAGCAGGTGGATGAATCGTTGACCGTTTGGCCAAGTGAATTTCACCAATATTGACAACGGGGAAGCAATTGAGAGAGAGTGACGGGGGGGGGAGGGGGGAATGAGAATCTATAACTCCATTTAAACAAGCGTCCTGCGAAAAGACCGAGTCCTCCGTCAAAGGGGAGAAACGATGAGGGCAGCGTGTGAACGCAGAGAGCTCTCGCGCCGAGAGCTGCTGCAAATCGATTTCTTTTTTTGAGACAAATAACTTAAAAGAACACTAGGCGAAGGATCTGCATGACCACTTAGTAGAACATTCCCAAATGGCCAGACCTAGTATGGGAATTCACGCCGACACAGGTAGCTAGAAAATGCAAATTCTCTTAATAAGAAGAAATTGATGTTTAGCTTCGCGACAGGCACAAATAAAAAGGTAACAGGTTGTGTGGAGAAATAAGAGACCGACAACGTAACCGCGGTGACAAAACCCCTGGGAGGTGAACTGCCCTGCCTCTTAAGCATGGGCCAGCGCGGAGTTCAGCTTGGAGACACCCACATCCTGGAGCCGCTCTTCCCACCCCACGTGCCCCTCGGTGGCATCAGAGAAGAGGCACCGACAAGGATGCCGGGACCAGGGACCAGGGGGCCGCTGGGGGAACCGAGGCAGCCTCTGACAGAGAGCACTGTCCCACGGAGAGAGAAAGCAAACGAGACGCGGGCACCGAGCCCTGGGGACGCCACATGAGTATCAAAATTCCCAAACCTAGGCAAAGAATGCAAATGTTAGACAATCTACTAATTTTACACAACACCATTGAGTAATATTAGTGTGTATTGCCTGTGTGCATGCTCTCTGCACGTGTGCATATGTGTGTGCGCAGGTATGTGCATGTATGTGCACGTTCGTGTGTGCATGTGTGCGTGAATGTGTGCGTGCAGGTATGTGCATGTATGTGCACGTTCGTGTGTGTGCGTGTGTGCGTGCATGTGTGCGTGTATGTGTGTTGGCATCCATGTGCCACGGCTCTGTCTTGGGGTGACACAGTCTCGGTGCCCTTGGCGGGTCTGGGCTCCTCGCTGTGACTGGGGGGTGAGCCTACCTCCTGCGAGGGGCCCCCGCCTCTGTGTCCGAGTGTGAATCTTCCCTCCAAGCCCTTTGCAGGAGCCTTGGCTCGGGGGCCACACCTGCGCTCAGCCCCGGCGCTGGGGACACCCCAGAACTGAGAGCACAGGGCACCGGGCACTGCCTGACCTCCAAGGCAGGGGTCTGGGGGACTCCAACACCGTGCTGCACCCCAGGACGTGGGCTGAGAGCAGGGGACCTCCCTGCTGTGACCCCAGGACGTGGGCTGAGAGTGGGGGACCTCCCTGCTGTGACCCCAGGAGGTGGGCTGAGAGCTGGGGACCTCCCTGCTGTGACCCCTGGACACGGGCTGAGAGTGGGGGCCCTCCCTGCTGTGACCTCAGGAAGTGGGCTGAGAGCTGGGGACCTCCCTGCTGTGACCCCTGGACACGGGCTGAGAGTGGGGTACCTCCCTGCTGTGACCCCAGGACGTGGGCTGAGAGTGGGGGGGACCTCCCTGCTGTGACCCCAGGAGGAGGGCTGAGAGTGGGGGGACCTCCCTGCTGTGACCCCAGGACAGGGGCAGGGCCACATGAGGGGAGCTATGCCCCCACATGCAGGAGGGTGCGGGCAACTCCTCCCTCGGGTCAGCCCTGGCTGGGCTCCAGGCTCGGTGTGGAGGTGCTGTGGCCCGTGGGCTGGGGGATGGCAAGCCCCCCTCCCCTCCCCCAGTTCTGCCCTCTGCACACTGAGAAACGTGTCATCCCATGTGCTTCATCATTGCTAGCACTGTCTTCCCCATCGCCCCCATCACCCCCGTCAGCATCTCGAGTCTCCAGTGACGTGGTCAGTGCGGGCGCGCCGCTCCCGGGAGGCTGGTGGTCACGGGAGGCCGCGCGTGGGGTCCCGGACGCCTGCCTGGCCTTGCCGTCCCCTCCCAGCCCCGTCCGCTCTCAGCCTCTGCTCTGCAAAGGCAGCGGAAGCACGGTCAGGAGGGTGGGTTATGAGGACTCTGGGGCGGCCTCCCCCCCCACACCCCCTGTCCCCCCCCAGCCCCGTGCCTCAGCTCCGCCTCTGCACTGAGCCAGGCCACCTGCACTGCAGGGGTTTGCAGAGCTCGGGGGCAGCCCGGCTGTGGGCCGACCCGGCAGGCGGCAGGCAGGGCAGCAGGTGTGGATGCGAGGACACGCGGGGCTGGGTGGGCAGTGCACGGTGGCACTGGGGCGCATGTCCAGGGCGCCCGGGGACAGGAGCGACACGACTCAGATGATCCTGCTGACCACTCGTCCGTGATTAACTGCTGGGCTGCAGCCCGGAAGGCCCGAGCCCCCGGCGAGCCAGCTGCGTCCGCGCCAGCTGCGGGTGGCACAGAGCCGTGCTGGGCTAGGGGCCCGAGCAAGGTCCTGGCACAGCTGTCACGGCCCTGGGCTTCACGGAGGAGCTGCACTGAATAGTGCGCCCCCAAAATCCTGGGGTTCACGAATACTACCTCAGATAAGGTGGGGAGATGGCACGCTGGTGATGCCAGCGTGCCTGGGCTCAGGACAAGTGTGTTGCCACTGGGGGTGCACACTTCCCCTGCTCAGCCACAAGAGGCCACATGCTTCCGTGCTCATCCACGAGAGTCCACATGCTTCCGTGCTCAGCCACGAGAGGCCACACGCTTCCGTGTTCAGTCTCGAGAGGCCACTCGCTTCCCGTGTTCAGTCACGAGAGTCCACATGCTTCCTGTGCTCAGCCACGAGAGGCCACTCGCTTCCGTGCTCATCCACGAGAGGCCACTCGCTTCCCGTGTTCAGCCACGAGAGGCCACTCGCTTCCGTGCTCAGCCACGAGAGGCCACTTGCTTCCGTGTTCAGCCACGAGAGGCCACATGCTTCCGTGTTCAGCCACGAGAGGCCACACGCTTCCATGTTCAGTCACGAGAGGCCACTCGCTTCCCGTGTTCAGTCACGAGAGTCCACATGCTTCCTGTGCTCAGCCACGAGAGGCCACTCGCTTCCCGTGTTCAGCCACGAGAGGCCACTCGCTTCCCGTGTTCAGTCACGAGAGGCCACACACCTTCCGGGATCAGCCATGGGAGGCCACACGGCTCCTGTGCTCAGCCACAGGGGGTCACACACTTCTGTGCTCAGCCATGGCGGGAGTGGGGGGAGTCACAAACTTCCCTTGCTTAGCCACAGGGGTTCACATGCTTCCCATAATCAGCCATGGGAAATCACAGTCTTCCTGCTCCTGTGCTCGGCCCCGTGGCTCTCCTGCTCTGTGCTCAGCCCCGTGGCTCTCCTGCTCCGTGCTCGGCCCCGTGGCTCTCCTGCTCCGTGCTCGGCCCCGTGGCTCTCCTGCTCCGTGCTCGGCCCCGTGGCTCTCCTGCTCCGTGCTCGGCCCCGTGGCTCTCCTGCTCCGTGCTCGGCCCCGTGGCTCTCCTGCTCCGTGCTCGGCCCCGTGGCTCTCCTGCTCCGTGCTCAGCCCCGTGGCTCTCTTGATGTGACACAAAGGCCCCAGGGGTGGTGAGAATTCTAACACGGGTGAACCTGAGGGAGACCCATTGCTTCCACAGCTGACTAGATCTCCTGGGCGAGGTCAGGCCCTGTGCATTTCCTCAGCACACAGCTCCTGATCCCATCCCGGGACTCTCATTGTCCCGCCTAGCATGTGCAACAAAGTGACTTGGGAAGCCAAGGCAGTGATGACTACAAAACACAGTGCAACCCGCCCTCCTATTTCATTCACAGAGTCACCATCGTCATCAGCACCACCATCCGACCAGCAGAATCACCATGCCCCTCACCCTCACCACCATAAACACCACCACCATCACCACCACCATCACCACCACCATCACCATCACCACCACCACCATCACCACCACCATCACCACCACCATCACCATCACCACCACCATCACCACCACCACCATCACCACTGTCATCACCACCACCACCACCATCACCACCACCACAACCACCACCACCACCATCACCACCATCACCACCACCACCATCACCACCACCATCACCACCATCACCATCACTACCACCGCCACCCTCACCACCATCACCACCACCACCATCACCACTGTCATCACCACCACCACCACCATCACCACCACCACCATCACCACCACCACCACCATCACCATCACCACCATCACCACCACCAGCACCATCATCACCATCACAACCACCACCACCACCACCACCACCACCACCATCATCACCATCACCACGATCACTGTTAGCACTTCCTAAGGACGATTCATGAGTGCACAGCCTAGAAGCTCACTGCAGACGGATACACATGAACTTATGACCATGTGTCCCATGTTCCTGCCCCACAGTGTCCCATGTTCCCTTCCCCTCCCCTCACAATCACAGATGCCGTTCCTCTGTCTCCTCTAAAGGCATTCTGTGCAAAGCCTTGGTCACCCACAGTCACGCTGAGCCTCGGTCGCAGGTGAGAGTCTGGCCTACAGGACCAGCCGTCCTGTGCTACCCGAGACAGTCCCAAGAGTGGAGTCCTGCATGGCACCTCAAGATGGTAAGCAGCCTTTTCCCTGAAAATACAGAAAATCCTTGAAGATGGTATGCCGTAACTGTGCACAGAAATGACGTGCAAAAGGCAAGTGAGACTCAGGCCACTGCTTCTGGGAGGCCGAGGCCCGGGCCAGGCTGCCCACGCTGCCCACGCTGGGAGGCCGAGGCCCGGGCCACACTGCCCACGCTGTCCACGCTGGGAGGCCGAGGCCCCGGGCCACGCTGCCCACGCTGCCCACGCTGGGAGCCTTGGCTCCCAGCCACATGGGCAGACCTTGCATTGTGCAGAACCCTGAGCATGGAGTGACTCACTGCATGCCAGCCCAGGCCCGTGAGGGAAGGCCATGGAGAGGAGTCAGTGTCAGGCTGTCCTCCCTCCTGTGGGGTGACTGCCCTGCTCCCTCTGGGGTGACTGCCCTCCCTCCTGTCCCCACCATGTGGGGTGACCGTCCTAAACCCCACACCCACAGCCTGTAAGCGAGGGCCACACCGTGCCTTCTTCCCTGGGAGTGAGGTGGGGGAGGCCCCGAGTCCTGAGCTCCTCGCCTCCCTCCATGGCTCCTCTGTGGCTCCCCTGGGCCCTGCTGTGTTCTGGGTGTGCCTGGTCCCTGTGGGGTGTGCCGGCGGCCGCAGGCGGTGTGACTTTCAGGACGGCCGCAGCGGCTCTTCTGTAGCCCAGATTCCCCCCCGGCCCTGCGTGGCACGCGGCTGTGGCTCATGCAGAAGCCGGGGGCCGCCCCGTGGTCATGTCCGTCAGAGCAGCGCTGGCCTTGGAGGCTGAAGGAAGTTCCCAGCCCTGCTCCAGGGCCGCGGGTACAACGGAGCGGTGGCTGGGGGCGTCGGGAAGTGG
The DNA here is from genome assembly GCF_023159225.1 of Perognathus longimembris pacificus. Taxonomy (NCBI): domain Eukaryota; kingdom Metazoa; phylum Chordata; class Mammalia; order Rodentia; family Heteromyidae; genus Perognathus; species Perognathus longimembris. The sequence continues at coordinate 1,436,240 of NC_063161.1, read as the reverse complement.
GGTTCAGTGGGGCTGAAGCTGTGGGCATTGGGAAGTGGGGTTCAGTGGCTGTGGTCATTGGAAAGTGGGGTTCAGTGAGGCTGTGGGCATCGGGAAATGGGGTTCAGTGGGGCTGAAGCTGTGGGCATTGGGAAGTGGGGTTCAGTGGCTGTGGTCATAGGAAAGGGGTTCAGTGAGGCTGTGGGTGTTGGGAAGTGGGGTTCAGTGGGCCTGAGGCTGTGGGTGTCGGGAAGTGGGGTTCAGTGGGGCTGTGGGTGTTGGGAAGTGGGGTTCAGTGGGGCTGTGGGTGCCGGGAAGTGAGGTTCAGTGGGGCTGTGGGCATCAGGAAGTGGGGTTCAGTGGGGCTGTGGGTGTCAAAAAGTGGGGTTCAGTGGGCTGTGGGCCTCGGGAAGTGGGGTTCAGTGGGGAGATGGCGGTTGGCCACAGGAAGTGAGCACCCGGCGCTGGGCTCTCGGTGTCTCTCCGTCGCCACGTGTCTGGCCCAGGACCCCCTCTCCCAGCGGCCCTGTGGAGAGAAGTCTGGAGTGAAGGTGCGGGGGACAGCAAAGGAAGCCCCGCGGGGGGCGCGCGGGGGGGATGGCGGCAGCTCGAGGCCGAGCGAGGGGCAGCAGGGGCTCCGGCCACCTTGGGATGAGGCTGCTGGTCTCAAGGGCCTGCTTCCTCCACCAGCACCCCGGGGGCGAGCCGCTGCCGGGCGTCGGGGGGCCGTGGCGGGGTCTCGGCGGGCCCCGCTCCCCCCTGCATCCTCCCATCCTCCTCGGGAGCTGGACCGGAATCCCTGGGTGGCCTCCAGGCCTGGCCACGCCCCAGAGCTCACTGCCACGCGCGCAGCGAAGCCACGGAGCGGGGACCACCGGGCGTCCACCGGGCCCGGGCGTGAGCGCGCAGCCCCTTCTGCTCGCGCGGCCCGTGGGGGAGGACCGGATGTGTCGGGCGCCGGCCGTCTGCGCGTCCCGGGGCAGACGCGTGACGTGGAGTTAATGGACTCCCGTCGTTAGCATCCGAAACCTTTCACGCTGACCCCTCACAGCAAGTGCGTGTCAGAGAAAGACTCTAATAACTCGCTTTGTGGCGCGGGCGCGTCGGCGCTAACACCGCTAATCCTGTTTTCCATAGTTGGCAGGAGGCTTTAAGCGCCTTTAATGCCTTCCAAATCTGACGGTTTTAATTATTTCCCCCGCACCCTTATTGATCCGCTGAGTCAACCTGTGACTTTGACGGCCTCCGTCAATACCCGCTGCCGATCCTCGAGCCGAGGGCGCCGTGGCAGCGAGGGGGCCGCCGGGGCTCGCATCGCGGAGCCCCCCCACCCCCGACCGTAGCCCTGCGCGGCCTCGGAGCGCCGGGGAGGCCGCGGGCCGAGGGCGGGCGGCCCTGCCCGGCCTTCTCCTAACGCGCGCGGGCCGGCGGTGGACACGGAAGGTGGGGTGAGGTCACTGTGGGGCCCCCCACCTTGTCGTCATTGAAGGTCAGTACCCCAGTCCCACCGCCGTCCCTGAAGGACTCCAGGCCTTTCCTTGCTTTGCTCAGTTTACCCCCCTCCCTGCCCCCGGGGCCTTGGCTTTCTTGTCGCTCTCCTGACACGTCCCTGATGCCATTGCTCCCTCCTCCACTGCCTCCTCGGCATGACTGCCTCTCTGTGTGGGGCAGGACGGCGCTTTGCCCGGCCATGCTGGTTTCTACACCATAGCTTTCTTCTCACCACCCCGGCCTCGTCCCCGCTGCTGTGAAGGTGACCTCTGTTCTCCTCCATTCCACTCAGGGCTCCCACCCTGCCCCGCCTGGCTCCTCCCAGCAGACGGCAGCGGTCTCAGAACGACTCTCGAAACTACCATGTCAAGGGTTTGGGAGTGTGGCCTGCATGACCTACCACATGCCCCGTGTTCCTGGCTTCTTCCTGGGTTTCCTTCCTTTCTCCATGGGTCCTTCTGTTTGTCTTGTGCTGGAACTTTCTTTCCGCGAGGTCTTACCGCACAGTGCTGGGTGGCGGTCCCCGGAAGCCACCCGCCTCGTCCTTGTGTGTTCAGGGTGGAGCCTGCCCGTTTCTGCTCCAACTGGCTCGGCGCTCGATGACTGGCGCCCCTGACCCAAAGCCCCCCGAATCCACGGAGGGACTGGAGATGGTCCGGTGTCCTCGCCAGGCTGGGTCTCCTCGGCACAGCAGGGCGAGGTCGCAGTGGCTCCTGTCAATGCGACCGAGCTCTGGGGTGTCTACAGAACTGGACAGTGTGTCGGGGTGTGTCAGTGAGGGTGTTTCCAGAGGAGTGTGACCTGGGAAAGGGCGTGTGTGTGCACGTGGGCCTCGTCCTTCTGCAAAACGATGCCTCTATCGGTCTACTATCTTCCGTCTATCCATCCATCCATCCGTCCATCTGTCCATCAGCTGGTCTGTGTACACATTTATCAATCATCTGTCCATCATTGATATACCTACCAATCTATCCATCCTTTATCCATCTATCACCTAGTGCATCTATTCTCTCTAGTAAAACTTGGTTATATTTGTGTATTTACAGATAGTTTCACTGTGTGTGCAACTTGCGTGCGTATGCTCTTTTCCGCTCTCGTTCTCTTTAAGTGGTTTGCAAGGCAGCTGTCACGTACCGAGGCGGCCTGTGCGCGTGTCTGCCCGTTCTTCAGACCCCCCTTCCTCCCAAGCTCCTGCACGGTTCCTCTGCCCCATCCATGTGAGCACGGTGACCCCTGGGTGTCCCTCTCACTCACTGTGCCGCGTGAGGGGCTCCCATCCTCATCTGTGCCCCAGTGTGTGATGCAGGCAGGTCAGGAAGCTTGAGCGTGGGGTTCGGGGTCACAAGGAGGTGACCTTGCCGGCTGCCCCCCCCCCCCAGTCAGAAAGCGTTAGTGCACGGCACCTAGGCGAGGAGGCTTTCCACCAAAGGCAGTGGCAAAGCTGCTAATGCTCAGTGTTCATTAGGGTGCTTGCTACAGGCTGGGGTGGGTCCATCTATCACAGGAACGTGGTATTAACTCATTAAAACTTTAAGATTGGAACGGGCGTTTACGCCACGCAGAGCCGGGGTGCGGATCGGAAGGCCTGGGGGGGGGTATTTCTCTGTGATCAGCCAGCGTGTGTGGGTTTCCTACGCGGAGACGCCTACAGGCTCCGCCTGTGCGGCCAAGGCCCTCGGAGAGCGGCCTGCACCCGGCACCCCGGCCGCCGCCAGCGGGCCCCGCAGCCAGTCCCCCCACATGCGGGGTCCTCCGTCTCCGGCAGACCCCCCTTCCCGTGGGTTTTGTGAGGTGCAGCTTTGTGTTTAGAAGGTAAAAGCAATCGTTCTTCTATCGTACCGTTAGCTGATCACGGTCTCACGGTTTCTACATTTTAACGGCATTTCCACAAAAAGGAGCCCCCGCTGTTTATTACAACTACTTCTTCATCGGCCGTTACTTTTCCAGCCTTATCGAGATGTCTTTGATGTATTCACATGACAAACGCGTTGTTAACGCTGTACACGTCGAGGCTTTACTGTGGAGGGCTAAGTCCTTGCTGGCGGGTGCCGGGCGGGTGGACAGCCCTCAGCCCTGCTTGCCAGGGGCTGCTCCTGGGGGAGGGGGCCTCGCACGCGGCCCGGGCTCGCCCACGGCGTGCGAGGGGCCCGGCCAGGCCACACGCCGGAGCCTGAGGCGGGAGCAGGCCCCTCGCCGTCGGCGTGTCCCCGGCCCCGGCAGCCCGGCCTCCGTCCCCGTAAAGCGGTGCGGTGTGCCCCGCGGCCCGCAGCGTCCACGAGCGCCTCCCCGCTCGGCGTGGCGGCTTCCGCGATGCGCCCGGCCCCGGGCGACTGGGCCTTCCTCCCGCGAGCGGCGTCCCCGCAGCGGCAGCCAGCGACCCGCGACCCCGGCCGGAGGAGGGCCCAGTGTGGGCTCCGCCATCCTGCCGTCTGGGCTCCGGGGGCTGGCACGCGCCCGTGTCCCCGCGAGCCCCACGGGGAACGCCGCGGGGTGGACCCCGCCTGCCCCGCACAGGGGTGTGGCGCCGATTCCTCCGGCTACTTCCCGGCACACAGTAGGTGTGGCGCCGATTCCTCCGGCTATGTTGCACACAGGTGTGGCGTGGATTCCTCTGGTACATTGCACACAGTAGGCGTGCTGTGGATTCCTCCAGCTACCTCCCAGCACACAGTAGGTGTGTCGTGGATTCTTCTGGCTACGCTGCACACAGTAGGTGTGGCACAGATTCCACTGACTACTTCGTGGCACGCAGTGGGTGTGGCGTGGATTCTTCTGGCTACCTCCCAACACACAGTAGGTGTGGCGTGGATCCCTCCGGCTACTTCGTGGCACACAGTAGATGTGGCGCGGATCCCTCCGGCGGCCCCACACAGTAGGCACTTTGCTTCTGGAGGTGTGGACGAGCTCCTTCCTCCTGAAGGCGGCTGCGCCCCCTTGCAGCCGTGGCCGACGCGGCGGGTGCCGCCCCTCTTTGCCCTTTAGACCCCGCCGTCCCGCGTGTGCGCCTTGGGCCCCGCGGCTTCCACGCCCCTCTGCTGGCTGACTGTGCGCCTCTCCCCGAGCTCTCGTCCCCATCTCCAGAGCTGGGCAAATGTCCGCTCCATGCTTCTGCTCCTTATTTCAATGTCTCGTTTGGAGCCTGAGTTGTCCGCTTGCTCGTCTGCGCGCCCTGCTCGCGCCCTGGGTTGTAAGAGGTCTTTCTGTGCTGCCGACGCCAGTCCTTTGTTCGACTCACGTATTACAAATGCTTCTTCTGTGACTTTGCCTTCTGATTTTCATTTTATTGTTCTATAAAGAGCACCTGGCCTTTGGGTAAAGGGCTGTGCATTGTTAGGTTGTTTCATAGTGCGTCCTATGTGAACTGAATTTAAGAGCGATTTGGTGCCTCCGACGTCTTCTGCGTGTGGTTTCCACGCCGCCAGCCCGCCGCCGGCAGGCCACGGGGAGGGGGGCGCCCAGGTCCTGCGTGCGAACGCCCAGCTGCTCAGCCCCATTTCTTACGGCCACCTCGGGTACGGTGAGCTCCACGGAGCCGTGTGGGGAGGAGGTGGGCGGAACGTGCCGGTCTCTGGACCGCTTTCGTGGGCACTGGGTTTTATGGGCATCCTTTCTTGGGGGAAAGTCTTCTGGGGGGGGCTCCTCTTTGGAGCCTCCCTCCGAATGAAGGGTCTTGCTGCTTTCACAGCTCTCTTTTAACTTTCCAACTAACTCGTCTGTCAGCCTTTAAAAGAGTCTTGGGCTCTGAAGTCTTGTAGAAAGTGAAGTCGGTCCTCCAACTTCGTTCTTTCAGCAGTTACTCTCCTTCCTCCCATTTCCATGTGGACTTTAGCAGCAGCGGAGCAATTGCTCGACGCAAGCAAGTGGCTGCAGCAGTATTTCCCGAGCCAGCGTCTGCTTTGGGCCCCAGGCTGGCGACTGTTAACTGAGCAATAACAGGTCTTCTGTGCCGTGAACAAAATGCATATTTTTTTATTCATTTGGAATTTATGAAACAGATTCTGTAGTTCGTAGGTGCATCTTGCTCATCTTTCATCAAAGTTCTCCTTGAGCGTGGTGCTATTTTGAGGATTGCCTGTTCTGAGGATGCATTGCTATGGCAGAGAAACACCACTGCTTTTCATAGACGGACATTTCACTGTCATTCATTAAACTCGATTAAAAAACAAATTCTACTAAGGGCTTTGTGACGTCCGTCGGATTTTCTCTATATGGATGATCGTGCCATCTTGGGCTGCTGATGGCTTTATTTATTCTCCCCCAGCGGCATGCCTTCTACCCTGGCCGCATGAACTGCTGGGACTTGGGCTCTGGTGTTGGAGGGAGCGAGCGAGCCCACGTTGCCCCGGCCTGGCTGGGGCGGCACGCTGGGGCTCTCAGCGAGGCCACGTCGGACGCTTGGTTTTGGATGCGTCTCTACACGCCCAGAGGCATTTCCTTCCCCTTCCAGCTGGTCTACAGCTACGTTTTTTTGTGAATGGCTGCAGGATTTGGTCAAGCAAATAGAGAGTGTGTCTAAAACGCTCCGATTTGCCCGTGCTTTTCAGCTCGCTAATATTATGAATTTGCTTTGTAAATGTTAGGCAAATCTTTTAGTCTTAAGATAAACACTACAGACGGTGTGGACTAGTCTCTCGCTGCTCTCTGGGTCGTGTCCTCTCTTCCCATCAGATCATGGGCACAGGCGTGTGTATGTGTGTGTATGTGTGTGCATGTGCGTGTGCGTGTGCAAACCCAATAGTTTTCTTTTTCAAGATACAAACATATGGGGTTATTTTTCATTCTGATGTTGCTAATTAATATTCATGCCTTTGTTTATGAGCCTAGCTGGGGGCTCTTCCATTTTATTGCTATCTCCTTAGCGCTCGTATGCAGTATAGTTCCCATTCTCCACGTCGAGGTATTCATCCTAAGTAGAGCGCGTGTGTGCGTAAGCCGAAGCGTGGGAGAGGAGCCCAAGCTGGAGACAGCGCAGATTTCCCTCGTGGGTGGACGGTTGAGCCAAGTGAACGGAACCTCCCTCGTGCCACAAACTCAACAGGACACGGCAGTCAGCACGAGCCACTGTGAGACAGGCAAAACGTGGACCCCTCTGCAGAGAGGTACACTCAGTGAAAACGGAGCCAGGACGCAATGCACAGGATGGTTGCATTTCTATAACTCTCCTGGGGGGGACACTACGTAGCTGGAGAGAAGGGGGGGCAGGAGGGCATCTCCAGGCCACGGGAGGAGCCACGCCCGTGTCCACACCAGCACCCTAGCGGCGTGGCCATGCCGCCAGGTGAACTGTGCGAAGGATTCCTGAGGGCACTCTCCTCTCACGCACCTGCACGCGCGTGTGCGACGTCTCAGGGACAGCGCTTCAAGACAAATGCGGTCAAGACCCCTGCCCTGTGCCGAGGGTGGGCCTTGGGTGCGGCTTAGCCCTCCGGAGCCGAAGGCCAAGGAACAGAGGCCGGCAGATGGCGACCCTTCCCCCCGGCTGCCCGCAGGCCCCGCGGGACGGTGACCAAACGCGGGCGCTGGGGATGATGGCCAAACGCTCCCTAAATCACCTTTCCCTTTTCTCAGGAATTCTTTGGTGGGGCTGTTCATTGCTGCTTCCTTGCACAATTTGTATTTCATCAGCTGCTTCCGCCTTGCCCCCGGAGCCCAGGAGGAGGAGGAGGAGGGAGATGGGAGTTGGAGCACGTTATGCTGTCCGGAAAGCACAGTGCACGCGTCCCACGCGCCTCCCGGTCTGAGTGCTGCTCCCCGCGCTACCACCGGGGCGCCGGGGCCTCCTGCGCGCTTGCGCCCCACGGGGCCCACCCCCCAGAGCTGCCCCCGCCCGGCTTCCCAGGTAGAGTGAGGGGCCCTTGTTACCCCTGCGGGGAGGGGCTCGTCCTCTCTGGCGGGGGAGGGGCTTGTCCTCTGGAGGGGGAGGGGCTCGCCCGCCCGGTGGGGGAGGGGCCCGCCCTCTCTGGTGGGTACAGGGCCCCGTGGCTCCAGGCACGGGCACAGAACCCAGGCCACACCACGGCGCCCGAGCGTGCGAACGTGCGGAGTCGGAGCTGCCGCTGGACGGGGCGGGGGGAGCCGTCCATCTGTGTCCCGGCTCTCCGGTCCTCAGAGCATGGGCTGGGCGGCAGGCGCGGCCCGGCTGGGCTCCCGGCGAAGGCCGAGGCTCGGCCGCCCGTAACTCTGAAGGGGAAAAGACTTCCCGCAGCCCAGGTCCCTGGACCGGGGCGAGAACCGGCTCGCTGCGCGGCGCTGGCCGAGCTCACGGCGGGCCCGGCCCCCAGGGGGCAGGGGCAGCCCAGCCTGCAGTCCTGAGATCCCAGAGGGGCCCACAGGCGGGTGCACTCCTGCGGACGCCTGTGCACACTCCCGCATGTGCACAGCCCCATGCACATACGTGTGCACGCACGTGCCTGTGAACACGCTTGGGCAGGCAGGCACTCACACACACGCTCGTGTGTACCCGGGTCTGCACACGTGGCCACACGCATATGCGCTCATGAGCACACGCGTGCACGCGCGTGTGCGCTGCGTGGCCACGTGCGCGGGTGCTGGAGAAGGCTTTCCGGAGGCTGCCCTTCCCCGGAGGGCCGGCTCTGCCGGCCCCATGCGCCAAGGGCGGGGCGAGGGACACGCGCCCCAGCTCTTTGCCCACCGAAGCCCTCGGGGGTCACCCCGCCTCTCCTGTGGCCCCGGCTGCACCGTGTCTGTTGGCAAAACTCAGAAACGTCACTTCTTTTTGTGGGAAATAGAAATTGGCTCAGAGCAGACCCTCGGGCCTGCGGGACGCTGCAGAGGAGCCGCCTCGGGTGTCCTTACTGGGATAACGGGGCCCGGGGAGCCAGGAATGGGGAGCCATGAGCCTCATTCGCGCCATGCGGCCGAGTCTCCTGGAGCAGGAGACAGTCCCGGCGGCGGCAGGGGGGGGGGAAGGAATGGAGCAACGGCACTGGGGGTGCCAGGCGCGGTGGGCAGGCCAGCGACGGAGGCGAGCCCAGCTCTGCTCCAGGAAAGGGATCCGTCTGAGATCTGTGCCTCCCCATGTGTGCACGCATGTGTGCGTGTGCGTGTGTGTGTGAGAGAGATTAAGACAGACACACTGAGGCGAGCAGAGTCTGCAGGTCTGCACCCTCCTCGTCCTAATGAGCCTCAGGACTCGGGCCGCCGATGCGGCAGGCAGCGCCCCCAGCTGGGCACAGGGGAGAAGCCAGGGGCACCGGGGAGAAGAGGGCCCGGGGGGAGACGCTGGGCAAACGCAGCGGGGGCTCTGAGAGTTGGGTCAACGGAAGAGGCTGCCTTGGGATCAAGCCCAGCCCTGGGCACCTTGGGGACAAAGCGTTCTGAGCCCAGCGTCTGCGGCTGGTGCTGCGAAGGGAGGGGACACCTGCGCGCTGACTGCGGGGAGAGGAAGAGGCCCCCCACCATCGAGCCCAGCACCCTGTGGTGGCCAGGCAAGGGCTGGCTGCTCTCCTCCCCTCCCCTCCCCCCTCCCCTCCCCTCCTCTCCCCTCTTCTTCCCTCCCCTCCTCTCCTCTCTTCTCTCCCCTTCCCTGCTCTCCCTTTCCACTTTTCTCCTCTCCTCTCCTCACTTCTCCTCTCTTCTCCTCTCCCCTCCCCTCCCCTCTCCCCTCCCCTCCCCTCCCCTCTCCTCTCCTCTCCTCTCCCCTCCTCTCAGGAGTCTCCTGGTGAAGCCATGGCAGGAATCTGGCCCCTGTGTTCACCAGCTCCTCCCTGTGGGAGAGGAGGACTGGGGTAGAGGCGATGGAGAGGGTCCTGAGACCCAGATACCGAGGCCCTGCCCCTCCTTCCTTCCTGCCCCGGGGCAGAGCTGTCTGCGGTGCAGATCCCCGCCACCCCTTCCAGCTCCTGGGCTGCCTCCCTCTTCCCGAGGCCTTGCCCGGCGCCAGGGCTCCGTTTCTCCTCCCAGGACCCCGAGCCTGGGGCCCCCAGGCGGCGCCGGATGTCCTCAGCTGGAGATGAGCCCGCCTCCGGGCTCCAGGGGCTCAGCGGTGGGGCCACTGCCCGCCCGCCCGCCCCACTCCGAACGTGCCCTGCACCGGAGCCAGGCGGGCTCCGAGTCTGCCCTCCCCCTCGCTCTGGAGACGGGCGGACCGCGCGCTCCGCCTCTGCGCGCACGGGGCTGCAGCCAGAACCCAGCTCTGCGCTGGCTCTTCCTGGGCATTGGACCTTCAGCCCGGTGGGCAGCCTTGTCCCATGCAGGCCTTGGGGCTGAGGGCCGGGCGGGGGGGGGGCACTGGGACCTGTGTCTGCCCCGCCAGGTCCTGGGGAGGGTGGCCCCCTGCCAGGCTTCCCTACCCCCTCACAGGCACAGCCTGGCACCCAGGCGAGGCTGGAACAGCGGTGCTTCCTACGATTTGCTGGGACGGGGTGCTGTAAGAGCTGCCCGGGGTGCCTCCTGTGCCCTCGAGAGAGGGCAGTCAGGACCCGGAGGAGGGCCACGCGAGACCCCGGCCGACAGGCCCGCGGGGGCCACCCTGCCCCGGCCCGCCATCCAGATCGGACTCTGGAGAGGACGGGGAAGGCGATGAGACCCACGCGGAGGCCCGGCCTCCGCAGCCGAGGCGCGCCTTGGAGAGAGGCTCGGCCGGAGCGTCCGCAGGTCCAGCCAGCCCCGCAGCTCCGCGCCAGCACCTGGCACTGCGTCTGCCTCCCGCGCAGCCAGGGAGCCCGACAACGGCATTACTCATGGCCAGTGAGTGTCAGCGTGGCGGTCCCATTGCCTTCCCCCACTTGCGTGGTCTGCAGGCCTCAGAGCTCCTGGCCCGGCCTGGGGGAGCCCCGGCGAGGGGAGGAGATGGGGGCCGGGGAGGGCCCTGCCCAGCACGTGGCCTGCCCAGCACGAGGCTCACACTCCCCGATGGCGTTGGAGGGGCTGACAATAGGGTCTCCTAAACCGGCCGCAGGTGTGAAGACCGTTCTAGGCTCTGCTCACGGCCCAGAGAAGCTGCAGTCTCCTGGAAGCATTTTTGCGGGTGAAACTGGTGCGAGGCACCAACTCCCAGAGCCTGGACGGCCGGAGCCGATCCGAGGTGTGTGACGGGGCCCCGGGCCTGACGCCCCTGGAGCGGGCTTCCCTGCAGTGCTTCGGGGCTGACTCTGCGCTGAGACGCAGGGCGGAGCTTCCTCAGCCCTGCTCTGCGAAGCTGCCCGGAGGGCAGCCGGAAGGAAGGGCTTGCCCTCCCAGGGGGCAGCCCAGGAGGGGGCGCCACGGCCCTGCTCCCGCCCCCGCCCCCCGCATCCCCGAGCAGGACGGTCAGGACGTTCTCTTGTGAAGGAGGATGCACGGCGGCCACCTGGTGCTGGCCAGGCAAGGGCAGGGTCCCACACGCATGCACACGCCTGTGAGGGAATGGACGCATGCGTGCACACGCATGCACAGACAACCACTCACCGTGCACACAAACATGCACACACAGCATGTGCACAGAAGCCCATAGGCAAGGCGTGCACACCCGTGTGCGTGTGGATGCACATGGACGCAAGAGCATGTGCACATACAAACACACGCAGGCAAGGGCACGCGCACATGTACGCGCGTGTGGGGCATGCACACTTACGTGTGCACATGCATAAACAGACACATCCATTCCACACACAAGCTCACACGCGCCTAGAAGCAGGTGTGCCCTGTAGTGCACACACAGGACTTTAGAGAGCCTCAGGCCTGGGAGAGCCGCGATGTGGACAGAGGCGAAGCGAGCGCGCACAGCCACACACCTGCCGGATGCGGGCTCCTGTGCCGGGGGGCTGGGAGGTGAGGGTGCGCGGGTGCGTGGGGCCCCCGCTCCCCCGCGCCCCTCGGCGGACGGCTGGGCGGGTGACTTGCTTCCACGCGGGTCCCGGCGAGGTCAGCCAGACCGGGCTCGCGGCCACCGCGGGCTGGCTTCCCCCCAGACCCCGCCGGCCCTCCGGCGGCCTCGTCCCCACCTGCACCGGGCCGCAGCACTTGCCAGCCTGCACTGTCACTGTGTGCGAGGCCCCCGGCCCTCACTCCCCCCACCCCCGTCCTCCTGCCCAGCCCTCCTGCTCACTGTCTGCTCAGGACGATTCTGACAAGGCAACTCCCCGAGGCAACGGCTTTATCTCTGCTCAAGGAACTTCAGATGGTGAAGACTCCACTCGGGGGCCAGAGGGAGGGAGGGAGACGGGGAGACCTGTCATCCCCCACCCGACCCCCGCTCCTTCCGAGGAGGGGGGAGGCTCTGAGAGGGGCAGGGGGAGGTGGGGTGGAGCTGTTCAAGCCCCTCACACCTCAGCCCTCTGCCAGGCTGCATTTGGGCCCCGCGTCTGCGAGGGAGGAGGGGGGGCCGGCTCCCCAGGCGCAATGGTTACCGAGTACCGCGGAATCTTATTAAAGAGCAGACAATGTTTAAAACCAATTTGAAGTCCATGAATGCCCCCCCCCCCCGCCCGGCCGTTCGCCGCCGCCGACACCGTGCCTTCCAAATCCGTTTTATTCTGGCTCACGCAGCTCCATTCCGAGGGAAGAAATGGCTTAATCGGATTCCTCTGCTCCTTCCAGGCAGGCGACTTCGGTGGCGTGTTTATTTTCCAGACTCGCTAGACTGTATGGAAACAGACAGCTTGTACCTGCGCCAACGTGGCGTCTGTATTTTGGGCAAGGATCGAATGCAAATGTACTATTTTGAGGGTGCCCAGGCAGACGGTTTCTCTCCCCAAATCAAAAGCGCCAGATCTATAGTTAGCAGGTGCCTCTGTTCCATTATGCTATTATTTAAAGCTCGATTTCTTTCTTTCAGCGCGAGAAGGAGTCATTTGAAAGCTCCTCCTGGCCGGGCCGGGTGCCTGCCTCGGTTGCCCGTCGGCTCGCAGGTTCTCGGGGTGCAGCCTGGGCAGTCGTCACCCGGTAGCCGGAGCTGTGCTTTCAGGAGGCTGAGAAGGACCCGCCGCACAGGGGGACCCATTAGCACTGAACCGGGGCGCGGGGTCTAAGCCGTGTCGTCTTGGTCACGCGGCAGATAGGGGGTTGGGCTTGACGGGCGCCATCTTGTCTTCATGGTGGTGGAAGGTGAAGTCCCACCTTCCAGGTGACGCGCGTGCCTGAATTCCTAGAAGCAGCGGGGGGGGGGGGGCCTTGGATGACAAGTTAGTGGGCCTGCGGGCCCTGGGCCTCAAGACCCTGCTCCCCCCGCCCCTTGCCCAGCTCAGGCGCCATCGCGCCCCGCTCTCTCCTTCCTCGTGTGCCCTGGCTCTCCTCCAGGCTCACCTCTCCATGGTTGGATCACTGTTGGGGTTGTTTTCCTCGGCTCTCTCTGTTTTCTCACAGTGTCAAGTGTACTCGAGGGGGAGCTGCCGGTCGCTGTGACAGGAATCCACCTGCAGACGCTGGCTTTCCCGTGGAGACTCCCAACTCGACCTCTCAAAGCATGGCGTCTCCGTTTCCTCACAACCGGATTCGCCACGGAGTTTTGCCTTCTTGCAATACTATTTGCCAGAGCTCAAGAAGCAACTCCGTGAAAGCAAGATGCAAAGACAGATTTCAGAGGAGCGAAGAAAGTAGCCCAAGGATAAAGAGCTATGAGGGGCTGTGGCCAAGATGAGAAGGTTCTGGAACTCAGGTTCGATGGGGTGACTCCGGTGCGGCTTGGTCGCAAGGGGCCGGGGCAGGCCGTGTCCGGATCTTGCCTTGGTCAGCTTCCTCACTTCTCAGTGTCGTGGTGAATTCACCGAGGGTGCCGTTCCCACGCTTGCTGGGGATTAACCCAGCCGTCCGCCCCGGTGTTTCCATCGGGGCCAGCGGACTCGCCTGGCGGTCCAGAGCACTGGGACCTATCTGCGGGGGCTGGGCGCAGACGGGACAGCCTCTGCTCCAGAAGCCAAACCCGACCAGGACGGACAGCCCTGACGCCAAGCCGCACGCCTGTTTGGGGTTGTAAATAAAGATTTCCCGGGGCACAGACACGCCCCGCTACCTGATGACTGTCTGGGGCTCCCTGCCCCTCCGGTGGCAGGCAGAGTTGGGCGGTTGTAATGGAGATCCCACGGCCCAGGTCTACCACCACCTTATGAGTGTATATTAACTGTACAAAATGGTGGGCTTCGTTCATGCACACATGTGAGGACATGCGGTAGTTCTCTCGTGTTGATCCTTCTCGGAATGGCCTTGCGTGCCCCGCCCCGCCCCGCCCGCTCGCCCGGCCCCGCCCTGCCCCGCCCCGCCTTTAGAGCAGCCTGCTGCCCCGGCTGCCTGTGGGGGCAGGGACCACCCAGCACCGGCGATGCCCGCGGGGCCAGGGACCACCCGGCACCGGCGATGCCCGCGGGGCCAGGGACCACCCGGCACCGGCGATGCCCGCGGGCTCCCCTTGGGGTCTCCGCCGGGCAGAGCGGCGCGCGAGCCGCCGTGGCTGGCAGCTTTGGGACGGAAGTCAGGATGAGCACACGCGTCAGACCACCCGAAAGTAGAACCCGTCCCAGTGCGTGCGTCCCACGCAGCAGGAACAGAGCACCCTTCTGGAAGGTTCTGCCAGGCCCTGCGGAGCTCCTCGCTTGGCTCTGGGGCGTGGGGCCCTCCTCCGTTCTGGACTGGCGGGGTCCTCAAGGCTGGCTCAGAGCGGGGTCCTCAAGGCTGGCTCAGAGACGTGGCTGTCGCCTGTGGGTCCCGGGTGCCCCAGCTTCCTCCTGGGCTCTGAGCACCGTGTCCCTGGAGCCCCAGTGTGGGCGGGGCGGAGGAAAGACGGGACGTGGAGCCTTCCCCTGCCGGACCGCCATTCCAAACAGCCCGGCCGCCCTCCCCTCTCCCGAGCCCGTCCGCATCAGCTCCGGCAGCGTGGATGCCCGCCCACCCACTAGCAGCCCCTTCTGGGCCGGGGGCCAGGGCGGGGCCTGGTCCCGGGCCTCTGACCGGCAGGGGAAACGGGCCTGGGCACCCCACGCCGCACGGGGACCTCTCCCGTGTGGGCCTCGGGCCTCGGGGGTGGGGACGTCCTCCCCAGCCCTCCCCCATGCCAGGCTGGCCACACTTGGCCATTTCACAGGTGAGCCTGCCGGACGGACCCGCCCTGCTTGGTCACCTGCAGAGGAAGGAAGGGCTGCCCCCCCTCCCCCTACCCAGGGGTGACCCTTCACCTCTAAAACCAAGCCAGTCAGAGCCCCAGGTGTGTGTGTGAGCAGGGCAAGCCCCAGGCACAGGGCATTCTGGGACATCCCCAGCTCGCCATGGCCTCCCGCTAAGTGTCGGGACAGGATGTCTGTGGCTCGATTACCTGATCTTGTTTGATTTTATTCACAGAATAATTAGCCTAGGGAACATGTAATTATTGCTCAGGTATGCATTGTCTGGGAGCCTCGCAGACAGGGCTGCCTGGGACCGGGTCTCAGGATGCAATAACATCTGGAAATTCATTATCTCCTCTTCATAAAGCTGGCTCCCGATTTACCCGGGTTCTCATTGTGCCTTGCATTGTCTGTACTTGGCTGCATTTTCAGGGCTCGATGTTTTCAATTGAAAGTGGACTCAGAAAACAATGACTCCCGACTCAAGGTCAGGGCCCCTCTCTAATCCCAAGTAAACAGGGTGAATCTTTTATCTCCTCCATTCCGGGAGATTAGAGCAGCTTCGTTCCCTTCCCGTTTGTCAAAGGCGTGGGATCCGCGGGAAACGCAAGCAGAGAAGATGGGCAGATAAACGGGCGGTTTATGATTCCTCTAATCAGGAAGTCAGCAGGGCCTTGGGGTACGAGGTGTTCACCACTGAGATTTCTATCTGGAAAAGAAGCAGCCGCCCCCCCCCACCCCCCCGCCCTTTCTTGGCGAAGGCCTCCGTGTCTTTCTGCGGTAGAAGCCCTGGGTCCTTCCATCAAGCCAAGCGCGGGCCAGGCGTCCTGGAAATGGGAGTGACCCCTGGCCACTGTCCCCAGCCCGGTCCACGGGGGCCCAGACTGAGTCTCCCGCCGCCTCCCCAGTGAGTACCCATCCAGCCCCTGACAGAGTGCCGAAAGCCAGGGGCTGCCGGGGGGGTGGAGGAGCCCCAAACAGGACCCCGGGACCCTCCGCCTCCCCCCCCAGGCATTCCTGCCCCCGGGGGTGGGGGGGTCCTGGGGGGCCCCTGGCAGCGGCCTCCCGGAGCAGAGGACAGAGCACAGAGCCTCCTCCGCCCAGGCCCCCTGGCCAGTCCAGCGAGGCCCTGAACACAGCCGCCTGCCTCCGGGTCTCAGTGTGGACACCGGTTCCACACACCGAATGCCCCCCGGGGTGCCTGGGCCCGGGGTCCCGGCCCCGAGCCGCGGACCTCCTTCCGCACGGCACTTCCGCCGCGGGCAGGCGGGGCTGGGGTCCAACTCGACTTCCCCAATCCAGAAGTCAGGCGCTCCAGTGTGCCCCCCCGCCCGGCCCCCGCCAGGGGCCCCCCGAGCGCCCTCCCCTCGCTCCCCAGCCGGTCCGTGGTCCTGACTCAGATCACAGTGCTGGGGCCCGGAGGAAGCGGTGCACACAAGGTGACCACTGCGAAGGCAAGCGAGCAGGCCCTGCCGGCTCACACAGCATCGGGACTCGGGGTGGGGATCGAACCCCAGCAAGTGCAAAAATACACATTCTATTCCGTCTTTACGGACTCCCCAGCACCGGAGGTGGCCAGTTCACCACTGGGGCTCCGCTCAGCATCAGGAAGGCCAAGCCGGCCGCGACTGCCCCTCACAGGCCGGGACTGCCCCCCACAGGCCTGGACTGCCCCTCAGAGGCCGGGACTGCCCCTCACAGGCCGGGACTGCCCCTCAGAGGCCGGGACTGCCCCCCACAGGCCTGGACTGCCCCTCAGAGGCCGGGACTGCCCCTCACAGGCCGAGACTGCCCCTCAGAGGCCGGGACTGCCCCACACAGGCCGGGACTGCCCCACACAGGCCGGGACTGCCCCTCACAGGCCAGGACTGCCCCTCAGAGGCCGGGACTGCCCCTCACAGGCCGGGACTGCCCCTCAGAGGCCTGGACTGCCCCACACATGCCGGGACTGCCCCTCACAGGCCGGGACTGCCCCTCACAGGCCGGGACTGCCCCTCCCAGGCCTGGACTGCCCCTCACAGGCCTGGACTGCCCCTCACAGGCCGGGACTGCCCCTCAGAGGCCGGGACTGCCCCTCACAGGCCTGGACTGCCCCTCAGAGCCCGGGACTGCCCCTCACAGGCCGGGACTGCCCCACACAGGCCGGGACTGCCCCACACAGGCCTGGACTGCCCCTCACAGGCCTGGACTGCCCCCACAGGCCTGGACTGCCCCTCACAGGCCGGGACTGCCCCTCAGAGCCCGGGACTGCCCCTCAGAGCCCGGGACTGCCCCTCACAGGCCGGGACTGCCCCTCAGAGGCCGGGACTGCCCCTCACAGGCCGGGACTGCCCCTCCCAGGCTGGGACTGCCCCTCCCAGGCCGGACTGCCCCATGGTGGGGGCAGGAGGGCTGGCCACCCCCCTGGTGATGCTTAGCATAGTTTGTGCAGTGTCAGTTCCCCTGCAGGTCGACGGTTATCCTCTACTTTGTCAGGCCTTCCTGTGGGCTCACCGGCATGCTTTGTTGCTGTTTTTCTTCTGGTAGGACCCGGGCCTGATGGTTTAATTATTCCGTGTGTGGCTGCTTTTGAAAAAAACAAGCTTACATTTTCCATGTTGAGCAATGTGTTGTTGTTCTGAAAGAGCATGACTATTTAGAATTTCCTTTGCACGTGACTACCCTTGAACGTCCCGTTGTGTTAGGATGTGTGCAATCCCTAGCGGGAGAGTGTGAAAACCCAGCAGCTTTCCCTGTGCGCGTGACCGTGGCTCTTCTCCAAGTGCTCGGGCGGGCACCAGCTGTGGGCAAAGTCTCCGGTCCAGTTCCCGAAATGCGCACTGCGTAGATGAAGGCACCGGATGCTCGTGTGCGTGCGTGCACACACCTGAGCACGCGTATGCACGCGTGTACACACGTGAACGTGCACGCGCACATGTGCTTTAGCGTGTGTGTGCATGTGTGTATCTACTTCAACGTGAGTGTATGATTGGGCATGCGTGCGTGCGCGTGTGGACCTAGCTGAGCACGCCCCGGCCTGGCACACGCCACTCGCCTCACGGCTGTGCCCGCCGCAGGGGCGAGCCCAGCCCAGGCCCTGGAGGGCGGGGCTGCCAGATTGAGAAGGCGGGGTCCTGGGGACAGAAGGGGTGCGGGCAGGAACCCCAGAGCGGCCGCAAGGTGCAGGCCAGGGCAGCCCGAGGCCGCGTCCCAGCTGCGGGGCCCCCGGGCCAGGCCGCCCCCAAGTGCGGAGCCCTCAGTCTGCACCTCATCGGCTGCACAACCCCCCGGGCCCCCCGCGTGAAGCCCCCGGGCGCCCCGACAACAGGGTGGAAGGAGCGCCAGCCCCTGGGGGGCCCGGCCGAGCTCAGCGGCTCAGGTCCTGTGCACTGCGGGGGGGAGGGGGTGCGGACCACGGCCGTCCCGTGTCCAGGGAGGGAGGGGGCCGGGATTCCCACGGCCCCCGCGGGGCAGACCGCCTGCCCGCCTCCCTCCCGCGGCCGTGGCTTCCCGTGTGGTCCCTGGGCTCCACTTCGTAGTTAGACTTGACGTGGAAAGCCCCGTGCAATATTAAACAGAAAGCCCTCGGTGGGCCGCGCCCGCCGCACCTATTTTTAGCCCCTGCGCGGGTCCCGGGGTGCGGCCCGGAGGCCCAGGGTGCTGCGGGCTTCTTCAGCCTGGGATTAGGAGCTCGAGGTTTAATTTAAATCAAAATGAAGATGAATTAGGAGGCCAGGTGAGCCCCGTTCCGCAGGCTCCTGGGGAGACCGCCTGAGGCAGGGCTCCGGGTGTCTGGGGCCCACGGGGAGGGAGGAGAGCCGAGCGGGCGGGGGGGGTGTGTGACCCGGAGAGGAGAGCTGAGCGGGCGGGGGCGGGGGGTGGGGGTGGCCCGGAGGAGAGGAGAGCCAAGAGGGCGGGGGGGGGGTGTGACCCGGAGAGGAGAGCCAAGAGGGCAGGGGGGGGGGTTGTGACCCGGAAAGGAGAGCCAAGAGGGTGGGGGGGGGGGGTTGTGACCCAGAGAGGAGAGCCAAGAGGGCGGGGGGGGGGGGTGACCTGGAGAGGAGAGCCGAGCGGGCGGGGGGGGGGGTGTGACCCGGAGAGGAGAGCCAAGAGGGCGGGGGGGGGGTGACCCAGAGGAGAGGAGAGCCGAGCGGGTGGGGCCGGGGCTGGGGGGGACCCAGAGAGGAGAGCCCCAGGTCGGGTGCCTGAGCCGGGGGAGCGGCAGGGAAGGGGAAGACCAGATGGAGCGGAGCCCTGGGTAAACTGACTTCACTCTGCCCTGGGCGGAGCCGGAGGAGGAAGAGGAGGGAGGGGAAGAAGGGGACAAAGGCCAGGAAGAGCAAGAGGAGGAAGCGGAGGAGGAAGAGAACAAGTATGAGAGAAGCAGGATGAGGAGGAGAAGGTGGAGAAGCACGAGGGGAGGGATGACCGGGGGAGGGGCAGGGGGAGGGGAGAGCAGGGGGGTGGGGCCAGCGGAGGAGGGGGAGGAGAAAGCAGCTGGCCGTGGAGAGCGCCCTGGGCTGGGGTTGAACAGATTGGGGGGGGGGGGCAGGTGTCTACAGGACCCTGGGGAGAGGCTCGCAGCGGGCGGGAGGCCCGGCCTCCTTCCCCGTCGCTCTGCCCCCCACTCCGGAGCTCTGCCCGTCCTCTGGCTGCCACCGCGGTCCCGGCAGCCATCACGGGGCTGCGGCTGAGCCGGGCGTGCGGACGGGCGCGAGTGGGGGGCAGAGCCGGCGCGTCCCAGGCGGGCGGCGGGCGGCGTCCGCGTTCGGTGCGGCACACGCAGGCTCTGGTGGGGTGCGGTCAGGGGATCCCCGAGGCCCCGGCGTGTGGCTCGGCTCACGTGCTGCTCGCACACTCCACGACGCACCGCCGTCCCGTGACACGCGGGTGGGCCAGTGAGCCGGGAGGTCTACGCAGAGCCCCCGGGCCCTGGCCCTGGATCCACCTGCCGGGGCCCCTTCAGTGCCGTGCCCTGCTTGCTCTGACGGCCCCACCCGGCCTGGCGCCGGGAGAGCAGGGGCCCTGCGTGGCTGTCACTCCCTGGCAGGCCGGGGATGGCGCTCGTGGTAACGGGTGACAGACGGTGCTGACTACAACAGCGCAGCACTGGCCTCGCTCAGGAAGGCTTCCAGAACAGACGGTCCAGTGCTCTGTTCTCCGGCAGCGGAAGCCCCCTCGCCAGACACCCGTGCGCCCGCCGTCAGGCAAGGCCAGGCCCTCGGGTTTCCTGCGGGCTGCCTAGGCGCCGTGGGGAAAGCCGGCAATGCGGATGGAAAGCACCGATTGCACCAACTCTAGAGAAAGGTCCTGTGGAGAAGCAAACAATCCCACTGCATTCGAACCGAACCGAGAAGAGGGGGGGCTGAGACACGAGAGCGGAGCTGGGCTCCACTCCCTCCCCCTGGGCCCAGCACTCGACGTCAGGGGGAAAAGAGCCAGGAGAATCCTTGTCTGCGTGCAGTCAGAGCCCTGCAAGACGAGCAGGCAGAGCCCGGCGGTGGACACAGAGCCGCTGGACCACCACGAGGGCCAAACTCACCCCGAGGAGTAGAAAAGAAAACAGGCACAGACCACGAAAGGGGAATGTCTCCAACAGGAGGAAAATGTTGATACCACAAACCACGAGCCGTCAAAAATAACGCCACCGCAGTCTCGTGTCTGCAATCACTGCTCGAGGAGGGCGGGGATTGAGGGGCGGAGGGTTCAGACCGCCGCCCGGGAAAGCGAGACCTCACCTCGGCGACGGCTGGGAGGAGGGGCCCATGCCTTCCACCCGAGCCCCGTGGTGCATACGGTGGGAGGACTCTGGTCCTGAGGCCAGCCTAGGAAAACCAAAATGAGACCCTAGCTGAAAGACAGCGAAAGCAAGAAGGGCGGGTCAGGGCACACATGGTAGAGTGCCTGGCCCACAGCCACGGTGAAGCCCCAAGTTCGAACCCTGCATTCAGAAGTAAACATCTGACGACATGCTGCCCACGGGGGGCAAAAGGACGAACCCCAAGGGACTGGGAACATAGCACGGGTGAAGCCCCGGGTTCAAGTTCTCAGGGACAGTGCCCAGGCCCACGGATCAAGCTGCAGGACTGGCAAAAAATAATAATAAAAGGCGAAAAAAGAACAGATTGAGTGCTAAACTCTCATTATTCTGCACCCGAGGGGCGTCCTGGTGGAGAGGAGGGCAGGCGTGGGACGGCTCTGCTCGCCCCGGGAGCACCCCAAGACGGCTGTCTGGGCCCACGGGGGCAGCGGGGAGGAGGGGCCTGCTCTCTGCACAGGCTGCCCCAGCCTGCCTCCTGGTACAAGGTGGCGGCTGCGGCTCCAACAGGGCACCCTCGTCCTGGGCAGAAGGAAGGAACGGATGAGAGAGAAAGCTGCCCGGGGCCTCCTCGCAAGGCCTGGGTCATGTGACCATCAACGCGGCGGGATGGCGCCCAAGGGGTGCATTCACCCCTTCTGTGTCTGCCTGTCCGTTTGGGGGAATTCGGAAAGAGGAGGCTATGCATGTTGGGAAGACATCCTTTCCTCAGCAACCCAATGGGATACATGCTGACCTGTCCCCCCCAGAACACACTTCCGGGGGGTCACAGAATGTCCCCCACAATATCTGATACCTGAGCAGGGTCACATGGAAGGGAGTCGCTCCAGGGCCCCCTTCTCATCTGGGCGTCCAGTCCCTGCCTTCCCCCGAGGCTGACCACCCGCCTGAAGGTCTGTGAGTCTCTCACAACCAGGGAGAAGGATATTTTATTGGAAACCTATCTGTGTGCTCAGAGCAAACCCTTAATTTTGCATTAACCCGACACTCGGTGCTTGATTTATTTTAGTGTTTATGGAAATTGTTTTTGATTTTTTTAAGATAAAGAGGACAGAAAGAACAAGGTAGCAAAATGGGGTTGACAGTAAGTGCTCATTATGTAATTACGGGCTCTTTAATATGCATATTTTTCTCGGTGGTGGGTACCAACTAAATACATCCTTGCTGAGTTTCAAGGAATAACATCTACAGGGCCCTCTGCCCGCTGGAACGCGGGGAAGACGCTTGCCTGGAACCTCAGTTCACTTCGCCACGCACGGCCCGGAGGGTCGGGGCACCCCGGCCCCACCCCGAGCAGGACGCGCCCTGAGAGCAGGGTGGGCTCTTAGGGTGGGCTTCTTGTCTAATGGGGAGGGAGCACAGGGCGGGAAGCCCCCTCCCCTGCCCTGGTGTGGCGGGGACGGGGCCGCGGGGCGGGGAGGGCTCCCGGCTCCCTCTCCTTGTCTTCTCTGCATCGTTGGGCGCCCACCCCAGCCTGCTCACAGGGCAGCGGGAAGGGTGGGGCTCGGCGCCCCCTCCCGTTCCCCTCACCCCGCTCCCGGGCTCCGTCTCCTGCACAGGTGCCTTCTAGTGGGCAGATCGTGCTGCCTGACCTAAAGCAACAAGGGTGCGGCACCCCTCGCAGGCCCCCCGGCTCCGGCGCTGGGCCCCGCACAGCCTGAGCACCAAGGGGCGGCAGGTGGAGAACCCCGATGAATGCTGGGAAAAGTAGTGCTGGCGGGGGGGGGCGGGGGGGGGCTGCAAGCTGGGCACACAGCATGCTGGGAGGCAGGACTGGGGCATGCTGGGAGCAATACGGCCAGCGAAGTCTTCTTCATACGGACCCCAGGCCTGCTCCCGCCTCCCTTGGGGCCTCCTGCAGGTTCTGTGTGCAGGGGCTGGGGGGCCTGGACCCATGCAGGAGCAGAGGCCGGTGGGCAGCGTGGGCAGCGTGGGCAGCGTGGGCAGCGTGGGCAGCGTGGGCGGCGTGGGCGGCGTGGGCAGGGTGGGCAGCGTGGGCAGGTCGGGCAGGGCGGGCAGGGCGGGCAGCGTGGGTAGTGTGGGCGGCGTGGGCGGCGTGGGCGGCGTGGGCAGGGCGGGCAGGGCGGGCAGCGTGGGCAGGGTGGACAGCGTGGGCGGCATGGGCAGCGTGGGCAGGGTGGACAGCGTGGGCGGCATGGGCAGCGTGGGCAGGGTGGGCAGCGTGGGCGGCGTGGGCGGCGTGGGGCGGCGTGGGCAGGGTGGACAGCGTGGGCGGCATGGGCAGCGTGGGCAGGGTGGACAGCGTGGGCGGCGTGGGCGGCGTGGGCAGGGCGGGCAGCGTGGGCAGGTCGGGCAGGGTGGGCAGCGTGGGTAGTGTGGGCAGCGTGGGCGGCGTGGGCGGCGTGGGCGGCGTGGGCAGGGCGGGCAGGGTGGGCGGCGTGGGCAGCGTGGACAGCGTGGGCGGCGTGGACAGCATGGGCAGCAGGCCGCCTCCCTCCGCGCCCCGCCCGCTGCGCTGTTTCGGGGGGCCGGGGGGTCAGGCAGGGCCTCCATGGTCCTCTGGTCCCTTGCGTCTCGCCGTGGCAGCCCTGTTGGAGGGCGGGCTGCAGCCCCACCCCATGCTACTGGACTCGGATAAGGACTAGAGAGGCTGCAGCGTCCTGTGCACAGGTGGTGCTTGTGCCTCAGTCTCCCAGCTGCGCCCCAGCCTGTCCCCCCTCAGCCCCTCGCCAGGCTGTCCCGGGCTCCTCCCAGGCCAGCCCCCCGCGGTCAGCTTGCTCAGCCCCCGGCTGCCGCCCTCTGTGCCCGTGCTCTCCAACCTCTTGCCCTTCCTGCCTGCTGCCTGCAGCCCCGGCCCCGCCCGCCCGCACGGGAGCCTCCGCCAGACGCTGGGCCCCCCTCAGCCCCCAGTGGAGATTCTGGGCGCCCCTCAGCCCACCAGATAGATGCTGGGCCCCCCTAAGCCCCAGTGGAGATTCTGGGTGCCCCTCAGCCCGCTGGGGAGACGCTGGGTGCCCCCCTCAGCCCACCGGGGAGACGCTGGGCCCCCCTCAGCCCACCGGGGAGACGCTGGGCCCCCCTCAGCCCACCGGGGAGAGGCTGGGCCCCCCTCATCCCGCCGGGGAGACGCTGGGCGCCCCTCAGCCCGCCGGGGAGACGCCGGGCGCCCCTCAGCCTCAGGAGCTCCTCGCTATCTCCTGCCGTGCAGCCGGGCCTCTGGGCGGCATCCCGTGCCTCTGGCACCCGAGCCCTCCCTTCCCGCTCCCCTCTCTGTGAGCTGATGCCCCCGCCTCCAGGCAGCCCCCACAGCCCCTCCTGCCAAGCAGAGCTCTCTCCCCGGCGGGTCGCCCCCCCCCGCCCCCCATGGCCAGCCTAACTGCCCTCTAGCAGCAGCTAACGGGCATGAAAGTGAGTTTGGGACGTGTGCCCAGAGGCCAGGGGTGAGGATGTTGAGTGGCAGTCACCAGGGCAGTGAGGAGCCCTCCCCTCCCCCGTCCACCCCCCCACCATCTGCCCCCCCCAGATTACAGGGGCTGGTTCTGCGGGAGACCAACAGGGCCGTCAAGTAAACTCCCGACGGTTTAGTCCTGAGCACTCCTGCCACCATCCACACTCTACAATGGAAAGAACCGGACAGGCGCC
Organism: Perognathus longimembris pacificus; assembly: GCF_023159225.1. Classification (NCBI taxonomy): domain Eukaryota; kingdom Metazoa; phylum Chordata; class Mammalia; order Rodentia; family Heteromyidae; genus Perognathus; species Perognathus longimembris. The sequence goes on along the minus strand of NC_063161.1, from coordinate 1,412,336 downwards.
CGGCCCTTCCTCGCCGATGGGCCCCACGGGAGCCCGCGGGCAGGCAGAGAGCGGCGCACACGTGGGGGACCCCATCCCCGCCCCCCCAGGCTGGCTACAGCGCAGGTAAAGCCTCCTTTGACTGGCGGGTCTGGGCCGGCTCGCCGGGTCCCCGGGAAGACATGGATGGCCCCTGCCGGCCGCGGCGGCTCCTCCACCGCGTCAGCAGAGAGCAGGGCGCTCCCGCGGGCCTCGTCTGCAGCCCGGGGCCCGGTTTGTAGCGGGTCTCCTGGAACCCGCGTGGCTGTTTGCATGGGGCGTCTTCGCCTTGGAAACATCCTGCCCCCTCCCCTCCCCCCCCCCGCCCCGGGGCCCCTCCACTGCCTTCGTGGGGAGCGAGCCCCACCGTGGAGGGAGGCCAGGAGCAGGAGGCCGAGGGAGGAAGGAGGCTAAGGGAGGAGCACCTGGGACCTCGGGAGTCTCTCCTCCTCCTCCCTCCCAGCCCCGTTAGTCCATCCCTTCCCCCCAACAGCCGCCGTGCGCCTTCTCCGTGTTGGGTTACTTGTCCCCAGCTATCTCTGCTCGCATCTGGTTGGGGCGGATCCAGCCCAGCCACCACCCCCGGGGCTCCCAGCCTGTGAGCAGGGGGGCCTCCGGCAGCCCTTTGCACCGTGTCAGAGGCGCCCCTACGTCTTCATCACTTATGAAAACAGTATCACGTTTGACCTTTTAAAAACGAAACATTTCAAACCCAGACAAAAGTTAATAATTTAGAAACTGTTTTACCTGCCGCTTAGATGTAGCCATTTTTGAGATGTTTGCTTGGAATAGTCTCCTAAGGAAAGGAATCCCACACGGGTAAGGAAATCCTCGCCCCGTCCAGCCTCCACTGGGGTCTCAGCCCCGTCCAAAAACTCCACTTAACATATTAGAAACAAACAGAAACAGAGAATAGTAAATATATATATATATATATATATACACACATATGTATATACCTATATAATCATGTGCTTAAGTAAATTCAGGAATGAAAGCCGTAACTTGGAGCACCACGGGTGCCCAGGGCTGCTGCTTTATGGAGGGAGCGTGTACAGGGACAGCAACATGGATTCCACACGGAGGAGACGGGACAAGCGAGACTTCTAAAGGAGAAGATTCTAGTGCAAATAAACTAGATCAAAAACAAGATAATACTGCAAACTATTTTAACCATCTAGCTTAAAATATTTGAATCAGAGTGGATAATCCAAATGGTATTTTACCAAAACCATTTTTTTTCAGAAATAGAGTTGCATACATATATTTAATACCATGAATGAAATGCCAAAGTTTTTTTTTTTAAATCAACTGGCATTTCTGACCTCCAAACATCTCACTCTCCTCCTCTTCTCCCCCCCCCCCCCGCCAAATACCCATATGTCTTTCAAGGAACAGAAACTTTCCATTTTGTAAAGATGTTTAAGGAATTAGGGAGAGTTAGCAATAGTCTTCATTCAGCCGGGCGCCAGTGGCTCGTGCCTGTAGTCCTAGCTGCTCTGCAGGCTGAGCTATGCGGATTGCTGTTGGAAGCCAGCCGGGGCACTTAATCCTGCGAGACTCCTATCTCCAACGAACCACCAAAAAGCCCCACGTGGGGCTGAAAGGCAAGTGGTAGAGCCCTAGCCTGCAGCAAATGAAGCCCAGAGGCAGCACCCAGACTCCGAGTTCCAGCCTCAGGCTCTGCACCAAAAAAAAAAAAAAAAAAGAAAGAACTACTCTCCTCTCTCTGTAATGACACCGTGAAACTGCAGAGTCTATGTCTTTGATAAGAAACCAAGTTTCGAGGGAGAAAGATGGCGCCGAAACAATAGGGAGGCACCCCGACTCGCACCAACTGAATAGCGAGCTGGGAACTCCAACACCCAACACTCCACCAAGAACCCAGCAAAACCAGCATCCAGAAGCAGTGGAGAAACGCAGGAAAACAAAAAGGAGCAAAAAAGAAGAACCGAAAACCTACACGGAGCCGGAGATTAATCGGGGCACCCTCCCCCCACCAGCCGACCCTGGCCCAAACAGGGTCAGGCTGGGAAAGGGAAACCCGGCGATCGGCAGACAGGTTGCCAGGAGAGCAGAATCCATATAGCGGGAGACCCCACGGACACAAAGCAGGGTGCGGACCAAGACACACCCGGCAGCGACGAGAAATTCGGGTCCACACCGGATTCGGACAAGGGAACCCAGCGCGGCAGAAAGAGGGAACGGGGAGCCACCACGACACTTCGCCAACCCCTGAAGGGCCAACGGCGGCGCGGGACACACACACAAAGCAGCAAAAGTGAGTCCCCCATAATCCCTTCCCCCAACGGGAGACCCAAGCCCGAAAAGAAGCTAGATCTCCCTCCCTCCCCCTCCCCACTCCCGTGGGAACAAAGGACCCCCAAATCAGGCGGGAAGCTCCCATCAGGCGCTGGGAAGCCAGTCTAGCAGGGGAAGGGCGGAACAGCCCCAAGCCCCCAAAGGTTCCTGAACTGGCAGAACCGGCCCCGTCCCCTTCCCAACAGGGGCCGGGGATGGCCGGCAGGGCAAGCCCCACCCGAGGCGCCTAGACCTTGCGGACTCTTACAACTAAAATCACAGGCGCTGGTGGGCAATACCAGCCCAGCAGGGTCACCTGAGCCTGATCTCGTTCCCCCTCCTCGCAGCGGAGGTGAGGTCTGAGAGTGCCAAGCCACACCCGGACAGTCGATCCCACTGGGCCCCACACATACTGCCTCCCCCCCCCCAACGGACTCGCGGGAGGGCGCAAGCACAACCCAACAACCCAGGGCTCGCTCTGGGAGGCAGACCCCACTTAAGTGCCTGTTGTAGGGGACTCACAGTGCACAGGAGGGCGGGGCCCCGGCGAAAGCGCCCGCTCTGGTAGGCGTGCCCTGCATTGGTGGGCGGGGCCACAGCGACAGCACCTGTTGCCGCAGACACGCCTACACAGAAGGGAGGGAAGAGCTACACAGACTTCCAGATGCGCAAATCACAAAGAAACATAACTCAGTTCATCAAAGGACAAGCCAACTCGCCAGCTCCAAAAAGCAGCACGACTGGAGAGGAGATGGAGAATAAAAAAGCAAATGAGGACATGTTAACAGGAATGATCGAAACCGTCAGAAATGAAATCAGAAAACAATTCCAGGAGTTTAGAGCGGAAATCTGGAAGGACACCCAGGAAGCCAAGAAAGAAATGGAAGCAAAACTGGATACAATGCAAGCCTCATTTAAAGAAATGGAAGCAAAAATGGATACAATGCAAGCCGCCTTTAAAGAAAATCTCCACACCCTGAGAATTGAAATGCATGAAAAAATAGATTTAAAATACAACTCTTTAAAGGAAGAAATTTCCACGATCAGAGCTGATATGACAACCATGAATAGCTCTCTGACATCCATAAACTCCGCAATTGAAACCATAACACAAAGAGTGGACCATATGGAATCCAGAATCTCTCGCCTGGACGATGAAGCAGCTGACAACAACCAGAAAATGACCACACTCCAAGAAAAGGTGAAGCTTCAGGGAAGATTAATCCAGGAACTAATGGACAAAGACAAGAGATATAATCTGCGCATAATTGGAATAGAAGAAGGAGCCGAATATCAGAGCAGAGGGCTTAATCATGTTCTCAATAAAGTTATTGCAGAAAACTTCCCCAATCTCACAGGGGACCCCATCCAGGTAACCGAAGCCTATAGAACACCTGGCAGGCCAGACCCCAGGAAAACCACCCCAAGGCACATAATATTCAAGACTACAGACCTCAAGATTAAAGAGCAAATTCTGAATTCAGCCAAAGCGAAGAAGGAAACTTTTTTCAATGGGAAGAGGATTCGAATAACATCCGACTTATCCACACAAACTTACCAAGCTCGAAGTGAGTGGAAGAACACCATCCAAGTACTTCAGAATAACAATTTACAACCTCGGATCAAATATCCAGCGAAACTGGAGTTCACATTCGAAGGGAGAACCAGATCTTTCCACACCAAAGAGGAGCTAAAGGAGTATGTGAATAAAAAACCAGCCCTACAGTGAATATTAAGAGGGGAAGCCCACCCAACAGAGATCGTAAAAGACACACAGACAGAATCAGAAAGAAACTTCAATAGCCAAAGTCCAGCAGAAAGACCAGCTCACTAAAGACAAGAAGAAAAAAAAAAACAACAGGAAAAAACAGCCCAACAAGAAAATGGAGAGAGAAAAAACACCCTTATCCTTGATCTCTTTAAATATAAATGGCTTAAACTCCCCGATCAAGAGGAGCAGACTGGCAGAATGGATCCGCAAGCAAAAAGTTGACATCTGTTGTCTACAAGAGACCCACCTTACAGCAAGGGACAAAAACAGGCTTCGAATGAAAGGATGGAGCAAGATCTACCAAGCAAATGCACCCACCAAAACGGCAGGTGTAGCCATTCTGATCTCAGACAAGCTGGATTTCTCTTTAAAGTCCACTCAAAAAGACAAAGAAGGACACTACATATTGATACAAGGAAAAATCCAGAATCAAGACATCACGGTGATAAATGTATACTCACCGAACAAAAGAGGCCCGACATATGTCAAGCAAATTCTCACAGAATTACAGAGCAAGATAGATGCAAACACAATCATAGTGGGTGACTTTAATACTCCTCTCTCTCCAAGAGACAGATCCAACACCCAGAGGATTAGTAAGGGAGCTGAGGACCTAAATAACACCATTGCCCAAATGGATCTAACAGACCTATATAGAACCTTCCACCCTACAGAGACCCAATACACCTTCTTTTCAGCAGCCCATGGATCATATTCCAAAATAGACCACGTCATAGCCCACACAAAGAACCTCAGCAAATACAAAAGAATTGACATCATCCCATGTATTATATCTGATCACAGTGGATTAAAGGTAACCCTCAACAACAAAGGATACCACAGAGCCTATACACACTCTTGGAGGCTAAACCCCACGCTGCTATCCAACACTTGGGCCACAGATCAAATTAAAGATGAAATCAAGGAATTCATAAGCCACAATGACAAAGAAAACACATCACAAAGAAACCTATGGGACACAGCTAAGGCAGTACTGAGGGGCAAGATCATTGCACTCAGTACCCACATTAAAAGAATGGAAGCAGAGCAGGTGAATACCCTCACGATGAAACTAAAACAACTGGAGAAACAAGAAATGACAGAATCTAAAACGACTAGGAGGGGAGAGATTACAAAGATTAAAGAAGAGATAAATCTGATCGAAAATAGAAAGACCATTCAACAAATAAATAAGACTAAAAGCTGGTTCTTTGAGAAAATAAACAAAATTGACAGACCCCTTGCAAGACTCACAAAAAAAAGAAGAGAAGAGACTCATATTCGTAAAATCAGGGACTCCACAGGAAAAATTACAACAAATACACACGATATTCAAACAATCATAAGGAGCTATTTCCAAAACCTCTACTCAACAAAAAACAATACTTTTACAGAAATGGATCAATTCTTAGAGAAGTACAAACTGCCCAAACTGAACCAAGAAGAAATAAATCAACTAAATAAACCAATAACTTACTGTGAGATACAGGAAGTAATCAAGAACCTCCCTACTAAGAAAAGCCCAGGCCCAGATGGATTCACCAATGAATTCTACAAAACCTTTAGTGAGGAGCTAATTCCAATACTCCTCAAACTCTTCCGCGAAATAGAAACGGAGGGAGAAATCCCGAACTCATTCTACGAAGCTAATATCATACTCATCCCCAAACCAGGCAAAGATCCAACAAAAAAAGAGAACTACAGACCAATATCACTAATGAACACAGATGCAAAGCTCCTCAATAAAATATTAGCTAACAGGATCCAGAAAGTGATCAAGAATATCATACATCATGACCAAGTAGGCTTCATCCCACAGTCACAAGGATGGTTCAACATCCGTAAATCAATCAACGTAATTCACCACATAAACAGATCTAAAATTAAGAATTACATTGTTATCTCAGTCGATGCCCAAAAAGCCTTTGACAAAATACAACATCCATACCTATTAAAAGCTTTGGAGAGAACAGGAATAGATGGAACATTCCTCAAAACAATAAAAGCCATATACAACAGACCAACTGCTAATATCATATTAAATGGAGAGAAACTTAAATCATTCCCCCTAAACACAGGAACAAGACAAGGATGCCCACTCTCCCCACTTCTGTTCAACATAGTACTGGAATCCCTAGCCATAGCAATAAGGCAAGAGGAGGACATCAAAGGGATCCACATCGGCAAGGAAGAAATCAAGTTATCCCTATTCGCAGACGACATGATCTTATATCTCAAGGACCCAAAAAACTCAGTACCCAAACTCCTACATCTAATAAACCAATTTGGCAAAGTAGCAGGATACAAAATCAATCCACAAAAGTCAGCAGCTTTTCTGTACACCAGCAATAGACAAACAGAAAAGGAAATTATGGAAACAATTCCATTTACAGTAGCCAAAAAAAGAATAAAGTACCTAGGGATCAACTTAACCAAGGACGTGACGGACCTATTCAATGAAAACTACAAAAATCTAATAAGGGAAATCAAAGAAGACACAAGGAGATGGAAAGACCTCCCATGCTCATGGGTAGGCAGAATCAATATAGTGAAAATGGCCATACTGCCCAAATTGTTATACAAATTCAATGCAATACCTATCAAAATCCCAGCCACATTCTTCACTGAAATAGAGAAACCAACCCATAAATTCATATGGAACAGCAAAAAACCTAGAATAGCCAAAGCAATTCTAGGCAAAAAACATAGTGCAGGAGGTATCACCATAACAGACTTCAAGCTCTACTACAAGGCCATCATAACAAAAACAGCATGGTATTGGTATAAAAACAGATCGGAAGACCAGTGGATTAGAATTGAAGACCCAGAAATAAAACCGCACTCTTACAGCCAACTGATATTCGACAAAGGAGCTAAAGACATACAATGGAATAAACATAGCCTCTTCAACTACTGGTGCTGGGAGAACTGGGCAGCCATATGCAGAAAACTCAAAGTAGACCCAAGCCTATCACCATGCACCAAGATCAACTCAAAATGGATCAAGGACCTCAACATCAGACCTGAATCCTTGAAACTACTGAAGGACAGAGTAGGAAAGACACTAGAACTTATAGGCACAGGAAGGAACTTCCTGAATAGAGTCCCAGGCGTACAACAAATAGGGGAAAGACTCAACAAATGGGACTACTACAAATTAAAAAGTTTCTGCACAGCTAAGGTCATAGCCACCAAAATAGAAAGACAGCCAACGATATGGGAAAGGATATTTACCAGCACAGCAACAGACAAAGGCCTGATATCTGTCATCTACAGAGAACTCAAAAAACTAAGCCCCTCCAAGCCCAATAAACCTATTAGGAAGTGGGCAAAAGAGCTAAAGAGAGACTTCACAAGAGAAGATATAAAAATGGCAAAGAAACACATGAGGAAATGCTCAACATCCCTGCTAGTAAAGGAAATGCAAATAAAAACAACCCTGAGATACCACCTCACCCCAGTTAGAATGGCCTATACTCTGAACTCAGGAATCAACAAATGCTGGAGGGGCTGTGGGGAAAGAGGAACCCTTCTCCATTGTTGGTGGGAGTGCAAATTAGTACAGCCACTTTGGAGAACAGTATGGAGGTTTCTCAAAAAGCTCAATATAGACCTACCCTATGACCCAGCCATACCACTCCTAGGCATCTATCCTAAACAGCAAAACCCAAGATATCAAAAGGACATTTGTACTTCCATGTTTATCGCAGCACAATTCACAATAGCCAAAATTTGGAAACAACCCAGATGCCCCTCCACAGATGAATGGATCCAAAAAATATGGTACTTATACACAATGGAATACTACATAGCGATTAGGAATGGTGAAATATTGTTATTCGCAGGGAAATGGTCAGAACTCGAACAAATAATGTTGAGTGAGACAAGCCTAGAACACAGAAAACAAAGGGGCATGATCTCCCTGATATATGACTGTTAACAAAGGGAGATGGAGAGACAGTAGAGACCAAGTCTGTGAACACTGTATATGTGCTTGATACATTGTATACTGCATATGGGTCTACCTGACCTAGACAAGGGATGGGAAAACAGGTTGTAAGATATCACAAGAAATGTACACACTGCCCTACTATCTAACTGCACCCTCTTTGCACAGCACCTTGTAAAAAAAAATTTATGTTCAATTGATAATAAAAAAAATTAAAAAAAAAAAAAAAGAATATCATACATCATGACCAAGTAGGCTTCATCCCTCAGTCACAAGGATGGTTCAACATCCGTAAATCAATCAACGTAATTCACCACATAAACAGAACTAAAATCAAGAATCACATTGTTATCTCAGTCGATGCCCAAAAAGCCTTTGACAAAATACAACATCCATACCTATTAAAAGCTTTGGAGAGAACAGGAATAGATGGAACATTCCTCAAAACAATAAAAGCCATATACAACAGACCAACTGCTAATATCATATTAAATGGAGAGAAACTTAAATCATTCCCCCTAAACACAGGAACAAGACAAGGATGCCCACTCTCCCCACTTCTGTTCAACATAGTACTGGAATCCCTAGCCATAGCAATAAGGCAAGAGGAGGACATCAAAGGGATCCACATCGGCAAGGAAGAAATCAAGTTATCCCTATTCGCAGACGACATGATCTTATATCTCAAGGACCCAAAAAACTCAGTACCCAAACTCCTACATCTAATAAACCAATTTGGCAAAGTAGCAGGATACAAAATCAATCCACAAAAGTCAGCAGCTTTTCTGTACACCAGCAATAGACAAACAGAAAAGGAAATTATGGAAACAATTCCATTTACAGTAGCCAAAAAAAGAATAAAGTACCTAGGGATCAACTTAACCAAGGACGTGACGGACCTATTCAATGAAAACTACAAAAATCTAATAAGGGAAATCAAAGAAGACACAAGGAGATGGAAAGACCTCCCATGCTCATGGGTAGGCAGAATCAATATAGTGAAAATGGCCATACTGCCCAAATTGTTATACAAATTCAATGCAATACCTATCAAAATCCCAGCCACATTCTTCACTGAAATAGAGAAACCAACCCATAAATTCATATGGAACAGCAAAAAACCTAGAATAGCCAAAGCAATTCTAGGCAAAAAACATAGTGCAGGAGGTATCACCATACCAGACTTCAAGCTCTACTACAAGGCCATCATAACAAAAACAGCATGGTATTGGTATAAAAACAGATCGGAAGACCAGTGGATTAGAATTGAAGACCCAGAAATAAAACCGCACTCTTACAGCCAACTGATATTCGACAAAGGAGCTAAAGACATACAATGGAATAAACATAGCCTCTTCAACTACTGGTGCTGGGAGAACTGGGCAGCCATATGCAGAAAACTCAAAGTAGACCCAAGCCTATCACCATGCACCAAGATCAACTCAAAATGGATCAAGGACCTCAACATCAGACCTGAATCCTTGAAACTACTGAAGGACAGAGTAGGAAAGACACTAGAACTTATAGGCACAGGAAGGAACTTCCTGAATAGAGTCCCAGGCGTACAACAAATAGGGGAAAGACTCAACAAATGGGACTACTACAAATTAAAAAGTTTCTGCACAGCTAAGGTCATAGCCACCAAAATAGAAAGACAACCAACGATATGGGAAAGGATATTTACCAGCACAGCAACAGACAAAGGCCTGATATCTGTCATCTACAGAGAACTCAAAAAACTAAGCCCCTCCAAGCCCAATAAACCTATTAGGAAGTGGGCAAAAGAGCTAAAGAGAGACTTCACAAGAGAAGATATAAAAATGGCAAAGAAACACATGAGGAAATGCTCAACATCCCTGCTAGTAAAGGAAATGCAAATAAAAACAACCCTGAGATACCACCTCACCCCAGTTAGAATGGCCTATACTCTGAACTCAGGAATCAACAAATGCTGGAGGGGCTGTGGGGAAAGAGGAACCCTTCTCCATTGTTGGTGGGAGTGCAAATTAGTACAGCCACTTTGGAGAACAGTATGGAGGTTTCTCAAAAAGCTCAATATAGACCTACCCTATGACCCAGCCATACCACTCCTAGGCATCTATCCTAAACAGCAAAACCCAAGATATCAAAAGGACATTTGTACTTCCATGTTTATCGCAGCACAATTCACAATAGCCAAAATTTGGAAACAACCCAGATGCCCCTCCACAGATGAATGGATCCAAAAAATATGGTACTTATACACAATGGAATACTACATAGCGATTAGGAATGGTGAAATATTGTTATTCGCAGGGAAATGGTCAGAACTCGAACAAATAATGTTGAGTGAGACAAGCCTAGAACACAGAAAACAAAGGGGCATGATCTCCCTGATATATGACTGTTAACAAAGGGAGATGGAGAGACAGTAGAGACCAAGTCTGTGAACACTGTATATGTGCTTGATACATTGTATACTGCATATGGGTCTACCTGACCTAGACAAGGGATGGGAAAACAGGTTGTAAGATATCACAAGAAATGTACACACTGCCCTACTATGTAACTGCACCCTCTTTGCACAGCACCTTGTAAAAAAAAATTTATGTTCAATTGATAATAAAAAAAAATTAAAAAAAAAAAAAAAAAGAAACCAAGTTTCACACAGGAAAGAAAGAAAATGCAAACAAAACCAATCCAGGATCGCACAAAAGTGCATGGGGGCGATGGATCCCACCTGCGATCTTAACTACTCACCACCAGCTAGAGAGCCCTAGGATTGTGGTGTGAGGCCGGCCTGGGCGAAAAACGTGCATGAGATTCCATCTCCCCCATTGGTCAATCCGGTCAGGCGGGACGCATCAGTAATAGGGCAGAGGCAGGGCCCTGCCGGGCAGGGGCGGGGCCCGGCGGGCAGGGGCGGGGCCTTGTCGAGAAGGGGCGGGGCCTGCCAGGCAGGGCTGGGGCTTTGTACCAAGCGAGGCCCACCCATGTCTCTAGCCAGGTTCTGGAGGCTGGAGCTGCGTCGGCACAACAGAACCAGGCTGGAGACACAGTGTTGCAGCTGTCTTTCCAGCGGTGGGTTTAAGGAGCTGCCTCGGGGGTGCACAGTGTGGTCTGGAGAGTTGTGGGCGGCGGGAAACGTCCGCAGCGGCTTGGTTAATACGGCCACTGCCCCCCGGGCTGCCTTTGGAGAGGCGCCCGTTCGGGGTCCCATGGCGAAACCGACACCACCTTCTTGTACAGATCTCCAGAACGAAACTCGCCTCTGAGCTGGTGCAGAGCTGCTCCTGGGGCTCCCCCCCCCACCCCGGCTGCCGGCACCCCTCAGGTCTTCAGGGACGTTGCTTCCTGGTTTGTTATCATCTTCCTTGATGGGTGGGGCGTTTAGAAACAACCGTGTTAGAGCTCCTGTTCGTGGGATGTTCTCACAGTGGTTTCTAACTCTGACGGGTGGTTCTGAGATCACGTCGCCTGTACATCCTCATCTGTCATAATTGTTGAATCCCATGAGATCCATTTTCGAAATGGCCACCACATCGAGGTGTCAACAAAGGCCGGCCATGGGGCTCAGGGGGGCAGGGGGCAGAGGCAGCATGGGCCTGCAGAGCAGGGGCCTCCCCGCTTTCTGCTGCACCCGCTGTCTTGTGTGCTGGGGTCTGCACTCGGGTGGGGAGGGACGGGTGTCTTGGAGGAGGCCAGGCCCCCATGCTGGGCTGCCGTGTGGATCTTTACAGCCCTGGGAGTGGGTGGCAGTGGGAAGGCCTCTCCTCTCCTTTCCAGGCCTCTTGTGAAGTCAGAGCCTGGTGCAGAGCAGCGGGGGTGGACGGGGAAGCAGGAAGTCCTGATCTGCACTCAACCACCACCAACCCACCCCCACCTGCCGGGACGGGGATGCGTTTGCACCGGGAGTGGGGTGGGGGGTGGGGGCAGGAGTCCATCTGTGCACTCAGAACCGAGTGAGCGATCTGACGGGTGTGCCGGAAGGCTCTCAGGGTGAGCAGAGCGGCAAAACACCGGCTGAGATGTCCCCAGGTGTGCGGCCGGCCGCGGTGGCCATCATGGTGGCCGTCCCCAGCAGGTGTGCGGCTGGCCACGGTGCCGTCTCCAGGTGTGCGGCTGGCCGCGGTGGCCGTCTCCAGGTGTGCGGCTGGCCACGGTGGCTGTCCCCAGGTGTGTGGCCGTCTCCAGGTGTGCGTCTGGCCGCGGTGGCCGTCCCCAGGTGTGCGGCCGTCTCCAGGTGTGCGGCTGGCCGCGGTGCCGTCTCCAGGTGTGCGTCTGGCCGCGGTGGCTGTCTCCAGGTGTGTGGCCATCTCCAGGTGTGCGGCTGGCCACGGTGGCTGTCTCCAGGTGTGTGGCCGTCTCCAGGTGTGCGGCTGGCCGCGGTGGCCGTCTCCAGGTGTGCGTCTGGCCGCGGTGCCGTCTCCAGGTGTGCGTCTGGCCGCAGTGGCCGTCCCCAGGTGTGTGGCCGTCTCCAGGTGTGCGGCTGGCCGCGGTGGCCGTCCCCAGGTGTGTGGCCGTCTCCAGGTGTGCGGCTGGCCACGGTGGCCGTCTCCAGGTGTGCGTCTGGCCGCGGTGGCTGTCTCCAGGTGTGTGGCCATCTCCAGGTGTGAGGCTGGCCGCGGTGGCCGTTGGGACACGCATGACCTCTGTAGCTGCCGTGTCTGAATCCTAGACGCAATCTCTTCCCAGAAGGGCAAACGCCGCTCTGGGGGCGAGGTCGCTGCGAGCTGCCTCAGGCACTGGGGAGCCGCGTGCCTGGGCAGGATGGGGGAACTCAGCCAGCCCGCTGTGTGTGACCAGGGCAGGAATGGCCGCCGCCGTGGGAGCCGAGCAGAGGCAGGCCGGCCTTGACCTTCCCCTGCGGGGGTGACAGGCACGGAGTAGAAACTCAATAAACGTGCGCTGGGCCCACCCGTCAGCACAGCTGGGAGTTCCACGGAACGCGTCCTTTCGCTCGAGCACGTAACGACGTGGTTTGATACTGATTTCTATTAATTAGGCTATTCATTTTCTGAGGCGAAGCTCTGGAGCAGTGTGGCGTGGTTCCTGCCCTAAACTAAAGCCACGTGCACATTGACCCGGATGCGCAGGGAGCCCAGGGAGCCCAGGGGCCGCGGAGGGCTGATTTCCCCGCGAGTCAGCGGCCGCGGGGCAGCGCGAGGCGCGATAGCCGTTAGGAGGTAACGATCGCACACCTGGCTCGCGGTAACAGTTCGGGATAAATGGCGCCGGAGTAAAGAAATCTTCAGTCGGTTTTACCTTGGATCGCCCCTTGCCATTGATTAAAGACGCTTAAGCAGCAATACACCGTAAAGGGGGCGGGGCTCGATGCTTTGTCTTAATTAACTTTACCTTTTATTTAAGGCAACCGAGATGCACAATGGTAAACACTGTGCGCGTGGAGGAAGCGTGGAGTAGGAGACGCGCGGGCCGTTGACGGGGCCCCGGCCCCCCCCTGAGCCCCCGCACCTCGCCCGGGGCGCGGGGCCGGAGCGGGGGTCCCCCGTGAGTCGGGGAGGAAGTGAAGCCGGGACCGCGTCTGTCCTCCTGGCCCACCCAGGCCTGGCTGTGGGTGGCTGTGCCCCCCGCCAACCCCCCCCGCACTCTACTCACAGGCCCAAAGCTGTGCCGCGGCCAGCGGACCCCCTTCCCACCCCACAATGCCACAGGGCCCAGCCCAGGCTGAGGGGCCCCCCCGAGCCCGGGGCGGGAGGCCCCCGCTCCGGGTCACACGGAGAAGGGAAGACTTCATGTCACTAATGGGAAGGGAAAGCAGAACCCGACGGAGACGGCCCGGGCCCCACAGGATGCGGCGGCGACAGAGCCCTCCCTTCCCCCCTCATACCCCCCCAGCACCAAGGAACGGGGCTCCCCACCTTCTCCCAGCTTCCGGACGGCGCTGCGGGCTCTGGGAGCATCCAGGCGCCGAGCTGGGAGCGGCCCCGGCGGCGCCCACGGAGGGTTCCGGAGACGCCCGTCCGCCGGGCCGCACCGGGACCCCGCGGATCTCCGTCGGCCCCGGGAGGGCGCGGCCGGCCCGCACCGGCACCAGCTCTTCTCGGGCAGACGCGGAATCGTGAGAGGAGAGCACCGCAGCCCCGCTGCATCGACACACGCGGAGCGGGAGAACGGCGGGCTTCCGCGTGGGCAGGACCGACCGTGACGCACCCACGGGCCCCGTCGGGGAGACGGACACGGAGGAGATGCCGCAGCAGGTTTGCAGCCTGTCCGCACTGGCCACGCGCGCGCACGCACTCCCAGGCGGGTGGCGGGTGGCGTCTCCTCCCTGCGTGGCGGCAGCCGGGTCCCCGGCCCGGGGCCCCTTCCTGCCCTGGAGGAGAGGGGAGGCCGCGGCCCGGCCAGCGGGGAAGCGAACCGGCACCGAGACAGAAGGGAGAAAGGTGACGGCGTCGCAGTGAGGGCGGCCTTTCCCTGCCGGCGTCCCCCTCCTGCAGAAACCGCCCCGGGGGAGCCCAGCGGCCCGCGTGCAGGACGAGACGGGGGTCTCCAGCCCAGGGGGGCCACCCGGGCCCCCGAGTGCTCACCACCCGCGACGTGTGGGTGTTGCACACGAGACCCAGCAGACACATCGGCACGCCCGTGGCGCCCAGGGCAAACACCACGGGAGCGGCGTCAAAAACCAAGCAGGGGAAACCCCAAGTTGTCATGGAGAGCATCTTCCTGAGGAGCCTGGGAACAGGACGTTTGGTCTAGCTAAGCGTTCCATGCATATATAGATATATAGATATCTATATATGAAATCATAAATTGGTGTAAAATTATAAAAGCCATGGTGAAGAAAAAAGAAAACAAAACCACGAATCCTAAGAATAGAAGGCAGTGGAAACGTGAAACTCAATCAGCCCCCCCCCCCCGCCGGCCAACACGCAAGCACTGCGCGGTGCCATTCAGAAAGCCCAGGAGTCATCACAAGTGGCGCTGTTAAAAATGAAATGTCCACCGATGCGGGAGCAAATCGTGGCCAGGGAGCCAGTTTGAGCTGGAAAGCGGGGCGCGAGGGGGGGAGTGGATCATGAGGGCTTAGTAGGAAGAAGCCACGCTTTCTAGGATGCAGTTCCCCCCCCCCATGCCAGCCCCCCTCCCCACACGAGACAGGCTTGCACGTGGAATCGCCGCGGGCGGGCGGGGGGGGGCCCCGGAGGAAGGACGAGGCCACGTGAGGTCCCCCGGGAGGCGCCGGCCCCCGGAATGAACTGAGGGCGCGAACCCAGCTCACAGTCCACAGGTGCTTTCTAAACCACCACAGACGAATGCGATGGGACGACATTCAAATCGTAAAGCAGAACCCACAGCAGCCACGGACGGACATGCCACGCTGGCCACATCTCTAGGATAGTGAGAGAGAGTGGTAAAATCTAGCCAGGTCGGACATGGATAAAATGAGTTCATGCTGTTGGAGTGGTTGTAGCCAAAGCTGCAGACAAGGTCAGCTGTGTTTTACCCCCTCAGAGGATGGGGGAAGGAGGGGAAGGAAATGTTCACTATGCAGAACTGGAAGCAAAAATTCCTCAGGAGGTTAAAATACCTTCGTCTTTTCAGAAAACTGAAGTCCAAGTACACAACGATGACCGTATGAACTCAGTACCACCGTAATTCCAAGGTCCAACAAGTATAATAAAATAAAACACACAGACCACTCCCATTGAAGAATTCAGTTAAGAGCTTCCCGGTGAAGTAGCAGAAAATCAGGCCCTACAACATTTTAAGGACATTCTACCGCTGCCAGTTATCACTTAGCCTTGCAGAGAACATTCCATTGCCAAATGAAGCTTTTTCTTGTAGCAAAAATGTCTTGGTATTTAAAAATATGTTCACTGGGACACTAATAAGGTCATAAATAACAGATGATCGCATTGATGGATGCTAGAACAGCACTTTTTGGACAAATATGTCTGTCTATCTTGTCACGTGCGTGTTTTTCCTATTGATTTGTTCTGCTTATGATAATGGTCATCTCCACCATCCCCCAAGGTTATCTGAAAGTGCTACGTACACACAGTGCTTCTGTGGGCTTACTTTCTTACATTTATGTGTGGAATTCACACAATTTTTTAAACTTCTTTTCTATTGTCGAAGTGATGTGCAGAGGGGTTACAGTTGCCTGCACAAGGCAGGGAGTGCATTTCTCATCAACCTTGTTACCTCCTCCTTCCTCTCCCTCCCACCTCCCCCCCTCCCCAGGTCCCTCCCCACCCTCCCCTGAGATGTACCGTTGGTTTACAGCATATTGTGTTGTAAGTGTTGATTGTTGCATTGGTTCACCTTTTACCCTTTGTCCTCTCCATTGTGGTGTTCCCTCCCCTGGTTCCAGTAAATGTACATTCAATACCCAGTCACACAATTTTTTTTGTGTGTGTGTGGGGGTCATGGGGCTTGAACTCAGGGCCTGGCCACCGTCTCCGAGCTTTTTTTGTTCAAGGCTAGCACTCAACCCCTGTGAGCCACAGCTCCACTTCCGGTGTTCCGGTGGTTAATTGGAGATAGGAGTTCCCCTGCACGGGCTGGCTTTGAACCGTGGATTCTCAGATCTCAGCCTCCTAGTAGCTAGAATTGCCAGCGTCCAGTTATAAAAATCCGCACGGATGAGAGCTTGCGTGAGCGGTCTAAGTCACTCCCCATCAATCTCAAAGCAATGCAAGATTCCCTTTTCCCTCAGGCAGCGCTCTGGGTGCGAGCGAGCCCTCCCTGTCTGGATTTCTGTGTTGCTGTCCAGATTTTACATTGAGGGTTTCCTGGGTTCCGTTGCTCCAAGCACAGCCTCGAGTCTCCTCCCCAGTGCGTCGCCAGGGCTTCGATTGCAGCGGACTGGCCGTTAAGTAGGTGCTGAATTTCGAGTGCCCGCCTCCTGCACCCCCTCCTCATTACCCGCTTCTCCCCAAATTACCTTCCAAATAAATCCTCCCCAACAGTCTTTGAAATCATGTTCACTTCATTTGCTTTCTTCTTTAGCTTTTCTGCTTTCTCTGTAAGATATATATTATCTTTGTCGACAGAAAAGTTCAATAAAAGCTGGTCGTAAACAACACAGAAAACAAAATTCCAATTTGAGGGAAAAATGATATATTGTTATAGAAAGAAGCCTCAAAGAATATATGCCAGATGTTAACAAGGCCTGGTTAATTACTATTGATGAATGTTTCTTTCCACGGACGATTCTGCATTTCCAAGCTTTCCCCGGAATGCGCGTGTGTTCTCGTGGAACCGGGAGCAACCCGTTCCTTGAACGCGGAGGTGCAGCGTTCCGTGCGGGGACCCCCGGCGCCCCTCACCCAGCCGGCAGGCGGGGCGCTCGCCGCTGGGGCTCTGCACGGGGCGGGAGGGGGGCGGCGAGGCCGGGCACTCGGCCTGCACACCCTCGTCTGCTCTGTGCACACAATTAGCCTCGCACAAACTCCGCAGCCCGAGCCCGCAGTCTCTTCCGAGACTCAGAGCCAACGCTTCCCTGTGAGCGCCCGCGAACGCAGAAAGCAAGCCACACGCGTGTGTCACGGAGCAGCAGGAAGGACGGACGCCGCCGAGGGCGGAATGGGGCCCGGGAAAGAACAACGCCCGGCGGGGCACACAGCAGCCCCGGTAGCTCCACACAGGACATCGGGGGACTCGAGTCAGGCAGGGCGTCGGCTGCCCAGGGCGCGGCCGCCCCCCCCCCCCCCCCCGCCCCAGGACCTTACTGGTTCTAGCCCTCCTGTCTCCCCGCAGACGGACCCTCCGTGCCCCCCGTTGCTCTGGCGAGAACGCCGATGCCCTGGCTTCTCCAACGTCCCGGAGCCCTCACTGCAGCCCCGACCCTGAGTGCGCCTCACGGTTCCAAGCGCCGTCCTCCCCCCGGCGTGGCCCGGCCGGGTCCTCGCTGATCCACGACGGCGGGGCCCCGCGGGCCTTCCCTGAAGTCCGGACGGAATCCTCCCGCGCTGTGTCCCTCGGCTGTGCCCGTGCCTGCGGGACCGACCTCACCCGGGAGACGCCAAGGCGCACCGGCGGATCAAGAAACACCCGGACACAGCGGGCCCGCGCGACCGCGGCCACGTGCCCTCCACGGGGGCAGGGCCACGGGGGAACAGCGCCGCGCGGGCCTCGTCCCCACGTTCTCACGGCGCGGGCCGCGGGCCGTGTCGTCAGCCTCGCTGAGATGGCAGCAGCCTGGGTCCCCCTCTCGGCCCACCGACACCCACTTCTCTGAAGAACCCACGGCCACCCCCGGGGCCCTTCGCTAGCAGGAGGAACTTCCTGCTGCCTGCCTGTAGACGTTCTGTAAATGTGCGGCCCCTTCGCGCTCACTGAAACTCACTTCGTGCCCACGACTGGCTGAGCTCGGGGGTCAGGTCACAGAACACCTAGAAACCCGGTCGTGGCTTTGCCTCGGGGCGACGTGACCCGAGCTTTACGGCGCCTCTCCGTGCCTGGCCGTCAGGGTCCAAGGAGAAAATGGCTGTGGTGTCTTTGTAATCTGAGGAGATACGATCCTCATTGTATAAGACTGATTTCTGCCATAATAAAGCGCGGGCGTTCCCCGGGCGGGCCGGGGAGGGGGGCGGCGGGAGGGGGGCAGGCCGGGAGGGGGGCGGCGGGAGGGGGGCGGCGGGAGCCGGGGCGGGCCGGGAGGGGGGCGGCGGGAGCCGGGGCGGGAAGCGGCGTGGAATTACCTGCTCGCCGACAGGCTCTGCCCCCAGTGCCCTGGACGGCGGATGGATGCGCAGGGGAGGCAGCCCCCCCTCCCACAGCTCCTGAAGAGTCTCGGGGCATTTTAAAACCCTTGAAAAGCACTTAGCCGATAAAACCCCGTCGTAATGAATAAAAGACAGGCTCTTGGAACCGCGAGGTCCATGTAGACGGTGAAAAGCGGGGCTCTGGCTCAGCGCAGCCTGGCCCGGCGAGACGCGTTCCGGGCAGAGCCCCCCGCTCACCGCGAAGCCCCTGCCTGGCACGCGCCGCCCGGGGTGCAGTTCTGCACGGCCATCCTCTCTCCTTGCTCTGAGGGTTCGAGGCCCAGCAGCAGATTTGCTGGAAACATGGCCTGCGGCCCAGGGGACCCTGGGCCCACCCTGTCAGTCTCTGCCTGCTGCCCGTCTTTCTGGAATCCTCTCCTCTCCCCTCCTTTCCCCTCCCCCTTCTCCTCCCCTCCCCTCCCTCCCCTCCTCTCCCCTCCCCTCCCCCTCCCCTCCCCTTCCCTCCTCTCTTCCGTCTTTCCCTCTCTTGTATCTTCTGCCTCAACTCACCTCCCCCTCCTTCCTTCCCCCCTCTCCTCTCTCGTCCTCCCTTCTTTTCTCTCTCTCCACTGTCCCCCTTCCCTGCCCTGCCCATCTTTCTTTTCTTCTCCGCTCCTCTCCCTTTCTTCTCTCTTGCCTCTTACCTCCTCCCTACCTCCCTTCCCCTCTCTGCCTCTCTCTTTTCTTCTCCTCCTCCTCCCCTCCTCCCTCTCCTTCTCTTCCCCTTCTCCCCTCCTCCCTCCCTCCCTTCCCTTCCCTGCATCCCAGGTTCATAGAATGGGACTCACCATTCTGTCATAATCAAGAAAAGGCCCTGCACACCACTTCCCCGCGTGTTCCGGTGTCTAAGAGCACGGTCCCGGCCCTCCCTCCCCTGGGACCACTCCTCGTCCCCAAGCCCAAGTCCAGAGCCCTGCTACCCTTCTATGGCTTTTATTGCGTGTGTTTTATGTGTGTGTTCCTAACGGTGTCGCTAAGTGTTGCACCGTTACGTTGTTGTGTTTCTGGTCCATGGTGGGGCTTGAATGCAAGGCCTGGGTGCCGTCCCTAAGCTTTCTTGCTCAAGGCTAGCGCTCTACCACTTTGAGCCACAGCCCCACTTCTGGTTTTCTGGTGGTGAATTGGAGAGAAAGAGTCTCACAGACTTTCCTGCCCAGGCTGGCTTCCAGCTGCAGTGCCCCAGACCTCAGCCTCGTGCGTAGCTGGGAGGACAGCGTGAGCCCCCAGTGCCCGGCTTTTGCTGTGTGGTAGTTAACGCTATTGTGAAGCAGCCTCGCAGAACTTGTGGTCCCCGAGCCACGCTGTGATCTGCTTATTTCGTGTGGGTTCAGCTTTCTGTTCCATTATGTGAAGGGCCAGCGTAGGATAGTGTGTGTGCTGAGCCCGGCTGTCACCCGTGTTGGTAAATAAAGCTTTATTGGAACACCGTCATGCCACTTCCTTTACAAACCAGCCATGGCTTCTGCATTCTGTAGCGGAATTGTGCGTTTGTATCGGGGTCCATATGGCCTGCAAAGCTTTCCGTGTTTTCTTTCTGGTCCTTTGCAGGACACAGTGCCGTTGCTGCTGTGGCAGCTCTGCTGGGGGACGGAGGTTCTTCTCTGTATCTCCTGGCCCACGTTTGAGCCGCTTTGGGGAAAGACTAGAAATGCCATTGGCGGCGCCGGGCAGGCGGGGTTCAGCTTTGGAAAGCCAGGACCCGGGGGTTTCCCCAGAGCTCTGCAGCCATTGCAGCTCCAGCCATGAGTGGAGACCAGGCTGCCCCTCCGCGCCCGCACCATGGCTGGCGGCCCCCTCGGTGAGCACGCCTGCCTTCTCACCCCGCCCCGGGCCAGGGCGGCCCAGCACAGTCTCCCCTCGAGAAATCTCGGTCATTTTTTACTTTCAGAAAACCACATGGAGCCTACTGTGGCCTGAGAAATGGGCCCAGGAGGGGGGCAGAGGTAGAGGGGAGGGCAGCCCAGGAGGGGGACCCAGGAAGGGAAGAGGGCTCAGGAGGGGGGCAGAGGAAGGGAGGGAGGGCTCAGGAGGGGAACAGGGAAGGGAGGGAGGGCAGTTCAGGAGAGGGACTCAGGAAGGGAGGGAGGGCAGTTCAGGAGGGGGGCAGGGAAGGGAGGGAGGGCAGTTCAGGAGGGGGACAGGGAA
Source organism: Perognathus longimembris pacificus (assembly GCF_023159225.1). NCBI lineage: Eukaryota > Metazoa > Chordata > Mammalia > Rodentia > Heteromyidae > Perognathus > Perognathus longimembris. Next base: position 1,391,440 of record NC_063161.1, on the reverse strand, counting down.
GGGAGGGAGGGAGGGCAGTTCAGGAGGGGGACAGGGAAGGGAGGGAGGGAGGGCAGTTCAGGAGGGGGACAGGGAAGGGAGGGAGGGAGGGCAGCTCAGGAGGGGCCCTTCCCTTAGAGACCACAGAGGGAGAAATAAAAAGATCCATCCAGAAATCCAATTATGTTAACTTATCTCTGCTATTGATCCGACATCCCGGGTCCGGAGCGAAGTGAGGGGAGAAGGAAAAACCTAATTACTGTACTGCTAATGACTGGGATGACTAACGGGCCCCGCAGAGGGTGCCGACGGCAAGGTTTTAATTTCCTGAGGCCTGGGGGTGGGGGCAGCGTGGCTCCTCGCCGGAGGACTCCTCTCCCACTTCCCGGGTCACCGGTGTCCGGGGGGGCCACCCGCCACCCCGGGAGCAGACTTGGTCCAGGCCACCCCTCTCCACCGTGTTGTCTGAGCCGTTGCGTTCGGGTCTAGAAGCTTCTGGAAAGGGTTTCTCCTGGCCCTCTGTTCACAGGCCCGCAGAAAGACAGCCCTCTCCCGGTGGGAAAGACAGCGTGGAAATCAATCAGGATGCCCTCCGCCCCCGCGTCCGGGTGGGGTCGGCGCCTGTGGGCCCCGAGTCCTGAGACCTCCGGAGAGGCAGCTGGAGTGACAGCGCGTCTCCATTGCTATCTGCAGATGTAATTATCTAGAGAATGCATTTAATGCTTCACTGGGTAACTTGGTATAACAGTTTAATTTTTCACTGAAATCTAAATTTGCTCCCAGACTGTATATTTTTCTATCACATTAGATAATCAATCTGAGCAGAAATCCAATTTTAACTCCATCTCCACTCGGGAGAAAGCCGTGCACAGGAGCGCTACCTCCTCGGGGACGCTGCCTGCGAGGACGGGACGCGCAGAGGCGCCCTGGCCTCGGAGGGACTGAGCTCCAGCACCCCCAGGCCGGGCGCTGGCCCCGTGACGGGGAGGGCGCGTCCTTCCACAGCAGGAGCCCGCTCATCCATCCACGCATTGTCCTTGTCAGTCACACCTGTGGCCAGAGCGCCGTCCAACTTGGCCCTCTGCTCTGTCCCTACACAGTGCTTGGACTGTACTCCACTGGATGGACGGACGGATGGATGGACAGATGGATGGAGGGATGGTGGGTGGATAGATGGATGGATGGATGGATGTGTGGATGGATGGATGGGTGGACGGATGGATGGATGGATGGATGGATGTGTGGAGGGATGGATGGACAGATTGACGGATGGATGGATGGATGTGTGGAGGGATGGAGGGATGGATGGGTGGATGGGTGTATGGACGGACAGATGGACGGATGGGTGGAGGGATGGACGGATGGATGGATGGATGGATGGACAGATGGACAGGTGGGTGGAGGGATGGATAGATGGATGGACGGATGGACGGATGGATGGACAGATGGACGGATGGATGGATGGATGTGTGGAGGGATGGATGGATGGATGGGTGGATGGGTGTATGGACGGACAGATGGACAGATGGGTGGAGGGATGGACGGATGGATGGATGGATGGATGGATGGACGGATGGACGGATGGATGGACAGATGGACGGATGGGTGGAGGGATGGATGGATGGACGGATGGACGGAGGGATGGGTGTATGGACAGATGGACGGATGGGTGGAGGGATGGATGGACGGATGGACGGATGGATGGATGGATGGACAGATGGATGGATGGGTGGAGGGAGGGATGGATGGATGGACGGATGGACGGAGGGATGGGTGTATGGACAGATGGACGGATGGGTGGAGGGAGGGATGGATGGATGGACGGATGGACGGAGGGATGGGTGTATGGACAGATGGACGGATGGGTGGAGGGATGGATGGACGGATGGACGGAGGGATGGATGGGAAGTGGACCCCCCCCCAAGGGTGGTCAGCGTCACTGCTGTGTGCACGGCTCTGGTCACCACCCAGCGACACTGTCCACTTTCATGCCTCCCCCGAGGCCCTATCCGGAGCTTGTGTCCTCCGTGGGTGGCCCAGCCCTCAGCAGCTCCGAGGGGCAGCAGACAGGGAATGGCCTGGAGGCTCCCGGCTGAGGCGGGCCACAGACTCTTCCAGAAGAATCACTTCTATTCCTGGAGCCTGCCCCTGACTTGCCATGGACCCCACAGGAGTCCCTCCACCCTGGGAGGCGGCTGGAACAGCCTTGGTGTGGAACCCAGAGCCAGTGCCTGGAAACATTGAGGAGTCAGGACCGGCCTTCCCTGGAGCCCCTGGGGACACATCACACACACACAAACACACACACACACACACACACACACACACACACACACACGGGCCTGGCCTGCCAGGTTCTCCGAGCCACCACTGTCCAGGCTGCCAGCTCTGCCAACTCCTGCCCGAGAGGCGCTGAGAATCCCTTTGGTCCCCCCATCCACAGACCCATCGAGCCTCTCCTGATCCTTCCTGGGACTCTCATGCTTCCTCTCCGCCCTCTCCCCGGCCCCTCTTCAAGGAACCTTTGAATTTCATAAAGAATATTTGCATGCACAGGACAGCTTCCTTTGAAGAGAACCTGCATGAACTCTCGCAAGACAGATCTTTCTGGCTTCCTTACAAGATGAATATGTCCCCTAAATGTCTCTGCTGTGTAGATCCTGATTTTCATACATCATGTTTTCCTTGAGCACAGCGTTAAGATAAGTAGATGTTCCTTATTCCTCCTTGAAGATAATGTTCGGAGGAGAAAATACATCTTTTGAAGAAGCAGAGCACTCCATAACGGCCTGCCCGGGGACTTGCAGTGCCTCGGCCTCTGGCAGCAGCCGAGACAGCGGCTCCGAGCAGAGAGCTGAGTGGGAACGCAAGGCCCCTGGCGTGGGCCCGCACGCTCTCCTTGCTTGCTTTACTTTCCCTGAGCATTTCCCTTACTGTGCCACGCGGAATATGGTGACTTCAGGCGACACCCAGGGACGCCTAAGATGCCCCCCACCCGGCACTGGCCACGTGCAGGACGCGTAAGCCCGGCCACGCCCCTCTGCCCGCCCTGCGCCGGAGAAGCTGTATGTTCCCTGCACGTCCCCAGCCTGAGATACCACGGGCCGGGGAAGTCTGCAGAGGACAAGGGTCTTCTTGGACCGTGACTCAGTTTCCCCTCATAAGACGCACTTTCGGGGAGATTGATTTTCTTTTGGAACGATGCAGCTCGTACTCCTCATCGGCCTTCCTGGAGAGGCCAGGAGCCGGCCCGCGGGAGGGGCCCGCGGGAGGGGCCGTGCGGCAGCGGGAAGGGCGCGGTCTTCTCCCCGAGGGGCGGCCATGATGGTTGGCAATGGAGACCTGCAGCCTTCCCCGACAGCTGTGAGCGGCTGGCCAGCAGCACGTGGTCCCCCCCACCCCCCCCCCCCCCCCAGCGCTCTGCAGGAGGGCAGCCGGCTTTCTGTCGGAAGCAGGCTCGTGTCTACCGCCTCAGAATCCACAACGCTGACCCCGCTGACATTGGGCAGCTCGCGCCGGACGAATCCTTTTCACGGGGAGAGACGGCGCCGTCCCGGCCTGGCCGCCTCTCGGTGACAGATGGGACCCCTGGAAAGAAAACCACGTCTCCCCACCCGCAGGGCTGGCATGGTAATTAATAGACAGCTGAGGAAGCTTGATTTGCTGTTCGTGGGTCTAAAAATGGCTAAACAACCATCATCGCCAGGAAGGTCCGGGCCGTATTCATCACCATTACGGAGAGTAATTTGGTTTGGGATTGTTAATCAATCACCGCCTCTCGCTGGGGCCGGCCGGGCCGGTCCCCGGGAGTGGACGGGCCATCGCCGGCTCGCGGCCCGACTCCAGACATGATGGATTGCAGCTGCCTCGGGCTCCAATCTGGACCGGATTGTTGGGGTTCGGGCCGGCTGCCCTCCGGACGTCCATCTTCCCTGCGAATTATGCAAATGGAGGGAGGAGGAGGGGGGCTGCTCTGCGCTCCCCGGGACGGCGGTGGAACCGGTGGGCGGCTCCCCCCAGCCCTGGGCACCGCGGGGGGCCGGACGGCGGCCGTAGGGTTCACCCACACGGCGGGGGGTGCGGGCGTGCATGCTGGGGCTCGAGGAGACCGTGACACACGGGGTGCGCGTGACGAACACAGTCCTGCGCCTCGTGCACACAGAGGCCTTTCCTCTTCCTTCTTTTCTCTTTTTCTTTTTTCCCTCCCCTCCCTCCTCCCTCCCTCCCTCCCTCCCTCCCTCCTCCCCTCCTCCCTCCCTCCCTCCCTCCCTCCCTCCCTCCCTCCCTCCCATTTGAGAAGTGGGATCCATCCAGCAAGGCAGAGGAGAGTGAGGAGAGCCAGGACTGAGCAGGCCCGGCAGCCATCGACACTCAGAACGCGCTGTGTGAGCAAAGAACCCTGCGGGCTCCCCAGTTCCCGACCCTCCCCCCCATTCACTGCCAACTTCTGTGCCCTGCCTCTCATGTCTCCTCTCTCCCACCCCAGACCTGTGGGCCCCACTGAAGCCCCTCCCCTCCTCCTCCCTGCCAGACCCCCCTCCCCTCCTCCTCCCTGCTGGCCCCCAGCATGGCGTCAGGAGCCCGGGCGGGAAGGGCAGGGCCCCGGGGACCAGTGGGCCTCAGTTTCCCCCCGCGGGCCCCTGTGCTGGCGGGGAGCAGAGGCCCGTGTCCCGCCAGGCGCCGTACCCTCAGCGCGGGCCCCCTCGCGGGGTGGCCTCGCGGGCTCTTGTCTCGGGAGGAGCGCCGCCCCGAGTGTGCAGGACCAGAGGGGGAGCCGCGGGGGGGGGGTCGCATGGTGAGCCCGCGGGGAGGGAGGTGTTCAGGACGGGCTGGGCGGGAGATGGCTGCCCACGGCACAGGGCTCTCCTCTGCTCCCGGCCTCCCCGTCTCCGCGGGGTGGACGACGCTTCCAGAAGCCACCGTCCATGCAGCAGGCGGCACCAGCGCTGAGCCCCGACCGGCTGTGGGCACAGACTGGAGGCCGAAGGGGCGCGTGGAGACGAGCCGGCCCCGCGGGTCCTGCCCCGCACAGCCTGCGCCAGGACCGGGCCGGAGGGACACCGGCCTGCCGCTGTGCGCTCGGCCCCTCCCCCGGCCCGCTTCCCACCCCCCCCCCGCCCCTGGCCGCCCAGGGCGCAGTCACTGCCCCAGAGCTGCTTCCATTCCCCCCCCCCCAGGAGGAGGGAGGCTCTGTGGGGGGCCCCCTGGGAAGCCCAGCTCAGATCCCGGGGGCAAGGAGGGGCGAGCAGAGCCGGAGTCTTCACCAAGCTCTCAAGGCCTCTGGGCGGCACACATTCCTTCAGGCAGGGGCAGACCGCGGGGGAGGGCCACGAGCCCCTGGGGCCAGTCCTAGCTGCCCCCAGCCCCCCCCCCCCCTGCCCCCGGGGACACCCCGCCTGCCCCCAGACCACCCCCGCCTGCCCCCGGGACACCCCGCCTGCCCCCAGACCCCCCCCCTGCCCCCCAGACAACCCCACCTGCCCCCCGGGACCCCCGCCTGCCCCCAGACCACCCCCGCCTGCCCCGGGACCCCCCGCCTGCCCCGGGACACCCCCGCCTGCCCCCAGACCACCCCGCCTGCCCCCGGGACCCCCCGCCTGCCCCCGGGACCCCCGCCTGCCCCCGGGACCCCCCCGCCTGTCCCCAGACCCCCTGCCTGCCCCCAGACCACCCCCCGCCTGCCCCCAGGACCCCCGCCTGCCCCCAGACCACCCCGCCTGCCCCCAGACCCCCCCCCCACCTGCCCCCCAGGACCCCCGCCTGCCCCCAGACCACCCCGCCTGCCCCGGGACCCCCGCCTGCCCCCAGACCACCCCGCCTGCCCCCAGACCCCCGCCTGCCCCCAGGACCCCCACTCTGCCCCCAGCCCCCCCCCGCCTGCCCCCAGGACCCCCACCTGCCCCCAGCCCCCCCCCGCCTGCCCCCGGGACCCCCCGCCTGCCCCAGCCCCCCCCCGCCTGCCCCCAGCCCCCCCGGCCTGCCCCCAGGACCCCCGCCTGCCCCCAGCCCCCCTGCCTGCCCCCAGGACCCCCATCTGCCCCCGGGACCCCCGCCTGCCCCCAGGACCCCCGCCTGCCCCCAGCCCCCCCGCCTGCCCCCAGGACCCCCACCTGCCCCCGGGACCCCCGCCTGCCCCCAGGACCCCCGCCTGCCCCCAGCCCCCCCGCCTGCCCCCAGCCCCCCCCGCCTGCCCCCAGGACCCCCACCTGCCCCCGGGAACCCCCCGCCTGCCCCCAGACCACCCCCGCCTGCCCCCGGGACCCCCGCCTGCCCCCAGACCACCCCACCTGCCCCCAGCCCCCCCCGCCTGCCCCCAGACCACCCCGCCTGCCCCCAGCCCCCCCCCGCCTGCCCCCAGACCACCCCGCCTGCCCCCAGGACCCCCCGCTTGCCCCCAGAACCCCCACCTGCCCCAGGACCCCCACCTGCCCCCAGGTCTAGGCGCCTGAGGGTCCTCAGTGCCAACCCACCTCTGCATCCCCCTCTCTCTGTGACCTCTGCGCCCGACAGAGCCCGGCCGGTGCAGGTGGGCCTGGCTGCCTCGCCTGTGCAAGAGGCTCCGCCAACCACCAATTCCTTCATCCTGCAAATACGGCATGGGAATGCAGGGGTCCTAGGGGCGGGCCAGAGGCCTCACCGACAGGGCAGGTAGCCTGACCTGCCCCGGCCTCCTGGCCACACCCATGTGCACAGTACTGGAACTCACTGCGCAGATGATGCCACATCTTCACAGGTGCACACACACACGCCTGTATGCATCTACCCCAGTGAACACACACATGCACAGCTGTGCACACACATGGGTACACGCATCTACTCCAGTGAACACACATGCACACAGGTGCACACACCTGTTCACATACACCTGGGTGCATACATCTACCCCAGTGAACACACGTGCACACACGTGGGTGCATACATTGACACAGGTGACCTTCCTTACATGGGTGCACATAGCTACTCAGGAGCACAAGCATGGGTACACTCCCCACACAGGTGCACACACCCATGAGTGCATGCACACACGGGGTACACTCCCCGCACAGGTGCACACATGCATGAGTGCATGCACACACACGGGTACACTCTCCACACAGGTGCACACATGCATGAGTGCATGCACACACGGGTACACTCCCCACACAGGTGCACACATGCATGAGTGCATGCACACACGGGTACACTCCCCACACAGGTGCACACATGCATGTGCATGCACACATGGGTACACTCCCCACACAGGTGCACACATGCATAAGTGCATGCACACACGGGTACACTCCCCACACAGGTGCACACATGCATGAGTGCATGCACACACGGGTACACTCCCCACACAGGTGCACACATGCATGAGTGCATGCACACACGGGTACACTCCCCGCACAGGTGCACACATGCATGAGTGCATGCACACACACAGGTACACTCCCCGCACAGGTGCACACATGCATGAGTGCATGCACACATGGGTACACTCCCCACACAGGTGCACACATGCATAAGTGCATGCACACACGGGTACACTCCCCGCACAGGTGCACACATGCATGAGTGCATGCACATGCATGGGGACACTCCCGCACAGGTGCACACATGCATAAGTGCATGCACACACGGGTACACTCCCCGCACAGGTGCACACATGCATAAGTGCATGCACACACGGGTACACTCCCCACACAGGTGCACACATGTATGAGTGCATGCACACACACAGGTACACTCCCCGCACAGGTGCACACATGCATGAGTGCATGCACAAACAAAGGTACACTCCCCGCACAGGTGCACACATGCATGAGTGCATGCACACACACAGGTACACTCCCCGCACAGGTGCACACATGCATGAGTGCATGCACAAACAAAGGTACACTCCCCGCACAGGTGCACACATGCATGAGTGCATGCACACACATGGGTACACTCCCCACACAGGTGCACACACGCATAAGTGCATGCACACACGGGTACACTCCCCACACAGGTGCACACATGCATGAGTGCATGCACATGCATGGGGACACTCCCGCACAGGTGCACACATGCATGAGTGCATGCACACACATGGGTAGACTCCCCACACAGGTGCCCACATGTATGAGTGCATGCACACACGGGTACACTCCCCGCACAGGTGCACACATGCATGAGTGCATGCACACACGGGTACACTCCCCACACAGGTGCACACATGCATGAGTGCATGCACACACGGGTACACTCCCCACACAGGTGCACACACGCATGAGTGCATGCACACACAGACATCCCTACTCTCTTCCCATGGGAAGTGTTCCACACCACACGACCGCTGTCTGCGGTTGGGCTTCTTTGTGCACTGACTTGCTGCTGTCAGGCCTCGCACTGGAGATGGTCATGGGGCAGATTGTAAGGAATGCGGGGTGTCCAAAGGCGCTTCCGCTTCAAAGAGCAACTCTTTCCGCAGCTGAGGTGTATCCCAGAAATGGCGATTCCCGTGCAGTTGCATGGTTGTTTGCTTGACATCGCATTGCTCTGGGAGACCTCTATGTTCTCCAAACCTGACACCTGTCCCGGGCCCTGAGTGGCATCTCTACGGGGTCCAGAGTGGGGCTCGAGGCTGTGGGCTTGGGGCGCTGCGTACCACGTGGCCTGCGTGCCAGTCACACTGCAGGGGGGCTGTCCACTGGTGTCCAGCTTCTCACCTCTGTGCGTTGACTCGCTCAGGATCTGATCACAGGTGTTCAGAGAAGGGGGGGCAGGGAGCAGACTGAGAAGGAGCCCCTGCCCGGGGGGAGCTGGAGCCCCTGCCCGGGGCAGCTGGAGCCCCAGTTTCTGCCCTGAGTGGGTGGCCAGGGCAGAACTCACATGGAAGCGCGCAACACCCTGTTGGTTCGGCTCCAGGCAGAGTGGCTATGGGGAGGGGGTCAGACTGAAATGGAGGCTCCCAGGACCCCCCCTCCCCCCGTGGCTGGAGGTCAGAAGGACTCCTGCAGAAATGACCTCCAGACACCCAGGGGTGCAAGCCAAGGACGCACGGAGCCACCAGGGCCCGGGAGAGGCAGGGGGGACCCTCCCCTGGAGCCTTTGGGGCATGCACTGCCTGACGGGGGCAGGCCGGCCGCTGTGGGGGCAGGAGGAGGGCAGGGGGCAGGCCGGCCGCTGTGAGGGCAGGAGGAGGGCAGGGGGCAGGCCGGCCGCTGTGAGGGCAGGAGGAGGGCAGGGGCAGGCCGGCCGCTGTGAGGGCAGGAGGAGGGCAGGGGCAGGCCGGCCGCTGGGAGGGCAGGAGGAGGGCAGGGGGCAGGCCGGCCGCTGGGAGGGCAGGAGGAGGGCAGGGGGCAGGCCGGCCTGCCGCTGTGAGGGCAGGAGGAGGGCAGGGGGCAGGCCGGCCTGCCGCTGTGAGGGCAGGAGGAGGGCAGGGGGCAGGCTGGCCGCTGTGAGGGCAGGAGGAGGGCAGGGGGCAGGCCGGCCTGCCGCTGTGAGGGCAGGAGGAGGGCAGGGGCAGGCCGGCCGCTGTGAGGGCAGGAGGAGGGCAGGGGGCAGGAAGAGGGCCGACGGTGGGTCAGCCATGGTGTGACCCGGATGGCATGGTGGGGCTAGGTCCAGTGGTGAAGGATCAAGTGGTGAACTCATCACAGGGGTGCAAATCAACTCCTAGTGTGCTGCTACGGGCAGACAGGTCTGCATGAAAGTAAACCAACCGCTGGTGGGGGCGGGGGGGAGGGAGGGGAGGGAACCCGGGAGGAGGGGGAGGAATAGGGAGGAGGAAGAGCAAGAAGAAGGGAGAGGGAGAGAGGCACAAGGAGGAGGAGGAGGAAAGAGGGAGGACAGGGAGGAAGAATGGGAAGGAAACGAGGAGGGAGGAGGCATGGGAGGAAGAGGAAAGAGGGAGGAGGAGGGAGGAGGAGGAGGGAGAAGAAAGGGGAAGGGGGAATGGAGAAAGAGACCACAGGAAGGAGGAAGGAGGAAAGGAAGAAGGGAGGAAGAACAGAAGGATGAAGGAGGAGGAACTGTGCAGAAGAGGAGGAAGGAGGAGGGAGGAGGGGAAGGGGGAAGAGCAGGGAGGAGGAGGGAGGCCGGGCGGAGCGATTAGCTGGGCTCCACCCTGCCTCTGGTGACACCCCACCCCGCACCGTGGGCCTGAGGCCCCTGCCGCCCGCGCCCCTCCTCTCCGGTGACCCCGGAGGCGGGGGGGGGGGGGGGCTGCCGGAGCCGGGGCTCCGTCCAGGGCCCGCTCTGGGCCCTCCTCTGACGTGGCTCCCTCCTCTAGGCCTGCTTGACGGTAATTAAATATTTCAATATTTGTATCCGAGAAAATGCATCGGAGCACACCTCAGTCGTTTCTGATTAAATTACCAAAGAAGGGCTGCTCGGCGACTCCGATAAATGAATACATTCTCAACATTTTTTTTTTCTGTTGAAGGTAATTTTCATGGCTGGTTTAACTTGTAAGGATGATAGAAAATATTAATAAAACATTTGATGTCTAAGTTTGGGTAGAAGTTTAATAAATGAGATGGGCATATTTTACTTCTCATCACACGGCTGATCTGAGCAGGAAGGATCTTCTGGAAAGTTCTGTGTCCTGCGGCTTGGGCCCCTCGGCTCCGGTGGGGAAAGGGCGGGGAGTCCGGTGTCAGCCCCTTCCCAGCCGCGGTCACCGGGCTGCCCAGCGGGGGTGACCCGGGAGCCGGGGCGGGAGGAACTGGGCACCTGCTCCCCAGAGGTGCTGGGGTCCGGAAGCCGGGAGGGGAGAAGCGAGGCTGTGTCCAGGAGGCGGGGTGGCCCCGGTCCCCGGGCCAGCCTCACACGCACGCCCAGCGCCCTGTCTTCCCACGCTCGCCCTCGGTGCGCCCCCGCCGCCACAGGCCATGCGCGTGCTGGAGGATCCGCCCGCAGTGGTGGGGCTGGGCGGGGAGGGGACGTGGGCGGGGACAGGTCCCGCATGAAGGCTCGGTGGCAGTCGGGGGAAGTCGGGGGGCAGAGGGGGGGCTGGAAAGGCGGACATTTCCCACCCAGGGGCCTCAGATGATGACAACACAGCTGCAGGACACATGCGGAGACACGACGCACACACACGCACGCGCACTTAGAGTCTGCACACAGGGTGTGCACGCACCCACGCCCACGTGAGCTTGCACACGCAATGCACACATGTGCACGCGCATCTTCCCGGTGTCCGGAGCCGGTCACGGCGGCCCTGCCGCCTTGGGTCGATCCCGCGGCTGTGGGGGTTTCCGCGCGCCCGGGGTCCCCGTGGGGTCCGCGCGTGAGCGTGCAGTCCACAGCTGCGCAGCTCTCCCAGGCCCCCCAAGTGACCTCTCACCCCTGTGCTGGGGGGGAGGGGTGCGCGGCCGCATGCAGACGCGTGTGTAGCTGCGGACTAGCTATGTGTAGCTCTTAGCTAGTGAATTGATTTTATAGAACATTTCCATTCACTTGAAGAATGGCCGGCCCTCTATCGAGTATGAATTACAGGATAATTACACTCCATATTTAAATAATCAGGGTTTTCTTTGGCTGTGCACTATCGGAATGTCACCATTTACAAAGCACTTTAATTATTTGGGAAAAAAAATTACACGCTGGTCGGTGCGTCTTCGTAATTAAGTGATTCCCACGGAAGGGCGGTGACGAGGTGGACGCTCGTGTCTGCGCCGTGACGGTGTGGACACCCGTGTCTGCGGGGTCGGCCTTCACCGTGGGCACAGCCGGCATGCGCCCCCTGGGCTCCGACGACGCTCCTGCCCCTGCTGGGGGGCCCCCTCCCCGAGGGCCCAGCTACAACGCCCCTCAGGCCGGAGCTCCCCCACGCCGCCCCCACCCTGGCCCACGTGTGTTGCGTCCGTCCGGGGTCTCGAAGCCGGGCAAGAAGAGCTCTGGGCCCGGAGCCCCCGTCCAGGGCGTCCGAGCCTCGGGCTGCGTGGCTGACACAGCGGCGTGGCCGGAGGAAAAGCAAACACCCGCCGGACATCGAAATGAGTGCGCGCGAGTCCCGAAGGCAGCGGAGCCTGGGCAGATAGCGCGTCTGTGGAAAACATGCCGGGCATTGGGCTCTCTCGAGTGAGCTGAGAACGTGTAAATGGGTGAGTAACTGCAGGCGTGCAAGGCGGATGCGTGAAGAACTGTTTGAATGGGGCGTGTGCCCCTGCGCACACGGGCTTGCTCTGCCGTCGTCCTCCTGGTCCGTGCGTTCAGCTTCCGGCCAGGTTGGGCCTGCGTGTTTGTTGGGGAGCCTCCCCTAGCTGCGGGCCCCTGGGGACTCCCCCGCCTCTGGAGGTCGAGGCAGCCCTGACCCCCGCAAGCTCCGTCCTTCCTCACAGTGGAAGGGCAGATCCAGCCCGCCCCCTGCCTCCTGGTCTCACACACAGGACACACGGAGCCAGAGTGGCCCCGGCTGCAGGGTTGGGGGGCGCAGGGCTGCGGGGGGTGGGGGGGCGGGGGGCGGGGCCCCGTACCGCCCTGCAGCTCAAGCTCTGGCCGTCTGTAAGCTCCCCGCGTTCCTCTGACTGCTTTGTTTCTCTTTGTCAGTTACTTTGTATTTAATTCACACAGTCATCTGAGTTAATGGTTGCAGAAAAGCTGCAAAGCTCCGGGATTTGTGCCTAATTAAGGAATATGATAATGAGGACCACGGAGGGCAGCCCTGCGCTTGGCACCGTCTCTGTTTCCTTTGTCGGGTGAGCCTGTCAGGCCGCCGTCAGAGGTGGCGGTGGCCCGGGGAGCAGGGGCGCCCCGCCGGCTCCGGAGAGCGTGGGGCGGCCGTGACGGGCGTCATGGTGTCTGCGGGTTAACACCGGGCTCTAATGGTTTACCTGTTGCCTTCCCATCCCAGAGGCCCAGGGCTTCAGGAGCCCTCCTGGGGGAGGGGGAGGAAGAGCCCCCCCCACCCCCGGCCGGCACCCAGAGACCGGCAGCCCTGCCCTCTGCCCGCCATCCCCGCACCCCTCAGAGTGGGGGGGGGGGCAGAGCCCCAGCCCTCCCCAAGGCCTGGGGCATTAATTTAAATCAGCTGATTGCCAGTGAAAGGTCTCATCAAAGATTAAATAAGCATAATTTAACTGAGGGAATGATAATAGATTTAGTTAAGAAGAGAAAAAAAGGAAAATTGAATTAGAATGCATATTTGAGGGAAAATTGGAGTTTAATATAATTACACTTAGAGATGAGACAGATTACAATTACCATGTTTCAGAGGTGGAATTTTTAATTGCATTATTTAAGAGCACGCCTGGTCTCCGGCGTGTCACGGGTCCGGAGGAGGGCTCGTGGGCCAGCGCCCCTCCCCGCGGGGGCCCAGACCCTGCAGCCGCGTCCCACGGGGGGCCGGGCGGGGCCCCGAGTACCCACAACCCCACCTGGCCGGCGGTGCCTTCCAGATTCGATTATCCTCCGCGCCGATGCAACCTCTCGGGCAGAAATAAAGTCGTCCTGCAGCCAGAGCTCAGTTCTAGCAGACATCAAGTTTCCCAGCTGTTCCATCGACCTCCCAGCCTCCACCAGGATCAGCCACGGGTCCGGGTACGGAAGCATCCGTGGGGGGCCCGTGGGCACAAGGCACACGCGGGCGCGGGCACCCGGGGCGAGCGGCCCGCGTTCTCGGGGCGGTGGCGGCCGCCACACCGCGTGCAGAGGGAAGGGGTGGGCGGGAACGCGTGTTCACCGCTCAGAGCACGAGCCCTAGGTGGCTCGGGGTGCCCTGGAAGCCCTTCCTCCTCCAGCCCAGAAATCTGTGCCCCAGGGGAAGCTCCGAGCTCGCCCACCACCCAGGCCCTGCGTTCCGTGGCCCGGCCCCGCGGGAGGGCCCTTCCTTCACCCACGGGGCCACCAGGAGGCCACCGTTTCCCCCGGCCCGAAGCCTCCGGGGCCTCGGGAGGGCTGCGATGGGAACCAGGCCGAGCTCCGTCTTCCCCGTGAGAGACGGGGCTTTTCCCGAGTGTGGCCCGGGCTGTGAACCGCTGTCCGCTCCGCTTTGCCTCTCCCAGGTGAGTGTGAAACGCTTAGGGGCCGCGGGGCAGCGCGACCAATGGAGCTCTGGGCACGAGCTGCGTTCGACTCCTGAGCCCCTTTTCCAAGTGCAGAGTCCAAGCCGTGGCCCCCCCCGGGAGAGCTCCGCGGCCGCGGGCCCGGGCGTCGGGAGCCGGGACCCTGCAGGGAGACCTTCGGGATGTAATTTTCTTCTCGTGCCTCACTTGGCGTATTAATAAGTTAGCTCCAAAGGAAGCACCGTAAGTAGCAGTGTGGCTACTACATCATGGAGACACCAGGTGGAGTCCACAGCTTTGCAGGCAGAGGTGGGGAGAGGAGAGGAGCTGGGGGGGGGGGAGGGGAGGCCCAGGCTTCGGAACCCTCTGGGGAGACTGCGGCTCACGCCCCCCCCCCCCCGGCGATTCTCCTGGGGGGTCAGGCGCCCGGCCCCGGCTGGACCCACCGTGACCACCACGTCCGCATCTCCGCCCCCCTCGTTTCTTCTGCGTGCGTCACGCCACCACCCGCTGTCGCTGCAGACCCCCGGGCAGGTGTGCGAGGCTGGCTTCTGGCCTGGTAGGGTGTGGCGCTGTCAATACTCTCAGTCCCGCGAGGCGGGATCACAGCTGCAGGGAGCCACAGAGCCCGGCCCCACCGTGGGCACCGACACGGACGGAAGGGTGGAGGGAGCTGCGTGGTACCTGAGGTCACCTCCGGAGCAGAGGTCTCCAGCCCTCCTTCACCCCCGACACCCGGCCACACACCCAGTGGCCTGGAAGTAGACTTATTCCACGCACGGAAACTAACCCCCGGCAGCCTTTCTGGTTCACTTTTTAGTTCTAGATGTGAGTGGATTTGCTCAACGGTGCTACCACCCACCAGCGACAAAGGTGGCGAATCACGTTTCTTTTTTTTCTCATCTAAGAATTACTGAGGGTCCCCTCTGCTCCCCTCGGCAATGGGGAGTCTCCCCAAGCACGGAAAGCGGCTTCACGCAGCTCTTGCTCTAAACACAAATGCTCTGGGGTCCCATCTTTGACCACAGCCTTCGCAAGGTCGCTGCCATGTTGCTGTGCTCTTGCTGAGTTGGTTCACTGCCCACGCTTTTGACAGAGAGCTGAGAGGTTCCGTAGGATTCCTCTAGATGGTCAGATACAAGCAATCCATACTTATTGGTTTAAAACCATTCACAGAAATCAATTCCTTGAAGCTCGTCGGTCTGTGCTCTTTGCAAGTTGTGTTCACTTTTATCGTTATTTATTCATTGAATATTTTATTATCTCTAAGTATTTGTACAAAGCGTTTTCCACTTACCACAGCAGTTTATGAATTCGGTGCATCCTGATCGCGTTGCCCCTTCCGACATTCTCACCCACCCCCTTCCCTTACTTAGCCTAATTTCAGGTGATGTATTGAATTTTTTTCCCATTTCACAAAGCAGTTCACGCGTGCAGTGCATCTTCATCGGTGTCGTCTTTCAACGTCTTCATCTCTCCATTCCGTGGTGTACGGGATGGATTCCGCCTGCACCCTCCCCCTCCCCTCTTCCTTCTTCTGCCCCTCTCCCCTTGGCCCTACCCTCCCCCCATTTCCTGGTGCTTATTTTGCTGGGCCTTGACTTAGTCTTTTAAAGAATTACACCATTTGTCTTCTCCATAGTCTATTATACTTCGGTTAATTCATTGATAACCACTTGCACACCCGCCCAGTGTGTTGACTCGTAGGTTTATAAATATATTCTAGCTACCACAAATGAGGGAAAGCACGCAACCTGTGTTTCTCTAGGTCTGGCGTAGTTCATTTAATGTATTTTTTTCATCTCCTTATTGATGGTGCAATATCATTCTTTCTAATATATATCACATTTTCTTGATCCATTTGTCCACTGAGGGGCATCTGGCTAATCCCATATCTTGGCAATGAACATGGTTGTTGTGCTGGTAGCTGCAGTGTGACTTTGTTGTTTGTTGATTAAGTTGCTTATTTATTTTCAGTACTAGGGCTTGAACACAGGACCCTTCACTTGCTATGCAGGTATGCTAACTCTTGAGCCACACTTCAGCTCTTTTGCTTGAGTTATTGTTCGGGTAGGGTCTTGGGTTCTGGCTGGGGCTTGCTTCCTACTGCAGTCTCCTGAGTAGCTGCGTTCCCAGGCACACACCGTCAGGCCTGGTTGACTGATTGAGATGAGGCTCTCATTGACTTTTTCCCTTGGCTGGCCTTGAACGACAGTCCTGCTGATCTCTGCTTCCAGGGTTGCTAGATTAGAGGCATGAGCCACTGCTCCACACCCTGCTTTCGCTTTTGCTTATTAACACAGGTCATTTCTTGTTTTCTTATCCATCATGTCTTCTCTTAAATTAAAAGAAAAGTGTGCTTGTTAAACCTCATTATTGGTTCTTTGTAAGGTATTTTACTGATTTATGTTTTTATCCTTAATATTTCCTTCTCGTTTCCTTAGATTTATTTTAACTTCACTAGATCCTAGAATTGAACACTTATTTATTGTCATTAATAAATCCATATGCGACGATAAATCCACTCCAAATTGCATCGCATAGAAGCTGTGGCTTGCCTCTTCTCGGTTACAATGACGGTCACGCATTGCTTAGAAACAGGGACTTCTTCTGGGAAGAATATTGTTAGGCAAATTTGCCCTTGTGCAAGCTTGATAATCCCCCCTTCCCACGCCCAGACGGTGCAGGTCGGGCCCTGGACGAGGCCCCTGCTGCAGTCAGGAGGAGTCACTGAACTACGTCCACAGCCCCCTGTAATTACCATGTAACGTCCCTGTTTCCCCAGCTGAGTTTACAACTCTCACACTGCTGGTGGCTTTGGCTTGGTGCTCGTTTCCGTCTTGTATTTCATCTGGTTTGAACACTCAGATTTCCTTTTTTTGCTGTTTGTTCTCAATTGCCTATGTTTCCTCTCTGAGTTCTCTCCTTTTCTCTCCAAGGTATGAAGATGCACACACAGCAAGTCGTGTGACCCTGAATGGCTGACTTGTATTTTGTCTTGTACACAAACAACGCCTGCGTCATGTGAGACATTCAAGTCTCAAAAACACAGAGGCTTTTGGTTGGTTATTTTATACAAAATCAAGCAGAAAGTAGTGGGGAAAACTACCATACAAGTCTAGCTAGCTAGCTATTATTTATCTACCTACCTGCTTATCATCTCAATATCAACCTTCTCTCTGCCATCTATCATCTACTTCCTTTCTGTCCTCTGTCATATTTATCTAGAATCTATCTGTTGGTCTACTTATTTATATGTAGTCTATCTGTCTTTCTCTCAAATGCTTGTATTCACTGAAGTTGGGATGTCATGGGAAATTTGTGACACAGTGGACTCGGCAGGACTCCTTGTTGAGAGGTGAGCACCAGCACTTTCTCATTTAAATGTTATATTCTGTGATACTTGGGTATCAACTACAGTTGTAAGACAAAAGTATGCAATGGGATCTCCAAAATGCCATCTACGTATGCACACACAACCAGCATTTCAACACTGCAGCTCAGTGACCACCTCTCACTTCTCCAGACTTGGTTGTACTTGTGTGTGTGCGTGTGTGTCTGTGTGTGTGTGCGCGCACACCTGGCTCTATGTCGATGCTTTGTTCAGAAACTAGATATCAGAGTGACCCAGGCGGGCGGCTCTGGGTTTGGCCTGGGTAGATCGGCAGGGCTCCCAGCCAACACCACATCGCTTTCGTCTGTGTTGATATTACTAGAACACAATTATAAAAAAACAAACTCACTTAACCTGGGCTAAGGACAGCAGGAAAATTGCCCCAAATCTGGATTAATGGAAGTGAAACGGTGGTTGCGCTGATGGTAATTATGCAGAGGTTAAAAGCTTTCGAAGCCAGCTTTCAATAGCTGACTTTCTCAAAGACCTCAGGGACCAAAACACACTCCCGATATTTATTCAGGCTGAGATTCGGACTCTCATTTAGACTGCTAAATTAATAAGCTCGGAGACCTCTCCCCTCCCCCAGCTACCCTCTGCCTTTCATTTATCCCACAGAGATGCATTAACATTCTGTAATGCCATCCATTACTTGGAATTATTAATTCATCAGTTACTCAGTTGAAAAATCTGATGAGTCAATACAGAAAATCGTTGGGAAAATACAGGACCCCAGTGAAAAATTAGGAGCTTGCTCAGGAACCTATGGTCCGGGAACAACGACCAACAAAAGAATTCCTTATGGAAAAGACGGAAGAAGACTCAACTCTGGCTGGAGCTCCGGGCGCCTCGAGCTCCTGGGAAGGCGGTGCCGATGGAGACCCCGGCCAGGGACCAGGCACGGCTGGCTGCCACGGCTGGCTGCGTAGACCAAGGGAGGGGGCCCCCCTCCCCCCCCGCCCTCCCTCCCTCCCGGCCTGCCGTGGCACAGGGACAAGCGGGCCCGAGTGCAAGGAGCACAGAGGACTCGCGTGGCCCCCGATGCCTCCTCACCCACCCTCCCTGAGACACGAGCCAGGGGTCCCCTCCGTTGAGAGGGAGCTGGCTGTGGTGAGTCCCAGCGCTGCCGTGACAGGAGGTCTAATGATGGAGCGTGGCCGCCTTAATGGGGCGGCAGTGTCCTGGTCATCCTTTTAGCCCTGGGATGATTTGGGTGTCTGCGGAGAGACACTTAATTAAGGCTTGTTAAATCGTGCCCGGCAATATCTCTAATATTTATCCACCTCCACTCGGCACTGTCTCGGCTTCGGTGTCGATGATGGGGTGATGAACCAACCCGCTGGAACCTTCTATCCTCGGCGAGACGGCCTGTCACCCGCCCTCCTCCCTGCCCGCGCCCACGGCCGCCTCTTGACCCTGTCTTTCTGGCTCCCAGCAGGGACGGCTTCTGTCCAATGGCCCAGTGCAGGTCGGAGGTGTGGAGTCTGGGGCACTGCTCCCTGGACTTGACACCGCCCCCCCCCCCATCCGCTGCTGCTGCTGCTGGGAGGGGAGGGTGCCCGGGCCTGACAGCCCCCCCCCATCCGCTGCTGCTGCTGCTGGGAGGGGAGGGTGCCCGGGCCTGACAGCCCCCCCACATCCACTGCTGCTGCTGGGAGGGGAGGGTGCCCGGGCCTGACAGCCCCCCCCCCCATCTGCTGCTGCTGGGAGGGGAGGGTGCCCCGGCCTGACAGCCCCCCCACATCCGCTGCTGCTGCTGGGAGGGGAGGGTGCCCCGGCCTGACAGCCCCCCCACATCCGCTGCTGCTGCTGGGAGGGGAGGGTGCCTGGGCCTGACAGCCCCCCCCCCATCTGCTGCTGCTGGGAGGGGAGGGTGCCCGGGCCTGACAGCCCCCCCCATCTGCTGCTGCTGGGAGGGGAGGGTGCCCGGGCCTGACAGCCCCCCCCCGCATCCGCTGCTGCTGCTGCTGGGAGGGGAGGGTGCCCGGGCCTGACAGCCCTCCCCCCATCCGCTGCTGCTGCTGCTGGGAGGGGAGGGTGCCTGGGCCTGACAGCCCCCCCCATCTGCGGCTGCTGGGAGGGGAGGGTGCCCCGGCCTGACAGCCCCCCCCATCTGCGGCTGCTGGGAGGGGAGGGTGCCCCGGCCTGACAGCCCCCCCCATCTGCGGCTGCTGGGAGGGGAGGGTGCCCCGGCCTGACAGCCCCCCCCATCTGCGGCTGCTGGGAGGGGAGGGTGCCCGGGCCTGACAGCCCCCCCCCCATCTGCTGCTGCTGCTGCTGGGAGGGGAGGGTGCCCCGGCCTGACAGCCCCCCCCCATCCGCTGCTGCTGCTGCTGGGAGGGGAGGGTGCCCCGGCCTGACAGCCCCCCCCCATCCGCTGCTGCTGGGAGGGGAGGGTGCCCCGGCCTGACAGCCCCCCCCCATCCGCTGCTGCTGCTGCTGGGAGGGGAGGGTGCCCCGGCCTGACAGCCCCCCCCCATCCGCTGCTGCTGGGAGGGGAGGGTGCCCGGGCCGTGTGGGCGGAAAGCTGGGTTCCACACTGGTCCGTGCCCCTGAGCCCCCCGGCTGCCGGGCTCTGTGTGCCCTGTGCCCCATCCCCCGCCGGTTCTCAGGAGCAGACATCTTCCCCCGCCCGCCGCCGCGCCCCTGTGGACGCCGGAGGACACCCCAGCCTCCCGTCTCCATCTTTATTTACCAGATTGCCGTCCTCATCCCCAAGCACCACCCCTGCAGAGCTGACGGGGCCGGGCGGCGAGGGGCTCGGCGGGGCCGGGCGGCCACACTGGCGGGGCGCGGGCGGCCACACTGGCGGGGCGCGGGCGGCGAGGGGCTCGGCGGGGCCGGGCGGCCACACTGGCGGGGCCGGGCGGCCACACTGGCGGGGCGCGGGCGGCGAGGGGCTCGGCGGGGCCGGGCGGCCACACTGGCGGGGCCGGGCGGCCACACTGGCGGGGCGCGGGCGGCGAGGGGCTCGGCGGGGCCGGGCGGCCACACTGGCGGGGCGCGGGCGGCGAGGGGCTCGGCGGGGCCGGGCGGCCACACTGGCGGGGCCGGGCGGCGAGGGGCTCGGCGGGGCCGGGCGGCGACACTGGCGGGGCGCGGGCGCAGCTGGGGTTCCAGTGGCAGGAGAGGAGGAGGCAAGCGGTGGGGGCAGACACTGCCAAGCAGGGTTCCCACTCCATTCCCGATCTGATCGGTGCACAGAGCGGGGTCTAAAAGAACAGCAGAGGGGTTGCGGGCAGTTGAGGGGCAGGCGGTCTAGCTTGGGGTGTGGAAAGGGCTAGATTGAGCGGCCCCTACAGCTCTTCCCAAGACTGGGAGGGTGGGCCTTGCTCGCTTGAGTCAGTGACGAGAAGCCCCTGGCCTGCAGCTCAGAGTCAGAGAAAATTGGATAGGCAGTCTCCCGTGGAAAGAGGCCAGGCGTGCACCGTGGTCAAGTGTGTACCTGTGCAAGGAGGCCAGGCGTGCACCGTGGTCAAGTGTGTACCTGTGCAAGGAGGCCAGGTGTGCACCGTGGTCAAATATGAACCTCCTGTGCAAGAGGCCAGGCGTGCACCGTGGTCAAGTGTGTACCTCCTGTGCAAGGAGGCCAGGTGTGCAACCTGGTCAAGTGTGTACCTCCTGTGCAAGGAGGCCAGGCGTGCACCGTGGTCAAGTGTGTAACTCCTGTGCAAGGAGGCCAGGCGTGCTCTGTGGTCAAGTGTGTAACTCCTGTGCAAGGAGGCCAGGTGTGCAACCTGGTCAAGTGTGTACCTCCTGTGCAAGGAGGCCAGGCGTGCACCGTGGTCAAATGTGTAACTCCCGTGCAAGGAGGCCAGGCGTGCACCGTGGTCAAGTGTGTACCTCCTGTGCAAGGAGGCCAGGCGTGTACCGTGGTCAAGTGTGTACCTCCTGTGCAAGGAGGCCAGGCGTGCACCGTGGTCAAGTGTGTAACTCCTGTGCAAGGAGGCCAGGTGTGCAACCTGGTCAAGTGTGTACCTCCTGTGCAAGGAGGCCAGGCGTGCACCGTGGTCAAGTGTGTAACTCCTGTGCAAGGAGGCCAGGTGTGCAACCTGGTCAAGTGTGTACCTCCTGTGCAAGGAGGCCAGGCGTGCACCGTGGTCAAGTGTGTAACTCCTGTGCAAGGAGGCCAGGTGTGCACCATGGTCAAGTGTGTAACTCCTGTGCAAGGAGGCCAGGTGTGCAACCTGGTCAAGTGTGTAACTCCTGTGCAAGGAGGCCAGGTGTGCAACCTGGTCAAGTGTGTAACTCCTGTGCAAGGAGGCCAGGCGTGCACCGTGGTCAAGTGTGTAACTCCTGTGCAAGGAGGCCAGGCGTGCACCGTGGTCAAGTGTGTAACTCCTGTGCAAGGAGGCCAGGTGTGCAACCTGGTCAAGTGTGTACCTCCTGTGCAAGGAGGCCAGGCGTGCACCGTGGTCAAGTGTGTAACTCCTGTGCAAGGAGGCCAGGTGTGCAACCTGGTCAAGTGTGTACCTCCTGTGCAAGGAGGCCAGGCGTGCACCGTGGTCAAGTGTGTAACTCCTGTGCAAGGAGGCCAGGTGTGCACCATGGTCAAGTGTGTAACTCCTGTGCAAGGAGGCCAGGTGTGCAACCTGGTCAAGTGTGTAACTCCTGTGCAAGGAGGCCAGGTGTGCAACCTGGTCAAGTGTGTAACTCCTGTGCAAGGAGGCCAGGCGTGCACCGTGGTCAAGTGTGTAACTCCTGTGCAAGGAGGCCAGGCGTGCTCTGTGGTCAAGTGTGTACCTCCCGTGCAAGGAGGCCAGGCGTGCACCGTGGTCAAGTGTGTACCTCCTGTGCAAGGAGGCCAGGCGTGCACCGTGGTCAAGTGTGTAACTCCTGTGCAAGGAGGCCAGGTGTGCAACCTGGTCAAGTGTGTACCTCCTGTGCAAGGAGGCCAGGCGTGCACCGTGGTCAAGTGTGTAACTCCTGTGCAAGGAGGCCAGGTGTGCACCATGGTCAAGTGTGTAACTCCTGTGCAAGGAGGCCAGGTGTGCAACCTGGTCAAGTGTGTAACTCCTGTGCAAGGAGGCCAGGCGTGCAACCTGGTCAAGTGTGTAACTCCTGTGCAAGGAGGCCAGGCGTGCACCGTGGTCAAGTGTGTAACTCCTGTGCAAGGAGGCCAGGCGTGCTCTGTGGTCAAGTGTGTACCTCCCGTGCAAGGAGGCCAGGCGTGCACCGTGGTCAAGTGTGTAACTCCTGTGCAAGGAGGCCAGGCGTGCACCGTGGTCAAGTGTGTAACTCCTGTGCAAGGAGGCCAGGCGTGTACCGTGGTCAAGTGTGTACCTCCTGTGCAAGGAGGCCAGGCGTGCACCGTGGTCAAATGTGTAACTCCTGTGCAAGGAGGCCAGGCGTGCACCGTGGTCAAGTGTGTAACTTCCGTGCAAGGAGGCCAGGCGTGCACCGTGGTCAAATGTGTAACTCCTGTGCAAGGAGGCCAGGCGTGCACCGTGGTCAAGTGTGTAACTTCCGTGCAAGGAGGCCAGGCGTGCACCATGGTCAAGTGTGTAACTCCTGTGCAAGGAGGCCAGGTGTGCAACCTGGTCAAGTGTGTAACTCCTGTGCAAGGAGGCCAGGTGTGCAACCTGGTCAAGTGTGTAACTCCTGTGCAAGGAGGCCAGGCGTGCACCGTGGTCAAGTGTGCACCTCCCGTGCAAAGCTGCCAGGCGTGCACCGTGGTCGAGTGTGTACCTCCCGTGCAAAGCTGCCAGGCGTGCACCGGGAGCCAGAGCTGCGTCTGCCCGCGTCCCGCAGCGGACGTTGCGTCATGCTGAGCTCCCGCTGCGGCCCGCGTCTGCTCCGCCGGCCCGCATTGGCTCGGCGCTCTGTCAGAGGCGCTGTGGACGCACTGGGGAGCCTGAGAACGAGGCCGGGAAGTTCCACGCTGGCTTGGTGGAGCCGCCTCCTCCCGCGGGCGAGAAGTCAAGCTGGCCCCGCGGGTGTGTGTTTTACTTTGCTCTGTGGCCCTCCAGCATTCCCGTGTGTGAAAACTAGACTTTTAAGGAACTCACACCCTTTGAGATTTGGAGCACCCACGTGAAGGAGAGAGAAAGCAGCTTGCTGGAGCCAGGAGGATGCCTGCCTCCCCAGAGGGGGGTCCCCCCGCCCCCCACGTGTCCATTTCAGAGACCAAAGCGCTGAGCAGTAGGAGCAGCGGGGAGAATGAGGGAAGGAGCCAGGCCCTGCAATCCTAGCTACAAAGGAGGCTGAGATCTGAGGATTGCAGTTCAAAGCCAGCCCAGGCAGAGGAGCCCCTACGACTCTTATCTCCAATGAACCAGCAGACGCTGGAGGTGGAGCTGTGGCTCAAGTGGCAGAGCGCCAGCCTTGAACCAAAGAGCTCAGGGACAGCGCCCAGGCACTGGTTCAAGCCTTAGGATACTCTCTCTCTCTCTCTCTCTCTCTCTCTCTCTCTCTCTCTCTCACACACACACACACACACACACGCGGGGGGAATCAGGGTGAGAAAGCTCCTGGGCACCATGACAGAACCTTTGGACCTGGAAGGGTTGAGAGGCAGGGCTGGAGGGGCTGGATGGGGTCAGAAGCCCCCGGGGTGGGGGTGGGGGGCGGGATCCCACCCGGCCTGCCCCTCCCCCTCCCCGCTGCTCCTCTGGACTGAGGGGCGGGCGCCCCCCCCCCCCGCGGCGTCGCCATGGTCCTCGCACAAAGCATCCGATCTCTCAGCGGCCTAAGGAGGATCCGGACGGATCGCGTGGTTCTGCTGCCCGCGGCCCCGCGCAGACGTGTGGGTGAGGGCGGTCGCCGGTGCTGGCTGGGACCCAGGGCCTCCGAGGCCGCCCCCCCGCCTCCCCCCCCCCCCGCCCTTCCGCCCGCCTTCCTTGCCCTGCGAGGAGCGCCTGCCAGCGTCCTTCCTCCCGGACAGGGCCCAGGGAGGCTCTGGCGCTGTCACCACCCGCCTGGGGGCGGCAGACCGGGAGCCTTTGCTCTTCCCCGGACGCCCAGGCCCGCAGGCTGCCGGGCAGGGCGTGGACCGGGCCCCCGCCAGCCTCGGGGGCCACCGCGCACACAGGACACCGGGGGGGGGGGCCCGGGGGCTCCGGGACCCTCATCAGAACCAGGAACAGAGCAGACGGGGCGCGTTACGAAATCCTCATAACTAACGGCTAGGTGGATAGCGAGACAGACTAGGGAGAGGCCAGGGCCACCAAAGCAACCTCGCGGGGTCTCAGCCCGGAGGGTCCCAGGAGAAGGGCGGAGGGAGCGCTGGGACCACGGCTGGGCCCAGTCACCCAGCCCCTCCCGCTCCCTCGGTGCCCATTGCTCAGACCCCCCCCCACTCCCCCACCCCCCTCCCGTGAATAGACCGGAGCCCTGGACGGGCCAGGCGGCCAGGGCGGGCTCCAGAGGGCGAGGCGGGGAAGGGGGGCTCTGGGCGTGAAGGTCACCGCGGACGGATTAGACAGACGCAACGCGTCAGGAGAGGCTGCCTGCACAATCAGAAACGCATCAGCAATCGATAGCGACAGGATCAAGAAGAAGGCTGGCGAAATGAGGAGCTCAAGGGGAGAAAGGGAGAGAGAGGTGGACAGACAACGGGAGGGGGCGGGAACGGAAGGGAAAGCAACGGCAAACGCGTTCACTGGGGGAGAAATGGAGGTGAAGGTCCTCGGGCTGGCCTGATGAGGGAGATGGGGGGGAGAGGTGGGGGGGAGGGGGAGGGGCGGAGGCGGGGAGACAGGGAGAGACGGGGGTGATGGGGGGGTACAGAGCGCACGCCCGGGCCTGGGGCTAACGCGCCCAGCACCAGGCCTTCACACGGGGCCCCGTCAGGCCGTCCGCCCGGTGCTAGGGGAGAATCGCGCCAGCTGCTCCCTTCCCGCCATGCCGGGGTGCAGAGCAGGTTCCGCGTCTGAGACGGGCCTTGTGCGACTCGCCGACCAGGGGCCGGGCTGGGATTCCCCCATGCCGCTGACTCCCGCAGACCTCCGCAGACGCCTTCCACGAAGGAACGAGCGAGCTGGGACGCGTCGGGGCCCGCCGTGGGAGGGTTTCCCCCGGCGCCCGGTGTCGTTCTTTCTCCCAGCAATCCGGGGCCCGGGAGCAGCCCTAGGCCCAGCCCTGCTTGCAGCCCTGGGACAGGCACCGTGGGGCCGGGACGGAGCCGGTGCTGACAGCTCGGCCTGGGGGCCGGGGCTGCCCTGAGTCCACCCCACTGGGGTCCAGCCGAGGCCCGGCTCTTCCTGAGCCTCTGCAGAGGGCGTTGTGACCTGTTCCCTGGACGTCCCGGGATCCCCGGGACACACCCGGGCCCTCCCCTCTCTCCCTCCGTGTTCCCTCTCACGAAGGGACGCCCGGAACTCCACCACAGCCCACGCGCAGCCCGTGACTCGACGAGCTGAGGAGAACGGGAGGATTCCGATCAGGCTTATTAGACACCGAGCGCGGAGCGGGCGAGGGGTGAACAGAGGTCGTGAGGTGTGGACGCACACAGAGGGGGTCACTGAAAACACCCCCGTCCCCCCCGCTGCTTGGGAGAACGGAGAAGCACGGCAGCCGGGCCCTCGGGGTTCCTCCGCCATCGCTGGCTGAGCCAGGGCCTCGGGAGCCCCGTGAGGGCCACTCCCACCGAGCTGCGCCTTGTATGCCAAGGAGCCAGAGGTCGCGAAGCTAATGAGCCCCGGGCTGCACACCACCTCCCTCCTTCAGTGCAACCGACCCCTGCTCATTTCGCCATTGTTCTAGGAGTCCACGGGGCTCTGCCGAGCTCAGCTGCTCTCTGAGAGGCTGCAGAGGGGGGGGCCTGGACGCGTCCGGGGTGCTCCGTCCAGATGTGAGAGCGAACGCTGCCGCAGTTAAAACAGCTGCCGCCGTCGGGAGACAGGTGCCAGGCACCCCAGCCCGGCTTCGGCTCGGCCCGGCTGCTCCCCCTCTCCTTGGCCCGAGAGCCCTCAAGCCAAACCAACAGCAGCGTCCTGAGGCAAGCGCTCTGTT
The DNA here is from genome assembly GCF_023159225.1 of Perognathus longimembris pacificus. Taxonomy (NCBI): domain Eukaryota; kingdom Metazoa; phylum Chordata; class Mammalia; order Rodentia; family Heteromyidae; genus Perognathus; species Perognathus longimembris. Next base: position 1,365,145 of record NC_063161.1, on the reverse strand, counting down.
TGGTTTTATTTGAGAAATACAGAAGGCAATGGCATCTTCAGAGAAAACACATTTCCCAGGCGCTCGGAACAGTGACTTATGGGGAGGGGAGGGGAGGGGAGGGCAGACAACGAAACCCAGCAGCCGAAGACGAGAGCCGCGCGGGCCGGGCACCAGGACTGACGCGGCACGCGTCCATCCAGGGTTTCCTAGGCCCAGGGTGTGGACCTGAGCCAACCCAGAGCCCCACCCCATCTGAGGGAGCCAAGGTCCTGGGGCGCACGAGGCACACGGGCCCGAGCTGAGAGGACAGCGGGGATCTGAGCGCGGGACTCCGGACGGAGCAGGGGTGAGGACAGCGTGGGACTCCGGGCGGGATGGAGCAGGGATGAGGACAGCGTGGATCTGAGCGCGGGACTCCGGGCAGAGCAGGGGGGAGGACAGCGGGGATCTGAGCGCGGGACTCCGGGCGGAGCAGCGGTGAGGACAGCGGGGATCTGAGCGGGGGACTCCGGGAGGGACGGAGCAGGGGTGAGGACAGCGGGGATCTGAGCGGGGGACTCCGGGAGGGACGGAGCAGGGGTGAGGACAGCGGGGATCTGAGCGGGGGACTCTGGGCGGAGCAGGGGTGAAGACAGCGTGGGACTCCGGGCGGGACGGCGCAGGGGTGAGGACAGCGTGGATCTGAGTGGGGGACTCCGGGCGGAGCAGGGGTGAGGACAGCGTGGATCTGAGCATGGGACTCCGGGCGGGATGGAGCAGGGGTGAGGACAGCGTGCATCCAAGCAGCGGTGAGGACAGCGTGGATCTGACCTCCAGACCCACGCCTGGGCCGTGATTCTTAGATTTCACACGCTCACGCTTGCTGAGACATAGACATACACTGTGTGTGTATATGTGCGTGTGTGTGGTGTGTATGTGTGTCGTGTGTGGTATGTGTGTCCTGTGTGTGTTTGTGCTATGTGCGTGCATGGGTGGCGTGTCTGTGTGGTATGTGGAGTGTGCGGTGTGTGTGGTGTGTGTGGTGTGTGTGTGCTATGTGTGTGCATGTGTGGTGTGTGTGCGTGTGGTGGGTGGATGTGATGTTTGTGGTGCGTGTGTGTAGTGCGCGGTGTGTGTGTGTGTGTGACAGCACACTCAGCTTCTTCTGTGGCGCTGGTGCCCCCGGCTGTTCCTGCGGGGTGACCTGAGTTGTGACCCGGCGTCAGCTCCGTGGGTGGGCTGGCCCGGGCCCGCGCCGCTGTGCTAGCGGGGGGCGGCTGGGGGGCGCTTCTAAGTAGGCCTGAGAGGCCCTGCGAGCCTCAGCCCCCCCACCGCAGGAGAGGAGGGGGCGGCCCCCCCCCCCGTTGGCACACGGCAGAGCCGCCCGGGGGGCCGCGGAGCCTGGGTGGAGACCGCGGGGCCCGCGGGCGCGCTGGGCTCCTCGACGCCTCCTCCAAGCTTCCCGCCCGGCTCTCCCTGCTCTGCGGAGGACAATTTAATTTTTATGCACAGATTTTCCTGAAGGGCACCAGCGCATTTTCTCTTTATGCCCCAGTAATTCCGTTTTAAACCAAGCATAAAAACTCAATAAACAGCAAAGAGCTCACGCGAGCGCCGGCCCCGTGACCCACCGCGGCGACTTCTGAATAAATAAGAAAGTGGGGAGGAGCGGCCTGCGGAGCCCACGGAAGCTTCGCCCATCGTCTGTTAGAAGATCAGCTGGAATTGACGGTGATTTGATAGTTCATGCTTGAGCGCGCTCCTGATTGGGGCTGCGAGGCCCGGAGATTGGCTCCGGGGCCCCGGCGGGCAGATCGGGGGGCCCCCTGACCTTGAAACCGCGCCCCGCGGGACGGGAGAGCCCCGCGGGGACTGTGCGGGCCTGGCCCCCAGGAGCCCGGGCCACGGTGAGGACTTGCAGACGCCACGCGCGCGTGCACGTTCCGCAGTGGGCGTCTCGGCTGTCACCATGTGGAAGGGGCTTGGGGCGGGGGTCTGCCGGCTGCGCCCGGGCAGAGGGGGGCAGAGACGGTCACGGCGGGGACCTGAGCACGCAGACCCGCTCAACGATTCCCTGTGGGTGACCTGAGCCGGAGCGCCCTGAAGCTCTGGCTGAGAAGTAGCCGGCACCTTCCTTTTGCAGCAAACTCGAGGGCTGAGGCGTCTTTCCCCGTGTCGGGGGCCAGCCCCCCACAGGCGGGAGGCGCCCCTGTCCTTGGAAGACGTGGCCATGCGGAGAAAGTGCTTCTCCTGCCGGAACAGGTGTGGTAGAGCGTGCCTCTAATTCCAGTTACAATCGGGTAGCCGACAGGAGGACCCCAAGTCCCAGGCCAGCCTAGGCCATGAGATTCAGCTGTTGCTATGACTCTAGCCACGTTCTGGAAGATTCCTTGCTTTCTGGTTTGGGTGAGGGGTCGTCCACGGCCATCGTGTGGCTGACTCATGCGGTCTGCCCCCCCTCTGTCCGTCTGTCCTTCTTACGCCATGAGAACTTGATGGTGGCCCGGGACTCGCGTCGGGAACCCCGCACGCCGTGCGGACCTGCCCGCACGGTTCGCCGCTGCATCAGCCGGAGCCGCGCCTTCGAGGTCAGCACGCAGTCCAGCCAGCCCGTCCACACGGCCAGCGGCCGACGGCGGGCAAGCCAGCCCCCGACGCGGAGAGGGGGAGCCCGGCAGCACGGCCTCGGTGCCGTGGCCCGGTTATTCCCACCAGGTCAACAGTGGGAACTGCGAGGGAAAAGGCCAAGTGCGAATCAGACGTCAAACACTCGTATTCGGTCAGAAGGAAATGAAAAACAGTGCCAAGAAGAGACGGAGGGGGCTGGGGATATGGCCTAGTGGCAAGAGTGCCTGCCTCGGATACACGAGGCCCTAGGTTCGATTCCCCAGCACCACATATACAGAAAACGGCCAGAAGCGGCGCTGTGGCTCAAGTGGCAGAGTGCTAGCCTTGAGCGGGAAGAAGCCAGGGACAGTGCTCAGGCCCTGAGTCCAAGGCCCAGGACTGACCAAAAAAAAAAAAAAAGAAGAGACGGAGGAAGGCGGGCCGGGCTGCTGAGGCTCCCGGAGGCAGCGGCTGGGGTCTGATGTGCCCTCGCCCTCTCCCGTGGGCTTCGGGCCTTCACGCCACCCACGCCACGCGGGCTTCGCGCAGATGCAGGAGGAAACCTGTGGCCTTCCACCCAGACTTCCACGGCAGCCCCGGGAAGCCAGGAAGTCCAGGGCAGGGCCCGAGTCGCCGCCGGAAGCCCCTGAGAAGAAGATGGAGGGAGGCGTAAGTGTGTCGGAGAGCCAGTCCAGACCCCAGGACGGTGGAGGTGCCAGGCGTGTGGACCGTCTGCCGAGCCCAGTCCCGGGCCGTGAGTGGAGGTGGCGCGGGGGAGGGGGCTGGGTGGTCGCCCAAGCGCACCGACGCTCACTGCGCACCGCCACGCGCCCCCGCGCTGGACACGGAGCCACGGCCGCTGCTGTCTGGCCCGCTGGGCCCCATCTCCCTTCTGTACCCCAAGTCCTCGCTTGCAGAAAGGCAATGGGTGAGCCATGCCCCGGAATCCTGGAAGTGTGAGGTTCTCCCTCGGAGGGCTCGCAGAGAGAAGAGGTGGCTCAGAACGCGGAGCCACGTGGAAGCGATGACGACTCGAGGTACTCCCAGAGACGTGAGACGGCCAGGAGCCCGGGAAGGGAGGCGTGGCGTGCTGTCTCTGGGTGCGATGCCTTCTCCGTGGCCTCGAAGGCGTGGTCCCAGTGCCCGGTGCCATCTGGAGAGGTTCTGGGCCAAGTTGGGGGCAGTGGGTCACTGGAGACATAAGGTCAAGGCCACGCCCGGTCCCCAGTCCCTTCCTCGCGCTCCACTTCCTGTCCACCATGAGGTGAGCAGCCTCTTCTCCGCCTGGTCCTACCTCTGTACTGTTCTGCTCCGGCACATGGGGACAAGCAAGGGTGGGCAGGGCCTCATAAGCCAGGAGCAAGACATCCTTTGGGTCACAAAACTCTCAATACTGACTACTGCATTACGTGCCTCTTTGCTTCTGAAGCGACAGAGCATTCCATTTTCTTCATGAATATTCAGTTATCTCAGCATCCCAAGGGCCTGCCGCTCGTGCAGTGTCCTTCTCTGATAAGCACCAGGGTTCTGGCGTGGAGCTAACTCCACAGGCCCGTGTGGCTCCATTTGTGACCAATCTTTATCATCCTGTTGATGTTGCTTGTACCAACTCTTGAGAGCTAAATGCTGGAACGTTTATGGAGAATTTCGGTGGTCTTCTTTCTTCTGTAAGTGCCGGGGATATTGGTTTTTCTTGATCTTTTAAAATTAACGAGATAAAATTAATAATCCTCTCATGCATTAATAATACAAGGTTACTTGTATTATATAGGCATTATATAGGCATCATATAGGCACTTGTATTATATAGGCATTATATAGGCACTTGTATTATATAGGCATTATATAGGAACTGTATATAGGCATGCTGTGTACTTTGAACACATTCTGTTCCTTTGTATATTTCTACTCCCCACACCCTCTGCCCTTTACCAGTGTTTTATTGTTAGATAGATCAAAACTGTCTAGGCAGACAGATAGATGTAGCTAGTAATTCAATCCCGTTCACCCCTCGGTATCCATTCTTTTCCCTTTCCTGCTGATCTCTCTTGGTAGTACTCATCATCACTCAATTACAAGGATGATAATGTTATGAGTTATTTTTGTCATCACCATTTTTTGTCTAAGTTCCACGAACAAGTAAGAACATGCACTATTTCCCCTTTCTGTCTTTCTCCTTTTTGAAAAAAAATTATCTTTAAGTGGTTGAACAAGCCTGGCTTATCTCATTCAAAATACTAATCTCCAGTTCTACCATTCAACAAATGGTGGTGGCAAAACTGTTCATCTACATACAGAAGACTGAAGCCAAATCCCTGTCTCTCACTCTGTACAAATATCAACTCCAGCTGAAGCCAAATCCCTGTCTCTCACTCTGTACAAATATCAACTCCAGCTGGGAGCTGGTGGCTCGCACCTGTAATCCTAGCTACTCAGGAGGCTGAGATCCAAGGGTCATGATTCAAAGCCAGCCCACACAGGACAGTTTGTGAGACTCTTATCTCTAATTAACCACTTAACAGCCAAAAGTGGCACTGTGGCTCAAGGGGTAGAGCCCTAGCCTGAAGTACAAAGAGGCTCAGGGACAGTACACAGGCTCTGAGTTCAAGCCCCACGACTGACAAACAAAAAAAAAAAGCCAACTCCAAAGGGATCAATGATCTTGATGTTGGACCTGAAACCTGGAAACTACTACAGAAAAACACAGGGAAAGCGCTGGAAGTTATTAGCACAGGGGATGACTTTCTGAATAAGATGCCAATTGCCCAGCAAACAAAAGCAAGGATTTAAAAATGGGCCAGCATCTACTTAAAAAGTTTCAGCACATCAAAAGCAACATGGCCAGAATGAAGGGACAGCCCACACAACGGGAGACAACCTTCCCCAGCGGTTCACTGGACCACGGATCCACATCCAGGGGTCAGAGGCTGAGCAGCACCGGAGGAGAGCAGCGCAGCCTCTTCAGACGGGCGTCTGTCGCCAGGGACGTCACTGTGAGGCTTCTGGGACCGGTGTGTGTGTGTCTGTGTGTGTGTGTCTGTGTGTGTGTCTGTGTGTGTGTCTGTGTGTGTGTCTGTGTGTGTGTGTGTCTGTGTGTGTGTCTGTGTGTGTGTCTGTGTGTGTGTCTGTGTGTGTGTCTGTGTGTGTGTCTGTGTGTGTGTGTGTCTGTGTGTGTGTCTGTGTGTGTCTGTGTGTGTCTGTGTGTGTGTCTGTGTGTGTCTGTGTGTGTGTCTGTGTGTCTGTGTGTGTGTCTGTGTGTGTGTCTGTGTGTGTGTCTGTGTGTGTCTGTGTGTGTCTGTGTGTGTGTGTCTGTGTGTGTGTCTGTGTGTGTCTGTGTGTGTCTGTGTGTGTCTGTGTGTGTGTCTGTGTGTGTCTGTGTGTGTCTGTGTGTGTGTCTGTGTGTGTCTGTGTGTGGAGGGGTGTGCATGGCTGTGTGTACACACACGTGTGTGCATGTGGCTCTGTGTGTGGCTGGATGTATATGTGTGTGCATGTGTGTGCGCACACGTGTGCACATATGTGTGGCTGTGTGCTCATGCGCACGCACACGTGCGTCGTCACTGCTGAGTAGGACTTGGCATGCAGCTCTATCGTATCCAGTTCTGCACATTCAGTGTCAGGCCCAGGGCGCGACCCCATCCTCAGGTCGGGGCGCCCTGGGGCGCGGGGCCTTGGAGCTGAAGGCCTGCGGGAGGCCTTGCCAGAGGGGACTCCCCTTCTCCATCCTCCTCCCTCCTCCCTCTCCTGCTCCTCTGCTCCCCCGAAGCGAGGAAGGGACTCCATGTCCTCCCCTGCAGGGTGGGTATTAGAAGCTAGAGCTCCGGTCCACTGAGGGCGACCCTCGTCCCTCCCATCCACTGAGGGCGGTCACCCCCCTCCACTGAGGGTGGCCACAACCCTGTCCCCCCTTCACCGAGGGGGGCCACCCCCTCCCCCCTCCACCGAGGGTGTCCACCCCCCCCTCCATTGAGGGCAGCCACCCCCTCCCCCCTCCACCGAGGGTGTCCACCCCCCCTCCATTGAGGGCGGCCACCCCCTCCCCCCTGCATTGAGGACGGCCACCCCCTCCCCCCTCTGCCGAGGGTGGCCACCCCTCCCCCCTCCGCCGAGGGCGGCCACCCCCACCTGCACGGCCCTGTCCCCTCCCTTCCCCTCGGGCCATGGGTCCCGGGTCTTAGCCTGGAGGAGGGCTGCTGGACAGGCCAAGCGGAGCCCAGGCTGACCTCTGAGCGAATGGCAGATTTCCACCACGGGGCCCCCTTGCCCAGTCGCACACCTGCGCAGACCTCCGGGGTTGGTGAGTTTTCCTTGAAGATCTGGGTCATGGTGTCCGAAGCTCTGATGGAGCAAGGGCTTTCCCTCCAGGAGCCGGGCCTCTCCCACTGGGCGTGAGCTGGGCCCTCTGATTGGCTGTAGAGCCCGCAGGGCGTGAGCTGAGTCCTCTGATTGGCTACAGAGCCTGCAGGACGTGAGATGAGCAATCTGGTTGGCTGTAGAGCCCGCAGGGCATGAGCTGAGTCCTCTGATTGGCTACAGAGCCTGCAGGACGTGAGATGAGCAATCTGGTTGGCTACAGAACGCCACAGGGCATGAACTGAGCCCTCTGATTGGCTGTAGAACGCCACAGGGCATGAACTGAGCCCTCTGATTGGCTGCAGAGGGCCTCACCCTTCCACCCAACCCCACAAGCCATTTTCCTGAGGAGGTGCGGTTGCAGGGCCTCCACCTTGGGACCATGATCAGAGCTGCAGAGGGCACAGCTGCACGCTTTCGTGTGCATTTGCGTCCCATCCCTCTGAAGCTCTTCAAACGAGGACTGGAGGGAGAGCGCGCGTCAGGCCTGTCCACCCCTGCCAGCCACGCGCGGACGTCCAGCCGGCCCCAGGCTCAGCCCTCACTCCCGGCAGCTCCAGCCTGGCCACCTGTCGGAGCCGCCAGGGTCGTAATGTACATTTACCGACAGACCGGTGATGTCAAACCTCCCGTGCGTCTGGGACACCCGTGTCACCTTCTGTGGAAGTGTTTTGGGTTCGGGTTTCGTGCCAGCACTGGGGTTTGAACTCAGAGCCTCACATCCTCACTCAGCATGCTTGCCACTTCCAGCTCCGGCATTTTCTTTCCGGTTCATTGGAGTTAAGGGTCCCTCAGAGTCGTTGCCTGGACTGGCTTCGGTCTGTGACCCGCGCATGTCAGCCTTCTGAGGACCTGAGGTTGGCAGGGCCAATGGTGTCCAGAGCCCTTTCGCTCGTTTTTCAATGGCATCATTGACTTTGGCTTTGCGCTTGGAGTTTCCAGAGTTCTTTGCATAGTCTAGATAGTACACGTTCCATATGTGGTTTGATGGCTTTTTTAAAATGTTGTGCTCAGTGTTCCCTGAGATCTCTTTGTCTGACCTGAGTTACTAAGGTTTTCTCCAGGTCTGGGAACATGGCCTAGTGGCATATCCCCAGGGTGCTTGCCTTGTATACATGAAGCCCTGGGTTCGATTCCCCAGCACCACATATACAGAAAACGGCCAGAAGTGGTGCTGTGGCTCAAGTGGCAGAGTGCTAGCCTTGAGCAAAAAGAAACCAGGGACAGTGCTCAGGCCCTGAGTCCAAGGCCCCCGGGCCTGGCCAAAAAAAAAGGTTTTCTCCAATATTGTCTACTAAAATTATGATAGTGTTTATTAATTTTATAAAACCACAGGTTTCCTTGTGAGATTTTCTTGTGCACACACAGGTTTCTTAATCCCTTCCACCCAGGACACAGATATTCACATATCTTGTCACTCTTGAATCTTCAGAGAGTATAGCGTGCTTTTTCCGTTTGGGCGTGGGGCTCCGTTGGGTGAACTTCTGCCTGTTTGTAAAGCCGTGTCTGTTCCGCCAGCACCTCCTGTTGAAGACTGTTCTTTTTCCTTGAATTGCCTCTGGACCACGGTCAGGCATTGATCCTCCCCGCTGTGCGGGTCTGTGGCCGGCTCTCCATTCTGGTTCACTCACCTCCCCGGGCCCTCTCTTCCCAGGACGACACAGACTGGAACGTGGGCTTCCCTGCGAGAGAGGAAGACAGTTCTGCCCAATTTACCTTTGGTTCAGCATCAGTCTGCCTGGGCTACCTCCTTTCTCCATGGAAATTTTACCAACAGCTTCTCCGTATCTCAAACACCTATCATAGGCTAGGATTTTAACTGAGCTTACACGTGTGGTAAACTCATAAAAACTGACCTCTCTCTTCCGTGACTATTCTAATCCAATCAACACAGTATACCCTTATATTTATTAACTATTTGGTTACTTTCATCAGTATTTTGGTACGTGTTGGCAGAAATATTTTATAGATGATTGGGATAGATTTATCTGAGGTAATTCCTTTCCTTGAGCAATTGTAAACAGCAATGCTTTGCTACTTTCAAATTTCAAATGTTCAGTCCTAACAGGTAAAAATAAGATTTATTCTCATCCTTCTTTCTCCTTTCCACTAGCTCTGGGCTTCTTTGCTAATTTCTTCATATACGTGATTAATTCTACAAATTTCCTTCCTGGCACTGCTTTAGATTTGTTCTATAAATTGTAATCGGACATATTTTCATTTGTGTCCAGTTCAAAATATCTTTGCATTGCCACGGGGCTGTTGGCCCATGAACTATGTAGAAGTGGGTCACTGCTCTCTGAAGGCGTGGCGTTCTCTTGCGCTTTCTGTTATGGAAAGTCCCGTGGTGCTCCAGTCGGCACAACCCTGTGCTTTGATTTCTGCTCTTCAGACCCTGTCAGGGTTGGTCTTCTGGACTGGAGTTGGCCTGTCACCACAGACACGGCGGTCACACTCCCGAGGCAGGGGCCTTGGGCCGGGCGGGGCGGGGCGGGGCGGGGCGGAGGGGGGACTGCGGTCGCTGTCAGTGGGTGCCTTCCGTGGTCCGCAGTCTCTGACCAGCTTCCACCCTGCCTGGCTCCTCTCCAGCTCCGTCCACCCCGTGAGACCCGTGCTGACATCGCACTTGAGAGGGAGCCGATTCACCGTCTCCCTGCTTACCTTGAAGCTCGGCCGTGAGGCACATGCACATTTTGCATTGATATGTCCTCTTGGAAATTTAGCCTTTCCAGCGTGAAGAAATGTCCCTCTTTGCCCTGAGAACGTTGACTTTCTCAGAATCCACTTCATTTGACGTGAATGTATCTATCCCACTTTCCTTCTGGTGTCTGTTTTCATGGTATGCCACTCTTCATCTGTGCTAGACAATTTTCCATTACGAGAGCAAACGCCCAAGGGAAATAAGCTTACCTGGAACAGAGGATGAAGTAAACTTACCTGGAATAAGAAAGAAAATGAACTTACCTCAAAGAGGAAATGAAACAAATTCACCTGGCGTGGGAAAGGAAATACACTTACCTGGAATAGGAAATAAACTGACCTAGAGTAGGAAAGGAAGTACACTTACCTGGAACAGGAAGGGAAATAAATTTGCCTTGAATAGGAAACAAAGTGACCTGGAATAAGAAAAGAAATGCACCCACCTGGACTAGGAGATGAGGAAGGGAACAGAGGTCTCCTCCACATTCCCTTCCAGGTCCCAATGACCCGACTCCCTCCCACTCTGCCCCCCCTCCCCCAGGAGCTCCCCCCCCACACACAACATGAACACCTTGCTCCCCTTCATCGACTTGAGTCGAACGCTTTCCTTTCTATTATGACAATGCCATTTCATGGGTCTGTCTAAACCATTTTCATTGAATGAAGACATTGCTATATTTAGACTTACATCTGCCATTAATTATGTGCCTTCTATTTGACTACTTTCCTTTCCTCTGTTTCTCCTTTTCTTCCTCCTTTTGTATTGTCTCGACCGTTTTAATATTCCAGGAGCCTCAGCTCTCCTTTGTTCAGTTAATGACACTTAACTGTGTTCATGTGGGTCTGCGACTTTCCTTCTGAAAACATCCTGAGAAGTTCTCAGTGACTGACACAATCGTAATACGTCCTCTCTCTCCATTTCTGGGATGTGCGTGTGTGTGCGTGTGTGTGTGTGTGCATATCAACACATGCTATCAGTTTGTCTTAATTTTGGTAGATATTTTTCTGTCTCCTGGTTTTATAAAACCAGAGAAGCTTTAGGAAGCACGGTCCATCGCTGTGGTTTGTGTCTACCATTCGTCACTTGCGTCTCCTAAACACCCTCTGAAAACCTCAGCCACCCTCAAGTCATGTGGCACTCGGGATTAACCACTGCTTTCTGACGCTTATTGACATGTCTTTCATGTTTCCCTGCTAAATTGTATTTGCTGCTGCTTAATTGCATTAAGGGGGTTTCTTTGTATTTTCATTTAACATAGCATTATACTCAGTTACTTGAATTACATGTCTTTTGGGGATCTGTTGATAGGATTTTACCTGATATTTTTCCCTCTGACTTATCTGTGGGAAAAATAAGGTTATTAAGCATTCCAGTACTAAATTACACTCGTGTCTCTGGAATAAATACCACTTTGTCATACCGTTCTGTTCTTTGGTGAATTTCCATATTCTATTTGTTAAGCTGTTAGTAAGAATTTATGACACTTACATCAACTCAGGGCTGGAGTGTGAGTCCCGTCTCGTGCTGGCTGAGGTGTAGGTGCTTCAAGCACAGTTGTTCTCCTGAGGGCAGTCAGCCTGGCTCCTGCTGGTTTAATCCGAATTGCTCACCGTCCACGTCTTTGGACCTCCCGCCCCGAAGACCTCCGCGCAGGAACTGTCAGCACTGAGTCCCTTGGCAAGCGGGAGCAAGCAACTGCCGGATGGAGGGCCGCGTAGCCGCACAGGCTCGGAGGCCAGGACTCCGTGACACGTTCCAAGATCACAGCTATGCAAGTCCTGTCCTGAGACTGTCCTGTCAGCCGCCAGCGCCATCTTCCCAGCAGAGAGCTCTCACTGGCGCCCAGTGAGCAGATGGCGAGGGGAAGGATACCGGCTGCCCAGCGACCTAGCCCAGCCCTGCCTGGCTCTCCACAGTCCTGTGCAGCCCAGCCCTGCCCAACCCTGCCCTGCCCAGCCCAGCACAGCACAGCCCAGCACAGCCCTGCCCAGCCCAGCCCTGCCCAGCCCTGCCCTGCCCAGTCCAGCCCAGCCCAGCCCAGCCCTGCCCAGCCCAGCCCTGCCCAACCCTGCCCTGCCCAGCCCAGCCCAGCCCTGCCCAGCCCTGCCCAGCCCAGCCCTGCCCAGCCCTGCCCTGCCCAGCCCAGCCCACCCCAGCCCTGCCCTGCCCAGCCCAGCCCTGCCCAGCCCAGCCCTACCCAGCCCAGCCCGGCCCAGCCCAGCCCAGCCCAGCCCGGCCCTGCCCAGCCCAGCCCAGCCCTGCCCTGCCCAGCCCAGCCCTGCCCAGCCCAGCCCAGCCCTGCCCTGCCTGCCTCTCTTCAGGGGGAGGGTTCCAACAGAATCATACCCACCACAGTGAGCAAGAGAGTGAACCCGAGATGAGTGAAAGGACCGGAAGGTAAATATAAGTAAATACTGCAGGAGTGAATGAATGAATCGGTGAATGGATGAAGTAGCATGGGAATGATCAAGTGACGGAGCCGATGGGCCTAGGAATGGATAGGACCCATTAAAGAGTTCACGAGGCAGCAACAGAGCGGGAGTGGGTTCACCGGTGAGTGAGTGGGGAGCATGGGAAGGAGGAAGTGAGGGAGTGGAAGAGTGAGAATGAATGAATGAATGAATGAATGAATGAACGGATGAAGGGCAGGGACAGGACCGTGTGCACACCCTGCCTCCATCCCTGCTGGACCCTAAACTCTCCGCGGTAGGAAGAAGCGAAGGACACGACACATCCAAAGCCGGGCCCAGCTCCGCGAGCTCGGACCCTGAGCTTCATGCCTGGGAAACGAGCACGTCTGTGCCCAGACTGTTCCGGAACATCTACAGGCCACGGCAGCGCGCGTGGTGTGGTGGGCGCCTCCCACGCGGGTCTTCCAGGTGGGTGGGAGGAACGACTCTGCCCGTCAGATGAAGGGGCTGGGCCGGAGCCTTCCGGAAGCCAGTCCCAGGCCCCGGTGCCCCGGCCACGCCCTCCGGAGGGCCCGGGGCATCCGCCCCCCTGCCCGGGCGCGGCCGCTGCCTGGCCGGCTCTGCTGGGGTGCGGGTGTCTGGCCTCGCACTTGGGGAGCCCTGGGAGCAGCAGGGAGGGAAGGTGAGGCCGGGGCTCGCCCTCCATCCACGCCAGGTCCCTCCGCCCCCCGCCCCGACAGCGGCACTGACCTCGACCCCGTCTCGACCTGGCCCCGGGGCCCCCGGCACCAGCCGCGCAGCCACAGCCGCAGGCTCAGGACATTTTTTGGGGGTATAATTTGCCCAATTGGGTCCAGAAAATAAAGAAGAACTATTATCCTGAACCCGAAGTCCCAGTGGAATTTCTTGCCTGAGATTCACTCTGGAAAGAAAAATAGACTTTAGTTCCTCGGTCTCTGTGGACCGCGAGGCCGGGAGATGAAATAATTAACTTCGCAGACGCCGAGGCTGTCTGATCCAGTCCAGTTTTATTATATTTCAGCATTTCTTCACAGGCGTCTCCAGCTCCTTGGCCTCATTCAAGCCCCGTCTCGACACAGAGAGAGACCTGGCCCCGGCTGCCGCCCAGCTCCGCGTGCTGAGTGCCGATGCTGGCCCAGAAGGGGTCTGCCCCCCCTCACACACACACCGGGGTGCCTCTGAAACAGCCTCGGAACGCACGGCCTGGGTGGGCGCCGCCCTGCCGCCCGGGGCCCGGGGCGTGCTGGGGAGCGGGCTGCGGCCGCCCAGGGCCGGGCTCGCGGGCTCGATGCCCGCGGGGCCGGGGCTCGATGCCCACGGAGCCCAGCTCTCCCAGCTCCGGCTGTGCCGTCCGCGACGCCCCTCATCTCCCCGCGGGAGCTAATTTCATTCTCGCAGCAGAGGCTAAGGTCGCCGCTCTACGCAGAAGGAAACGCGCTGAAGCCGTGTGAACATCTCCAAGTGGAAATCAGCTCAGTGTCCGCAGCACGAGGCGAGAGCCGTGTGCTCACTATTGCCGCGGAGCTGGTGTGTGTGCGCGCGTGTGTGTGTGCACATCCATTTTCCTTGTTCTCCCCAGGCTCTGGCTCCAGCGCTCCTAAAGAAAGAACCCAAACCCCATGAAGCCCCAGTCCTCATCCAGTCAGCTGACCCCTCCCCGCCCCCCGCCTGCCCCCAAACCCCGCGCCTCGCGCGTGGAACCGCTGTGTACACGCTGCGGGGCTGTATGGATGAGGGAGTGTTGCTAGGGAGAGTGTCTGTGCTCAGGTGTGGTCTCTTCCTCAGCCGACGCCGGGGCCGGGGCCCCGCCGACACCGAGGGCCGCGTGTGGACGGATGTCCAGGCAGGATGTGGATTGTGTGAATGGCCTGTGTATGTGTGCCCCACATACACACACACGTGTGAACATACGTGTCCACGTGTGTTAATGCATGCATGTGTTTGTATATCCGTTCGGTGGGACGACTCCGAAGCCTCCTCCGTGCAGCTGGCCAGTGGACGCTGGTCGCGCCATTTCTGCTCCCTGCAGAGCTGAGCCCGCAGCCGGGAGCAGGGACCCTGGAGCTGGTGCTGCTGCGTCCATCAGCGGCAGAGTCTGCAAGAACATCCACCGCAGTGGCCACGGCACCCAGCGGGGGTGGGGCCGGGCACCCAGTGGGGGCGGGGCTGTGCACCCAGCGGGGGCGGGGGCGGGCACCCAGCGGGGGCGGTCAGGACACCCAGCGGGGGCGGGGCCGGGCACCCAGCAGGGGCGGGGCCGGGCAGTGCTGTGCACTCCGAGGTGGTCACCATGCCTTCTCAGGGGACCCACGACCCAGAAAGCCTTGCGCTGGGGACCCTGGGAAGCTCAGCTCTGTGAAGTGCCGCAAGGCGGGCAGCGTCCCTTTGGGGAGCCCAGGCCCCGGCGCCCACACCTGCCTCCCGTTGCTCTCCATCGCTGGGCTGGCCGAGCCCTCACCCGCAGGCCCTCGGTGTGAATGAGAGCCCAGCGCTCCGGAGTGGGGGATCTCGTTACAATGAACCAAACTGAAACTGACCAAAGAACACGGGAGCAAACCCCCTGACGCACACCGGCAAATCGAATCAGACTCGTGCAAACCCACACGGCGCGCCGGCCTAGCGGAGTTTATCCCGCAAAGCCAAAATGGGCTTCACGTCCTCTCGCAAGAGAAAGGGCCGCCTTGACGTTTTAAAGGGCGCGTGTGGAAAGCATCTCATTTCAGGTTGAAGGACTGGAGTCTCCTGTGGCGGTCCAGGCTGCTTCACGCCGCTTGGACCGCAGCGGCTGTCGGAAACGCCGGGCTGGACTTCACCGTGGAAGCGGTCAGGCCTGGCCGTGTCCCCGGCCGGCCCGCGGTGGGCTTTGAAGGGAGAGGGCCTCCCTGGCCGGGGCGGGCTCTGTCCCAGCGGCGGAAGCTCCTGGACGGATCCTCCCCCAGCAGGGCTCTGGCTCAGCCCCTGCCGGCCACACCCGCTACCGGGCGGGGCCTCTGGCCCTGGCCGCTTCCGCGCCTGGGGCTCCCGGGCGGAGGCCGTGGGCTGGGGAGGCCAGGGAGGTGCGTGTCTGGGCGCCGTGGGCCGGGACAAAGGAGAGGCCACATTCCCACCCAGGGGCGAGCAGCTCAGGGGCGGTGCTGGCATCGGGGAGCTCCCCCCCCGGACCCCTGGGGTTGTTCCGGGTGGGGGGGGTGAGCGATGATTTGGAGAAGTTGGGGTGGAATGTGCTGGGTCCAAGCCCAGGGCCCAGGCCATGGACCCGGGTTCTGTGGGGCGAGGGGGCAGCGTCCCCCCTCCCTGGGGCCTGTGGTGTGGTCTCAGAGCTATGAAGAGGCATCGTTAAAGATGGGGTTTGTCCTGGCTCGGTCGGGAGCCTCTCAGCCGCTCTCAGCCCCTGGCTCCTGGGTGTCCCCTCCAGGCTGGCTCCTTCCTGGCCTGGTCCCGTTGGGGCCCCGCCCCTTTCTCTCTCCTGGAAGGAGAGGCGGCGGCGGCTGGGCTGATGGTCGTGGGCCCAGCCGGAGGCCACGCTCGTGGGACCTTTGGCTCTGAGTCCCCGAGCTCAGGGTGGGTGCCGGGCGGGTGATGGTGGCGCGTGATGGTGGTGCGTGATGGTGGGGTAAACGGCACAGATGCTGAGTGCACAGGCTGCTAATTACCTGCAATGTGCCAGAGCAAATTGAGAAATGATGGATTTAATGAATTCCTACACTTTCTGTTTACACCAACAGCGACTGGAGAGTAGAAGGCCTGGGAGGGGAGGTGCTGCTGTCTGACATGGCTTCTGGAGCGCAGAGGAGAGCCGCTGGGTTTATTTCCCCCAGTCCGTGGCCTCCGGGGCCCAGAGGAGAGGCGCTGGGTTTGACCCCCCAGTCCATGGCCTCTGGGGCCCAGAGGAGAGGCGCTGGGTTTGACCCCCCAGTCCATGGCCTCTGGGGCCCAGAGGAGGGGCGCTGGGTTTGACCCCCCCAGTCCATGGCCTCTGGGGCCCAGAGGAGGGGCGCTGGGTTTGACCCCCCAGTCCATGGCCTCTGGGGCCCAGAGGAGGGGCGCTGGGTTTGACCCCCCAGTCCATGGCCTCTGGGGCCCAGAGGAGGGGCGCTGGGTTTGACCCCCCAGTCCATGGCTTCCGGGGCCCAGAGGAGGGGCGCTGGGTTTGACCCCCCCAGTCCGTGGCCTCCGGGGCCCAGAGGAGAGGTGCTGCGCTTGTCCCCCCCACCCCACCCCACGGCTGCCTGGGCAGTCTGAGGAGTGTCTCCATACTAAGTCCTGTTTATCCTCGGGGTGCAGAGCTGAGGAGACCGCTGGGCACAGGATAAATCCTGTGTGGACACCAGCCACTCCTGAGCAAGGGCGCAGCAGGGCGGGGCGGCCCGAGGCCGTGGGAGGCTCCTGGGCCTTCGCAGCCAAGCAGCCGGGCCGGGGCGGAGGCTGTCCAGTGATGGGGCTGGGCGGAGGCCGCGCCTGCTCCGGGCTGGATGCTTGAACCCGGCTCCCTGCGGCCGGGGACCGGAGGGCGGACGGCGAGGCCCACAGCCCTCCCGCCGGGACCAGCCCTTCTCCCGACCCAGAACCGAGATGCCGGCCCGCCGCGCTCAGGGGGGACGGACGGGCCAGCGGACAGTCGGCCGTCCACACCCCTCAACTCCAACACTCCCCACGACAACCACCTCCACACCCCACGACCCCTGACCCCCACGCCTCCCACGCCTTCTCCACGCACCGCCCGTCCACCCCAATAGCCACCCCCCATCGCCCCAAACCAGGCTTCTCCACCCCCTCCACGGCTGCCCCCGCCCCAACCCGTGAGGCCCCCACGGAAGGAAGTCTGCCCCTCCCCCGCCACGGGCCACGGAGCCCCGGCGCTGCCGTCGGGCCGGGCCGCCTGGCGCGCGGCTCAGTGAGGTGATCCCCCCCCGCCCCCCGCCTCTGTGAGCTCACGCCGGACACTGGGGTGCAGGTGGGGGCAGTTCAGAGAGTTCCCTGGAAGAAGGCCCTCTGGTGGACCCTCAGCTCCTTGTAAGAAACGGGGCCCGGGGGCAAGAGGAGACGGCCCGCTGTGCCCCCTGGAGGCCCCCCGGGTGACCTGGTCAGCAGGCTGCCAGCCAGCCAGGGCACCGGCTCCCCCCGGCAGGCTGTGTCCTTCATGCCGAGCCCCAGGCCTGCGCCCCGCCTGGGCCAGCGGGGCGGAGACCGTGGTGGACGGACGTTCAGTGCCAGTGTCCCTGACCGGGACCCGGACAGCGGCCACCAGAGCAGGGGACACGGGCAGAGTCCGCAGCATCCCGCTGACCCCCGCCAGGCCCCCCGCTCCGCAGCCCGCCGCCCGGGGCCGGCAGGAGCACCCGGCCCCGTGTGGTGGAGACTCCAGGGCCGCTGGGACACGCCCGCCGCCCGCGCCCGCGCCCGGGGAGGGAGCCGCCATCCATCTGCGTTTTAATTTGGAAATTAGGCAGTGCTCACATTCCATTATGTGGCAGAATTAGCTGCCGAGGCCAGGGGAGCCGGCACGAGGGGAAGATGATGGATGACTTCATTAATCAGGGGAGACGGCGGATGAGAGCCAGGGGCGCGGAGGTGGGCCCTGGCCAGCGGCCACCGGGCGGGCGGGCCGGCCGGACACCGAGGTTCCGCCCTGCCTGATGAGGCCACCCCAGACCCTCCTGTCCTCCTGTGACCTGCTCTGGGAGCCCTGAGCCTCCCTGGGCTCCCTGGGCGTGGTGGCCCCCGCTCCGTCCCCTTCTCTGACCTTGACTGCAAGCCCCCGCCTGAGAGGGCGCGGCCACGGGCGGGGCTGCCACGTGCGGGAGGCAGGTGCTCGAGTGACAGCCCTTGAAATTCATCCGGGACCTGCGGAGGGGCCACGAGGGGAGGGCGCAGGCTGCCCTCCCTCCGCGGGGCTCCGGGAGGCAGCACCGGAGCCTGAAGATGGAGGGGGAAGGGACCGGAGCAGAATGGGGCTGAGGGGGGCTGGGACAGGAGGCCCGCGGTGACGATGCCGTCACCCCCACCCGTGCCCCCCAGCACCGGGCGCCAAGGGAGACCTGGAGCAGGACCTGCCCCACGCGTGAGTCACCCCCCCCCCCAGCACCGGGCACCGCGGGGCTCCCCGGGAGTCAGGCGCTTCCCGTGCATGGCGGGAGGAGGCCAGAGCCGCGGCCTCTGCGCTGGGGCTGTCCCCCGACAAAGCGGGGCCGCAGGCTCCCCCTTGCCCGCCAGGCCCAGGACCACGCTCCCCACAGCCCGGAGCCGCGGCAGCCCGCGGGGGGCCGGCTCCCGAGCCCCGGGGACGGTGCTGGAGGCAGAGGGCCGGAGCCCTGGCCTGGGGCCGGCCGGGCAGGCGCCGCGGTGCAGGGGAGGAACGAGGAGGAGGCGGGCAGGCAGAGCCTTCCCACTGCATCCGAGAACACCTGGGTGAGGGCCCGCACGGCCAGACAGGCCTGGAATCCTAGAGACTTGGGAGACCGAGGCAGGAGCTGCGCGAGTTCAAGACCAGCCTGCGCAGTTAGCATGACCCCATCTCAAACGTGATATCTCTGGGCTAGGTTGTACATCCAGTGGCGTGTCCTCCGTGACCGGTCCTCAGCGAGTGTGTGTCCGCGTGCAGGGGCGTGGCGCGTCCTCAGCGAGTGTGCGCCTGCGTGCAGGGGCGGGGCCTCCCGACTCCATCGAGGGGAGGCTGGCCCGCGGGGGCGTGGCGGATGGCCGGGGACGGGAGGTGCTGCCCTTGCTATCTGGGGTCCGCGGTTGTCACGGGCGGGGACCGCTGTCCCGAGGGGCCAGGCCGGGCCAGACACGGCTCCCATTCTCGGCACACGCACACACCAGCATCAACCGTGCCACGTTCAATTACTCTGTGGAAAAAGCCAGAGGTTCCTCACGACTCAACACCCCATTAGCTGATAACTCGGCACCAGATTCTCATCTAATGTGACTATATTTTATACAAATTATTTCGGACAAGAACTCAGTCCTTAATAACATTGATCTTCATAAAATTGTCACGGAGCATCTTGCCTCGGACCCCTGTGCCTCCGCCGGCGGTGACAAATCAGAACGGAAGATGGGCCGTGACCACCCCGTGACCCAGCGCGCGTGGAAGGTGACCTGAGCGGCTGCCGGGCACCTGGGCGGTGCCCCGGGAAGGCGCTGGCGGCCGCGCCCTGCGGGAGGACGCCCGTCCTCCGTAGCAAAGGGCGAGCCCGCCGTGGGGGTCGGCGCCCGCTGCCGGGTTCAGGACGCTCCGGTTCCTGGACGCTTCGGGACAAGACCGACGGCCTCCTCCAGAGGCCAGAGGGCCCCCGGGCGCCCGTGGGCTCCGACGGGCACCCGCGGGCGTTTGACGGGAGATGCCGCACGGCGCGGTCACTGCCCTAATACGTTATCGGGCTTGTTGAAATCTCAATTTTGCACACGGCTTCACACGGCTGCCTGTGGCCCAGCTCGGGCCTATTACTTAATTCTTCTGTCATTAAGAAATCCAATCGCCGATTCCAGCGGCGTGGGAGGGGGCGCGGGGAGGCGCTGGTTAATAGAGCTCGAACCATCTGCTAATTGCAGTTCCCGAGACCCTAAGTGGGAATGAAGGGGAAGGAGAAGGCAACGGGACTGGGCTACAGGGCCAGAGCAGCGCTGCCGTCACCGGACAGCCTGGTCTGGTGGGCACGCGCGTGTGCGCGCGCGCTCTCTCTCCTGACAGAGAAGCGTGGCAGCCACATGGGTGAACCCCGCGACCTTCTGGCCGCAGAGCAGGGTTCTCAGGCTGGGGCTCTGGGGGTCCACGGGTGCGGCTGCCTTCCCCCCGCCCCCAGCAGATGAACGGGGCCCCCCGGCCCCCGCGGCCCGGCCCCCCCTCCGCGCGTCACTGCAGCCCCAAACCTTCAGCCTGGGCTCAGCTCCTCCTCCCTCCGCTGCCGACGCCCTTGGAGCAGTCGCGGCTCGGTGGCTCCGGCCCGTCCTCACCCTCGTCCTCGGGAGAGAGGGAGGGAGGGAGCGTCCACGCGGCGCGCCGCTGGCAATGCAGGCCACGAACCGCTTCTCCGCCTTGGGGCTCCGTCCTTGCGGTCAGCGGCTTGTGCCTCCCAGCCCGCAGCAGCCCCCACCTCTCCTCCCCCCTCCCCTCCCCTGGGGACCCCTGGGAGCCACCCTGATGGCGTTGCCCACAGTGCCATCAAAGCCCTTCAGAAGCAGGCGAGGGGAGGGTGGGCTCACGGAACCGCTGCCAATGCCGGTGAATGCAAACGACTTGCGTCCTCTGCCACTCAGCACAGCTGGGCCGCGTGCGGGGCGAGGAGAGGTCAGCGGAGGTCAGAGGCCTCGGGGCAGCCCGCGGTCGGCAGCACCGCGTCCAAGCCGCACCTGTTCTGTCTCCAACTTCCCGTTCCCATTTGTACTGCGGGTAGCTCCCACACGCACGGGCCGACGACGAGGGGAGACAAGCCGGCGGCCTGGCCCAGGATGCCAAGCCCGGGACGCCAAGCCCGGGACGCCAAGCCCCGGGACACCAAGCCCGCGGCTGGAACGCAGCTGAGGAGCAGGTGTCTTCACGCCCCGGCACCCAGAGCCCCAGGAGGGTCAGGGCCTTCACCTCCTGGAACACGGAGCTTTACTCCTCAGGATGCCAATGTCAGCCCCGAGGCCTGGCTGTGCGGAAGGCGGGGCTCCGGAGGCCTCGGGCCCCTCACCCCGCTCGGTCTGCCCCCCACCAGTAACGGGGGTCAAGGGAAACACCCCGTTTACCATTGGCTGAGCGCATCCGTTGTTATTTGCAAGATGAGAAAATGGGAGAGACCCTTTTGAAACACCTTTAGCGCTGGTCATGAGAAGATGCTGTAGGATATTAAAGGTCCGCATGGGAGAGGTGGACTTTCATCCATGTCTACTTAATTAGCCCACATTAATGTTCCCTAATTATGCCTCATTAATTGTTCTGCCTTACGCCCTTAGTAAATCTACCCATCCACTCATTCATTCATTCACTTACCTGTGTGAGGGCCAGGCTTCTGTGATGGTAGGAGGGCCACACTGGGGCCTGACCACGGAATGGGGGCCACACTGGGGCCTGACCACGGAGTGGGGGCCACGCGGGGGGCTGGCCGTGGAGTGGGGGCCACGCGGGGGGCTGACCACGGAGTGGGGGCCACGCGGGAGGGGGGCTGGCCGTGGAGTGGGGGCCACGCGGGGGGCTGACCACGGAATGGGGGCCACGCGGGGGGCTGGCCGTGGAGTGGGGGCCACGCGGGGGGCTGGCACAGGCTGAGTGGTGGCTTCCTCTGGACCTCGCGGTTGGAGGCTTGGGTAAGTGACAGTGCTCGTGCCTTCTCCTGCGGCTCTGCTGCCCCTGCGCTGCGGCGGGGGGAGGGGGGGCAGGGGGGGTCCGCAGGGTGCTGGGCCAAGTCCTCAGAACCCGACGGGGGGCTGGGCTGGGGGCGGGCCCCGGATGGGGGCAGGAGAGGACGCCTGCGGAACTGCGTGGGGTGTGCTGGAGGCTGCCGAGTCCAGACTGCGCTGACCTCGGGCCTGGGCGACAAAAGAGGTCGAGACGGAGCTCCGGCGTGGAGGGCGGGGCTCCGGCGTGGAGGGCGGGGCTCCGGCGTGGAGGGCGGGGCTCCGGCGCGGAGGGCGGGGCTCCGGCGTGGAGGGCGGGGCTCCGGCGTGAAGGGCGGGGCTCCGGCGTGGAGGGAGGGACCCTGGCGTGGAGGGCGGGGCTCTGGCGTGGAGGGAGGGACCCTGGCGTGGAGGGCGGGGCTCTGGCGTGGAGGGCGGGGCTCTGGCGTGGAGGGAGGGACCCTGGCGTGGAGGGCGGGGCTCCGGCGTGGAGGGCGGGGCTCCGGCGTGGAGGGCGGGGCTCCGGCGTGGAGGGCGGGGCTCCGGCGTGGAGGGCGGGGCTCCGGCGTGGAGGGCGGGGCTCCGGCGTGGAGGGCGGGGCTGCAGGCTAAGGGTCACAGGTCGGGGGAAGGTGGAGCGCCCGTGCGGAAGGCGGGATCAAGGCTGCGTCCGTAAGGCCGGAGTGGATGTGTGGCGTGGAGAGGGAGGTGGGGCGGAGCCCACACGGCCGACAGGTCGGGAGAACGCCGGCTCTCAGCGCCTCCCCCTCCTTCCCAGAGGACTCTGGCGCCGCCGCGCGCCTCAGACGCCTGGGCCCCCGGGACGGTGTCCGCGCGGCCCGGCCCCGGCTCCGCTTCACGCGCGGCGAGGCGGGGCACAGTTGGCAGACGGGGGGCCCCGGGCGCGGGTGGAGCCTGCCCTCCTCTCTCACGCGCATCGCACGCGTGTGTGCAGGGACGCGTGCCCGTGCGGGCGGTGCAGGCCGCGGCCCGGCGGAACGAGCTGGTCTCCCGTCCGTCTTCGACCCTTCTGTTTCAAAAATGGAAGGACACGAACTGTGCTTTGCTCTCACCAAGGTGGAAGGTTCCAGCTCTTTCCGAGTCTCGTGACGGCCTTGCCCGTGAGCCACGCGGCCTTGCTCGACCCCGGGCAGGCGGGCCTGACCCTTGACCCTCCGGGCCTCCGGAGCGCGGAGGGAGCGGGAGCACAGAGCTCGCCTCTGCGGGGCGCACCCTCCCACCCGGGACCCCGGGACTGGAGAGGACACCAGGAGACCCCTCCCTCCCTCGCTGAGCCTCCGCCCAGACCCCGTCACCCCCGTCCAGACACAAGAGAACCATCAGGCAGGTCCCGCCCCCGGGAGGCCTGCGAAATCCTGGCCCCCTCTCTCCAAAGCTGCACTGGCCGTCAGGGCACGGTCACCCCCAGAGGACCAGCGGGGCCACGGCCCAGCGTGATGTGGGGGGGCCCGGGGGGAAGGCCCCGAAGGGAGCCCCTGTGCGATCTCGCACGGAGTGTGAACCACAACCGACAACAGCCCGCAGACACCGAGGGAAACCTGGGTGGGAAAACTGGGTGTGGCTACATGCGCCGTCTCCTGCACGCCCCAAACCACCTCGGAGCCAAGATTTAATGTTTATTTAAAGAGAAGCCCATGTGATTCGTGGCTGCACTGAAATGGGACTTCCGAAGGAAACGATGGCTATGTAACCAGAGTCACGCAGCCGTGAAAATACGACGCAAGCACAGGACAGGACCGTGGGGTGCGGGCTTCCGGGGCGGCTTCGGGGGCGGCTTCGGGTCTGATGCCTCGGCCACTGCCCCTTCCTCCGTAGCGCTCGCCTGAGCAAGCCGCGCCGTGGCCCCCAGCGACCGGCTCTCTCCGTGCCCATCCTAGGAGGACGCGCCGGCTTCTCCACTCGGGAGATTAAAAATGTCGGAAGTAAATCCAGGTCTTGTCTGACATGACATTTTGGAAGCCGAAGCTCGGAGACTTTTGTATCCGTGGTAATAGGATAACATGCTACACTAGTTACAGTAATTGCCGGGCTCTGCCCTCGCTGCGAGCCGGGCCCTCACTCGGTGCCCAGCGCGCCCCTCCTGCGGGCAGCACGGGCAGGCTTCCAGCCCGCCGCCTCCTCCAGAGCCAGCTCAGAGCAGAGCCGGGGGGGCGCTGGACGGGGGCCTGGCCCAGAGCCCCCGGCCGCCAAGGCCGACTTCATGAGGGAGACGAAATGTGGGCTCCTGCCACGTCCGTCTTCCTTCCCCACAGCCAAGTCCAGGGTCACAAAGGCCCCCAGAAGGGGACTCATGCGGGAGGAGGCCCGGAAGGGGGGGGGCGCGTGGCAAGGAGGCCCGGAAGGGGGGGGCGCGTGGCAAGGAGGCCCTGGAGCCCCCAGTGCGCTCCGGCCTCCGCCGTGGACGCGGGTCTCCGCGTCTCCAAGCGCCGTGGCTCCCTCCGCCGTGGTGGGCAGCTGGTGGGGCTGTCCTCAGGTGCTATGCCAGGAAACGCGGGGAGATGCCAGCCCCCCGTGCTGGCGCCAGGCTCCGCGTGCCAGCGCTCGAAGGCCTCGCGGGGCCCCACGTGTGCGTGTGACTGAGGGGAGGAGGCGGCGGGGGTGTGAGCAGACGGCGCGGGGGCCGAGTCCAGCCTCCTCTGAGAGAAGAACGCCAGGGGCGGCAGTTCCAAGGAACAGCAACGGCCCAGGGCACCAGCCGGTGATGGAAAGGAGGGACTGGGGCACGGGCAGAGTTACTCCTAGAACAAAGCTGGCAAGGTAGCGATGAGCAATACATTGGCCTGTAGTCCATACGTCCTGAATAGCATCCTCCATACGTGTGTATATTCCACATACGTGCACACACAACCACATGTCTATGATATCTGCCAACCATCCAACCCTCCGCCATCAACAGCCTATCCATCCTGCAACACCTGTGATCGATCACCTACCCGTCCCCTCTCCCCTGGCGTTCCTCCGCTATCACCCACTAGCATCAGTCTATGCACCCGGCCCCTGGGGAGACCTCTGACCTTCCCTGCAGGATGCAAGAGTTTGCTCATCAGTAAGCACTGGGACTGGAAGCGAAACCAGGAGGCTCGCGCAACAGGTCGGGCTGGCCCCTTCCAGCCTGGGCGCCCTGGTGGCTGACAGCCACGCACTTGCATTCTCTCCTCCAGATCTGTCATCCAGGTGTTGCTTCTCTTCCTTCTGGAAGCTTCCACGAGGCTCTACAGTTCTCACCACCCTTCCAGTCCCTGGTGGAGGCTCCGGGTGTCGTCGGGGTGACCCTCACTCAGGCATCTGCCACCTCACCGTCAATGGAGCCCAGCCCTCGCATCCGAGGCCTCGGCTGCCGCCAACCAAGTCCGCAGCCCCCTGCACGCAGCCCCCCGCCCCCCGACCGCAGCCCCACCGCTGCCCAGGATTCCTTTAGCCAGAAAGGCCAATGTCCATTTCAGGCTATGCTTGGCTGTATGAGGGGTCGGCAGGTTGGTGGCCCTCATAAAGCAAGAATCTCAGAGATCAAGCCCAGAAAGCTCACCCCATCACCCCAGAACAGAACAGGCTGACCATTCCTCCGTGGCAGGAGAAATAGGGGTTTCCAGGCAGGAAAGCCATGGCGCAAAGCCATCCGTGGGAAGTCAGACCCCAAGCCAGGGCGACAGGAGGCAGAGCGCCCAGGCGGAGATCCTGCTGCAGGGCCGGGGAGCCCCCCCCCAGAGCCCCACCCAGGCCCGGTGTGAGCCCACCAAGACCGAAAACCTAACGCTTAACCCCAGACCCACGGCAGTGGGGTTTCCCATGGCGAGGAGAGATCAAAGCTCTCCTGCTTTAAGTTGTTTTTCTCAGGCATTTTGTCACAGTAACAGACGACGACCCGGCACGTTGCCGAGCTGGTGACCCTGGCGGGCTCCCTGGAGGAGGCTGCCTGTAGTTGGACGTTGGGGCACAGGAAGGGGAGGGTGCAGCGGGGCGCCGCCGGCCCTCTCGGCCCTCTGTGCTCTTCGGGAGGGGCAGAGCGAGCACTGGCAGAGAGCTCCGGGAAGATTCTGCGAGGAGCGGAGGCTGCAGATGGCCTCCCCTCCTAATTGTGCCTCGAGCGGCGCGGAGCCTCCGGACGGCCCCGACCCCGGGGATCTCCTCGGCAGCGGTGGGTTTTACGCGCTGCCCGCACAGGCAGGGGAGGGAGGCTGCGCGGGGCCGGACGGGGAGGGCCGCCGCTCGGCTCTGCGGGCCCCGTCCCGAGCCGGTGGACGAAGGCGGCTCGTCCCTGCCCGGCCTCGGGGAGCGCAGGCGGGGCGCGGGGACGTCTCCTCCCGACTGTGATGAAGGCGGGCTCTTGATGCGAGTGCAGATCCGGGGAGAGAATGGATCGACGGCGGCGGCGCCTCTCCTGCGTCGCCATCGTCGGGGAGGGCCGCCGCTCGGCCCCAGGGCGCTTCCCGGGAGCGGGGCTCCCCCGCCCCGGGCTGGGCTGGGCGCCGAGGGCGTCCGAGCACGCGGGGAGCTCCGCGCCCGCCCCGCGTGCAAGGGAAGGGCAGCGTGGGCCCTGCGTCCCCGCCAGCGCGGGGGGCGCGCGGGGACCCCCCCGCCCCGGGGCCCAGGCCAGGATCAGCCGGGCGTGCACGGACACGCGTGGACACGGGGTGCTGGGGGCGGACGCGGGGCGGTGGCAGCGCCGTCCACCCCTCCGCTGCGTGGCTCGCGTGGCTGAGGCTCACGCCGGGGTGAGAGAGACTGCGCATTGTGCAGCTCAGCCTCTCCCGCGAGCGAGCGAAGGACCGCGCATGGGCGCCTGCCTCGTGTGGCGAGCGAGGGACTGCGCATGTGCACCTGCCCCGTGTGGAGAGCGAGGGACTGCGCATGTGCAGCTCACCCTCTCCTGCGAGCGAGCAAGGGACTGCGCATGTGCACCTGCCCCGTGTGGAGAGCGAGCGACTGCGCATGTGTACCTGCCCCGTGTGAGCGACTGCGCACGTGCAGCTCAGCCTCTCCTGTGAGGGACTGCGCATGCACCTGTCCCGTGTGGCGAGCCGGCGACTGCGCACGTGCAGCTCACCCTCTCCTGCGGGCGAGCGAGGGGACTGCGCATGTGCACCTGTCCCCGTGTGGCGAGCCAGTGACTGCGCACGTGCAGCTCACCCTCTCCTGCGGGCGAGCGAGGGACTGCGCATGTACCACCTGTCCCGTGTGGCGAGCCGGCGACTGCGCATGTGCAGCTCAGCCTCTCCTGTGAGTGAGTGACGGACTGCGCATGTGCACCTGTCCCGTGTGGTGAGCCGGCAAACTGCGCATGTGCAGCTCAGCCTCTCCTGCGGGCGAGCGAGGGACTGCGCATGTGCAGGGCGGCCCGGCCCTCCCGTCCCCGCGGGCCGTCTGCGGAGTGGCTGTCTCCATCCCCGAGGCCTCCCGTCTCCATGCCCGCCACGCCCTCCAGGGCGGCCGCAGCCCGGTCCTGCCATTGCCCGCCCCATGAGTTCTCGCGTGGGATTTCCCGCCTGTGAGTCTGTTTCCAGGGGGGAGGGGAGGCGCAGAGCCCTGGGCCGCCGTCACGGAGGGCCGAGCGGCATCTGTCACCGCACCGGTGTCCCTCCTGCCCACCTGGACCTCCGACCCCTCCCGGGAGTCACCCTGACCTCGGAGAGTCACCACGGCCTCCAGGAGTCACCGTGACCTCCCAGGAGTCACCCTGACCTCAGAGTCACCACGGCCTCCAGGAGTCACCGTGACCTCCCAGGAGTCACCCTGACCTCAGAGTCACCACGGCCTCCAGGAGTCACCGTGACCTCCCAGGAGTCACCCTGACCTCAGAGTCACCACGGCCTCCAGGAGTCACCGTGACCTCCCAGGAGTCCACCCTGACCTCGGAGAGTCACCACGGCCTCCAGGAGTCACCGTGACCTCAAAGAGTCACCACGGCCTCCAGGAGTCACCGTGACCTCCCAGGAGTCACCCTGACCTCGAAGAGTCACCACGGCCTCCAGGAGTCACCGTGACCTCCCAGGAGTCACCCTGACCTCGAAGAGTCACCACGGCCTCCAGGAGTCACCGTGACCTCAGGAAGGTCACCATGACCTTGAAGAGTCACCATGGCCTCCAGGAGTCACCCTGACCTCAGGAATCACCCTGACCTGGAAGAGTCACCCTGACCTCGAAGAGTCCACCGTGACCTCCGGCCACTGTGGCCTTGAAGAATCGCTGTGACCTCCAGGAGTCACCCTGACCTTAAAGAGTCACCATGGCCTCCAGGAAGTCATCCTGACCTCAGGAAGTCACCGTGACCTTGAAGAGTCACCGTGGCCTCCAGGAGTCACCCTGACCTCAGGAATCACCCTGACCTGGAAGAGTCACCCTGACCTCGAAGAGTCACCATGGCCTCCAGGAGTCACCGTGGCCTCCAGGCATCACCGTGACCTCGAGGAGTCCCCGGCGAAGGCAGCGGTGGCGGTGGAGCCTGGGGGATTTTCACGTGCACCGCCACTGTGTGTCACGTGACCGGTGGCGTGAAGAAGAGCTGGAGCCTCCTTCCCGGCCTTGGCCGCATCGCAGGACCTCAGGAATCGCTCATCAGAGAGGCTGGGACCCCAGCACCCCAGTCCAGTCCAACGCGGGGGGACGGTGCTGTGTTTACCCCTAGTTTCCCGTTGAGCCAGGCACCAGTGCCTCCGCCTGTAATCCTAGCTGCTCGGGACACTGTGATGAAGGACTGCATTTCAAAAGCCAACCCAGGCAAAAGATCCCTGCGACCCTTATTTCAATTAACTACTGAAAAGCCAGACGTGGAGCTGTGCTCAGGGAGTCGGGCACGCGCCCTGGGCCGTGAAAAGCCAGGGACAGCACCCAGGCCCCGAGCGGAAGCCCTAGGGCTGGCACAAAAGCAAGGCGAACAAACAAACCACAAGAGCTCCCTGTGTTCCAAGTTGTTTTATTAACTTCTTCTCTACGTTTCCATGAGCATCCACCTGCCCTCCACACACGTGGATACCGTGTACCGCGGTCAGACTCACCCCGTCTCCGCGTCACTGCCCCCCGTCACCCCCCCCTTCCCAGCCCTCCCCACGGGTCTGACGGTCCCGCCTGCACACACCTGTGCACACCTCCTTCGCCCCTCCACCCACCCGCTCACTGCCACGGGGACGCAGGAGGGAGACTAGGAGCGAAGGTTGTGCGGGGAGCGCCCGAGGCCCTGGGGGAGGAGACGTTGCCAGCCAAGGGTGAAGGAGAGGATGGGCCTGAGGGGTGGGTGGCAGCAGGGGTCTCCGGGAAGGCTGGAGATGGGGCTGCATTATGGAAAAGACTTGATTCTTCTAGCTGTTCAGCAAATTATTTAAAAATCAATCTCCCATCTCAAAAGTGATCTAAAATGATAAGCTCAGCAGGGGAAAACGAGTTGCTAAATGTTTTCTTTCAAAGACTATGGTGTCGAAAAGGAAAGAAAGAGAGAGGGAGGCAGGAAGGAGGCCTTGGCGTTTTCACGGAGAGTGGGTTCGCCTGAGCCCCAGGACCTCCTTCGAAGACGCGGCATTTCCCGGCAGCTGCCGCCCCGCGGGTCGCCCTGGAGGCTCAGCGTGGCTCTTGGTCCGGGATTCCGAGTTTGTTCAGTGCTTGCGGCCTGGGTGTTGCAATCCGCTCACGCAGTGGGCCAAGCCTCAGGCTACCCAGGTCTGAAGACGTCCCGTGGCCTGGTGGACAGAGCCATGGAGGGCACTGCCTCACCTCCGAGCTCTCCAGCCCCCGGGTCCCCCCCCCCCCCCCAGTGACCGCCTGCTCCCCCTGAAAGCAGCCAGACTCCGTCTGGGCTTCTCCACCCGGCAGGCCAGCACCAAGCTGACCTCACCGGCACGGCCGTGCCTGGGGCCCTGAGCCCGGTCTTGGTTCTGGCACCGACAGTGGCGGCGTCTGACGTTCTGCTTGCAGCTTAGCTTTGGGGTGCAGAGTGGAGCTCGCCGATGTTCATTGTGTGTCTTTCCAGCAACACCTAGACTCCGGTTTTGTCAAACATTGGGTACTATGTCTCAGCCAAGTTGGGGGAGGGCCGCCCCAGGGCCTGGGCTGGTGGGGAGGGTCGCCCCAGGGCCTGGGCTAGGGGGGAGGGCCGCCCCAGGGCCTGGGCTGGGGGGGAGGGCCGCCCCAGGGCCTGGGCTGGGGGGGGAGGGCCGCCCCAGGGCCTGGGCTGGGGGGGAGGGCCGCCCCAGGGCCTGGGCTGGGGGGGAGGGCCGCCCCAAGGCCTGTGCTCGCCCCTGTGCTCCCCCTCTGCACCCTGAGCCCCCAGGCCCGTCTCCCCGCTCCTCCCCTCCTGCCTCCTGTCCGCCGGCAGCCGCAGGGGTCGGGCCCACGGCAGGACTGGGATTTCCACGGATGAGCAGCTCCCAGGCGGCTGCTCGGGGTCAGCTCGACACACCAGGGCTGCTGCTGTTCACGCCCCTTGAAGCAAGTTGTCACAACGCAGAAGCCGCAGCCTCGAGATCTGAGCGCTTGAGCTTAGCAGACAGCAGTGACGACGATGGCCAGCGCGTGGCCGCTTGCTCGGGCTCCGCCGTCAGCAGGAAGCCTCCGGGCAGGGGGGCCGCGGGACGCCAGCCGTCCAGCCCGGCGTCGGGCCTGTCTCCCTCGCCGCCACTCTACCACAGAGGCAGCCGTCGGAGGAAGGCCTGCGGCTCCCGATGGAGCGACTCCGGCGGGTGGGGGAGGGGGGGAGCCTGCGTCATTGCCTGAGCACCAGGCCCGACCCCCCCCTTCTCTCCCCCCTGCTCCCCACCGTGTGAGACCCGGCCTGCCCTCTCTGCGCCGCTGCTGCACTTGGCGGCGTTGGGTCCGCGTCCTCTCCCCTCTCCCTGAGCCCCTCACTGGTTCTGTCCTGGCTGCTGAGCTCAGGACTCCGCGTGGAAGCGGGCTTGGCTGAGCCCCGGGGGTGAGGTGCGGGGCTGTGGCGTCCTGGGGGGAAGGG
Organism: Perognathus longimembris pacificus; assembly: GCF_023159225.1. NCBI lineage: Eukaryota > Metazoa > Chordata > Mammalia > Rodentia > Heteromyidae > Perognathus > Perognathus longimembris. Next base: position 1,334,818 of record NC_063161.1, on the reverse strand, counting down.
ACAAAGGAGGCTGGTGTGGATGGAGGCCCTGCGGGAGGGGGGCTCCCGGAGGAGCTGAGGGGGCCCGGGGCAGGTGGGGGAGGTCTGAGCCCCCTCCCTTAGGGAAGTGCAGCCAGAGTTCTTCCTCCTGACTTGAGGAAGCCGTTGCTTTTTTTAAACACAGGGGATAGAGCCCCAGCTTAGAGACGCCCCCCCAGATCGCGTGGCTACTGGTGAAGACCGACTCTCCCCACGGAGCCCCGGGGCCCGGTCCACGCACGGCTCTGTGCCCGGAAGGGCTGGGGAAGGCCGCACGGGAGGGGTGTGCGCGGGTGCTGGGTGCGCAGAGGGGGCCGGGGCCGGGGCCCGCGTGTTCCGGGAGGAAGAGCGGGGCGGGGCGTGACCCCCGGCCCTGGGGCTCGCGGGGTTCCCAGAGCCCCTCCTGGCTCCCTCCCGGCGGTGGAGCTGGCGGCTCCGGCCGGTTTTGACCTGCTGGGGGCTTTCCCCACCCCGCCGCCTCCGCCTCCTGTCTGGAGGATGCCCCCCCCATCGGAGCCGGGGGCCGCGCCGGGCAGGGCCTGGGGGAGAGGGGTCTGCACCGAGAGGAGGACCCGCAGGGCTGCCGGCTGGCCCCGGGGCCGGGGAGGGCGCCACACGGGGCTCAGGCCCGGCCCGGAGCGGGGTGCCCGCGCTTTCTCAGGCGTGACGGAGCTGCGTTGCATCGAGGGTCCCCCCGGCACCTGGGGGTCGTGGCCCGGAAGAGACTGCGGGTGCCCACGCGGTGCCGCCCGCGGCCTCACGGCGACTGGGCGGCGCCTGCGGGACCCAGGGACGTCTCCCCGCTTTAGTTACCCTTGTCGTGACGGGAACAGTCCCAGCGCCTCCCATTCACCCTGGCCACCCCCGTAAGCCACGCGCGTCTCCCCCTCTCGGCCCCCCCGTAAGCCACGCGCGTCTCCCCCTCTCGGCCTCGCGCCGCGGGAGCTCTCCCCTGCACCACCTCTGTGCACGCGGCTTCCGAGGCCCCCCTGGCTGGGTGGCGGCCACCCCCGTGAAGGCGCCGTCTCTGGAGGATCTTCCTCTGGAAGCCTCCGCGGGCCGTCATTTGGAGCGCGAGCGCCGGCATCCTGGCTGCGGGGCGGGTCAGGAGGCCGTGTGCGGCCACCGGGCACGGAGAGCACGCGCGGCTCTCGTGGGATTCCAAGACGCCGCTGGCCGCTGGCCGCCTCCTTCGGAAGGGGGAGAGCCGGGGTGAGGACAGCGAAGCAGGGGCTCGCGGCTCCCCGCACGCCAGGAGGGAGGCCCAGGCCGGGCGGCCGGCCCCGCAGGGCCGCGCTCGCCAGCCAGGCAGACGGGAGAGGCCCGGCCCCGGCCGCTCCACCGTGGCCGGGGGGATCCCAGTGTGGTCTTCTGGGGAGCAATCAAGGGGAGAGGAAACGGAAAGCAAAGGCTCCGAGCTGCACACCGTGGAGGCCCGAGCGCAGAGTCAGAAACACGGGTGCCGGAGAAACACGGCCCGGGACGGGTGGGCAGGTGCTCCACCTTCAGGGCCGTCCCTCCACCCACACCTCCTCACCACGCCTCCCGTGGACCTCGGGGCCACCTGAGCCCCCACGCCTCCCGTGGACCGTGGGGCCACCCCGGGCGCCCACACACCAGCTGCACGAGCCACACAGATGTCCCCTCCCAAGGAAGGCTACTTGTCAATAACGTGGCTCACTACATTTTTTTCAAGAAAAATATACATTTCATTTTCGACACAGCAGTCATGTTTGTTTGTTTGTTTTAATGGGTTTACCTGCTTTCTAAACCACTGCTTTCAGTGCTCTGTGTGTGTGTGTGTGTGTGTGTGTGTGTGTGTGTGTGTGTGGTTGCTGTGTTTGTTTTCTGCCCCGGGGCACAGGAATGGAGGGACAGAGGGTAAACAAAGGCAGCAGTGGGGCTCACTGGACACTGTGTTGAAAATGAACTCGACACCTTGTGGGTGGCGATGGGAGGGAAAACCGGGAGCAAGGGAAGGGGCGAGCGTGTCCCAGAGGAAATGCGTGCACCCCCTCACGAGGGCAGCGGTAACTCCTCTGCGTGTCGCCTTCACAGTCACAACTCTGTATGCGTCTGTATATTTAAAAATAAGTTCCTCAAATCCTAAAGACTCGCCATGATAAAGGAATGTGGCGTACCTCATTCGTCATTCGTCATATTAATTTCTGAAGTAAAGAAGAATCCTCCTCTCACCCCCATTCTAACACGGCTCTTTGGTTTTCAACAACTTCGGTGCCGTTGCTTCCGGCCGGGCCTCGGCGGCCGCGGCCTCTCGCAGGCTCGTTGTCGGGATTGGCGAGCAGCAGCGTCCTCTGGCCCACAGCAAGTGGTGTGTGCACCGCTCGTGAGCTTGGCGGCGAGCGCTACCGTGCCACCCTGTTGGGGTTACCCCTGGGGACGCCGCTCACCCGGCGCCCAAGGGGCTGCGTGTCCCTGACACGCTGATGAACCTTCCGCGTATCCGGCTCCTTCGCCGGTGGGTAATTTCTTGACGTTTGCGTTGTGCGCTGGGCTGGGCGAGCTTCTGGTGCTGCCAAGGGGCACAGGTCTGTCTCTCCACCGGTTGAAGAGTGAAGAGGTGGGGGAGTGACGTGGAAGGAAGCAGCGAGTTCGCTGGAAGCAACAGCAGAGGACAGACTCTTCACAGAGAGGGGTCCCAGAGCCAGAGTCGCCTGGAGCCCCAGTGGAGGGTGTGGGGGTGGTTAGGAGGGTTACAATAGCACAGGGGCCCCTGCACGCCCCCCCGGGGCTCTGGGCCGCCTGCCGGCTGGAGAATGGACTGCCCAGACTCCCCTCATTGGTTGAGTGGATGCCCAGGGCATTATGGGGAAAAGCGCCAAGATGGCTCCATGGTATGTCAGGTGTCTTCTGTCGTGTGTTATCTGTCAGTCACATGTTATTTGTCATGTGTTATATGTCACGTCACCTGTCACATGCTACATGCTATCTGTGAGGTGTTATCTGTCGGTCACGTGTTACCTGTCACGTTATCTGTCACGTGTTATCTGCCATCTTTTGCCCCTGTCCCCCTGACAGAGAAGGCCTGACTCTCCCTCACACCCGTGAGCCTCTTGTGGATGGCCAACACGTTGTCTCTGGTCACAAGGTATGCACTTACCGGGCACGGGCTTGTCACTTTACGTGCTTGGTCACAGCGTGCAGAGATACACAAGGGAAGTGTCACCATGGCAGGAGTCCCCACCCCATGCCCAGACCAGGAGCTTTGAATGCAATTTCATTTGATTTTTCCAAGTGGATTTTATAGCTGTTCTGTGTTTTTGGGTATTTTATGATGTGGTATATAAATTTTTACTTTTCTAAAATATAGACACTGTCCTCCATCAGCGTTAAACCATCATTGCTTTCCTTCCTATGGCTTTGCTCTTGATTTATTGTGCCTTGTACTCCTATAGCCACTAAATACATCTCAAATAACCTTCAGAATATCCGGACCGGCACTGCCACGGCCGTTTCTGGATGCTGGTGGCCATCTCTAGCCCTTTCGGGACCCATTTGCTCCTAAAGGAGGCTGGGGGGCTGTGGTGAGGCTGAGCCACCCACATACCTGATCCCCAATCACGTGGGTCTCAAGCACCGGTCCTGTCATCGTCACCGTCATCATCCCCTGTCATCACCCCCTGTGACCATCTCCTGTCATCCCCTGTCATCATCATCCCCTGTCATCATACCCTGTCATCATCATCCCCTGTCACCATCATCCCCTGTCATCATCCCCTGTCATCATCCCCTGTCATCATCATCCCCTGTCATCATCCCCTGTCATCATCATCCCCTGTCATCATCATCCCCTGTCACCATCACCCCCTGTCACCATCCCCTGTCACCATCATCCCCTGTCATCATCATCCCGTCATCATCCCCTGTCATCATCCCCTGTCATCATCATCCCCTGTCATCATCCCCTGTCACCATCATCCCCTGTCATCATCATCCCCTGTCATCATCCCCTGTCATCATCCCCTGTCATCATCATCCCCTGTCATCATCATCCCCTGTCATCATCCCCTGTCATCATCATCCCCTGTCATCATCATCCCCTGTCATCATCCCCTGTCATCATCATCCCCTGTCATCATCCCCTGTCACCATCATCCCCTGTCATCATCATCCCCTGTCATCATCCCCTGTCATCATCCCCTGTCATCATCATCCCCTGTCATCATCATCCCCTGTCATCATCCCCTGTCATCATCATCCCCTGTCATCATCATCCCCTGTCATCATCCCCTGTCATCATCATCCCCTGTCATCATCATCCCCTGTCACCATCATCCCCTGTCATCATCATCCCCTGTCATCATCATCCCCTGTCATCATCACCCCCTGTCATCATCATCCCCTGTCATAATCATCCCCTGTCATCATCATCCCCTGTCATCATCCCCTGTCATCATCCCCTGTCACCATCATCCCCTGTCATCATCCCCTGTCACCATCATCCCCTGTCATCATCATCCCCTGTCATCATCACCCCCTGTCATCATCATCCCCTGTCATCATCATCCCCTGTCATCATCCCCTGTCACCATCATCCCCTGTCATCATCATCCCGTCATCATCCCCTGTCACCATCATCTCCTGTCACCATCATCCCCTGTCATCATCATCCCCTGTCATCATCATTCCCTGTCATCATCCCCTGTCACCATCATCCCCTGTCATCATCCCCTGTCATCATCCCCTGTCATCATCATCCACTGTCACCATCATCCCCTGTCATCATCATCCCCTGTCATCATCATCCCCTGTCATCATCCCCTGTCACCATCATCCCCTGTCATCATCATCCCCTGTCATCATCCCCTGTCACCATCATCCCCTGTCATCATCATCCCCTGTCACCATTATCCCCTGTCACCATCATCCCCTGTCATCATCATCCCCTGTCATCATCCCCTGTCATCATCCCCTATCACCATCATCCCCTGTCATCATCCCCTGTCACCATCATCCCCTGTCATCATCATCCCCTGTCACCATCATCCCCTGTCATCATCATCCCCTGTCATCATCATCCCCTGTCATCATCACCCCCTGTCATCATCATCCCCTGTCGTCATCATCCCCTGTCATCATCATCCCCTGTCATCATCCCCTGTCACCATCATCCCCTGTCATCATCCCCTGTCATCATCATCCCCTGTCACCATCATCCCCTGTCACCATCATCCCCTGTCATCATCACCCCCTGTCATCATCCCCTGTCACCCTCATCCCCTGTCACCATCATCCCCTGTCATCATCATCCCCTGTCATCATCATCCCCTGTCATCATCACCCCCTGTCATCATCCCCTGTCACCATCATCCCCTGTCACCATCATCCCCTTTCATCATCATCCCCTGTCATCATCATCCCCTGTCATCATCCCCTGTCATCATCATCCCCTGTCACCATCATCCCCTGTCATCATCATCCCCTGTCATCATCCCCTGTCATCATCACCCCCTGTCATCATCATCCCCTGTCACCATCATCCCCTGTCACCATCATCCCCTGTCATCATCATCCCCTGTCACCATCATCCCCTGTCATCATCATCCCCTGTCACCATCCCCTGTCATCATCCCCTGTCATCATCCCCTGTCATCATCCCCTGTCATCATCATCCCCTGTCACCATCATCCCCTGTCACCATCGCCCCTGTCCTCGTCCCCCTAACCTGTGAGAGGGAAGCAGGCCCCTGTGGTGTGCAGGATAGAAGCAGAGCTATTGCACAACATTGTGAGCACCGATCCCTGCCGGCCTGCTTAGAGCCTCTACCTTGAGGGAAGGCTCCCATGTCTCCCTCCTGCTGCCGGAGCTCCCGGCCCTGGAGGACATGGCGTCCCCCGGAGCTCCCGGCACCGGAGGACATGGCGTCCCCCGGAGCTCCGGCCCCGGAGGACATGGCGTCCCCCGGAGCTCCCGGCCCCGGAGGACATGGCGTCCCCTGGAGTTTAGTTTGGAGCTGCGTTCTTGCTTCTGTCGGCACTGCTGATGCCCCGCGGGGCTGCAGTGGCCGTACGCGCTGCGGACCCCCATCTGGCCTGCGTGGCTCCTCCCTCTGCCACCCCCACGCACACCCAGGCCCCGGCTCGGTGCCTGTGCCCGAGCGCACACGCAGCGTTCCCAGGCTCTCAGGCCGCGTGCTCGGGGCGTGCCCCGGCACACAGCGCCCTTCCTCCCACGCCCCGCTCTGTCCGCCTCACCTTCTGCAGTGAGGAAGGGACACGCAAGCCCCACGCAGCCTCGGCCTCAGGCGGGTGGCCGGGACGCCCCTCCCTCGCGCTCAGACCCCGCTCCGTGGTCCCGCTCTGTGCCCTGGACGCCCCTCACGGCTCGTCTCTGCACGGGTTCACATCCACCACCCGCACTCCCGGCCAGCGCAGGCCCCGGGCGAGATCTGCTGTGCGGAGCTGAAAGTTCCCAGGGGTGGTTCTGCACCCCGGGTCCAATTCTCTGGTCGGCCTCTGCTGTCCAACAAATGCAACCAGGGGTCCTCCCCGGACGCTCAGGTGGACTTTACCACCGACAGCCTGCCCTTGCTGGAGGCCAGAATGCAGCCCCACGGCAGTGCCACCCCACCACGGTGACACCCCCATTGTGGTGACACCCCCACCACGGTGCCACCCCACCACGGTGACACCCCCATTGTGGTGACACCCCCACCACGGTGGCACCCCACCACGGTGACACCCCCATTGTGGTGACACCCCCACCACGGTGCCACCCCACCACAGTGCCACCCCTGCCACAGTGCCAGGGGGCTGGGGAGCCTGGCCCTGGTTTCCATGCCACCCGGCTCCGTGAGATGCAGGGAAAGAGGGTTTCCTGCAAGATAGTAGTAAATCAACTGTGCTGCAGGGTTTCAAGCCGCCATCGGTCGTGGCTGAGATAAAAACGTAAGCACGCGGTGTCTTCCAGTGGGGGAAGGGGCCGGCCGGCCCCCGGAGGAGGAGCCGGGGCTCAGCGCACAATGTCCGCTGGGTCCAGCCCTGAAGGGGCTGCATTGGGCCCCGGCCTCCGGTGGTAGCAGGCCGGCAGCCCCCCTCCAGAGCGAGGCCTCCCTCGGGTCATGGCAGGCAGCCCCCCTCCAGAGCGAGGCCTCCCTCGGGTCATGGCAGGCAGGCAGACCCCTCCAGAGCGCGGCCCGCGGGCCCCGTCGCCCCGTTTCTGCCTCTGCCTGCACCCCGCTCCTGTCGTTTCGTCATCAGCCGCCGACGGTCGCTCCGCCTCTGCTCTCCCTGCAGAGCAAACGTGACCGCACCCCGCGCCCCGCCCGGGCACTGCAGGCTGCCGGGCGCCGCAGCTGCCACCGGCCAGGCGTGCGGGCCCCGGGCACCGCTTCCTTTGCGCACCGAGGCTCCGCGGCGGGGCGTCCACGCGGGAGAGCCGGGCAGCGCACAGCTCCAGCGCAGTCCTTCCATACGACGCCCCAGCCGCGCACGAGGAACCCGCCTGCGGTCCTTCCCTCGGGGCCCCGGGGCCGGGCTTCCCCCGCCAGCCCCTGCGTCTCTGCTGCCCACGGGGGGCGGGGAGGCTGCTCTGAGGCCTTGTCCCGCGACGCGTGCCTGGGGTGGCCGGGGACGGCACGCGCCCCGGGATCGATCACTCAGCAGCGCCTGGTGAGGACGACAGGCGCCAAGGGCTCCACGGGCCTGCCCGGCAAACGCCCGGCTGCTCGGAGGTCCCCTCCTCCTCCGTACAAGGGGGGACACAGGCTCTGAGCCCACGGCACACGGAATCATCAACACGGCTCCTCCGTCCTCGGCCAAGCCACTTCCCCTCGCTGGGGCGCAGACCCCTCCGCCGCTCATGCAGGGTGTGGTGCTGACCGGGGGAGGCAGGTCCGCCCCACGCCGCCCGGCCAGCCACGCCCTCAGCATCGCTCCGCCCACCCCACCCCCACCCCCACGAGAGCCTCGCTTCACTCCCCACCCGGGGCTCGAAGCAGGCCACACGGTAGTGTGCAAAGTCACCGTGGCGGTGTGATCATGTACGCCGTGCCACACACTTCAGAAGACTGGGGACGGCTTCAAGCCTGACCAAAGCCCCCCCCCCCCCCGGCCCCGCGGGCTCCCGCATGGAGAGCGTCTCCACGGCGCCCAGCACGCCCTCGCGGCCTCCGCACGCCGGCCTCCCGAGCGTCAGCAGCGCGGAAACGCACTCCACGCGGGAGCGGCCTCTCCGCCCCACGGAGTTTCCCTAAGATGTTATTAGACAGGGAACAGAAGCGGGGCGAGCAGCGTGGAAGCCTACATGGCCCTGCGTTCAACCGAGCTTTGGCGAGCGGGGTTGCTCGCTCAGCGGCTCTGCAAAAAACAGAATCGTGTCCCCGTGACTGGCCATCCACGTCCCGAACCAGAACTGTGCCCCCGTGATTATCACATCCCGAATCAGAATCGTGTCCCTGTGACTCTCCATCCATATCATAAACCAGAATCATGTCCCCATAATTATCCATATCACAAACCAGAATCATGTCCCGTGACTGTCCATCCACATCCCAAACCAGAATCGTGTCCCTGTGATTATCCATCCACGTCCCAAACCAGAACTGTGTCCCGTGATTATCCACATCCCGAACCAAAATCGTGTCCCCGTGATTATCCATTCACGTCCCAAACCAGAATCGTGTCCCCATGACTGTCCATCCACGTCCCAAACCAGAATCACGTCCCCGTGACTATCCACATCCCAAACCAGAACTGTGTCCCTGTGATTATCCACACCCTGAACCAAAATTGTGTCCCCGTGATTATCCATCCACGTCCCAAACCAGAATCGTGTCCCCGTGATTATCCACATCCCAAACCAGAACAGTGGCCTCATAACTATCCATCCACGTCCGAAACCAGAATCATGTCCCCGTGATTATCCACCCACATCCCAAACCAGAACTGTGTCCCCATGATTATCCATCCATGTCCCAAACCAGAATCGTGTCCCCGTGACTGTCCATCCATGTCCCAAACCAGAATTGTGTCCCCGTAATTATCCATATCACAAACCAGAATCATGTCCCCATAATTATCCATCCACGTCCCAAACTAGAACTGTGCCCCATGATTATCCACATCTTAAACTAGAATCATGTCCCTGTGTTTATCCATCCACGTTCCAAACCAGAATCGGGTCCCCATGATTATCCACATCCTAAACTCTGGAGCCTGAGTGTAGGCCACAGTGATTGGAAAAAGGATTTTTGTAAATGAAATCGTTAATTATTTAGAGTTGAGTTCCCCTGGGGTGGACATCCTCGTGAGGGGGTGCCGAGAGGGCTCTGAGACACAGGGAGAAGACTTGTGGAAAGGGAGAGACAGGAGGATGTGGCCAGCAGCCCAGAGAGCCCGGAGCCCCGGGTGCTGGGAGAGGCGAGAAGGATCGTTTCCCCCGGCAAAGTGGCCTCCAGACCTGTGATGAATGCTCTGTGTGTGTGTGTGTGTGTGTGTGTGTGTGTGTCTGTGTCTCTGTGTGTCTCTGTGTATCATTTGAATGTATGTGTATATGTGTGTGTCTGTGTGTCTGTGTGTTTCTATGTCTGTGTGTCTATCACTTGAGCCACAGCTCTACTTCCGGCTGTGTGTGTGTGTGTGTGTGTGTGTGTGCGCGCGCGCGTGTGTGTGGTTAATTGGACTTTCCCACCCAGGCTAGCTTCAAACCATGATCCTCAGATCTCATGGGACTGGAGAGAGACCTCAGGGTCTTCCTGCCCTGTGGGGTGGGGCCTGGGGTGCCCTGCTCTGTCTCCCACCCATGGCTGCCATTTCTCCACACAGAAACAGCCCATTTGTTTTGGGCTCCTGTGCTCCTCTCTTCGTTTTGGGCTTCTGTGCTCCCCTCCTTGTTTTGGGCTCCTGTGCTCCCCTCCTTGTTTTGGGGTCCGGTGCCCCTCCTCTTGTTTTAGGGTCCCGTGCTCCTCTCTTTGTTTTGGGGTCCCGTGCTCCCCTGCTTCAGGACAGCGAGCGCAAGCTGCCGTCTCGACGTGGGGGTTGGGGTGGGGGTGTCTTGAGGCCCAGCGCCGCCGTCTCAGTGCGCTCCCTCTGCTGACTCGCGGTGTGCGTCTCTGACGGCCTGGTCTGAGGGCCTCCTCCCCCCCCCCCCCCCCGCCCATCTTCTCCCCAGAGAGATCCATCCGAAGCGGCGTAGGATTCCCGAGGCCACGGCTGCAAGGAGGCTCTGGGCGCCATAGACGGCAGGCGGGGCCCCGGGACTGCGCCAGGCTGAGCCTCGGATGCGCGTCTCCTGTCGGGAAGCCCAAGGGCCCCGCCTCCTCCAGCCAGGAGCCGCCCAGCTGCCGTCGGGCCGCGCCCGCCAGGGGGAGGCCACGGGGTGGAGGTGGCGTGCCCGCCGCTACTGCCCACCCCAGACGGGGCGCCGGCCTCAGAGCTGGAGTCCCCTCCGCTCCAGGAGGAGCCCTGCCAGCACCCCCAAAGGGTGATGGTGGGAAGAGAAAGGCCACGCACGCTGCCACGCGTGGAAGCGAACGCAGACCGGTGTCCAGTGGATTCCACGGGGCCCCAGCCGCGGGCCTCCACCGGCCACCGCCGATCCGCCGCGCAGCCTGCGTGGACGGAGCGCGCGTGGACGGAGGCCCCAGAAGCCCCGCGGGGGACATCTGCACACGCGGCCATGGACGCCGCCGTCCAGGGTCCTCCCTCGAGCCTCCGTCCACCTCTGAGCCCGTTCTCACCCCACGGCGCTGGCCCCTTCCTCGTCCCCCTCCACGTGTCTCAGCTGCGCTGCCCATCCCGACCCCCAGAGCGGGCGGCGCGGCAGGAACCTGGGCCCCCACGGAAAGAACCCTCGCCCGCGGCGGATGCCACTCAGAACCGCGCCAGGACTTCTTCAAAGGTGACACAGAACACGCGCACGGGCTGGGAACATGGCCTAGTGGTAGAGTGCTCACCTCGCACGCACGAAGCCCCGGGTTCGATTCCCCAGCACCACATATACAGAAAACAGCCAGAAGTGGCGCTGTGGCTCAAGTGGCAGAGTGCTAGCCTTGAGCAAAAAGGAAGCCAGGGACAGTGCTCAGGCCCCGAGTTCAAGCCCCAGGACTGGCCAAATAAAGTTGGCCCCGTGGTTCCATCGGTGTCTTCCTTCCCCGTTTCTGTAGCATGCAGCGAGTAGAGAGAGATGGCTGTGTGAGGAGACGGCCGCGCGCCGAGGGAGGTGAACGACACCCAGCGCCCCGAGCACCGCCGGCCCACGAGGCCTGTGGAAGAGCTGGGGCGGCAAAGACCATGACGGGGGGCGGGGGCCGCACCTGCAGCCATTACACAAGAGCAGCGCAGCATGGGGAGCACAGCACGGGAGCACAGCACGGGGAGCACAGCACGGGGAGGAGAGCATGGGGAGCACAGCACGGGGAGGAGAGCATGGGGAGCACAGCACGGGGAGCACAGCACGGGGAGGAGAGCACGGGAGCACAGCACGGGGAGGAGAGCATGGGGAGCACAGCACGGGGAGGAGAGCACGGGAGCACAGCACGGGGAGGAGAGCATGGGGAGCACAGCACGGGGAGGAGAGCATGGGGAGCACAGCACGGGAGCACAGCACGGGGAGGAGAGCATGGGGAGCACAGCACGGGGAGGAGAGCATGGGGAGCACAGCACGGGAGCACAGCATGGGGAGCACAGATTAGGGAGCACAGCATGGGGAGCACAGCACGGGATGGAGAGAATGGGGAGCACAGCACGGGGAGGAGAGCATGGGGAGCACAGCACGGGGAGGAGAGCATGGGGAGCACAGCACGGGGAGCACAGCACGGGGAGGAGAGCACGGGAGCACAGCACGGGGAGGAGAGCATGGGGAGCACAGCACGGGGAGGAGAGCATGGGGAGCACAGCACGGGGAGGAGAGCATGGGGAGCACAGCACGGGAGGAGAGCATGGGAGCACAGCACGGGGAGGAGAGCATGGGGAGCACAGCACGGGGAGCACAGCACGGGGAGGAGAGCACGGGAGCACAGCACGGGGAGGAGAGCATGGGGAGGAGAGCACGGGGAGCACAGCACGGGGAGCACAGCACGGGGAGGAGAGCATGGGGAGCACAGCACGGGGAGGAGAGCACGGGAGCACAGCACGGGGAGGAGAGCACGGGGAGCACAGCACGGGAGCACAGCACGGGGAGGAGAGCATGGGGAGCACAGCACGGGGAGGAGAGCATGGGGAGCACAGCATGGGAGCACAGCATGGGGGGGGACACAGCACAGACAGAGCAGCCTGGGCAGCAGGAGAGCTGTCCGAGGTGCTGGAGCTGGTGTAACACAGAAACAAGATGGAGGAAGAAGGAAGAACGCAGAACTCTCGGCCCATAGTGTGAATGACTGTGGTGGCGAGGCCTTTGCTGGTCCCCATTCCATTCATTCATCCGTTCACCTGGTCATGTATCCACCCACCCATCCCTCCACTCTCCCTCCACCCACCCACCCACCCACCCACCTCCTCCACCCCCCTCCACCCACCATCCACCCACCCATCTGTCCAAGTCCACTTCTCCACTCACCTGTCTGTCCATCTATCCACTCACTTATCTTTCCATCCAGCCTTTCCCCATTCACCCATCTATTCACCCACCCATCCAACCACCCACCCACCCACCCCTTCATCCACCCACCCATCCACCCACCCCGTCATCCACCCATCCATCCACCCATCCACCCACACACCCATCCACCCACCTATCCACCCATCCACCCACCCACCCATCCACCCATCCATCCACACACCCATCCACCCATCCATCCACCCATCCACCCACCCATCCATCTACCCACCCACCCATCCACCCACCCCTTCATCCAGCCATCCACCCATCTACACATCCATTCACCTATCCATTCACCCACCCATCTACTCACCCATTCATCCATCCACCCACCCATTCATCCATTTATCCATCCATCCACCCACCCTCCCATCCACCCATCCATTCATCCACCCATCTATTCATCCACTCACCCATCCACCCATCCACCCACCACTTCATCTACCCACCCACCCATCCACCCATCCATCCACCCATCTATTCATCCACCCTCCCCTTCATCTACCCATCCATCCACCCTCCCACCCACCCATCTATTCATCCACCCATCCATCCACCCTCCCATCCACCCATCTATTCATCCATCCACCCACCCACCCATCCACCCATCCATCCACCCTCCCATCCACCCATCTATTCATCCACCCATCCATCCACCCATCCATCCACCCATCTATTCATCCATCCACCCATCCACCCACCCACCCATCCACCCATCCATCCACCCTCCCATCCACCCATCTATTCATCCATCCACGCAGCTGTGAGCAGCCACCATCCCTTCGTGTGCTGTGTTCCACCCTCCATGCTGTTATCTCACCCTTCGGAGCCTCACCCTGCCCTGCCATCTCCCAGGCTGCCAGGGGAGCATGTGCCATGGCGGTCCCTCTCTGGTGAAGTGCTGAGTGGTGGTAAGGCGATCATGATGATTAAAGCCATTGCTGCACACACACGGTCCTCAGATCCATCCACGCTGGTGTCACGGTGAGAATGATTTTTGCATCAGATGCCGGCAGGCTTGGTGAGGGGCTGGGCCCACGTGGTGTCTAACTGAACTGCGCAAGGGTGCGCCGAGGCCCGGCCAGGTTTTCTCTCTGGGGTCCCGCGTTCTTCTCCGTGGGGTTTTGCTCCGTGTGTGAGTCTATTGTGACTCAATTGTTCCGGCCCCAGGTGTGCGTCCCCCGGGCGGGGAGCCTCGGGATCTGCTCCACCGTGGTCCCCATCACTGGGAACAGCGGCCTTCACGTGGCGGGACTGTGCACGCCCAGCTGGCCATCCTCCTCCAAGACCCTACTCCCGAGAGGGCTTCCGGAGAGGCACAGGTCCCCTTCCCTTTCATTGTGCTTAACTTTCTAGAAATTCTCTTGTTCCTGAGGACAAGCTTGCTGGGCATAGTTTCCTATCCAGTTTTTATTTTAAGCTTTCTTGGAAACTTTGGAATGAAACAAACTCTTCTCCTGCCGGAAGCACCAGGGCAGAAAGGACGCCCGCACCTGCGATGCGATCTCATTAATAAATTACCAGAATCCTGCGGCATCTTCAATGCTCATCTGCTCCCAGGCATTTGAGAGCAGCTGAGCTTTTCTGGGCCGGCTGCCAGACACCTCCCTCCTGTCCCTGAGGTTGGGGAGCGGTGGGGGGGGGCTCAAGACGGGGGTCCCCGCTTCCTTGTTGTGGAAAAGTAACGTTGCCTTTTGCTCAATCCCTCCAGTCTATCCAGGGTTGTGTTTTCAAGTCATACTTTCTCTCTTAGAATAAACAAGAAGGCAGGGGAAACCAAGGTATTTTTCTGTGGCGCAATTAAAATTTGACATCTTAATGAAAAAAAATAATAACGCATTGTAATGTAATCGAGTAGTTTTCCACGTGTTCTCGAGCTGAGATAACTCGCCTTTATCCTCCGGGCAAAGTCGCCAGGCCTCTGGCGGGATTTCTGCGCCTGGGAGCCCCCGCTGCTGGGATGAACGTCGTCCTGCTCCCTTAGGAGATGGCGACCCTGTGGGGTGTGGGGCCGGGCCCTGGCGCGGGGGGGGGGGGGCACTCGGCCCCATGCCAGCCCGAGGGCCCACGGCTTGTAGTAAAGAACCCGAGTCAGCAGCCACGCTGGAGTTCCAGGTGGTCGAGGGTCCTGGGTGGGAATCCCAAGATGTCCCCACCCAGAAATAGAGAGAAGCAGCTTTGCTTCCCTTGGGTCCCCGGCGCAGTGGAGGCGGGGACCCCTGCGGCTGTGCGCGCCTCCCGGCTGCTCTCTGAGCTCTGCACCGCCCCGGGCTTCCACCCACTCCAGTGGGCGACCGACGGCCACGGGCTGTTTGTGGATCCGCACGCGAGCGTGGAACGGTGGGGAGCCCTTCCGTGGCCCTGCGTGCCCCCGCGTCCCCGGCGGAGCTGCCCGCTCCCCCGCTGGGGGCCACGGGCGCCGGCCTCGCATTTCTTCACCAAATCCAGCGGGGCTCCAGCCGGGCTGGCTGTGTTTATTCCAGCGGGGTCACTCGAGGTCTCCACACGGTGAGCGGGGCGTCCCCACCATCGCGGGGTCACTCGAGGTCGAGGTCTGCGCACGGTGAGCGGGGCGTCCCCACCATCACGGGGTCACTCGAGGTCTGCGCACGGTGAGCGGGGCGTCCCCACCATCGCGGGGTCACTCGAGGTCTGCGCACGGTGAGCGGGGCGTCCCCACCATCGCGGGGTCACTCGAGGTCTCCACACGGTGAGCGGGGCGTCCCCACCATCGCGGGGTCACTCGAGGTCTCCACACGGTGAGCGGGGCGTCCCCACCATCGCGGGGTCACTCAAGGTCGAGGTCTCCGCACGGTGAGCGGGGCGTCCCCACCATCGCGGGGTCACTCGAGGTCGAGGTCTCCACACGGTGAGCGGGGCGTCCCCACCATCGCGGGGTCACTCGAGGTCTGCGCACGGTGAGCGGGGCGTCCCCACCATCGCGGGGTCACTCGAGGTCTGCGCACGGTGAGCGGGGCGTCCCCACCATCGCGGGGTCACTCGAGGTCTGCGCACGGTGAGCGGGGCGTCCCCACCATCGCGGGGTCACTCGAGGTCTGCGCACGGTGAGCGGGGCGTCCCCACCATCGCGGGGTCACTCGAGGTCTGCGCACGGTGAGCGGAGCGTCCCCACCATCGCGGGGTCACTCGAGGGGTCACTCGAGGTCTGCGCACGGTGAGCGGGGCGTCCCCACCATCGAGGGGTCACTCGAAGTCTCCACACGGTGAGCGGGGCGTCCCCACCATCGCGGGGTCACTCGAGGTCGAGGTCTGCGCACGGTGAGCGGGGCGTCCCCACCATCACGGGGTCACTCGAGGTCTGCGCACGGTGAGCGGGGCGTCCCCACCATCGCGGGGTCACTCGAGGTCTGCGCACGGTGAGCGGGGCGTCCCCACCATCGCGGGGTCACTCGAGGTCTGCGCACGGTGAGCGGGGCGTCCCCACCATCGCGGGGTCACTCGAGGTCTGCGCACGGTGAGCGGGGCGTCCCCACCATCGCGGGGTCACTCGAGGTCTGCGCACGGTGAGCGGGGCGTCCCCACCATCGCGGGGTCACTCGAGGTCTGCGCACGGTGAGCGGGGCGTCCCCACCATCGCGGGGTCACTCGAGGTCTCCACACGGTGAGCGGGGCGTCCCCACCATCGCGGGGTCACTCGAGGTCTCCACACGGTGAGCGGGGCGTCCCCACCATCGCGGGGTCACTCGAGGTCTCCACACGGTGAGCGGGGCGTCCCCACCATCGCGGGGTCACTCAAGGTCGAGGTCTCCGCACGGTGAGCGGGGCGTCCCCACCATCGCGGGGTCACTCGAGGTCGAGGTCTCCACACGGTGAGCGGGGCGTCCCCACCATCGCGGGGTCACTCGAGGTCTGCGCACGGTGAGCGGGGCGTCCCCACCATCGCGGGGTCACTCGAGGTCTGCGCACGGTGAGCGGGGCGTCCCCACCATCGCGGGGTCACTCGAGGTCTGCGCACGGTGAGCGGGGCGTCCCCACCATCGCGGGGTCACTCGAGGTCTGCGCACGGTGAGCGGGGCGTCCCCACCATCGCGGGGTCACTCGAGGTCTGCGCACGGTGAGCGGAGCGTCCCCACCATCGCGGGGTCACTCGAGGGGTCACTCGAGGTCTGCGCACGGTGAGCGGGGCGTCCCCACCATCGAGGGGTCACTCGAAGTCTCCACACGGTGAGCGGGGCGTCCCCACCATCGCGGGGTCACTCGAGGTCGAGGTCTGCGCACGGTGAGCGGGGCGTCCCCACCATCGCGGGGTCACTCGAGGGGTCACTCGAGGTCTGCGCACGGTGAGCGGGGCGTCCCCACCATCGAGGGGTCACTCGAAGTCTCCACACGGTGAGCGGGGCGTCCCCACCATCGCGGGGTCACTCGAGGTCGAGGTCTGCGCACGGTGAGCGGGGCGTCCCCACCATGGCGGGGGGCGGTCAATGGCTCATCCAGACCCTCCCCACAGCCCTGCCGGCTCCGCGGGGCCCCGCCCTCCTTCCGGGTCCTCCTTACCTCAGCTCCCCGGGTGTGGTCTGGTCACCAGGGCCGCCTGTCCGGCCCCCGCATGCCCGTGGGTGCAGCAAGGGCGGCCGCAGCGCCTGCGCCGTGGGGTATTGGGGGGGGACCTCCTGTCTTGGCACCTAGAGGGGGTGTGGCCAGCGCCCAGGGTTCGGGCTCCTTGGATTTCCACATGGAAAGCAGCAGGCCGGCCTCAGGCATCCCATCGGGGCTGCAGGGCTGCACCCCACCCTCCCTCCCTCCGTCCTGCCCTCCCCTTGCCGCCGCCGGCTCCTCCTTTCTTCCCTGGCTGTTTCCCACCTCTCCGGTTCCCACGCAGGAACCAGCATGGCTCCCCACAGAGGAGGAGCTGCCCACAGAGGAGGAGCTGCTCACAGAGGAGGAGCTCCCCACAGAGGAGGAGCTGCCCACAGAGGAGGAGCTGCTCACAGAGGAGGAGCTGCTCACAGAGGAGGAGCTCCCCGCAGAGGAGGAGCTGCTCACAGAGGAGGAGCTGCTCATAGAGGAGGAGCTGCCCACAGAGGAGGAGCTGCTCACAGAGGAGGAGCTGCTCACAGAGGAGGAGCTGCTCACTGAGGAGGAGCTGCTCACAGAGGAGGAGCTGCTCACAGAGGAGGAGCTGCCCACAGAGGAGGAGCTGCCCACAGAGGAGGAGCTGCTCACAGAGGAGGAGCTGCTCACAGAGCAGGAGCCGCTCACAGAGGAGGAGCCGCTCACCGAGGAGGAGCTGCTCACCGAGGAGGAGCTGCTCACAGAGGAGGAGCTGCTCACCGAGGAGGAGCTGCTCACCGAGGAGGAGCTGCCCACAGAGGAGGAGCTCTCACAGAGGGTGATCTGCCAAGAGGAGGAGCTGCTCACAGAGGAGGAGCTGCTTACAGAGGAGGAGCTGCTCACCGAGGAGGAGCTGCTCACAGAGGAGGAGCTGCTCACCGAGGAGGAGCTGCTCACAGAGGAGGAGCCACTCTCTTGGTTTTGGGGAGGACTTGGCTGCGGCTGTCCTGTGGGCGCTGACTTTCCAGCCAGGCACGGGAGGTTTCCTGGCATCCTGTCTGTGCCCCCGGGAGTGGCAGGGGCTTAGAGCTCTTCCCATCCCCCCATGCCCCCCCCCCCGGGCCTCGGGGCCGCGCGAGCTCTCATGCCCCCGAGCCTTGCATTGCTTCCCGGGCTGCAAACTCCCACAGCGCTGCTGGTGGGGGCGGCAGGGGGGGGGGACAGCCACAACAGGCTGGACTGAGCTTCTTGCCATCCAGAACCTTCCCCCTGACTCCTCTTCAATCTCAGGAGTCCTGGGTCTCTGATGTTTTCTTTTAGGCTCTGGGTTCTTTAGCTCGGGTTTTTGCATTCCCATTGTGCATGCGAGGCCTCATTTACTGATCATGAGAAGGGTATGGAAAAATAACTCAGGGGTTTGAGGAGCCCTGGAACTCGATCCCCCAGCCCCCACCAGGGGAGATTATTTTTCAACACAAGCAGCGTCTTTGAAAGTTGTTTTACACGCATTAGGCAAATGAAGATGCTTTATGCATATCGTCTGCGCGTTGGGAGGAGCGCGGCTGCCCGCGGTGGTCTCTGCCTCCCCGCCCGACGGCTGCCCGCAGTGGTCTCTGCCTCCCCGCTGGACAGCTGCCCGCGGTGGTCTCTGCCTCCCCTCCCCGCCCGACGGCTGCCCGCAGTGGTCTCTGCCTCCCCGCTGGACAGCTGCCCGCGGTGGTCTCTGCCTCCCCGCTCGGCTTCACGGCAGCTCCACTGCTGGTCTGTAGCCCAAGGGACGGATTCGGCCCCAGCTCCCAGCTCCCACGCTGCAGAGAGAAGTGCAGAGGCCCGCCTCTCTCTGTGCTGCCCACAACGTATAGCAGGTAAATTCTAGAAAATATATGACCACGAGGTCGGGGGTCCCCTCCCCACTTACATCCAGTCCCCACTCGGAGATTAGGAGCTCTGAGTGCTGGGGGCCTTGGTTCAAGTGCACAGGGCTGAGCTCCACGTAGGAGCCAAGAAGATGGACACCGTCGAGGCTGGAGCTGCTCGTCAGGCGCTGTGCCCGAGAGGAAGGTCGCTCTATGTCAACACAAGCCACCCAGGCCCTCCCAAAGGAACGGACGCCATCGGAGACACCATACTTGAACCGAAAGATGCCCTAGGAAATCACGATGTTAGTCAGCTAGTTATCCTGTTGGTCTATCAAAGCACTAAGTTAAACATGGACTCCACAGTGACCAAGGAGAACCAAGAGAAGAGGCAGCCATGAAGGGTAATCCTTGGGTCAGAATGGGCCTCGAAGACTGGCTTGAAAACTGGGCCATCCTGAATTTATTATATGAGAGCAGGGAACAGTCAGTCAGAAATCAATGAAGAGGTATTTAGCTTAATATACTGATCAAGAATAAGGTCAAAACCAGTCCAATAGAGCAATTTCCCCAAGCTGCGTCTGCTGAGGACTGACATCAGAAATTTCACACTGTGTGGAAAAGAATTGGAGGAAAATAGGCTGTAACACACGTGCACACACACACACACACACACACACACACACGAATATCGATGTTTGACCATAGTCACAGGAAAGAAAATTGTGAAATTAAAAAAAATTAGCGAGGGCAGACTAAAGTTTATGGAAAGCAATTAACCGATACATTAAAGCTGCTCGACAAACACTAAGCAGGATAAAAAAAACAGAATTCTACAGACATGTCAGAGCAATAATACTTACAAAGAGATAAATACAAAGACGGAAACCGTCACGAAAACAATGACTTGTCATGCTATTCTCCTGAGACAAGCACGTGACTCCTTATGAGAAACACTGGGCCAGAAGGAGGCCAGCAACACACCTGAATTATGAAAGGGAAATAATGGCTAACCAAGAATGTCACACACAGGAAATTTGTCCTTAAATTTTTAATATAAGTTCTGGTTCTTCACACACAGCACTCGGACCTGACAAATACCAAATCTTAGGGCAGCACAATTCGCATTAACTAAATGCATGGGTGCAACCAAGGGTTCATGAAAAAATGGCCACCCAGCACTTCCATTTTGCAGGACAGAGTCCTGCAGGTTTGGTACACACAACTTGAGCGCCTTTTATTACGAGACTTAGAATTAGGAAATTTTATGGTATTTGCCCTTTGCCAAAATTAAAAGAATTCTTGAGAAGGGAAAACAATACCAAGAATTGAAAATCTAGGCCTAGAGTCTTTACTAATCAATTCTACCAGATACTTAGAAAAGGATACAAATTCTTTATTGACTTTCCAAAGCAAGACGGGGGACCCTTCCCAACCATTCCACAAAATCTTTATTGCCTTAGCTCTAAAACCAGGAAGACATAACAAGAAAACACCCCTCCAGTGTCCCTCGCCAACACCCCCAACAGAACACACACGAACAGGGTGGCTTTTCAGGACAGGACCGGCTCCCCGCCAGCTCAAGGTTGTCACCCCAGATAGGTTAATGCAACATATAATAAAAAGGTCACTTCATTATAGGAAGAAAAGTCTATAACAATACTCAATACTGCCTGGTGATAAGAAAAAGTATCACAAACCTGATGTCAAATTAGGAACAAAGAAAACTTCTCCAACCCAATAAACGGAAGTAAAAGTAAACACCTCTAAAATAATACTTAATGGTAAAGGAGTAGGTTCTCTCTAAGATCAAGAGTAAGAGAAGAATAAAATTTCTATTTGCCTGCATTATGACCTTGTTTGCAAACATTCCTAAGTAATCTGCCAGCAACTATTCAGATTGACAAGTGAATTAAGGAATGTCCTGGAATTAAAGCCCATATAAAAATTGTATTTATAGACAGCTATAATGAAAAGTCCCATATTTATTTTTTTAAATTTCATGCACAGTAGTAGCCAGAAGAACAAAATATTTAGAAGTAACTTTAACAAGTAAAATTCAAATTTTACTCTGAAATTTATAAAACTCTTGAACATTAAAAGTAGCTTGAAACAAATGGAAGGGCTTCTCGTGTTCATGTGTCATAAAAGCTAATACCGTTAAGATGAAAGTAATCCCCAAATCAATATGAAGATTCAATGTGATACTTAGTAAAAACCCACCTGACTCTTTGTAATATACAAACAAATCTTAAAATTCATGTGGCAGCCTAGCGGATCTGGAATGGACACAGCAGTGCTGAAAAGGAGGAACAAAGAGGACTCATTCTGTTCCATGTTACAGAGCTACTTCAAGTATGCAGCAGCGGAGTCAGGGGGGCCCCGACCCAGCGTCCACAGCCGAACGCTGCGGCAGGGAAGGCCTGCAGGTGTGAGAGTGGCATGGAAGCTTCCGGAACAACCCCATTGCTCTGCGGTCCATGTCTCTGTGGGTCTGAGATGCGCTTCCACGGGAGGAAGGACAGTCTCCCTCCGCCTGTAACATGGAAGTCCGCAGTTCGGCTCCTCCGCCCCATAGAATGCACAGGATTTACTCGGAGTGGAAGAAGGAGCTAAATGGCAAAACTCTGAAAACACTAAGAGAACAAGCCGCGCATGTTCACCGCTTGAGCTTAGGCCGTTCTTTAAGCAGAGCGCCAATAGCACAAGCAATCCCAAGATACAGGAGCTGTCGGAGGTCACATCTCCAGAATTAAAGCTCATGATTCAAACGATGCCATCCAGAAAAGGCAATCTGCGGAACACGGGCTCCGGGTTGGTTTGTTTTTAATTACTTAGCGGATAAGGGACTTGTGCTCGTATTGTTAAAAGGGCTCTAGGAAAAAATACGTTAAGTGAATTAAGTCAGGCTCAGAGATACAAAGGGGTCATGTTTTCTCTCTTATGTGCAGCTTAGATCTAAACTATCAGCATCTATAAAGTGTGCGGAATGCCACACACACACACACACACACACACACACTTCCAGTGGGATAAGTCCTGTCTGAGGGGGTGGAGGTCAAGCGGAGGGGTGCAGATGACTGGAGAGAGGAAAGGCTGGGGGTGCATGCAGAATGTGTGCTGTCCACCTGTGCCCGTGGAACCAGGTATTGTGAGGGACGGGTGGGGTTGGGAGAGAGGGGGGGATGCTAGAAGACGTGGCATTCATCATGACACACTGTCTTCATCAACTGACACATGGAATTGAAACCACCCTTAGCGAACTACGTACAGATCACTTACAAGTGGAAAAAGAGAGCCCACACCTCTAAAACAAAGCTGCCCAACTTAAAAATGCACACATGATTTGTGTGAACGTTTCTCTGCAGAAGAAATACAAGTGCCCAGAACCCATCAAAGATGCTAAGGGTGGGGAGAACCCAACGCCCTGAAGCATCGTCGGTAAGGACGGGAACGCCGCAGCAACTCGGGGGAACACTCCTGTTGTTCCTCGGATTGTTCGACACAGAGACGCAGTGTGGCCCGGCAGTTCTGTTCCCATGCACGTAATCGAGAAAAATGAAGACTTTCCAGGAGTGTTCATAGCAGCTTTATTTATGACAAGTGGAAGCAGCTAAAGAAGAAACAGCCCAAATGTGCGCAAATTGACAAATGGATAAATAAAATGTGCTTTACCTATGGGAGGGAATATTCTAACATTGTTAGCTATAAATAAAACGAAATTCTACTGTGGGATTAAACGTGGATCTACCTGCAAACGTTGCCCTGAGTGACAAAAGCCCGTCAGCAAAGACCGTGGACGCTGCAGTTCTATTCACACCCGACGTCCAGAGCCGGCAGGATGTTCGGATGTGGCTTCCCGGGGATTGGGATTCGGGTGAAATGGGCAGCGACTGCTGGTGGGAAGAAAGCGTTTGGGTATAAATTGGGAGCGGTAATGATTTCCTGTCTGTGCGACTACACTAAACATCTCTGAGCGTTATGGTTTCTGTGGGTAAATGGCGTGGTCTGTGAGTCAATAACGCTATTATTTAAAAGATTGTAAGATTAATATTTGTCTCCACTGCGAACCATTCATTGTCTAAGGGAAGCAGAGTAGGGACGGGAGTGGGTGTCAGGCTGCGTTTCCAGGACCGGGGTTGCAAGCTCAGGCGTGTTGTTTGGGCACAGGCCCACCTTGGCACCCAAAGAAATGTGTCATCACCTTGGAAATGCCCCCAGGGCATGAGTGGGGGCTGGCTGACTCCGGGGACGGCTGGGTTTGTGCACTGCGAGTGGGCATTGCCAGACACTGCCGTGGCATCTACCCTTGTGGTGGCCTTCGGGCCCCCAGCCCCTGGGTACTTACCCCTCGCTCCCACTCTATCCTAATTAAACAGATCCCCTTGTCTACCCGCCCAACAAGATAATCTTTCCTCCCTCCCATCCTCTCTTCCTTCCTTCCTTCATCCCTTCCATCTCTTCTTTCCTTCTATCCTCATTCCCTCCTCTCCCCCGTTCCATCCTGCCTCCATCTTTCCTTCTGCCTTTCATACAAAGCCATGCACCGTGAATGTTCGCCCCAGTGAGTTTGGATGAGACAGTGTCACTGCCTCTGAGCTGCCTGAGACCCACAGCAGAGAAACAGCCCAGAGAGCTGCCTTGAGACGCGAGGGCTGGCGACTCCCGGACGCTGAGCAACCAGCCGGTCGCTGAGCGGGAGGAGCCGGAGGAGCCGGAGGAGCGGGAGGTCCCCCCACAGCCACAGGCCTCTGAGACCCCGCAGACGTCGGCTTGGCCTTGCAGAGAAAGGGTTCTCGTTGCTACTGACACAGCGTGCACCTAGGAGGAAGAGCAAGGAACGGAGGGTTTCAACTCTGCAGATCCCTATGCCACGACCGGCTGCGTCATGCTCAGCCAGGCACCTGCACACTGGCGGGTCGCCCACGGGCCCTGACAGGCGGTCTGGGCTGCATTGCTGCAGCGGCAGCCGAATGGCGAAGCCCAGGGCTCTCAGGACTGGGTGATGGTGCCAATCTCAGTCCTCGGGGGCAGGGAGGAGCCAGCACACCTCCCTTGGGGCAGGGAAGAGATCCCACAGCTCCCTCGGGGGCAGGAGGACATGGGTACGCAGGGACTGGAGCCCTAGGGAGGCCCTGAAGCTGTAAGAACCCGGCCCAGGTGCCCCTCTGTCCAGGAACCAGGCTGGGTGGTCCTGGAGCAGGGCACTGGCGGCCTGGGCAAGGAGAGGAGGCTTCGGTCCTGGAGTCCTGCGTGTCCTCCTGAAGACGCTCAAACCCGCTCTCCCTCCCGGGCCTCTGCTTCCTCCTCCCTTTGCGACGCGAGCACCGGATGATTGGATTTGAAGATTGCTCTCTTCTGCCACAGCCCTAAGCACTGCAGGGCACCCTGGTTTGGGGGACATTGGGGCCAGGCAGCCCTCCGGGGGCAGCAGAGGGGACTGTGGGGTGTGTGGGGGAAGTTCCCCTAGAGCCCAGAGCCCACTCAGGTCTCCTCAGAACCCATAACAACCGAAGCATGACCTTGTGACCAGGTCAGCCATGGTGGGGGGGGAGGGGTTTCAGGGATGGTGAGGGTGGCCAGGGCCAAGATCTCTACCGCCACCTCCACCCCAGCCAGGAGCCAGGGGCAGAAGGCAGGGCTGCGTTCAGCACTGGGCTGTGGACAGCTCCACCCTGATGGGGACGGAAGGAAACCTGCCTCCCTAAGGGGGGAGGGGCCGAGCGCCTGACCTCTGACCTCTGCCCCGCGGGCCAGGAATGGCCTCTCTGCGGAAGGTCACGCCGAGCCCTACCCTCGGACCTTTCTGAAATATATTTTTTAAATTCTGCTTATTTCCACTACCCATGGGCTAACTTGTTGTTCCATTTGAAGCCCCAATTTCCATGCTAAAATGAAGCGTAATAAGTAGCAATAAAATCAGCTCATCCTGCATTTGTTTTTCCCCAGCAAGCAGCAATCAATTACCTGAGAGGTGTCCGCGTCGCTGCGGCTAAACGGTGACCCGGCGAGGTGCAATTGGCGAAGTGTCACTTTTATTCATGGCCTCCAGTCTAAGAATGGGCCTGTCTGCATTTTAATTATCGGAAAGCACTTACCGTCCTCGCTTTAATGAATTGTATAAAACTTAAACATGTGCAATTATATGTTTTATAAATAAAAAGCAGCAGGCATGGTTAGAGGGAGCCGTGATGGCCCGCGGAGCTGTATATTTCATCCTACACGTGTGCACTCGCGTGCACACGCGCGCGCACACCCAGATGACCTTCCTCCCGGAGGCCCTCCTCCTTTCCTGGCCTTGGCCTCCTCCCCGCTTTGCAAGGCTCACCGTTAATTACCGTGGCGACTCGGGCTTCCTCCTGCCGCAGCCCCGAGCACGAGGGCTCCCTGCTCTGGGGCGCACCGGTGGGCTTCACCGCCCGCTCTGCCCACACCGCAGCGAGGGCCGGGAGGCCCTGTCCGGGGAGGGCCCGGGGCCCCTCGCGACTCTCCACCTGTTGGGCTCCTTCAGGGACGGGCTGCCCTGTGGGCGGTGGGGCTCGCGCTGGCCCCGCGCTGGCTCCTTCTCCCGGCTGGTGGGCCCTGGGGGCTCCCGGCAGCCCCTCCGAGCGGCTAGGCTGACCAATCCGATCGTGTGACTCCTGACGTCATCCACCAAGATGGCTTTCCCACCCACAGTTGTCATCGCCCCATCCTTCCGTGGACCCAAACCGCCATTCAAGCACATGTCTGTCCCCTAAGTGTTCAGGGCGGGCTCCTCCCCAAGATGGGAGCAAAGCCAGCCCCCGTGTGGAGGTGTGGGGTGAAGGGAAGGTCCCCAGCCCGCAGCTCTGAGACCCCTCTGTGGTGAAGGGAAGCCAGCAGCTGGGGGGCCCTGCACTTGGGTGCCTAGGCCCCTCCTCCTAGTATCCACTGGGGTTACACCGGGCGTGGGGTGTGGGGAGTGGAATGGGACAGGGGGCCGGCCCCGCAGGCCAGCCTCCCTGTCACCTCTGTGTGTGTGTGCCCGGGAGTCCCGCCTTCTGTGGGAGGAGCAGGTGGGCATTGGGGGGTCCCCCTCTAATGGGCAGTGTCCTGAAGGGCCTTCAATGTGCTGTTTTAACAGCCCCCCGCTGTGCCCGAATTCTCCTGTGGCTCCCAGTGGTCGGCAGGGTGGCCCCCCTGGTGCCAGCCCTGTGCTGCTGCCTCATTCTGCAGCCTGAACACGTTCCTGACAGACCAACCGAGGGCCCGGCCTGCAGGTGCGCCCACTCAGGAAGGCCCTGACCATGGGCCTGCCGGCGTGCCCACTCAGGAAGGCCCTGGCCACGGGCCTGCAGGTGCGCCCACTCAGGAAGGCCCTGGCCACGGGCCTGCAGGTGCACCCACTCAGGAAGGCCCTGGCCACGGGCCTGCAGGTGCGCCCACTCAGGAAGGCCCTGGCCACGGGCCTGCAGGTGCACCCACTCAGGAAGGCCCTGGCCACGGGCCTGCAGGTGCACCCACTCAGGAAGGCCCTGGCCACGGGCCTGCAGGTGCACCCACTCAGGAAGGCCCTGACCACAGGCCTGCAGGTGCGCCCACTCAGGAAGGCCCTGACCACGCAGGCCTGCAGGTGCACCCACTCAGGAAGGCCCTGGCCACGGGTCTGCAGGTGCGCCCACTCAGGAAGGCCCTGACCATGCAGGCCTGCAGGTGCACCCACTCAGGAAGCCCTGACCACAGGCCTGCAGGTGCGCCCACTCAGGAAGGCCCTGGCCACGCAGGCCTGCAGGTTCACCCACTCAGGAAGGCCCTGGCCATGCAGGCCTGCAGGTGCGCCCACTCAGGAAGGCCCTGGCCACGCAGGCCTGCAGGTGCGCCCACTCAGGAAGGCCCTGACCACGGGTCTGCAGGTGCGCCCACTCAGGAAGCCCTCAGCATGGAAGTCCCATCTTGTGCAGCCCCCGCTCCAGCTCTTCTACTGCAAGGGAAAGCCCGTCCTCAGATTCCGGTTAAATGAAAGGCGAAACGCTGCTTGAGTCCGAGTGGTTCATTGTCTCTTCCTAGCGAGGAGTGGCTGACCTCCAGGGCTGACCTGCCTGGGTTTGACAGGCTGGGAATCAGGGCCCTAGGAAAGGTCATCTGGACCAGGAGGGGAAGGAGAGGAGGGGGAAGAGGGGGAGGGGGAGGGGAGGGAGGGAGGGAGGGTGACAAGCTGGGCCTGGCCCCTCCTCTTCCTCCTCCTCCTCTACAGATGGGGGGAGGGTGGCGCTGCTGGCTGCCCTTCCCGCTGGCAGAAGAGCAAGTGGGCACAGGGGCGTGGAAGGCGTGGATTAGGCTGAAGCGTGGCCTGGCCTGGTCCGCCCTGCAGAGAGGAGCTGCCCTGGGGGTCGAGCCTTGGCGCCATGCTGCGTCTGACTGGCGGGCGTCTCCCAGCCCCGTGGCTGTGGGGAGCCCAGGCACCCCCAGGGAGCTCACTCAGCAGGGGCAGCCAGCCGAGCTGTCCGCAGCGACCACGGCAGGCCAGGCTGGTGACTGTCCACACTGTTCCTGGGCCTGGAAGGTTCTCTGGAGTCCTGGGTAAGGGTTGGCCCACAACCCAGAGTCCCTGGATCGCGGGTGCACCCCGCCCCCGGCGGCTGGGGGGCAGGAGACACGAGGAGGAGCCCGGTGAGGCGGCGGCTGTGCGCTGCCTGCCACTGTCCCGCTCTTGACAACGGCAGCCAGGGGACAAGCGGCAGCGCCTCCCTCCTGGACAAGCAGAGCCCGCAAGGACCTGCCGGGCTCCCGCCTCTCCCGGAGCCTGGAGCCGGAGGTGCCCGGAGCAGCCAGGTTCTCCGCCCCAGGGTGCGACCCCGGCCCGGCTCCTCACGGGCCCTGAGCACTGGGGCTTTGCCCTTGGCCCAGCCTGGCACCCGCCCTGCCCGGCAGGCCCTGCGGAGTGCGGAGGGCAGAGTCCGGGCAGATTCTCCACTACAGAGAACCCGAGAGCTGCCGCCGGCTCTGACCGTAACACCCAGGGGCAGGCATGTCCTGTCCACGTGGGGTTGAGACCGGGGGTTCTGCCAGGGCCCCCCCACAGCCACCCGGCTGCAGAACCGCCGGAGCACCCCTCCCAGGGATTGGGGAGCTGTGAGGTGGGTCCCGGCCAGCCAGATCCCAGGCCCTCCCCCCGACCGCTGGCGCAGAGCTGAGAGAAGACCCATGCACCGCGCTCAAGAGATGGGGAGCACTAGGCCAAGTGGACCTGAGGAACCCCAGTTGCAGGAGGTGACCGTGAAAGCCACACCAGCGGGAGGAGCCAGACCGCCCTGGGGGGCCCGGGGGCGGGCTCTGGTGGGAGACGCCCCTGCAGTGAGACCCAGGGCCACCACCACCCAGCACCGGCCGCGGGGTGGAAGGTGGACTTGGATTTTCCTGTTTCGCGGCGGTAACGATGGCCGACACCGAGAACGGCCCCATCTGCTCCCGTAACCCCGGAGCCCTCGGGGTCCCGTGCCCCTGCCGGGCAGAGATCAGCCCGGACACGAGGTGCAGAGGGGGCGGCCAGGCCGGGACCCAGGGCTGGGAGCCCCGCCCTCCTCCCCACGGCCGCCCCCACCCCTGCCCCCGTCACCGGGCTGGAGAGACTCCTGGCCTGAGCCCCAGGGCCCCGGGGGGAGGCGCTGCCCACCAGCCCCTCCCGAATCCTTCGCACAAATGAGACAAAGGAAGGGCGAGGGCGTCGGCCCGCGGCGGGCCCAGCCGCTCCCCGTCATCCAATTTGCTAAATGTGAAATCAGCTCCTCGCGGCGCGCCACGGCGCGGTGGGCAAGAGGGGCCGTCGCCACCTCGCATTCGGCCATTAGCTTCCCATTTCTCCTCGCGCACGAGGGCTGCTCATCACTTATTAACATGAACCCAAGTGGAATAAAATGATATTACAGCACGATCCGCGTTGCTTCCCGCGCGCCGGCCAGCCCGCCATCGGTGGCCGGGGTCCCTCATTAAGCGTGACCGCCCTTGCAGGACGTCATCAGCCAGGCACGGGGCCGGCAGCCGCGGCTTATTTCAAGGCTTCACGCTTCCCGGTGGCCCAGGAGCCTCCTGAAACTCCTGGCCGGGAGTCTATTAAGTCGTTAGTAAACACCGAGCTCCGCGGGGCTCCCTGGGCCATCTAGTGGGGAGGATGAAGACCTTCAAAGCTGGGCTGCAGCGGGGAGCAGGACCGGGAGCCAGAGCCCAGCCGGGCGGAGCTCCAGGCGCCAGGCGGGGGCCTCTGCTACCCGCAGACCCAGTGCACGCCCCCGCTGGGCGTCAGGGGAGCCAGCAGGGAGACGGGAAGGGGGAAGGGAGGCCGAGAGCAGAGCTGGCCTGGCAGCCCCCACACCCACCTGAGGGGCTCCTTGGTCAGCTCACCACCACCAAGCAAAAGGCCCGAGACGCTGCGTCTACGCCCAAGAGGAGTGCTTTCCTCACCATTTCTGAGGCTCCAGGCCGTGGCCAACTGGCCCTGTTGTGTTCCACATGCACATCATGGCAGAAGCAAAGGAAATCCCCCGACACCTGCATCGCGGAGCAGCGGAGCAAGGAGGTGGCCGCGGCCCCCCGCCCCTTCCGGGGCCCCGGGAGTGCCCCGCCCTCATCCTCAGCAGAATCCCCTGCTGAGCTGCTGAGCTCTGCCTCTGGTGCCCGGGCCTCCGGTCTGCTGCTGTCCCCCGTCTCCCCCCTCCCGGGACCAACAGGGGTGAGGTGGGAAGGAAGGTCCTGGCCTGCTCAAGGGCATGGGGAGCGGCTCTCCGCGCGCGCCCTCTGCGCCCCGCGCCTGGCTTCCCGCGTGGCGCGGGTGCGGCGTGCTCTGCAGAAGGCGCGTGGGCCTCCGCCTCCGCCTTCCACTCCTCCCAGAGAACCTCCGCCCGGCACCCACGCCGTGGGCGGCCGTGACCACGAGGCCCAGCCACGACGCCCTGCCTTCAGAAGGTGGAGACAGTCAAGGCATCTTCACTGTGACCGGTTGATGGGGCCCCAAGCCCATCCTCAACCACAGACCCCGTACACAGGCCTCACGGAAGAACTGAGAACCCAGGGCGCCGGCCACGGGGGGGGGGGGGTGGCTGGGGATAGCAGGGCGGCCCCCAGGGCAGAGGACACCCAGGCCCAGGCCTGCCAGGCGCCCCTCGAGGGTGGAAGGTTCCAGAGGCACCTGTGGGACGCAGGACGGACTGCACGGAAGCCCCGCTTGCGGGTGGCGGGGCCGTGGGCGCCTGGCCTCGCCAGCTAAGGGCAAAGCATCCTGGGAAATGAAATAAACACCGCGGCATTTTGTACACCCAAGGCACGTTGTGCGCAGACCCAGCGAGCGGCCCAAGAAGCGAGTTCAGGGAGCGGGACGAATCCTCACGGTGTCTCTTCCCGCACGGGGCCCGTGTCCCGGCTGCCGGTCACCTTGGGCAGAGAGCCACACGTCACCAAGGTATCTGAACACCCACGGGCCTGAGGGTTCACGGCGGGACTACGCCCACTGAAGGCGTCAGTAGGCACGAGTGCCGGGGAACGTGAAGCCGGAAATGGGCCCGACATGAGAATTCCCAGCAGCCCCGGGGTCAGAGTGCGAGGAGGGGAACTGTCCACTGAGAAGGGAGTAAACCTCAGGGAACCCCTTCGCCCCCTTCGCCGCCAGCGGACCTGGGGAGTTGTCAGCACCCTGGACAGCGGCTTCCTCAGCAGTCAGGGTGCCACGGTGCACCCTGCTTCATGAGGCCGCCTCTGTCTCCTCTGCCTGCCATCGCACACACACATTCAGCCCCCACGGCCCCGCCCAGGGCCCCACGCAAGCCCGGTCCCGAGCAGCAACTCAGCCCCCCGGACCCAACGTCAGGAGGGGGGAGGGCACCGCCCCCCCCGGGCTGGCCCGGGAGGGGGAGTTGCCAAGCGCGGCCGCTTCCCCAGGACCCAGAGGGGATGTTCAGTGGCCGGGGCCCTGCCCGCCGTGGGGCCCGTGAGCCTGCTGTGCTAATCACCCCGCCCGGCGGGCAGCAGGAGGAACGGGCTCGGCGCTGCTCCCGCCCCTCCTGTGGGCAGCTGCCGCCTCTCGGGCCTCGTGGAGGGAGCAGCGGGAGGACGCAGGGCGCACAGGGCACACTGGTGGGCGAAGAACAGGCAGAGCCCTTTCCTGGCACGCGGGGGACCCCCAGACCAGGATGTTGTGGACTTCACGCCAGTGCCCGCACACAGGGGCGCCGTGGGCCCTCACGCCCGCCAGTGCCCGCACACAGGGGTGCCGTGGGCCCTCACGCCCGCCGGTGCCCGCCCACAGGGGTGCCGTGGGCCCTCACGCCCGCCGGTGCCCGCCCACAGGGGTGCCGTGGGCCCTCACGCCCGCGGTGCCCGCACACAGGGGCGCCGTGGGCCCTCACGCCCGCCGGTGCCCGCCCACAGGGGCGCCGTGGGCCCTCACGCCCGCCGGTGCCCGCCCACAGGGGCGCCGTGGGCCCTCACGCCCGCCGGTGCCCGCACACAGGGGCGCCGTGGGCCCTCACGCCCGCCGGTGCCCGCCCACAGGGGTGCCGTGGACCCTCACGCCCGCCGGTGCCCGCACACAGGGGCGCCGTGGGCCCTCACGCCCGCCGGTGCCCGCACACAGCGCGGGGCAGCCTGGGCCACAGAGGCAAGGCCGCCAGACCACAGGGGCTCCCTGCAGGGGGCTCGCAGGCCGGCAGCAGCTGTGCCCGTGGCTCTCCGAGGCTCCTCTGGCCAACTCCAAGCCCCTTCCGGGCCTCTGTCTCGCGGGGAGAGGGGACGGGTGCAGACTCCGGAACGTGTTGAACACTTAGATGTGTGCACTTCATGAGCAGGAAGAGCCGTTGCCGACTAATCTGGTTCCTGAACACTTGGCATCTGAGGACGGGCAGCGCGGGGGGGGGGGGGGGTGGAATTTCGTGGGAGGTTGTTGCTCATTAATTGTGGAATGAATGCCTTGTTCATGGGGCATGATCCGAGAGGCCTGTGAGAAGCAGAGAGACGGGGAGCAGAAGTCAGAGCCCCGGGAGCTCACACGGGCTGTGATGGGAAGTGTGGACGTCCCCGTGTGTGTGACAGGAAGTGTGGACGTCCCCGTGTGTGTGACAGGAAGTGTGGGCATCCCCACGTGTGTCTCATGGGAAGTGTGGGCGTCCCCACGTGTGTGCGATGGGAAGTGTGGACGTCCCCACGTGTGCTCATGGGAAGTGTGGGCGTCCCCACGTGTGTCTCATGGGATGTGTGGAAGTCCCCAAGTGTGCTCATGGGAAGTGTGGACGTCCTCACGTGTTTGCGACAGGAAGGTGGACGTCCCCACATGTGTGCAATGGGAAGTGTGGACGTCCCCACATGTGTGCAATGGGAAGTGTGGGCGTCCCCACATGTGTGCAGTGGGAAGTGTGGACGTCCCCACATGTGTGCAATGGGAAGTGTGGGCGTCCCCACGTGTGTCTCATGGGAAGTGTGGGCATCCCCACATGTGCAATGGGAAGTGTGGACGTCCCCACATGTGTGCAATGGGAAGTGTGGACGTCCTCACGTGTGTGTGATGGGAAGTGTGGGCGTCCCCACGTGTGTGTGATATGAAGTGTGGGCGTCCCCACGTGTGTGTGATATGAAGTGTGGGCGTCCCCACGTGTGTGTGATATGAAGTGTGGGCGTCCCCACATGTGCTCACGGGAAGTGTGGGCGTCCCCACATGTGCTCACGGGAAGTGTGGGCGTCCCCACATGTGCTCACGGGAAGTGTGGATGTCCCCACGTGTGCTCACGGGAAGTGTGGACATCCCCACGTGTGCTCACGGGAAGTGTGGACATCCCCATGTGTACTCACGGGAAGTGTGGGCGTCCCCACGTGTGCTCACGGGAAGTGTGGGCGTCCCCACGTGTGCTCACGGGAAGTGTGGATGTCCCCACGTGTGCTCACGGGAAGTGTGGACATCCCCACGTGTGCTCACGGGAAGTGTGGGCGTCCCCACGTGTGCTCACGGGAAGTGTGGGCGTCCCCACGTGTGCTCACGGGAAGTGTGGACGTCCTCACGTGTGTGCAATGAGAAGTGTGGAAGTCCCCATGTGTGTGTGATATGAAGTGTGGGCGTCCCCACGTGTGCTCACGGGAAGTGTGGGCGTCCCCACGTGTGCTCACGGGAAGTGTGGAAGTTCCCATGAGCCCTCGGTTCCCAGGAAGTGCCTCATCTTTCTGTCTCACCAGCTTCAGGAGCACCAGACCCCGACCATGGCCGCCTCAAGCACGGCTTGGGAAAGTGATCTTAAAGTAGGTGTGCAAAGGAGCCGCCATCTAACAAAATAGTGTATGAATTCTCCGCACCTTGATCAGTGTCCCCCCTTTCTCAACCCGCCCGTCCGTCCTGACCGGCCCTTCCCTCGCTTTCTCGCTTCTAGGAAGCGCGTGGGTCCCTGACCGCAGCTTCCCCACGTACTCCCCCATCATCGCCCCCTTTCCGCTCGACCTCGCCCCCCCCCCAGGCACCCGTTCCCTGACGTGCGTTCTGCTGACCTTCTTGCTCTCTGGCCTGCTTCCTTCTTCGGTGCCTGGGCTCTGTGATTCTCCTGTTTTCACTCTGGCTGCCCTGGTCCTCTCACGGGCCTGGGGCGTCTCCCCAGGCCCAGGGCCAGGCTCCTCCGTGAGAGAAAGCCTTCCAGATCGTTCTGAGGAAGCATGTCCCTCCAGCTCACTGGGAAGGGAGCTTCGTCCCCCGAGGGCCGGGTCCCCGGATGTTTGGGAACTCGGGCTCCCGTGGCCGCCGGCGCTCGGCTGACTCAGAGGCGCAGATGTGCTTAAGAACAGAAACGGATAGGCCGTGTCTGGGGGCTCTACGTCCCAGACGGGGTACAAAGCCCACCCCCCCTTGGGCCTCGCTCCTTGGATCAAGGGGACGCAGAGGAACAGAGAGGTGCACGGAGAGCCGAGGCCGGGCTGAGGCGCTGAGCCGGGCCGAAGGGAAAGGCGTCTGTCGCCGCGGGGCCTGGGCCACAGGCAGGAAGGAAGCTGGCCTCTGCCCAGGGAGCGAAGTGGAAAGGTGCGGGGAGCCCAGCGCCACCACAGCCTGATCCGAAGAAGTGTCCGTGTCCAGCGGCAGGGCAGACCCCCAGACCCCGAGCAGATGACCAACGGAGGAGTGATGCCACTGGCGTCCACGTTTCATGAGCCTCATGAGGGGCTGGGGAACCCCTGGACTGCAGACAGTAGCAACCCCGGGGGGCCTCCGGGACCCAGCCAGCCCCCCAGTAACGGGGCCTCCAACACCCAGCCAGGCCCCTGACCGGCAGCGGGGCCTGGCATGTAGGCCCGTTAACTGCGTACTGCCCATTCATAAATCACAGGCACAGGGCCTGCCCTCAGGACCGACGCCTCCATGAACCAAACCCAAGTGGCCAGCCTTTCATTACCAACAGCCCCTCCAAACTGCCCTGCCCCCAGGGCTCCGACCCATTCCCAGGACCCGTGAGGGGCTGGGATCAAGAGGGGCTGATGGAGCACCGCAGATTACCGCAGACCCCGTAGGGCGAGTCTTCCCTGTGGGCCGGAAGGAGGGGGGGGAGGAGACCCAGCCTTTTGGGCTCGAGCGAGCACGGGGTGGCCAGGGGACGGGGCGAGCCCACCAGGAGCCCCGAGTGGGAATGGGTGCTGCCTGTCAGGAAGTCTAGGACGCACCTCCTTCCTGTGGCCCAGACGCCCCGCCACAGCCTGCCCTCCGGGGGACCTCGGGGGCCCCCAGCCCCCCTCCCACGTCCTCACGCCAGCTGAGCACTCATCCAGGGCGAGCTGCGGTCCAGGCCCCAAGACGATGGCCACGCCTCACCCCGGAGGTCCTGGAGCCCAAGGCCAGGCCCCAGGCCCCGCTCCGAGCCCCCAATCCATCCAGCTTCCCGGATGCCGCATGGAGGTTCCACACCCCGCCCCCACCCCGTCCATCCCTGGGCAGCCACCGCCCACCCACGGAAACCCCAGGGCAGCTGCAGGGAGGGCAGGCTGGGTGTGCGGAGGAAGCAGGGAAGCAGGGCAGCAGTCCCCCCACTCCGTCCGGCTGGTCCCCCCTCCATCCTGAGGTTCCTAGGCTTCCACAGGGGCTGGGCCGCGGCACTTTCCTTCTTCTGGGGAGCGGAGGGTGTGGGGCAGCGTGCACCCCGTGTACGCCCATCCAAGGCTGATTATCAGAAACGCCCAGGCCGAGGGGTTCCCCTGGCTCCGTCCTCAGGTCTGCGGGGTGCTGCGGGCAGGCCTCGCCCGCCTGGGCCCGGGGTCCCCGCTCTCCTTCCACGCACTGCTCCCCGAGGCTGTGGACTCCTGTCACGTGGTCCCCTCTACATCACAGCGCAGGTGTGCACACCGTCGGTGACTTCACCTGACGCTGCGGCGTGCTCGATCGCACGAGGACTCCTGCCAGTCTAGGGGTGGCACGGGGCTCTCTGGACACCACAGAGACAGAATCAGAGGAAAGCGCTCACCAGACCCCTCGATGGCCTCCTGGACCCTCGGTCAGGCCCACGTCCACCGGGCTGGGCTATGGGGTGCGCAGACGGAGAGCCGGTACCACCCCGTGTCTCCTTGCTAGAGAGAAGAGCGTTTGGATCTCTGGGCTGAGCGAAGCCGCCGCCCTCCGGTCCACGGAGGCTGGAGAAGCTTCCCTCCTCCAGGGGCCCTGAGTCACCCGAGTCTCACGGCTGTGGTCCTGAGGTTTTATGGACTCCCAGTTCATAACTGTAAGGGCCGCTAGGTACAGACCAGGCGGGGAGTGCTGGAGGCGGCCCATGTCTCAGAAATTAATGAAGTTCTCCGGGTGTTTTTCAGGCACTCGACATGGTGATTCAGCCTCTGTAATTGGCACCATTCAGAACCGCACAATGGAGAGCGCGGAGGGCTCACCGTGCACGAGGAGAATGGTTCAGCCAGGAGGAACTGCAGCAGGAACTCCAGGACACGCTCAGACACTTCCAGACAAAAAGGCTTCCTCTTCCTTCTTTCACTTTTTGGCTGAAACTTTACCGGTTAATTCCAGGACTGCGCTTTAATGGGAGACGCTCTCGCGGGCGGAGGGCACCTGCGCTTCTCTGTGTGGGGTGCTGAGGTGGTCGTGTGCGGGGGGACGCTCCCTCCCGCGTCCCTCCCCAGCAGCCTGACCCAGGCCCCAGCGGACGTGGCCACCACCGCCTCGTCCTGCTGGTCACAGATTCCCGCGTCGTGGTGCCCCCCTTTGGACGCCTGGGTCCCCAGGGCCCTGGGAGAGCTCCTGGTCCACTGCTGGCCGCAGGCGGAACGGGGACCCCTCCCCGGGCCGGGTGTGGGCGTGCAGCCCGGGCCAACGCGTGCGGGACCCCAGACCCGGTCCCCAAATCAGCCCATTCGTTACCAAGATGATAATGGGCACGGAGGGTCCGTGCGAAATCGAGGCCTCCACGCCGGTCACCTCTGCGCCGGTCCCAGAATAGCTGCCCAGCGGTCACCGCCTCCGCGTTAATGTGCCCATCTCCATTCAATTACATCGCGGCGTAGGTCTGGGCGGCTGGTTCGGCATGGGAGACTATCATTTTTAAATGATCCGCACCTCGCATTCCATATTTAGGACAAAAATCAAGCAAGAAGTAATGAGTGCCACCCATTTCTCCATGAGCACCATACGGGAGGCATTTGCTCTTTTAAATTCTTTATTGAGGACGGAGAGATGGGGGGGGACACTGGCAGATTACCAGCACACGCAGCCCTGGGCCGCAGAACGGGGCTGCCCCGGCCGGGGGGACGCACGGCCATTCCACAGGCGACTTCAGCTTGAGGTGTCTCGTGAAGCACTTCACCACCGGTGGACAGCTGTCAATCAGAGCGAGAAGCGAATCGCGTGATGAGGGCGGGGCGGCTCACTTCACCACCGGTGGACAGCTGTCAATCAGAGCGAGAAGCGAATCGCGTGATGAGGGCGGGGCGGCTCGCTGCCGTGATGAGGGCGGGGCGGCTCACTTCACCACCGGTGGACAGCTGTCAATCAGAGCGAGAAGCGCATCGCGTGATGAGGGCGGGGCTGCTCACTTCACCATCGGTGGACAGCTGTCAATCAGAGCGAGAAGCGAATCGCGTGATGAGGGCGGGGCGGCTCACTTCACCACCGGTGGACAGCTGTCAATCAGAGCGAGAAGCGAATCGCGTGATGAGGGCGGGGCGGCTCGCCGCCGTGGCGCAGATGAGTTTGTTTCCCTGCGTTTGGGAGGGCAAGCAGAGCCTGCGCTTTAGAGGTGAACGGAAACCCGGCATTTAACACACAGAGGCTCCGAACCAGAGGGCCACACCCCGTCCCCCACAGCTCACGCCTGCAGCTTCCTCCTGCACGCCGGGCAGACGATGCACACACGGGGCTCACGGGGCACAGGCCGGGCACACACCGGGCACGCACTGGGCTCAGGCCACACAGGCCACACAGGCCAGCCTCCTCCGCGCTGACCGTGGCAAGCAACTCCAGGAGGCAGGACCGGGGTTACCCTTCACAGGCAGGCCCGGGCGGAGGTCACGGGGGTGTCCCAGGCCAGCCTGGCCATGAGGGGACCTGGTGGGTAACTCAGCTGGGCTCCCCGGCTCGGGGGGGGGGGCAGGCAGGACCCCTGCGTGAGGTGGACCTGGTGGCACAGGAATGTCTGGAGTCTTCCGGGCCAGGAGGTTCTCAGGAAGCCCAGGAAGAAGGTGGCCCTGGCTTCCTGTGGGAAAGCTCCCTCCACATCCGGACTCCCCGAGTCTCCTTCCCATAGACAGCGCCCCCAGCCATGGTGCGGACAAACTGAAAACTCCGTCCCCAAGCTCCGGCTGCCAGGCCCAAGCCAGGCCACAGCGCCTACAGCCAGCAGCGCCGCGAAACACCTTCCTGGGGCTCCTACCCCCCCCTTCCCCAAGGCTCAGCGCCTAACCCGGCCCGACCGGGGGCCCCGACTCTGTTCTCGACTTCTAACACTTCTCGGCAGGGCAAGGAGCGGGTGATCACGAACTCCAAGTCTTCAGGGAATTTTGTCCTCCAACAAGATGGAGGGCTCTCCGCCATGGGGCGCATGCCCTGAGCGAAAGCCACGGACCTAGACTCTTGAGTCTGCTCAGAGACCCTGAGGCTGGGGGCACTGACGGAGGCTGGGGGGACTGACGGAGGCTGAGGCCGGGGGGACTGACGGAGGCCGGGGGGACTGACGGAGGCTGAGGCCGGGGGGACTGATGGAGGCCAGGGGGACTGACGGAGGCTGAGGCTGGGGGGACTGACGGAGGCTGAGGCTGGGGGGACTGACGGAGGCTGAGGCTGGGGGGACTGACGGAGGCTGAGGCTGGGGGGACTGACTGAGGCCGGGGGGGACTGACGGAGGCCAGGGGGACTGACGGAGGCTGAGGCCGGGGGGACTGACGGAGGCCGGGGGGACTGACGGAGGCTGAGGCTGGGGGGACTGACGGAGGCTGAGGCTGGGGGGGACTGACTGAGGCCGGGGGGACTGACGGAGGCCAGGGGGACTGACGGAGGCCAGGGGGACTGACGGAGGCCGGGGGGACTGCCGAGAGCCCCGCCCCTGAGATGCCATCAACACTGCAGGGCGCTCCCCACCTCGCCCTGTTTCTCTGGTCATGGAGATGAGGTTTGCATGGCTCCAGGCACAGCTGGCTCTGGAGTAGAGTCTCACAGGTGCCGGGAAGAATCCCCAGCCCTGTCACCTGTAAAAGGACTCAGGAGCACCCCAGTGTCATGGTACCCCCAGGACATGGCAGGTCAGGACAGGACACTACCCCAGGGTGATGAAGAGCTCCACGGCCATCAGCCTTCTCCCTGTGAACCTCTCAGCCAGGGACCACCCTCATGGGGTACGGGCATCCCTGATGGCCATGTTTTTCCAGTCCCCATCTTCAGCCAAGGCTAGATGCGTGGGTGGGATGGATGGGAGGGAGGGAGGAAGATGGAAGGGTGGGTGAATGGGTAGATGAAGGGATGGAGGGAAGGAGCGAGGGATGATGGATGGATGGATGGATGGATGGGAGGGAGGGAAAGAGGGAGGGAGGAAGGAAGGAAGGGAGGGAGGGAAAAGGAAGGAAGGAAGGAAGGAAGGAAGGAAGGAAGGAAGGAAGGAAGGAAGGAAGGAAGGAAGGAAGGAAGGAGAATGGATGGATGAATGGATGGATAGAAGGAAGAAGGATGAATGGATGGATGAAAGGAAGGAAGGAAGATGGAAGGATGGATGGATGGAAGAAGGATGGATGGAAGGAAAGATGGATGGATGAATGGATGGATAGAAGGAAGAAGGATGGATGGAAGGAAAGATGGATGGATGAATGGATGGATAGAAGGAAGAAGGATGGATGGAAGGAAAGATGGATGGATGAATGGATGGATAGAAGGAAGAAGGATGGATGGAAGGAAAGATGGATGGATGAATGGATGGATAGAAGGAAGAAGGATGGATGGAAGGAAAGATGGATGGATGAATGGTTGGATAGAAGGAAGAAGGATGGATGGAAGGAAAGATGGGTGGGTGGACGATGATGGGTATGAGTTTATTATGGGTGGATGGGTGGATGTGAGTTATTATGAGTTAATGGATGGGTGCGTGGACGGATATGCGTTATTATAAGTGGATGGATGGATGGATGGACAGGTGAGAAGCCACACGAGGCCAGCCCTGTGTCTCCGCAGCCTCCCTGTGTCTCCCCATCGTCTACCGGTGTGATGCGCCTCGTCCGCACAGGAATCCTCATGGCTCTGGCGGTGGGTTCAGTGACTGTAAATCCACAATGCTGACCACACAAGATGCCTTCAAACAGAGGCGTGCTCGGAGCGGGGTCACACAGGGGTCTCCTCATGACCACGTGACCAGAGGTCAAAGGAGCCTGCCCGCGTATCTCCCCGGGCGCCGGGCGCTCCCTGACCCCAGGGTCGCGACCACGTTGGGACATTGCACTGTGAAGGCCGGCCATCGGCCGTGCTTCAAGCTGCCGCTGCTTGTCCTCAGCTTCTGCCAGCTCTCGTGTGTGACGTGGGGCAGGGCACCGCGCTCCCGAGAGCCCCGTGCCGGGCCCCATCTGCGCACGCTGCTCGGCGAGCACCCTACCGAGTCCGTCCTGCCCTCTTCCCAGCAGCCGCGGCCGTGGGCTCCCTGGATCTGGGGGAGCAGAGGGGCCGTGGGAGGCTCCCCACACTGAGGACGGGACCCCAGCCCTCCAGAGCCGGGCGGCCCCGGGGGGGCCAAACCGTGGCTGTCTTCAGGGGTCCCGGGGCCGCCGCACACGCACACTGGGGCCCCGTGGCGGAGCCCGGCGCGGAGCCAGCACGGGGGACAAGCCCTGGGCCCCCCACCCCCCCGAAAGGAGCTCGTCAAGAGCTAGCGGAGCCGGGAGGAGTCATTCATTATGTATTTTTCTTTAATGGATATTCATTATTTTATTCATCTTCTCATCCCCAAGCTATGTAAATAAATGCACTGTGACTCTAGGCCCACAGCAACATGAATTATGGAATCATTTCCCAAGGAATGAAGGTAGCGTCCTGAGACGGCCCGGAGCCGGGCGTCCCCGGTCAGGGCTTGATCCCAGCGAGGCTGATGCAGCTCAGGGATGCCTCCGAGCCAGGCACAGGCCCTCACCTCCTTACCGGCTTCCAGAACATTCCACAGACCGGCCCGGGGAGGGGGACATGGTGCCCCTTTGAGAGGTGCCTCCCCACTATGCCAGGCTGCCTCAGAGCGCGGTCCTCCTCGTCGCCACCTCCTCGGCGCGAGTACAGGCGTGAGCCGGCATTCGGTCCAACCCGCAGCCCAGGGGGCCACAGGGGCCCCTTCCCACAGACAGCCACGCCGAGGGCCGCAGGGGCCCCTTCCCACAGACAGCCACGCCGAGGGCCGCAGGGGCCCCTTCCCACGGACAGCCACGCCGAGGGCCGCAGGGGCCCCTTCCCACGGACAGCCACGCTGAGGGCCACAGGGGCCCCTTCCCACGGACAGCCACGCCGAGGGCCGCAGGGGCCCCTTCCCACAGACAGCCACGCCGAGGGCCGCAGGGGCCCCTTCCCACGGACAGCCACGCTGAGGGCCACAGGAGCCACAGGGGCCCCTTCCCACGGACAGCCACGCCGAGGGCCACAGGGGCCCCTTCCCACGGACGGCCGCGCGTCAGGCTTGGTTCTCGGCCAGGTGTAACCCGCCGCCGGGCCGGCACCAGGACCGGGCTGCCTGGGCCGGGCGGGAACGGCCTGGCAGAGAGGAGCTCCAGCCCCACCCGCGCCGCCGGCCTCCTCGATGGCCTGGGTGGGGGTCCCAGAGCCGCTCCCCAGGGGCGCTGACGGTAGAGTCACACGCCTGGTGAGCCGAGCAGCCCTTGACGCCTGGGGTCGACTAGAATTTTATGGATAATAGATCATATCACACATGAGAAGAATTCATAATATGGAGATGAAGAAAAACAATTTATTAATGTTAATAAATCCTCCAATAAAACTTCCAGGAGGACCTATAGTGATAAATTGAATAATTATGAGCATAATTATGACTAACTAGAAGTATAATTTCATGCTAATGCAATAATAATGACACAAAAGCGTAGATCATGAATTTTAACTGCTTCGTTATTTCACATTTCCACAAGTATGGACCAAAAAAAGGCCTCTCAGAAATCTGATCAAATTACGGTTGACTGAGAAGAGAAAGTGCTCTTGGATTAAGTAGACATCGCTTTGATTATCTTTACTGGACTGCAAAATGGTCTTATGCTAATTAGGAGCTTGAAGACACTGAATTCCAGACATAGATGTTCAATAGTGCGGCATTTTTCTGAATCAAAAAGCCTTGATCGGCTCCGCGACCCCTCACCCACTGAGAGAGGACGAGAGGGGGCTGCACGTTGTGAATGTCTTGGGGGGGTGGGGGGCTGAGCTCACGGGCATGGTGGTGCCCAGCTCCACGGAGCGTGGAGCGCTGGACGGGGGGTCGACTACAGCAGGCCAGGTCCACTGTGAATCTGTCAGAGAGAGAAGGTGGGGGCAGAAGGAGCGAGGGCAGAAGGGATGGGCTCTCCCCAGGCTGGACTGGAGGGGGGGTCCAACCAGCAAAGCCTCAGGCCCCGGAGGGCTTGTCTAGTGCATCTCATCCCACAGGGGGTAGGTGCTGAAGGTGCCCACGGGCAGTGAGAAAGCCCCCGTACCCCAACACACACACAAGGCCAGGCCCTGCCTGAAATTCCCAGGCTGAATCGATGCGTGATTTCCAGAACTGAGCCAAAGTATCCTGAAGGCCCCATGAAGGACAGCCCCAGCCCTCCGCGGGGTCCCCTGGCAGTGTTTGTGGTGCCCAGGGATTTACCTGGACTGGATTCAGCCTTGAGACACCCCCTCATACAGGGGAATTCATCCATGCAGGGGTGAAAGGCTCTGTTAACCTGCTAATAGACAGGAGAGCTTCAAAGCCCCCTCCTCTGGGAGGAGTGACAGAACCTCCTCCTCCTCCTCCTCCTCCTCCTCCTCCTCCTCCTCCTCCTCCTCCTCCTCCTCCTCCTCCTCCTCCTCCTCCTCCTCCTCCTCCTCCTCCTCGCTCTGCTCCTGCCCAGTCCTCCAGCAGAACACGCAGCCTTGGCCTCCGCTGTTTGGTCCTGACAGAGGGACACCGCTCCGTGAAGGCGGGCTCGTTGGCTTATCTTTCCTGACCAGTGACGTTGAGCATCTTAGCTATTTGTAAATCTTCTTATTTTCTTACTGAGTCTTGTGAGAGTTTTTAAAGATAAATTCTGGATACCACTTCTTCACTAAACTTAGGCCTTGTCCTTTTACTCTATTAATTATCTTTTGAATGCCAAAAAGGTTTTCATTTTAATGAAGTCCGAGTTATCAGTTTTTCTTTTGGGGAACATATCTATGATTTATTTGCCCAAACCAAGGTTGCAAATTTTTCCTATGCAAAGTTACAGAACTTTTAGGGTGTACATTTTATATTTTAGGTTACGGCCCATTTTAAATTAGGTATGGATTCAAGTTCTTTATTTTTTGCATGTGTATGTCCAAATGTTCCCAGTGTATCTGGGAAGACTCCCCTTTCTTTACTGAATTTCTTTTGTCAAAAATCATCTGTTCGCACACAGACAGATCTATTTCTGTGCCTTCTGTTCTGTTCTGCTCGGCTGTAGATCTATTTCTAAACCAGTCCACTACCTGATTCCCGCCACCACACAAGCTCAGAAATCAGGCCACGGGAGTCCGCTAACCGTGCCTCCCGGCAGAGGAACTGAAGTTCCCTGCTCCAAGCCCTTTGGGGTCTCCTCCGTCCTGGGCATGCTTGTGTGAGCTTCAGAATCCGCTGGTTGAGTTCTAGGAGACTGCTGGGTACAGTCTTGCCTGGAATCGTGCAGTATCAATGGGTGCCTTGGGGGGCATTGACGT
Source organism: Perognathus longimembris pacificus (assembly GCF_023159225.1). Taxonomy (NCBI): domain Eukaryota; kingdom Metazoa; phylum Chordata; class Mammalia; order Rodentia; family Heteromyidae; genus Perognathus; species Perognathus longimembris. The sequence continues at coordinate 1,291,528 of NC_063161.1, read as the reverse complement.
CAGAGCCATCCTGATGGTTCTGGCCCACGAGCTCGCTGTCTCTGTTTTGCTCCTTAATTTCTCCAAGGGATGCTGGAGAGTCTTCAGTGCACAGCTTACAAATCTGATGCCATATTTGTGCATAGGAATGTTACCGTTGCAGTACTGCTGTAAATTGTGTTACAGTTTCTGTTCTTGTATTATACATAAGGAATATGCAATTGATTTCATACTTAATGCCTTACCTTTAATAGCATGAAAGTCACTTCGGATTTCTAGTAAGTAGCTTTCATGTAGAATCCATCACATTTTTTTCCAATCAGTTTTTTTCCCATCCCTGGAGATAGCTTTGCTTCGAAACAGTGTGTGTGCAAATGGGTGCATATACGTGTGTGTACATATGTATGTGTGTATTCGTTACATAGTTTGCCTTATTCTAGAGGTTTGTCAGTCCTGCCCTATCCTGAACTAAAACAGTGAAAATAGACATCTTTGTCTCACTTGTCCTTTGCCAGTGAGCATGATGCTAATTTAATTTACGTTTAACACAGACACCTTTTATCAGTTCAAGTAATCTCCCTCCTTGTTCTACTTTGTTGAGAATTTTTATTATGTAGAAATTTTCAATTTTGTCAGGTTTTTTCCCCCTTGGCACAAATTGAGATGACTGCATGCTTTCACTTTGATTGCGAATATAGTTCAATTGCATTAAGTATTTTCAGGCATTAAGCCTTACGTTCCTGGATTCAATCCCACATGGTACTGCCTTGCCCCAGTGTGTTTAAGAGAAGCTCGTCTGTATTGGGTTCGGCAAGGTCTGTGTGCCTGTCATCTTTGGAGCACTGGAATGCTGGTCCTGACATGAAACGAGAATCAGTCATGTGCTCTCGGGTCACGCGGGGGGTTGTTCAGAATCGCCGCGTTTGCCTGCTTTTCGGGGTGTCTGTGGTGCTCAGGGAATCCACCTGTCCCTGGCTTTCTCCTGATGGACTGAGAGGCATTACTTCAACTTCCCAAAGTGGGCTCTGTTGCTGTTCTGCATCTTTTGCTGCTTCTCTTGTCCTCTGCTCTTGGCTGGTGCTGTGTTTTCGCCGGTTCGTCAGGCTGACTTGATCTTCTTACGGTCTCTGGAACTCATTCACTGAAGGGCTTTCTTCTTCCTTCACACGGGTCCTCTTGGAGCTCTGTGTGGGCACAATGGCACAGGCCCGGCTTGTTTTCTTACCCTTCTGATTTTTCTCCTGCCAGCGTGGTTGCCTGTTTATGTATTTTCAGTTTCTCATCTGCCTGGTTTCATTTCCATTGGCATCTACTAGTTGCAGCATTTTCAGCCATGCGAATATTGTGCTTTGTTCAGATCAAGCTCATCTACTGTGCTCTGTGCAGTTATTTAGAAATGTGTTATTTCCTTCCCAAGTATTTGGAGATTTTTTTTTCCTAGGGATCCTACTGCTTTCCAATTTGATTCTATCACGATTTAAACCCTTTTAAATTCACCATGACTTACTCGGGACCTATTATACAGTCTGTCTTTTTTCGTGTTTTGCGTATGTGGAAAAGTCTGAGAACATGTTGTTAGAGAAAGCACGGTCCGGTGTCCAGGCGTCTAGGTCCGATTGTGTGGTCGTGGCTCACATGAGCGCATTCACGCTACGACTATACAGAGCAGAGATCTGATATTTCGGACTGTAACTGGGATTTTTCTCCTTCCTTTTTTCAGTGTTTGGTTGACTTTTTGAAGCTTTCTTGTTACGTGTGAGCCATTTGGGATTGTTAGGTGAACTTGGAGGGTGTGCCAGTCCTCATGACGCATCTTGCCTCCCATGGTAGTCTTTGCCTCCGATGTTATTGGCACGTGAGCATGGCATGGCCCCAACCTTGGAGCTAGCATGGATTCTGTGTGTGCGTTTCCCCGACACTAGAGCTCTTTCTATTCAAAGTGAATCTCCTGTAGTCTCTCCTTTTAAGCTAGCCGTTGGCTCTATTACAATGCAGCGGATTCCCTGTGCCCCATGTGGGGTGTTTGCTTCCTTGGCCCTTCCTGGCTTCTTTCAGATTGGATGGTTATTTATATAGTGCAGCGCCCCGTTTCACTGGGTGTGGGATTTGGACCACACACCCCCACTCATTTCCTCAAACAACCGCAGGTCACTTACTTCAGGCAAGGTGAGAAGTGGAGGACTCTTCTTTTCACACATCCTTTGTGCTGGGGTCATAAAACCTACCCTCATGCACTCTCAAGATAAAAGATAACATTGTGAACAACCTCTTCTAACAGACTGATGACATAATGACTTCGTGGAAATGGATTAACAGCTGGAAACCCTGATTTCTTTTTAGGTCATAAGAACCTGGTATCTCATGGCTTTCATATCACATCCAGGGGCTGCCAGATGTTCAGCTGAGCAGTGGCGAGGCCAAGGAGCGGCTGTGCCACAGCCAGGGGCCCCAGCTCGGACCTCCCTCCTGCTGTCTGCCATGGCAGAGCCCCAGGAGGGCCCCCTGACGGGGATGGACGGGAGGGAAGGCGACTGGGGTCACTGGGCAGAGCCACTGGGAAAGTCATTCAGGCTACAGCAGTGGGGGCAGAGGAAGAGGCAGCGCTGACGGAAAGCCAGGCAGAGAGGAATGGATGCTCCGTTTTCTGATCTAAAACTGCCCCTCAATGGGAGAGACACAGTCCTCCCGATTGCCTGAGAGTGGACAGGAAGTGACCCAGTCCTCCCGATTGCCTGAGAGTGGACAGGAAGTGACCGAGTCCTCCCGATTGCTCCAGAGTGGACAGGAAGTGACCCGGTCCTCCTGATTGCCCCAGAGTGGACAGGAAGTGACCCGGTCCTCCTGATTGACCCACAGTGGACAGGAAGTGACCCGGTCCTCCTGATTGACCCACAGTGGACAGGAAGTGACCCAGTCCTCCCAATTGCCCCAGAGTGGACAGGAGGTGACCCAGTCCCCCGATTGCCCCAGAGTGGACAGGAAGTGATCAGGTCCTCCCGATTGCCCCAGAGTGGACAGGAAGTGACCCAGTCCTCCCGATTGCCCCAGAGTGGACAGGAAGTGACCCAGTCCTCCCGATTGCCCCAGAGTGGACAGGAGGTGACCCAGTCCTCCCGATTGCCCCAGAGTGGACAGGAAGTGACCCGGTCCTCCCGATTGCCCCAGAGTAGACAGGAAGTGACCCGCTCCTCCTGATTGACCCACAGTGGACAGGAAGTGCCCGGTCCTCCCGATTGCCCCAGAGTGGACAGGAGGTGACCCAGTCCTCCCGATTGACCCACAGTGGACAGGAAGTGACCCGGTCCTCCCGATTGACCCACAGTGGACAGGAAGTGACCCGCTCCTCCTGATTAAACCACAGTGGACAGAAAGTGACCCAGTCCTCCCGATTGCCCCAGAGTGGACAGGAAGTGACCCGGTCCCCCGATTGCCCCAGAGTGGACACGAAGTGACCCAGTCCTCCCGATTGACTCAGAGTGGACAGGAAGTGACCGGGTCCTCCCGATTGCCCCAGAGTGGACAGGAAGTGACCCGGTCCCCCGATTGCCCCAGAGTGGACACGAAGTGACCCAGTCCTCCCGATTGACTCAGAGTGGACAGGAAGTGACCGGGTCCTCCCGATCGTCCCAGAGTGGACAGGAAGTGACCGGGTCCTCCCAGTTGCCTCAGAGTGGACAGGAGGTGACCGGGTCCTCCCGATTGCCCCAGAGTGGACACGAAGTGACCCAGTCCTCCCGATTGACTCAGAGTGGACAGGAGGTGACCAGGTCCTCCCAGCTGCCTCAGAGTGGACAGGAAGTGACCGGGTCCTCCCAATTGCCCCAGAGTGGACAGGAGGTGACCGGGTCCTCCCGATTGCCCCAGAGTGGACAGGAGGTGACCCAGTCCTCCCGATTGCCCCAGAGTGGACAGGAGGTGACCCAATCCTCCCGATTACCTGAATGTACAGGAAGTGACTATTGCCTGAGTGGACAGGAAGTGACCCAGTCCTCTCGACTGCCGCAGAGTGGACAGGAAGTGACCCAGTCCTCCCGATTGCCCCAGAGTAGACAGGAAGTGACCGGGTCCTCCCGATTGCCCCAGAGTGGACACGAAGTGACCCAGTCCTCCCGATTGCCCCAGAGTAGACAGGAAGTGACCGGGTCCTCCCGATCGTCCCAGAGTGGACAGGAAGTGACCGGGTCCTCCCAGTTGCCTCAGAGTGGACAGGAGGTGACCGGGTCCTCCCGATTGCCCCATAGTGGACAGGAAGTGACCCAGTCCTCCCGATTGCCCCAGAGTGGACAGGAAGTGACCCAGTCCTCCCGATTGCCCCAGAGTGGACAGGAGGTGACCGGGTCCTCCCAGTTGCCTCAGAGTGAGGAGGAATCCCGAGCCCCCAGGAATCGGTCTGCAGTGTGGCAGCAACACACTTGCTGCTGTTTTGGAGAAACTCCGGTCCACACGGCGCTGTACCTGCACTCTGGGCCTGCGCCTCCCCCTGTCAGTACATCTGGAGCTAACAGAGCCCCGCGTGGTGACGGCTCCCTGCGCCTCCGCAAGTCCCAGCGCCCCCAGCTTCCATTCTCCCAGGATGCTGCTTTCATCGGGCACTGTGGGCAGCTCCGGGCTCAATCTATCACCACCACCGCTGTGACTGCGGATCGACAGGTCCACGTGCGCACACACAAGTGTCGCTGTTTCTCTGGACATCTCTTACACACATAGTACCTCAGATAAATACTCACCGCGGTCCCCGCAGGGACTCCATGGAGGAAGGGAAGCAGGAAAGACCTGTCAATTCCCATGAGGGGGCACGCCCAGCCAGCCATAAGCCGGGCCACCAGGACCCGAGGCCCGCAGCACGCAGGACCGCACAGCAGCTTCCGGACCTGCCGGTGACGGAGCATGGGGGGCCCGGGGTGCTCACCACGGTGGAGGCCCCAGGCAGACGGACACAGGAGGAATCCCAGCGGCCTGCCGGCCTCGGCCACTCCTCCCGGGGCCTCCCACGCGTGGGCCCCGGAACAGCGGAGCTGTGTCTTCAGATGACATTAAGTAGCAGCACGTGGGCCTCACGGGAGAACGGAGGGAAGGAGGGGTCTCCCTGAGACCAGGGAATCCAACAGGAAAACGACGGTGTTCTACAGGTCGGGAGAGCTCGAGTCCACCACAGTGGTCCAAGCTAGTGGTAAGGCACCTTCCGTGAAGGGTGACCAGTTGCCCACCTGCCCTGGCTGCCCAGGGGAGGGCAAGCGTGGAGCAAGAACGCACGGAGTTCATCGGGAAGCGCGCTCCCCGTGCTCTGGGGGAGAAACCCCTTCGGGAAGAGGCTCCGGGACATCCGTCCCTCGCAGGCGACTGCTGCGTGCTGGGCCCCGGCTGGGGGAACCCAGGGAAGGGCCCGGAACCGGGCCCCGACCACATTCCTAAAGGACCTGGACGGCCTCGTTGAGGTTGACCCGGGAGGGAAGAAAACACTCCGCAGTGGAAGGTTCGCGGAGAGGAGGACTGGACCCCAGGAATCGGCACCGGAAGCAGCCGAGGCGCTGGCCCCGCCTCCGCTGGCAGGAAGCCGCAGGTGCCACACAGCGCAGACAACGCGGCCAGCGCCACGTCCGCGGCCTGGGCCTGGCTGCCGAGCGCCCGCTCCCCGCGTGAGACCCCACGACGGCGTCCGGAGAGCAGGCTCCCGGGAGGTCCCTGGTGAGGGGAGGTGCCGGAGGAGGTTGCGCGGAAGGCGCTCCGTTCCCGCCACACGGCCACGTGGCGAGGAGACCACCACCGCCAGGATCTAGGCCCAGCCGCCGCCGCCGGAGCCTCTGCCACCCAGAAGGCCTGGGGTACAAGGCTGTGGCAACCTGGGCTGGCCAAGACCTCGGTCCTACCGGTGCACTGTGTTTGGACAATCGGAGATCTCTTTGAGGGAAAGGGGCCAGTTAAACGTCAGGGCAGGGGAAGCAACGCAACAGCAATACTTACAAGACAGCGTGCTCTAAACCAACTGTACAACCTGGGCGGGGAAGGGGGGAAGGTGGGAGAGAAAAGGGAGGGGGTAACGAATCTGACAAGAAACATACTCACTACCTTACATATGTAACTGTAACCCCTTCTGTACATCACCGTGACAATAAAAATAAAACAGTCAGGGCAAGCCGGGTACAATGGCTCGTGTCTATAATCTTAGCGACTCCAAGGGGGATATCCAAAACATCACAATTCAAAGCCAGCCTGGCCATAAAAAAGAAGGAACTCCAAGAGACTCCATCTCCAACATACCAGCAAAAAGCCACTTCTGGCGGCATGGCTCAACTGTAAGAGCACCAGCCATGAGCAAGAGAGGTGAACAAGAAAGCCAAGGGAGCACAAGGTCCCAAGTTTCAACCCCAGCACTACCAAACCAAGTCAAGCCAGACCGGTGCCCGGAGCTCATGCCTGTAACAAGAGCCACCATGGAGCTCAGGAGCCCACGCCTGTAACAGGAGCCACCACGGGAGCTCAGGAGCCCACGCCTGTAAACACAGGAGCCTCCACGGGAGCTCAGGAGCCCACGCCTGTAACCACAGGAGCCGCCACGGGAGCTCAGGAGCCCACGCCTGTAACCACAGGAGCCGCCACGGGAGCTCAGGAGCCCACGCCTGTAACCACAGGAGCCGCCACGGGAGCTCAGGAGCCCACGCCTGTAACCACAGGAGCCGCCACGGGAGCTCAGGAGCCCACGCCTGTAACCACAGGAGCCGCCACGGAAGCTCAGGAGCCCACGCCTGTAACCACAGGAGCCTCCACGGGAGCTCAGGAGCCCACGCCTGTAACCACAGGAGCCTCCACGGGAGCTCAGGAGCCCACGCCTGTAACAGGAGCCTCCACGGGAGCTCAGGAGCCCACGCCTGTAACCACAGGAGCCTCCACGGGAGCTCAGGAGCCCACGCCTGTAACCACAGGAGCCTCCACGGGAGCTCAGGAGCCCACGCCTGTAACCACAGGAGCCTCCACGGGAGCTCAGGAGCCCACGCCTGTAACCACAGGAGCCTCCACGGGAGCTCAGGAGCCCACGCCTGTAACCACAGGAGCCGCCACGGGAGCTCAGGAGCCCACGCCTGTAACCACAGGAGCCTCCACGGGAGCTCAGGAGCCCACGCCTGTAACAGGAGCCTCCACGGGAGCTCAGGAGCCCACGCCTGTAACCACAGGAGCCGCCACGGGAGCTCAGGAGCCCACGCCTGTAACCACAGGAGCCTCCACGGGAGCTCAGGAGCCCACGCCTGTAACCACAGGAGCCGCCACGGGAGCTCAGGAGCCCACGCCTGTAACAGGAGCTGCCACGGGAGCTGATATTCAGAGGATTGATATTCCAGATCAACCTGGGCACCACCCCAGCCCGCATTTCTGCCCCTGGCTGCACACCTGACAGGCCTGTGGTCCCCCCGTGTGGGAAGCGCGCGCGGGCGGTCAGGGTCCACTCCTGGAGGCCCGCTGAACACAGAAGCCAGGCGGGGGCAAGGCCGTCCCCAGGCGCAGGCCCCGGTTCAACCCCCAGTGAGAACAACCCGAGACACAAAGAACAAGAGGAAAAGTCCCACCGCAGCCCCCAGCCCATCCTTCAGGGGCCCTCACGAAACCGCCCTTCCCATCCTGTGTGTGTCCTCTAGAAGATGTACGTTACTTGTGATGGAGGGAAAACAACAAGCACATCGGGTGGCCACCGCTGGAGGAGTCTGGGGACCCAGGGCCCCACAGCCTGGAGGAGGAGCCCCACCCCTCGTCTCCAGCCTGGGCCAGGGGGAGGGCCTCCCCCCTCCCCCCCACCCCCGGTAGTGTGGCCGTCCTGCCGGCTCTGCCGGCTCCGGTTCTCCCTGCCGGGGATGTTGCTTTCTGTATTGTTATGGGACGCTTGGCCGGGCCGCACTGGAGGCCACGAGCCCCGCTCTGTTGTCCCCTCCTTCCCGGAGGAGGCGTTAGACGCTCGCACACGTGTGCTCACACACACACCCAGGCTCTCCCTCCCACCCCTCCTCACACTGCCCCGGCTGGGCTGGGAGCAGGGCGCCCTGCGGTGATCTCTGAGCTTCCTTAGCGAGGATTCGTGTTCTCGAGGGTTTCCCCCAGGTTCTGAGGAGAGGCTGTCTCTCCCGGCCGCCATCTTGGTGTGGCACCGTCTCCTCTCCAGCCTGGGCCAGCCCCTGGGTTCACCCAGCGGGACTAAGGGATCGAGGACCGCAGAGGAACTGCCTGTTTCGGACACCATGGGTTAATGGCTGGCACACCGAGTCCAGCAGCCCCAACAGGTCTCCCGCCTTAGCGATGCCCCCTTCCTCTGTTCTGGTTCTGCTAAGAAAAAGGCTTCATCTGATTCATTTTAATTATCCTCCAGAAACGATCCATTTTCCATGAAAATGTGCATAGGGTTTATCTCATCCTAAGAAAGTCATTACTTTGTCATGAGAAATTCTGAGTGTCCCAGCACACGGCGGAATTAGCTTCGTCTTTAATCACAGAGAAAAGGGTCATTCCACCTACATTCTGGGGCGCGGGCGCTGTCATTTGAGCACTCAGCCACAAGAACCATTATCTTCTCTTCTCTAAGGGTGAGGTCCCGGAGGGCCCATCCCTTCTAAGGCCCCCGACAGAAGGAAGCTCCCGGAAAGAGGCTTCCGGGAGGCGGGCGTAGCGGTCGGGTGCGGGGCGGATCGGGGCCCGAGGCCAGGCAAAGGGACGCCAGGCCCAGTTCTGCCATCGGCCTGGTTCGTGGGGCGGTCTCCGCTTCTTTCATTCCTGTTTTCGGATGCAGATGCCCTCTATTTCCTACACACAAGGGGTATTTCCCGAGCCCTTGCCAGAGCACGGGGCCACGGGCCGCCACGGCGGTGGTGGGCAGGCCTGCGTGGCGTCGGTGGCTCCCCCACGCGGAGCCGCCGGCCGGTCGGGCCGCCCTTTAGACCCGCCACGCCGCGGTGGAGACCTGCCGCGGGCCCCGACCAGGACCCCGGCCCTCGGCAGGCCCCGCAGGCTCAGCCAGCTCCGCGCCGCCAGGGCACGTGTCCCCCACACTCCCGGGGGTGGCCGGGAGGCAGCGTCACCTCTACTAACCACTCGCTCTCTAAGGACAACGCCAGCCTTCCCCGGGAGACGCAGGCGTGGGAGGCCAAGTCAGACGGACCGGATCCCTCGCAACTCCCCAGCGCTCCTCCGGGGAAAGCGACCCCGGGATCAGGCAAAAGCTAAGCCACGAGAAAAGCCCTGGCACAAAGTGACATTGGCAAGAACTGAGCACAGACCTCTACAAAGCCGCCCTTCCGTGGCTGCCGCCCGCTGGTTCAGGGGCTGGGCGTCCCCCAGGGCTCCGTCCCTGGGGCTTCCGTGCCCGGTGGGTCCACGCAGCCGCGCGGGAGCCCTGGGGGCCCTCGCGCAGCGCGTCCGTCAGCCACGCGCCCAGCCGCCACGCAACGCGGCCCCCGCATCCTCCCAAGCCATGGTTATCCTGTGGATTAAACCCGACGCCGCAGCCGCCCTGGGTGCCCCCAAGCCACCCCCAGCCCGCGTGTCTTCTTCCACGAGCTGCCGAGGGGACGCTGCTCGGCTCCCGTGCCTTCCCACCTGTCCCGGCCCACACCGCGACCGTGGCTCCGACGCCAAGGCCCACACCCGGGGAGGCGGCTCTGCTGGGTTATCCCAGAGCTCAGCACAAGAACGACGGAGGGAAGGGCCGGCCAGTTCTTCCACCGGTGCCTCGCACACACGCAGGCTCCCAGCCGCCGGGGCCCTTACGCCGCGGCCTCGGGTCAGGCCGGCCGCCGGGGAGCCGGAGCGGAGGCGGCTTCCAGTGCGGCACCCTGGGAGTGGCCGCTGGAAGCGGAGTGGGCTTGACCAGGCGGGGGCGTGCTCTCGCTCTCCAACCGGCCCCGACTTCTGTTCTCACACGCGGTCCGGTCCCCCCCTCCCCCGCCCCCGCTCACGCACCCAGCCCCCCGTCTTCAAGTGGAACGTTTGGAAATAGCACTGCAGTCTCCAGTGGGGAGTCGGCGTTCTCGTGAGCTCTCCGCAGCGGGTACGGCTTGACAGACGGGCCCCCACCTTTGTCAGCGCTGCGCCTGCCTTCCGTTCTAGGGGAAACCCTTCTCCAGCGTCGTTTCACACAGGCACAGCAGCCCTCTTTACAAGGGGGGCGCTTATGAGTGACGGTAGCACAGTGCTCAAGTTGTTCCTCATTTCCATTATTATAAACAGCACTGCGGTGAACTTCCGTAGAGATGTTTCTCTGAGTAACCCACTCCCGGAGCACGCGCTAGTTCCTCAGATTAAAGCTCCTTGAGAATAATATAAGGGGGACAGGGAACGGCAAGAGACTTTCTCAGGCCCTCATTGTGTATTTTCAAAATCTCCTGGGGAAAAAAAACAACACTACGACCATGTGAATCCATGCAGCATTACGGGAGAAACAACACTACAACCCTGTGAATCCATGCAGCATTACGGGAGAAACAACACTACGACCCTGTGAATCCATGCAGCATTGTATGAGAAACAACACTACGACCCTGTGAATCCATGCAGCATTGTATGAGAAACAACACTATGACCCTGTGAATCCATGCAGCATTACGGGAGAAACAACACTACGACCATGTGAATCCATGCAGCGTTGTATGAGAAACAACACTACGACCCTGTGAATCTATGCAGCATTGTATGAGAAACAACACTACGACCCTGTGAATCCATGCAGCATTATATGAGAAACAACACTACGACCCTGTGAATCCATGCAGCATTGTATGAGAAACAACACTATGACCCTGTGAATCCATGCAGCATTGTATGAGAAACAACACTATGACCCTGTGAATCCATGCAGGATTACGGGAGAAACAACACTACGACCATGTGAATCCATGCAGCGTTGTATGAGAAACAACACTACGACCCTGTGAATCTATGCAGCATTGTATGAGAAACAACACTACGACCATGTGAATCCATGCAGCATTATATGAGAAACAACACTATGACCATGTGAATCCATGCAGCATTATATGAGAAACAACACTATGACCATGTGAATCCATGCAGCATTACGTGAGAAACAACACTACGACCCTGAATCCATGCAGCATTGTATGAGAAACAACACTACGACCCTGAATCCATGCAGCATTACATGAGAAACAACACTACGACCCTGTGAATCCATGCAGCATTGTATGAGAAACAACACTACGACCATGTAAATCCATGCAGCATTATATGAGAAACAACACTATGACCATGTAAATCCATGCAGCATTATATGAGAAACAACACTATGACCATGTGAATCCATGCAGCATTGTATGAGAAACAACACTATGACCATGTGAATCCATGCAGCATTACGTGAGAAACAACACTACGACCCTGTGAATCCATGCAGCATTGTATGAGAAACAACACTACAACCCTGTGAATCCATGCAGCATTATATGAGAAACAACACTACGACCCTGTGAATCCATGCAGCATTACGGGAGAAACAACACTACGACCATGTGAATCCATGCAGCATTGTATGAGAAACAACACTACGACCCTGTGAATCCACGCAGCATTATATGAGAAACAACACTACGACCCTGTGAATCCATGCAGCATTACGGGAGAAACAACACTACGACCATGTGAATCCATGCAGCATTGTATGAGAAACAACACTACAACCCTGTGAATCCATGCAGCATTATATGAGAAACAACACTACGACCCTGTGAATCCATGCAGCATTACGGGAGAAACAACACTACGACCATGTGAATCCATGCAGCATTGTATGAGAAACAACACTACGACCCTGTGAATCCACGCAGCATTATATGAGAAACAACACTACGACCCTGTGAATCCATGCAGCATTACGGGAGAAACAACACTACGACCATGTGAATCCATGCAGCATTGTATGAGAAACAACACTACGACCCTGTGAATCCACGCAGCATTATATGAGAAACAACACTACGACCCTGTGAATCCATGCAGCATTATATGAGAAACAACACTACGACCATGTAAATCCATGCAGCATTATATGAGAAACAACACTATGACCATGTAAATCCATGCAGCATTATATGAGAAACAACACTATGACCATGTGAATCCATGCAGCATTGTATGAGAAACAACACTATGACCATGTGAATCCATGCAGCATTACGTGAGAAACAACACTACGACCCTGTGAATCCATGCAGCATTACGGGAGAAACAACACTACGACCATGTGAATCCATGCAGCATTGTATGAGAAACAACACTACGACCCTGTGAATCCACGCAGCATTATATGAGAAACAACACTACGACCCTGTGAATCCACGCAGCATTATATGAGAAACAACACTACTACCATGTGAATCCATGCAGCATTCTATGAGGTGCTGCCACCCGGGCTTCACACAAAATACAAGCAGAAAGGTGGGCGTTGCTGTGCGTGGCTCTCCAGGTTCCCACATCGAATCCCCCCTCCCCACCCCACCCCCAGCCATTCCTGGGCCCTCCCTCTGGTCACCACCGCCATGTGTCTTCTCTGAGCCTCTCACTCCAATGGGAACACGTCGGTGTGTCCCGGTGTGTCCTGGCCCGTGCGAGGGCCCCCGGCACCCTGGCCTCAGCATCCTCTTCACGCTGCCCCTGGGGGTCCATGCGTGCGGCTCTCCTGCCTCCTGCAGCAACCTCGCCCGCATCCTCTGCCCTCCTCTCGCCCCTTTTCTTACCCATGCACACTGTATTCCGTCGCCCCACAGCAGCAGGTCTACTATTACGCTTGGTTACTCGTGGGTTCCTCTCCTGGCCCGCACCCCACTCCCCCATGGAATCCGCACACCATTTAGAAAACCTTGTGTAGGAGGCACCTGGTACTGTTCTGTCTGAGAAGGCATCCCATAGAGACCCACCGGGTGAATGAGGGGTGGAGGGACGGGCGGGTGGATGGGTTGATGGGAGAGTGGATGAATGGATGGGTGGGTGGGTGGGTGGGTGGGGGAGTGGATGGACTGACCAAATGATTAATTTATCAATTGCTAGATCAATGGATTGGTGAGTGGATAGATGGATGGATGACTGGGTGGGTGGATAGTGGGTAGGTGGATGGGTGGGTGGGTTGATGGATGCGTGGGTGGGTAGATGAATGCAGCGATGGGTGTGTGGATGGAGGCATGAATGATGCAGGGATAGATGGGTGGATGGATGGATAGATGGGTGTGTGGGAGGTGGATTAGTGGATTGATCAATGACTGATCAATTGATTAATCACTGGATTAATTGGTGAGTGGATGAATGGATGAATGGGTAGGTAGACTGTGGGTAGGTAGGTGGATGGGTGGGTAAGTGGATGGATAGATGGGAAGATGGGTGGGTAAGTGGATAGATGGATGGAAGGGTGGGTGATGTATGGATTGGTGGATAGGTTGATGGGGGCTAGCTGTCAGTCTGTCTGTCTGTGGAGGTGGATGAATAGGAAGATACGTGGATAGATGGGTGGGTAGATGCATGCATACATACATGCATGGGTGGATGTGTAGGCAGGTGGGTGGATGGATGCATGCATACATGGGTGGGTGGATGGATAGATAGGTGGATGGGTGGATGGTGAATGGAGAGTTAGGTGGACGGATGGACGGGTGGGTGGGTGAATGGGTGGAGGGTGGATGGATGAGCCCTCGTTTCTACTAGAATGTTGTAGAGTTTCTCCCTCTTGTTATTTTTAAGAACCTTTCAGCTATTTCAGGACCTTCCTTACCTTATCTGTGTTATTGTCATTTATTGTCTCTTACTGAGCTATTCTGTTCTTTTGGTAATTTAAAAAACTTAACCATTTACTCGGTCCAAGTCAACTTTCCAAAAATACTTGCTTTTCTCTGCTTTTGCGTTCATTATCACCAAGGCCACTGCGGCAGCAGGCTCCACCAGTCGCTAAGCCCTTTCCCCAGTCTCTCCTTCGCATCAGCGTTCTTAGGGCTCTACAGAGGGACAGAAGTTACTTTCTGAGTTTACTTTTACCAAATATTGCTTCATGTGGTTTGTCTTTGTGGTCTTCCTCACGCAGCCATTGAAGTGAAAAGGTTCCGTAAACGTGTAGCGGCAGCCCCGGGCCATGCTGGGATGATTCCCCACCCCGTCCACCTCCCCCCACTCCCCCTCCCCCGCTTCTACCTCTTCCTGCTCCCCCTCCCTCCCTCCCCCCCCCTTCCACTCCTCTCACAGGGCTGCCTCCATAGCAGATGGTCTCCTCTCCCCAGCGCTTCCCTGGGTCCAGCACGCCTCTAAAGCTAGACATTGAGGCTCCGGGAAGTCTCTTGCTGAGTGACACCTGCGGGCCAAGTGCAAACCAAACTGTGAAATCTGCACACCACACCGCCTCCTGGTGGAGGCTGCGTCACCAGTCTGTCACCGGCTCCAGAAACTGAGCCTTCTCGGCACTTGGAGAGAAGGGAAGTCCCACCAAGGCCCTGGGCTCCGACAGGACCAGCTGTGACCTTGGTGCTGACCTTCACTGTGCTTCACCGGGGCGGGTGCAAGGCTCACTTCAGGCTCAGAGAAGTCCTCAGATCTGAGAAGCCATCAGGCTCCACCTGCTCGCTTAGAAAAGGGATCAGAAAAACAACATAGAAGCTACTGTGTGCACTGGTTCACGTCTGAGATCCCAGCTGCTCCGAGAACCCTACTGTGTGCGTTGGTTCACGTCTGAGATCCCAGCTGCTCCGAGAACCCTACTGTGTGCGTTGGTTCACGTCTGTGATCCCAGCTGCTCCGAGAACCCTACTGTGTGCGTTGGTTCACATCTGAGATCCCAGCTGCTCCGAGAACCCTGCTGTGTGCAGTGGTTCACACCTGTAATCCTAGCTGCTCCGAGAACCCTACTGTGTGCGTTGGTTCACATCTGAGATCCCAGCTGCTCCGAGAACCCTGCTGTGTGCAGTGGTTCACGTCTGTGATCCCAGCTGCTCCGAGAACCCTACTGTGTGCGTTGGTTCACGTCTGAGATCCCAGCTGCTCCGAGAACCCTACTGTGTGCGTTGGTTCACATCTGAGATCCCAGCTGCTCCGAGAACCCTGCTGTGTGCAGTGGTTCACACCTGTAATCCTAGCTGCTCCGAGAACCCTGCTGTGTGTGTTGGTTCACGTCTGTAATCCCAGCTCTCAAGAGATGGAGCTCACCAGAAGGATCACAGTTCAACACTGGGCTAGACGAGAAGTCATGGGGACACCGTCGCAACGACTCAGTGGGACGCGATGGCACAGGCTTGTCAACCCAGCTAGAGAGGAAGTCGAGATAGGAGGTGGTGATCTAAAGCTAACGCAGGGGTCGTGCGGTGGGGCAGGGCTGGGGGTGCGGGGAGAGGAGGCAGCAAACCCACAATTCAGCAAGTCCAAGTCGGAAGCTCGGGCTGGGCCCAAACCGAAGCTCTCCGTCTGGGCCTAGCGCTCTGTCAGCACGTGGCGCTGTTCCCAGTGGGGTTTGCTGCCTCACTCTGTGCGTGAGGCTGTCTCCGCTGGGGTGAGCGGGGGCTCCGGGGTCCACCCGTGCCTCCGACGGATCTACAGCCCAGCCCCGTCCACTGACACAGGGGAACGCACTCCCCACCTGGCCGCGGAAGGAGGAGCCGGACATTCTCTAGACGCCAGTTTCGCGTGCCGCACGAGTCGCGAGCAGGCTCGACGCCCTCCCCGGGCCCCGGTGCTGCGGTGCTGCGGGACCCGGCTGACCACCCAGAGCACTTACTCCCTCTGGTAGCTTTGTCCTCAGAGGACGCAGGTTCAAGAGCCCCCGTGAGCACCTCCACACACACCAGCGGAGGCACGGATCGCGTGCGCGGGCACTGCCCGCTCTCGGGGAGGGGCGCCCGGGAACCCGCAGATCACGCCGGGAGTCACCACGTCCGAGAGCTGGTCCTTCCCAGTAAGTGGGCTTGTCCAGAATAGCATGCCCTGCACAGTGGGCGTGGGCCGGTACCACGGAGGACTCTGCACTGCTGGTGTGGGCCGGGAGACGGCTTCTCGCCGTGCACGGCAACGTCGAGATTTGTACTCGTAATCACTTGAATTCTGTGGGTGGCGTCGCTATGACTTCTCAGATCTGTACCCTGCTTTGGGAGTCTCGGGGTGGTTGAACCCTAGATGGGAGCACAATTAACGTCGCTGGGGGAAGTCAGCTTGCCGGCAGCCGTGAGGGGCGGAAACGTGCTAGCCAAAACCAACTGTGCGGGGGCCTCCTGAGTTTCAGCCCAGGCCGAAAGCCCAGAGCCCGGGGGCCTTGTTACCGCATCGCCGGAACGTGTTTCGCAGCGTGCAAATGGGGAGACGGTAATTAAAGGGAAGACGGCGCTGCCCGGTGCTGACAGCTGGGTTCCGCGGTGGCTAACGAGGGCCGGCCCAGAAATCAGCCGCTCCACCGTCTAATTGCTGTCAGCAATGAAGGTGCG
This sequence comes from Perognathus longimembris pacificus, assembly GCF_023159225.1. Classification (NCBI taxonomy): domain Eukaryota; kingdom Metazoa; phylum Chordata; class Mammalia; order Rodentia; family Heteromyidae; genus Perognathus; species Perognathus longimembris. Next base: position 1,275,116 of record NC_063161.1, on the reverse strand, counting down.
AGCTCAATTTTCGTAAAACAAAAACAGACAGTTTGGGTACAAATCCTCCGGTATTTAATTGGACCATCCCTGGCACGTCGACACAGAAGGTCAACTCAATCGGCTGCGGGGCACACCTGCCCCAGCCGGCCGGGCGTCCCGGCTTCCACGCCGCCTGTCGGCACGGGGGCCTGGCGTGCGTGTGTCTCACGCTGGACTCCACTCTCTCTCCGAGTTGCCTCACTTTGTGAGGCGGGAGGGCGCGTTACACAGAAGGGAACCTTTGTGTCGGCGAGCAGTGACCCCGATGCCCCCGTCATCGTCCTTATCGTATTTTTAGAAGTGAATTTATCCAATCGTTCATCCAAAAAGTTGTCACCAGGCCCGCAGAACCACCCTGCAGGCCGCTCCTGGGGGTCCCCCTAGATCCAGGCACCCGCTCCTGCTCCTCAAACAGGCCTCCCAAGTGCATCTCAGAGGAGCCGGGCTGCCTGCAGAGCCCCTGCTTTCTGAGGAGAGGGGGACCCCCCCCTCCCGCGGGCCGCAGCCCAGAGGTGCGAAGCAGGCGGGAGCCGCGGCCTTTGTGCCCTGGCGGTCCAGCAGCGAGTGCCACGGCCAAGAAGGACACAGCACCCGTGCATGGCGAGCACCGGAGTGGGCGAATGGAGCAGCACAGCTCTGCTCCCCCAGAGCCCGCACCAGCATCTCCCCCACTCCGGGCTCAGCCCAGTGTGTTCTGGAACCTTCCACCCACACGCTTCAGCTGGACCCGTGGGGGGGTTGGAGGACAGAGCGAGGGTCTGCTGGGCTGTGCAGACCTCCACCGGGGCCTCCTCAGGGGACGTCCCAGACGGTGACAGGCGCCGGCCCGCGTGGCTGCCCGCCCGGGACACGGCGAGCTCACGCACGGAAACCACGGGTGGCAACTCGTGGGAATCGCCACCCCATGCCGGTCCCCTCAGGCCGTACAATCCTGCCACCCTCCCGCGTGCCCAGATGGTAATACCACGTTCCACGAGAGCCGCGTGCGCTGTGTGGGCCAGAGGGGAGAGGCGCAAGGCCCCGGCCTGGAGGTGCAGGGGGGACCGAGGGAGGCGCAGGCATCTGGGGGGGCAGGGGGGACGGAGGGAGGCGCAGGCATCTGGGGGGCAGGGGGGACGGAGGGAGGCGCAGGCATCTGGGGGGGCAGGGGGGACCGAGGGAGGCGCAGGCATCTGGGGGGGGCAGGGGGACCGAGGGAGACGCAGGCATCTGGGGGGCAGGGGGGCTGGAGGGAGGCGCAGGCATCTGGGGGGCAGGGGGCCGAGGGAGACGCAGGCATCTGGGGGGCAGGGGGGACCGAGGGAGGCGCAGGCATCTGGGGGGCAGGGGGGACCGAGGGAGACACAGGCATCTGGGGGGCAGGGGGGCTGGAGGGAGACGCAGGCATCTGGGGGGCAGGGGGGACCGAGGAGACGCAGGCATCTGGGGGGCAGGGGGGACCGAGGGAGGCGCAGGCATCTGGGGGGGCAGGGGGAACTGAGGGAGGCGCAGGCATCTGGGGGGGCAGGGGGAACTGAGGGAGGCGCAGGCATCTGGGGGGCAGGGGGAACTGAGGGAGGCGCAGGCATCGGGGGGGCAGGGGGAACTGAGGGAGGTGCAGGCATCTGGAGGGCGGGGGGGCCAAGGGAGGTGCAGGCATCTGGGGGGGCAGGGGGAACTGAGGGAGGTGCAGGCATCTGGGGGGCCAGGGGGGGCCGAGGGAGGTGCAGGCATCTGGGGGGGCAGGGGGAACTGAGGGAGGTGCAGGCATCTGGGGGGGCAGGGGGAACTGAGGGAGGCGCAGGCATCGGGGGGCAGGGGGGGCTGGAGGGAGGCGCAGGCATCGGGGGGGGAACTGAGGGAGGTGCAGGCATCTGGGGGGGACAGGGGGGGCTGGAGGGAGGCGCAGGCATCGGGAGGTGCAGGGGGGAACCGAGGGAGGCGCAGGCATCTGGGGGGGCAGGGGGAACTGAGGGAGACGCAGGCATCTGGGGGGGCAGGGGGGGCTGGAGGGAGGCGCAGGCATGGGGGGGAACTGAGGGAGATGCAGGCATCTGGGGGGGGCAAGAGGGGCTGGAGGGAGGTGCAGGGGGGAACTGAGGGAGGCGCAGGCATCTGGGGGGCACAGGGGAACTGAGGGAGGCGCAGGCATCGGGGGGCAGGGGGGACCGAGGGAGGCGCAGGCATCGGGGGGGTGCAGGGGGAACTGAGGGAGGTGCAGGCATCTGGGGGGCAGGGGGGGCCGAGGGAGGTGCAGGCATCTGGGGGGGCAGGGGGAACTGAGGGAGGTGCAGGCATCTGGGGGGGCAGGGGGGGCCGAGGGAGGTGCAGGCATCTGGGGGGGCAGGGGGAACTGAGGGAGGTGCAGGCATCTGGGGGGGCAGGGGGGCTGGAGGGAGGCGCAGGCATCGGGGGGGCAGGGGGGCTGGAGGGAGGTGCAGGCATCGGGGGGGAACTGAGGGAGGCGCAGGCATCTGGGGGGGACAGGGGGGGCTGGAGGGAGGCGCAGGCATCGGGAGGTGCAGGGGGGAACCGAGGGAGGCGCAGGCATCTGGGGGGGCAGGGGGGACCGAGGGTGGGGCAGGCATCTGGGGGGGCAGGGGGAACTGAGGGAGGCGCAGGCATCTGGGGGGGCAGGGGGGGCTGGAGGGAGGCGCAGGCATCGGGGGGGGAACTGAGGGAGATGCAGGCATCTGGGGGGCAAGAGGGGCTGGAGGGAGGTGCAGGGGGGAACTGAGGGAGGCGCAGGCATCTGGGGGGTACAGGGGGGCTGGAGGGAGGCGCAGGCATCGGGAGGTGCAGGGGGAACCGAGGGAGGCGCAGGCATCTGGGGGGGCGGGGGAACTGAGGGAGGCGAGGCATCTGGGGGGGCAGGGGGAACTGAGGGAGACGCAGGCATCTGGGGGGCAGGGGGAACTGAGGGAGGCGCAGGCATCGGGGGGCAGGGGGGACTGGAGGGAGGCGCAGGCATCGGGGGGCAGGGGGGACTGGAGGGAGGCGCAGGCATCTGGGGGGCAGGGGGAACTGAGGGAGGCGCAGGCATCTGGGGGGGGGCAGTGGGAACTGAGGGAGGCGAGGCATCTGTGGGGGCAGGGGGGACTGGAGGGAGGCGCAGGCATCTGGGGGGCAGGGAGAACTGAGGGAGGCGCAGGCATCTGGGGGGGCAGGGGGAACTGAGGGAGGCGCAGGCATGGGGGGGGCAAGAGGGGCTGGAGGGAGGCGCAGGCATCTGGGGGGGCAGGGGGAACCGAGGGAGGCGCAGGCATCTGGGGGGGGCAGGGGGAACCGAGGGAGGCGCAGGCATCGGGAGGTGCAGCACCCAGGAAGGGCGCTTTTGCTTCTCAGAGGCATCCATTGGGCAGAGCTTGGAATCCCAGGCAGCTCCGCGCCCCGGAATCCCTGCAGGGACTTGCGGCTCCGTAGTTGTTGGGGCTGGCCCTGACGGGGAGTGGCCCGGAGGACAATGAGGCGGTGGGGGGCTGCGCTCTGGGGCCCCCGTGTATGGACCAGGTTTGAAATGGCTTCTCGGTTGCCTTGAGTGTTAAATATTTGCCATGAGAACAAAACACACAGAGTAACTCTTTCTGGTAGGCGATTATTTCCCCCTAACATCCCTGCAGCCAAGCAGCCCCCCAATAACTGTGGACCTCGCTCCTGTCCCCCGGGGGGAAGGGAGGCTCTCCTCGTCCTCGTCCTCTGTGAAGCTGGGAACATGGAGGGCGTCATTGTTGGTTAACAAGCCGGCCTCCTCGGTTGCAGGCCGTGCTGGAAGCTGGCAGGCCCGGGGGATTTCGAGGGGCCGCGCCTCCCGGCACAGGGCCTCCGGGCTGTCAGGAGGGCGGCCAGCAGGCAGCAACCATCCATCACTGCTGAGGAGTCGGCCCGCAGGGCTGGCCGGAGCCCGGCGTTCCGCGGGCGGGGGCGGGTGGGGGGGGGGCCGCTCTCCGCGCGGGAGGCTGGGTCCCGGGGGGGCCTTTCTTGGGAGCACATGCAAATAGAGTGGCCAGGGCTTAATTGCTGCTGTCAGGCTGGAAAACTCAGATTTATCATCCCTGCCTTGGAAGCCATCATTAAGGGTGGGGAAGGAGACTCTGCCCGCCGTCTCCTACCGAGAGGCGCGAGTCAAGCCGCAGCTACTCGACAGCCGGGATCGCTCACTAGGATTTCACAGTTAAAGGTGTGCACAGGGAATCGCGGTTTGCTATGCAGGTCCACAAAGGTGAGGGGGCCGGAGACGCACGCGTGCACATGTGTGCACACCCAGGCACGTCCACACACGGGGACCGGTCTGCAGGCGGCCTGCAGGGGCTCGGAGCCGCATGCGGGGTGCTTGATTCGTGGGCCCGGCGTTGGTTTCCCCCCACTAAGTGGACCAGCCCCTTCAGAGAGGCCACAGCGTTCACGTGCACAGACACGGGACGGCTTGCGTGGTTCCGCACCGGGAGCGCCGGCGTGGCTCTCCTCCCGTCCCTCAGTCCTGCCGCACGTCCTTGCCCGTCACGGGGAGGCTGGATGCCCGTGACTTTGCAGGAAGTTTTGGACCGGGGAAGTTCGAGTCCCCCAGCTCTGCTCTTTGCTGTCAACATTAATTTGTCTGCTGTGGATCACTTGGATTTTCACAGGAGTTTATAATCAGCTTGTCCATTTATTCAAAGGAGATTTGGCAGGAATTACATTGAATCTACATCAGTTTGGGGAGATTCCATTTCAGGCATTTTCTCCCTTGTTTCTTCTATTCTCCAGTTCATGAAATTTCCTCTAATCTCATTATAACCTCCCTTCTGTCTAACTGGGGTACGGTCCAATCTTAAAGGGGAAGAACGGGCTTCTTTTTAACACAAGCTGTATAGCTACACGTTTCCCTCTGTGTACTGCCTTAGCTGTCAAACCTCACCTGGCTTCTTCGGAAGCTGGACATAGTACATTCTCTGCGGTTCAGTAGGCTGAGTCTTCACTTTCTTTTATTATTATTATTTTTATTATCTTTAAGTAGTTGTACAAAGGACTTGCCATTTAACAAAGCAGTTCATGAGTACAATATATCTTGACCAATGTCGCCCCTTTCAACATTCCCACCCATCCCGCCTCTCCCAGCCTCTTCCCTTACTCTTCTTAATCCTATAGGATTTACGTCGGATTTGTGTCCAGCTCCCCCTCTTCTCTTTTCTCTTCTACTCCTTTGGAGGACCTGCTTCCTGGTATTTTATTTTTCTGAGTTTGGATTTTGGCTTTCTAAGGAATTATGCTATTTGAGATCTCCTTTGAATCTACTGTGTTCCAGTTAATACATTTGTATATCCTCGCATACTGCCCAACATACTTATGAGTTTGTAAGCAAAATCTAGCTTCCAAACACAAGGGGAAACATGCATCCTTTATCTCTTTAGGCCTGATTTACTTCGTTAAACATAATTGTTTACAAGTCTTTCCATTTCCTTATGAATGGTACAAGATCATTCTTTCTGATGGATGAGTAAAATTGTGTATATATGCCACATTTGTCCATTGAGAAGCATCTGGCTGATTCCATACCTTGGCCATGATGAGTGGAGCTGCAATGAGCATGGTTGTGCTGGTGGCTTTAATGTATCCTGGTGAGTCTACACGTCCATTCATCTGATTTCACCTGTGATTGCTTCCTGGCGTTACTGGACCTTAATGGACGTGACATTTAATGTCCACACATTTGTGACTTCCACAAGTTTCCTCCCGGCGCTGATTTCTAGGTCTATTTCACTGTGGTTGGAGAACAGACATGGTGTGATTTGCCACTTCTCCTCACCACAGCCTGTTTTGTGGCACAGCCCCGGGCTCCAAGTGTGTTGGGAAAGTGTGTCTGCCCCGCCAGAATGCACAGCACCCCTCAGACACAGTCACCGGGACCCAGGCTCTGGCTCCTGGCTGGTTCTCCTCTCATGTCTCCCTTTTATTGGACGTAAGACGGGAAGGTCTCTCACTGTGCTTGTTGATTCATCTGTTTCTCCCTCGATTTTGCCACGGTGTGTTCCCTGTTTGGGGAGTCGTGTTGCAGAGGCACGTGTGCTGACTCCGCTGTGTCCCTGGGATGGACTCACCCTTCTAGCCTTAGAAAAGGACCTGATGTCCCCACTGCCCCCGTAGCTGGACAATGCCAGAGCCCGTCCAGCCCCTCGGTCACAGCTACAGATACACCTCTGCCCTTCCGCATGTGTCTTTTGTACCCCAGGTGCACCTCCAGCAGACAGCCTGCCGTACGACTTGCCGTTTGTTTTGTAGATGTCAGCTGTCACTTCTGCCTGTGTCTTCAGTATCCTATTGCATGTTTTGTGTTAAATAGATGTTCTCCATCTCTTTGTAAGTTCCCTGTCACTCCTCTGATAGGTTATTTCAAGTTATTTTCTTAGTTGTGTTGCCCTGGGGATCACAATTAACAACTTAAATTTGTATCAATCTGATGGAGAATAATACCAATTTAATTTCAGAAGAATTAGACTTTGATCCTATATGCTACAACCCCCTCCCCCACACACAGAGTTTGTGCTGCTAATTTCAGACAACTCGCACTTTATTACGTTGATTGCCAAAGAACAGAGCTTTGTAATTATTGCCCCCCACACTCTCCTTGAAATCAGGAAGGAGAGAGTGTCAAACAAAAGTACATTGGCTCTGCCCTCTGTGGTGCTGCTGGTCTGTTTCCTCCTGTGGATCTGAGCTGCTCCCTGGCCTCCTTTGATTTCCGCATGAAGAGCTCCCTGGGGGTGCTCTGCTAATGGGGAACTGCTTCCGTGTCCTTTTCTAAGGTCTGAATCCCTCCTCCAGGCTTGGAGGGTGGAGCTTGGGCTGAAGGTTTTGTTCTCGTAGATCTGCATGCCCTCTGCCAGGGCAGCACCCCAAGTTTCCTGCGGAAGAAGGGGTGGGAGGCCCCGGGGGGGGGGAGGCCCCCTGGGGGCTCGAGCTTCCTTTTCCCAGCCTGTTTCTCTCCTCCTCCTGTTCCTCTGCTCCTGAGACAGTGCGCCCCAGCGCCTCTCCCGGTTTCCCTTCACTCTCTTCTCCATTCTTGTCTCCACACCGGATCAGCGCCAGGCCTCCTGCACATGCGCGACTCTCGTCTCCTGTGTGCGGGGGTTTGCTGCAATGGTCTACTAACACTTCCACCGCAGGTACTGAAGTCTTCAACTTTAGAATTTTCTTGAACATTGCCCATGCCTTTACAATATCTTTATTGCTACTCCTACCTGGGGAGACAAAGTGCCTTCCGTTTCCACACATAGTTTCCTTTGACCCTTTGGACACAGCTAAAGCCTGTGGTTTAGTGTCTTGGTCTATGCTGAGTGTAGTTTCTGGGCCCTCGTGGGTGAAGCGTTCTACTGATTGCTTTTGTCCTGTAAATGGAATATAATGTCTGTATAGGAATATAACTTTTCCCATATATGGAATATGATTTCTTGTTACTTTTCTGTCCCATAAGTGCTTGCTGAACACTGATTGTTCTAGATAATATGGCCACCTGGAAATTGGACTCTACCCCTATCCCTGGGATTTTGTTTCACTGGGGTCATTGCTGCTGGCTGCGTCACGTGTATGGTGGGTCTGCCTCTCATCCTGCTCCTCCGCCCCCCAGGCCTGGTCTGACCTCGGGCCACACAACCACCCAGACAACTCACCGGTAGACGTCACGTCACTTGGCCCCGCCAGATTTTCCTACTCTTGCCGCGGGCCTCTGGCTGCCCCGAGGCCGGCCAGCTGACAGCGGCAGGCAAAGCCCCCAGGGCTGGAACCCCCATGGCCGGTCTCCCCCAGACCTCCGCAGAGCACCCCTGCGGTGTGCCCCGTGTGTGGCACCGGGAGCTCTCGTGCAAGCTGGTCTTTGTTTGGCCTGACTCGGAGCCCTTCCCCCGAGCCGTGCGCTGGGACGTTGACACGGAGGCGTGCGGAGGAAGGGATCCACTGGGGTGCGGACGCCTCTGGCAGCCTCTGGAACCCAGGGCCGTCTGGGCACGTGTGGACCTGGGGCACGCGATGCGGGAGGAGTGCCCAGGAGAGGCCGAGACAGCCCTCCGCGCCCACCGCCTGCAGCCTCCACCCTCCGGGAAGCGAAGGCTGAGGCCGAGCCGGCGTCGCCCGTGGGCGGCGCAGCCCGGCTTAGCGCAGAGCCCCCGAGGCCCGGCCCCAGGCGTGAGGAGACTCCTGCCGCTCCTGCACCACCCGAGCTGACCAGACAGGCAGATCCAAGGACATTGGAAGGTCGAGTCCTAGAGGTCGGCGGATGGCCAGGGGAGGGTCTGGAGCTTGAACCCAGCCCTTGAAGGACAGCGCGACGGCCTGGAAGGAGGGGGCGGCGGCGGCTGTGGGCGCACGTCGAGGGCGGCTGGGATAGGAGGCGGGGTGAGCATGCAGGGAGAGCGGGGTGGGAGGCTGCGGGGGGGGGGGGGCAAGTGCCCGGCCTGAGAGTCGACGTAAGGGTGGAACACCCTCCAAGCTCCAGGGAGAGCTGGGGCGGCCGCGGGGGAGGCGGGCCGCCGGGGGGAGGAGCTGCCAGCGGGCAGGTGGCGTGGGGGGCCCACTGGTGACAGCGCCGCTGTGGAGGGACCAGGCTGAGGAGGCACGGAACCCGGGCTCCACGTGGCTTCCACCCCTCGGGCACCCACGCAATGTCTGCATGGGGGTATTGGGGAATTGGCACGATTTTGTGGTTGCGGCGTGGCTAGCGCTGGAGAACTCCCGCTCCAGGGCCGCGTCCCGTGTCCCGCAGGAACACGGAACTGCGGAGGCCACGGGCGCCCGTTCTGGGGCTCGGCGTGGCCTTCACAGGGACACGTGGGCGTCGAGCAGGGCCTGTGGTGGAGCGGCTGGCACTCCTTTCTCTTTGCCACAGGACCCGGGCCCACCAAAGCCACCTCCGCTCTGACAGGAAGGCCGTCGGCCGCACGGGGGCTGCCCCCACCCCGGCCCTCGCGACCTCGCTCCCCCGGCCTCCCACCGACATCCAACTGGACCCAGAGGAGCAGAGGTTAAGGACGGGCCTCTGCAGGAGCAGCAATTCAATCGAGGAAGAAAAACACGTTTTCTTTCTGTCTCGACCGATTTGGGAAGTGGAGAAAGTTGATTTCAAGGGGGCCTTGGGGAAATAAAGGAGAAATGGGCTTTGGAATGGCGGTGGGGAGGAGGGAGGGGGAGGGGGAAGGAGGCTCTCAGGCAGGGTGGAGCCACAGACAAGGGGGGGGGGTGGGGGGGAGGCCGGGGCTCCGGTGCTCCTTCACACACCGGTAGGTAGCACGGGGCCCTCCCCCCCCCCCCCCCGGGCCACCAGCCTCCCTGGGACCCACAGCTGGGACCCCGGCTGCAGAAGGAGGTCGGAGGTCACTCCGTCACTGTCACAGGGGGCTGTGTGTGTCCATGGACGCACTCTCGTGAGTGTGCCCGAGCTCGTGTGCGTGTGTGTGGACCCGTGTGCAGTTGTGGTGTGCCCAGGCTTGTGTTTGTCAGTCCCGGTGTGTGCGTGCTCACGTCGGTCTGCGTAGCTGAGCGCACACGTGTTGGGTGGGGGCGGGTGAGGCGCCCATCGGTGTCCATGTACGTATTGTATACCCACGTGTGTGCAGGCACGCGTGTGCGCGCGTGCGTGTGCGCGAGGGGCGTGTCTTCGGGCGCTCACCGCGGTGTCATGGCGTCGGCCGCTCCGGCGGCCGCTCCGCACGCCAGCGGCCTGGGCGACAAACACCGCGCCCGGCTCCCCCGGGCCGAGCCCCGCCCGTGACCTCCGCCGCGTCCCACGGGCCGTCCCGCACTCCTCCCCGGGACAGACGCGGCCCCCCTCACCCGCTTCCGTCTCAGCCTGGGGGCCCCCGGCTCCTTCAACAGAGCTTGGGGTGACGGAGGGGAGCCCCACGGGGGTTGACTTGCTGACGACTCACACGCCTGCGTGTCGGGGGGCCGAGACTCGTCGGCACCGCACCGCACCGGAGCCTCCGCACCCCGGCCCGCTCCCTGCGCCGCGTCCCCGCCCCCAACCCCTCCCCCCCAGGCACCCTCCCCTCATTCCTGCTCCCCCACTTCGGGGTTAAACACGCACGGTCACGGGCGCGTCCCAGCTCACGCTCCCCGTGGGAACGGCCCCCCCGTTGCCCTCCACCCCCATGAGCGGACGGCTCCCCTCCTCGTCCTCTCCTGCTTAGCGCAGGGTTCGAGGCGCCGCGGTTCCGAGGCCGCCCGGCCCGTGCTCCGCGTCTCGGCGCGGCGTCCACAGGTCCCCAAGCTCTCCCCCGGGACCCCTCCACGCACCCCGCGCAGACAGCCCCGAGCCCCGCCCCGCCACGCCCCGGTCACACGTCTCCCCCCGGCACAGGCCGCCGGGGACATCGCAGAATGTTCCATCGACGGCTCGGCCCGCACCGCGGGTCTGCCTGTGGAATTCCCGCCCTGGCATTCGCACGACGCTCCGGGCTCCCCCCCCCCCCCGGCCCAGCCCCAGAGCGGGCGCATCGCCCAGGAGGAGGGGGACGGACGGGGAGGCCGGACGCCCCCACCAGAGCCACCCACGCGGTCCCCCTCCAGAGACACATCAGGCCAGCTGGAGGGCCGTGCGGGTGTCCGGGTGAGATGGTGGGCGGAGCACTCACCCTGGAGGACTCCCTTCCATCGTGCGTGAGATGGTGGGCGGAGCACTCACCCTGGAGGACTCCCTTCCTCCCGTCGTGCGTGAGATGGTGGGAGGAGCACTCACCCTGGAGGACTCCCTTCCTCCCGTCGTGCGTGAGATGGTGGGAGGAGCACTCACCCTGGAGGACTCCCTTCCTCCCGTCATGCGTGAGATGGTGGGCGGAGCACTCACCCTGGAGGACTCCCTTCCTCCCGTCATGCATGAGATGGTGGGTGGAGCACTCACCCTGGAGGACTCCCTTCCTCCCGTCATGCATGAGATGGTGGGTGGAGCACTCACCCTGGAGGACTCCCTTCCTCCCGTTGTGCATGGGATGGTGGGCGGAGCACTCACCCTGGAGGACTTCCTCCCGTCGTGCGTGAGACCCTGCTCTAGTCAGGAGAACACACAAGCCATCACTGTAGACCTGCCTGCGCAACACCTGACCGGCCTGCTCCAAGCTGTGCAGGTCACCCGTAACAGGGACAAAGGGAGAAGAGGGGACAACTCGCTGTCCTGAAAAGCGCGGACGGGGTTCTGGGAGAGAACAACGCCACAGATAACAGCCCAGGACGTGGGACTGCGCAGGCTTCGCTAGCCCAAGACAAACACGTCCATGTGGTTCCACGACCGCGCCAGTCCACCCGCGCGCTGCCGTACGGTGTGCGGAGTGGCGCAAGCAGGAGGCGTGGGCATCTCTTTCGATTTCCCGTGCACGGGACGAACGCTGTCACGCGCAACACGGCCCCAGTCTCAGAGCACCCCGACTTCCAGGAGCGGCGCCCGGTCCCGGCTTCCGCCACCGCAGGCCCAGTGCCCCGCGTGGGGCTTGCACCGAGGGCGGGCGGCGGGCGGGGGGCGGGCGGGCGGCGGGCGGGCGGCGGGCTGGGTGACCTGCCCCGTGGGTCACACTTCCACCCCGCCCGGCAACGCTCGGGCACATCGTTTTTCCTCAAGTCCAATGAATGTCTCTGATCACACGACGGCGGGCCGCGACCGCCCGACGGGCCCCGCACAAGTGACCTGCTTCTCAGACCAAGCCGAGCCCGTGGCCGCCCGAGGGGAGCAAGCCCCCCTCCCACCCCACCCCACCCCACCCCCGGCCCACCCGTCAGGAAGAGGGTCTCCAAGGTGGGAGTTGATGAGGCTGCGGGCCGCCTTCGCAGCGTGCGTGCGTGCGTGTGCGTGTGCGTGGGCGTGCGTGTGTGTGCGCGCACACACGCGCTGGGAATGGGTGGATGGAACGAGGTAGTTTGAGAACTGGCAGCTCAGGGCTGGGAGCCCCTGCGAGGCGAGCTTGGGAAGGAGGCGGGAGGAAGGAGCCAGGCCGGGCCCAGCCGAGCCTGCCTGCCCCGCCCCGCCTGCCCCGCCCCGCCTGCCCCGCCCCGCCTGCCCCGCCCCACCTGCCGTCCTGGTGAGCACAGCCTCCACCACCCACCGCTGGAGTGTGTGCCTTTGGGGACCCGGGCACCCCACCCTCTAACTCCCCGAGCTTTGGGTTTTGAGGCTCTGTGCTCTGGGGGTCCCCCAGGTCCCCTCCCCCTTCCTTCCTGAGGCTCTGTGCTCTGGGGAGTCCAGGTCCCTCCCCCCCTTCCCTCCTGAGGCCCTTTCCGCTGTCCCTCCTGGAACCCCCTCCTTAGTCCCCCGCTGGGTCCCTGCCCCCCTCTTCCCGCTCACCGGGGCAGGAGGACAGTCCGGGCCCGGCCCAGTCTGCTCTCGGGAAAGCCTCTGAGGCCAAGCTTCCGGGGTGACAGGGAGCAGATGCCCCGCTGAAGTCTGCTCTGCTGACTGACCTCATGACACCTTGTGTTGCTCCTCCTCCTCTCTGCCTGAAACCACGGGGTTCACCTGTTTCTCCCACTGGACTCTCCAGATTCTCCCTTGTTCTGGCCCACGCCGGACAAAAGGACCCAGGGCGTGACCAGTTCCTGAGGTCCCTCTGGTCACGCTCGTCCCGTCCAAAACCGGCCTCACAGACACACTCGGAGCCACGCCTGCCCAGACGTCTGGTCCTGAGGCCCAGGGAAGAGGACTCCTGTCAGCATCACAACGAGCAGCCAGAGTCCTCCAGAGGGTACGGCCGGCCCCGCCCCGCCTGCCCCACCCTGCCTGCCCCTTCTCCCTACCTGCCCCGCCCTGCCTGCCCCTTCTCCCTGCCTGCCCCGCCCTGCCTGCCTCAGCTCACGTGAGGCCCCACGGCCCGGGCCTCGCCCCACCGTGAACAGCTCTGTGCCTCTGCTGCCCTCACTCATGCACACCGCCACTTCCTCTTCCAGAGACCCCCGAGGCCCCTCAGCCAGGCTCCCGGCCCCCGCTGCCCCGGGCTAGCGAAGAAGACAGACGTCCTCCGCTCACGGCGGCCCTGCCTCCCCGCTGCGGCCTCCTCTGCCCCCAGACGCCCCCAGCCACACCTGGGGGGGGATCTACATCGGCTAAGCCGCGCTCATCCACTCGGCAGGGACCGGCGCTGGGGGCGTGGTCAGTGCTGGAGGCGTGGCCGTTGTTGGAGGCATGGTCGGTGTTGGGGGCGTGGTCGGTGTTGGGGGCGTGGTCGGTGCTGGAGGCGTGGCCGGTGTTGGGGGCGTGGTCAGTGCTGGAGGCATGGCCAGTGTTGGAGGCATGGTCGGTGTTGGGGGCGTGGTCGGTGTTGGGGGCGTGGTCGGTGCTGGAGGCGTGGCCGGTGTTGGAGGCGTGGTCGGTGCTGGAGGCGTGGCCGGTGTTGGAGGCGTGGTCGGTGTTCCTCTGAGGTCCTAGTAGTTCTGGAGATGTGGGCGGCACCCATGAGAGGGGCAGCGAAGAAGCGACTCAGGCGCCCAGTCATGTGGTCCGTAGGGGGTAGGATAGCGAGGAGAAGAACCGGCGGGAGAAGAGAGGAGATGCAGGACCTCGGTGGCCCTGAATGCAGAAGCAACACAGTGGAGCATGAGGACCTAAGGCCAACACCCACAACCCCAGCCTGCTAGCTCCGCCCAGGAGCGCTTCCATAGACTGCCTGCCTGCCCTACACTGACCACAGCCAAATGTGCTGAGGACCAACCCTGCCCCCAATAATCTGCCCTTGGAGAGCTCGAAGTTGACTGCAGCACCCGTCTGGACCATCCTGAGGGAGCACCCTGGAAAGCAGACCTGCACTGGTGCCCAGAGGGGCTCTGTCTCTCTCTCTCCCCCTCCCCCCCCTCCCTCCCTGTCTCTCTCCAGCCAATCACACTCCTGGAAACACACAGTGCCTGACCCAGTATCTACAAGGACCAGGAAGGGGGCCTGCCACCAAGGGCTCTGAGGCCACAAGCTCATGTTCCAGAGGGGTGGACTCAGAGTGACCTCCAAGGCGGAGTCACCGTTCCCAGAGCCCCGTGCCCTCGGGGAGCAGAGGCGACTATGCAACTTCCAAGGCAAGTCCACTGCCTGCTCTCTAAGTTCTGTCAACACGTAAATAACCGAGTCACGATCCGTAAGCCTTTGAACTGCCCCCAGAGTCCTCTAGGCACCCAGGGGAACGCAGATCAGGACCTCCTGCCCACGGGGGCACCCAGAGGGGCAGAGGGACACACACTGCGTCTCTGTCCCAGAGAGGGTCACCGTGTCTGCTGATGAGGCCCTGAGCAGGAGGACAGAAGCCCAGCCCAGAGCAGCGTTGGGGCGGGCCTGGAGCGGCCGCCCCTCTAGACACGCTGGCCCCCGCTGTCTGTGGCAGAGCCCTGCCCTTCCCTCCCGACGCTGGCATCGCTTGTGGCACAAGCTTATTAAAATGTCAGGACTTCTGGTCTACCTAGGGCGGTGTTGTTTCTATTTTTAACGTCTTCGGCCTATCAAGCCCGCACAAGGCAAGGCGCTCCCAGCGAAAGACCCCTGTCTTCCAGCCACGGGTAACTTTCTCCTGTTAATTTCACAGCAATAGATGGAGAGTGGGCTGAACCCAGTTGAAATAAATGAACTTTCAAACCACAAGTCTCTGGTGCTGGGAGAGAGGAGATGGTCCCAGGGAGGATTTGCCGAGGGTGCTCCCCGCCGTATTTTCTGCAAGGGGTTAAAGAGACAGAGCGAGATTCCTCACAGAGAGGGGGACCGGGCGCTTCCTCTGCCCAGGCCGGGAATTAACTGGAGGCCCATCCTTCTTGCCAGCTTCGAGTCCCACTGCGGGGCTGCAGGCCAGCGGGGCCGGAGCCTTCTGGAGCAGTGGGCCTCCTGTGGGGGCGCCATGCCCCGAGGAAACCCCACGGCTCTGCGCCGGCTGAGCCTCTCTGTGCCCAGGAATCCCCAGACCCAGACAGGAGCCAAACAAGCGTGCCAAGACCTCACACCGCCTCCCTGGCTCCTCCCTGGCAAGACGGCCAGGCCACCGGGGAGGCGGTGGGCAGACCTCGGTTAACCCAGGGAGGCACGGTGGGCATCGCCCGATCCCCCCAGCGCGCCTCCAATGCCAGGCTCTTCGCTTTAGATGCAGGTGGTGTAAGGAGTCCCTCGGGAGACCTGGGCCCCAGGGAGGAGAGCCCCTGTGCCCCCAGAAGGCCTGCCTGCAGGCCCCGCTGAGCCCCTGGACGCTCCAGGGACAGAGCCTCGGGCCCCACATTGACGGACGTGGGGGGGGGGGCGGGCAGGGTGCCTGGGGAGGGTGCTAAGGGGCCCGGCCCGCAGCGGGGGCGTGGTCTCAGGAGGCCCCTCCCTTCCTTCCTCTGCCCCCTCCCCCAGTCCTTCCAGGACACCAGCCAGCCAGGTTGTGCCGCCCGCCCTCCCTTGCTGGCGGTGAACTGTGCCGTCACACCCAGGGCCGTCCGTCCAGGAGAAGGCTGCACAGGTGGCCAGCAGCCATGACGGGAAGAGGCCGGGCCAGCGAGGCCGAGCCCGCCGCCGCCCTGTTCCCCGCCGACCCTCCAGGCCCGTGCCCCCTCCACTGCCCCCGGGATCACAGCTGACACTGTGCAGCACCAAGACAAATGAGCCGTCTGCGGAGGGCGGCCCCGGCGCGCCCCGCGAGGCCGCGTGGGCCTGAAGAGGAACGCCAGGCCCTGACCCTCCTCCAGCCCGCAGCGGTGGGACCGCTTAGCGCGACAGTGAAGAACCCCGCAGGGGCCGCCGGCCAGCTCAGCTCAGGACACGATGAAGCGGACCCCACTGCTCCCCAGACCAACCCCAGGACGCCGGGCACCAGGAGGGAAGGTGAGCCGCGGCCTGGAAGCGACGCTCGGGGCCAGGGAAGGCAGAGTGCGGGGGTGAGGGGCGGCTCGGACAAGGAGAGAAAAGAGGGGAGGGGGGGAAGGGAGGAGGGAGCAGAGAGGAGAGAAGGAAAGAAAGGGAAGGAAGAGGAGAGGGAGGGGAGGAGCCGCTGTCCTGGGGCCGCTTCACAGCTGGAAAGGAGGCGCCAGCTCGGGCCGTCCGCGTCTGCTGTTCCCACACAGGCCGCCGCTCGGGAGGAGTCCAGGCCCCCGCCCAGCCCCGGCAGCCCCGGGCCCTGGGTCAGCTGAGCTCCCAGTCTGGGCTCCATGCAGTGACCACGGCAGACTCACAGAACGACAGCTGCAGGGCATGGCAGACCCGAGGGCCGCACCGCCCACGCGGCCGCACCCGCCCGAGCCAGCACACAGGGCACACGTGGGCCACCCACAGGGCACCCGGTACGCATGGGCCAGGCCACGTGTAAGTCATGCCACCGAAGTGGGCCGACACTCAGGGCACACGCGAGCCAGGCACACAGGGGGGCCTCGGGGCTGGCCACGCAGTCCGCGCAGCCGCACCGGGCCGCTCTCGGCTCTGACCAGCGTGTCCCTGCACGCGTTCTCTACGCTGTCCCCCGCGGGTGAGGACGGGGCACCACCGGCCTGAGCGTGGCGCACTGACCCGCCACGGCCCCCTCGGCCTCGGTCTGGGGGTGGCCTCAGTCTGGGGGCGGCCTGGGGTTGAGCGTCTTGACGTGGGCTCTGCAGGGCAGGTGGCCGGGGCAGCCCCTGGGGAGCCATGTGCGTGGGGCGAGGAGGGTGACCCCCCCAGCGGGAGGGGCTGCCCTGTGGTGCCATCCGGGAGGGGCCCCCACCCGCCCTGGGCCGCTCGCACTTATGGGTGGGAGAGCCCGGCCGTGGCTAGACGGTGACGTGCGGCCAGAGTGAGTCCAACAGGGGGCGGCCTGGGTTCTGCGCCGAGGCTGACGTGGGGGTGCCTGCTGGGGGGGTGCGTGCGAGCGGGTGCACGTGTGGGGCGCACTGGAGGGTTGTGTATGGGGATGCACACTGGGGTGTGTGCGAGGGGTGCTCCGTGGGCTGGGGCGGGGCCAGGAGAGCGCTCATGCTCACTGACAGGTCAGGGGTGGGAGCCTGTGGGGCGGAGGAGCCTGCTCCACTGGACAGAGCCGGGGGGGGGGCAGAGACTCGGGGCCGGGGGCCTCTCATCCCCAAGGGCAGCCGTCAACGTGGAGTCTCCCCCGCGTGGGACTCGGGGCCCCGGTCCTGCTGCGTGGCCTCTCCAGTGTTGGGCAAAGCGTTGGGGAGCTTGTGTGAATGGTCAGCCTAAGCCGTCCACAGCACCACGCAGACGAGGGGCGCACCAGCTGATCCCGCCCAGGCTGAGACCAACTCCGTGCCTGCCCTCCAGCCAGCCAGGGGGGTGTGGAGGTGAGACACCGCTGGAGGTGGGGGGCAGCTGGAGATGAGGGGGAGCCTGGAGGCAAGGGGAGCCCCGCTCACTTGGAGTACAGGCCAGGCGGAGTCGGCAACGGCACATCCTCACGGGTCTGTTGTGGACAGCACTGCAGGGCAAGAGGAGGGACGGAGGGATGGTGCAGACTGAGCACGGAGTGCAGACTGAGCACGGAGTGCAGACTGAGCACAGTGTGCAGACTGAGCACGGAGTGCAGACTGAGCACAGGTGCAGACTGAGCACAGTGTGCAGACTGAGCACAGGTGCAGACTGAGCACGGAGTGCAGACTGAGCACAGGTGCAGACTGAGCACAGGTGCAGACTGAGCACGGAGTGCAGACTGAGCACGGAGTACAGACTGAGCACGGAGTACAGACTGAGCACGGAGTACAGACTGAGCATGGAGTACAGACTGAGCACAGTATGCAGACAGCATGGTGTGCAGGTTGAGCACAGGTGCAGACTGAGCACAGGTGCAGACTGAGCACAGGTGCAGACTGAGCACGGAGTACAGACTGAGCACGGTGTGCAGACTGAGCACGGAGTGCAGACTGAGCACGGAGAACAGACTGAGCACGGAGAACAGACTGAGCACCGTGTGCAGACTGAGCACGGTGTGCTCTCCTGAGGGCAGAGGGAGGCCAGGGGTGCTGGAGGGAGGGGCAGCACTGCACTTCCACGCACAATTAGGAACGAGTCAAGCCGAGAGGAACCGGGAACTAATTACCACACGGCCCGAGGAAGTCAGTCTCAGGGTAAACAAGAAATCTATCACAGTCTCCCCAGGAGAGGCCCAGAGCCATGAGCAGAGCGACGGAGCGGATGGACAAATGACTGGGGAGGGCCGGAGGCCAGCGTGAGAGTCTGGCCCGGAGTAGAGCACCCACCCGGGGGAAACTGAGGCAGAGAGGACATTTGGAAAAGGAGGGCCTGATTCCTAGGGAGCCGGTGGTGGGCACAAAGGTCTGAGCTCTGCCTGAGGAGGGAGGTGGAGGCAGAGGTGAACACGTGAGTGTAACACAGAAGTCCACACGCACTGCAGGTAGCCAGTGAACTCCTGGCGAAGAGAGGGTGCACCCTTGCACTCACTTGCACACACAAGCAAAGACCACATAGTTGCATGCGCCCATGCACACGGGCAGCAGGCCCCTCCCTATTCTGGGATGTGGGGAGCGTCTAGGGATCGCAGAGCCTCCTGGGATGTGGGGAGCGTCTGGGGGGGGGAGGCCTGGGGCCTGGGGTGCAGCAAGAGGGCAGGTGGGCTGCCAGGACCTCGGAGGCCCGGCGAGGCCAGGGAAGTCCGCACAAGCCCTCAGCACTCGCTTGGCCGCGAACGGGAGGGAGGGAGGGAGAGACGGCGGGAGGCGTGCACGGCGGCGAGCCCGGGCCTGGTTCTGTGTGACCCCAAGAACATCACAGTCCCAGACACCTGGACGTCCACACGGGGCTGCTTCCCTGAGGCCCGCGCCGCCCCGGGAGCCCCGAAGCCAGCGTGGGTGAGTCCACCTGCAGCCGTGGGCCTTGCTGGGGGACGGGCTGTGCTTTCAGGACGGGCGCCTGGGGAGGGGACACGGGCAAGGGGAGGGAGGCCCAGGGGTACAGAGAGGATGGCCACACCACACCAGTAAGCCTCAGGACACCCCCCGCAGGGGAGTCTTGCAAGGAGGGGCACAGGGTCGGGGGGGGGGCAGCTGGAGCAGACCCAGGCAGGCGGGGGCCCTTCTTGGGGGGTCCCTTGGGCGCCCTGGGGGCTCTGGTGTGCGTGCGAGCTGCTCCTCCCAGAGCCCCGGCAGGCGCTAGAGCAAGCGGCGCTTGGCCAGGCCTGGGGACCCCACAGCTAACCGGCCCCGAGAAGGCCGGTGTGCGGCCCGCCGCGGCTGAGCTGCGCTTCTGGCCGCGGGTCGAGAGCTCCAGCCGCTCCCCGCAGAGGAATGGGATAGGATTTGAGACGGCCCAGCAGCCTGCGGAGACGCTGCCAGCCCGGCGAGGACTGGCCAACAGTGCCCCCTGGTGCCCAATGTCGCCCGCACCGCCACCACCACAGCCCACGGAGGACACCGGGCAGCCGGGTCAGCCCCACAGGGCCGTGCCGTGACCAGCCCTGTGTGGGGCCCTGCCGGTCCCCTCGGTGGGTCACCCCAGTGCGTTATCATTCGTCTGGCCAGCTCGGGGGAGGCTTCTCCTGGGGTACGGTGGCACCCCGCCGCGTGGGCATCAGCCGGCACACACTCGGGTGCGTGGGCTGCCGGCGCCAGGAGCCTGGCCCTGGAGGGGAGCGAGACGCGGTGAGGGCTGGGAGGGAAGAGGTCAGACGTGGCGGGGAGGCGGTGCTGAGCCACGCTCCCTTCATTACCAGCGGCCGTGGGGGGCGGGTGGCCGCTCCGGCGCTCCGTGTACGTGGGCCAGGACGCAGGTGGTGACGGGGCTCCTCCTGGCAAGGCGGAAGAGCGAGGGTCCTGGCCTCGCTCCGGAGTCCTGCCCGGCGTACAGGAGGTGCCAGGGCACAGGGGCCTCGGCGCTCTCCGTCTCCTTCCTGACGTGGGAGCCCAGGGTGCCGGGCTCAGCAGAGCACCCCAGCTTCTGCTGCAGACCAGTCCAGGGCAGCTGGAGGAGGAGTTGCAAAGGTCACAGATGAGAATGGAAGGAGAGACAGGAAGAAAACATGTCAGAAGGCCGGGGGACTCCGCTCCAGAAGACCAAGCAGGAGGACTCGGCTCCGGAAGGCCAGGGGTACCAGCTCCAGAAGGCCAGGGGTACCGGCTCCAGAAGGCCAGGGGTACCGGCTCTGGAAGGCCAGGGGTACCGGCTCTGGAAGGCCAGGGGGATCGGCTCCGGAAGGCCGGGGGGATCGACTCTGGAAGGCCGGGGGGATCGGCTCCGGAAGGCCAGGGATACCAGCTCCAGGAGGCCAGGGGTACCGGCTCCGGAAGGCAGCCTGGGCTCCATGCCTGTCTCACTGACTCCTCGGCCTTCGCAGAAAGGCCTTGTCAATTTGGCCCCTGGGACCCGGCCCCTGCTCACCCCACCGCGCCACCCGCCCGGCTTTAGCAGAGTATTTAATAAATGTTTAATAGCAACAATAAAAGATCAACTTGGCAAGACTGAAGATTTTTTGCTCTGGGACTTGGGGCCTTGCTCTAGGTCAGTAATAAAAGGCATCTTGGCAGAGGAGAGGAGCGGCCGGGGGCCACCGGGCGGCCATTGGAGCCCACGAGGAGACGTGACGAGGAGTCTGCGGGCCCAGGCCACGTGTCCCTCCCGGAGAAGCCTGCCCTGCCCCATCCCACGGGCTCGGCTGGCAGCCACGTGTCCCACATCCCTGCCCTGTCTGTGGAGAAGGGGTGACTGTGTAGCCACCTGGCACACGCGACAAGGGGCAGGGAGAGTCCCCGGGGACCGCCCCCACCGCCCCCTCCCGTCCCGCTCAGCTCCCTCCTGCCCCGCTGGCCGGCCGGGAGGAACCGCTCAGGGTCCGCCTGGAGCCCAGCCAGGCCGCGTGGCTCAGCCCCGCAGGGGCGCCGGCTCCGTGGCTCTCGCGTCCTCTCCACAGCACGCTCACAACCACACGCCCAGAGCCGTGTGCCCTCCTGGTTCACAAATGCAATGGGAAGGTGCACTACGCATCCGTTGCGCTTTAGTAATGTAAGACTGTATAATATAATATGACATAGACGCATGTATCTGTGCTTTGCTGGTTTGGGCAAAAGTTCGACACAGATATTTCTACACTGCAGCCATATATTTAAAAAGAAATCTCTAGCTGTGGTCACGCTCATCAGCTGTGAAGGTGTAGGTGCCCGGATGCACGGCAATTTATATAATCGGTGCCTACTGGTGGCATTTGGGTCGCTTCTGGTAATGAACCTTCCTAACCCGGCCACAGTGAGCCCGCTTGCCTCTGCATTGCGTCCTGTATGTAAGCACATCTGTAGGCTACGTCAATACACATGCACTCGCTCACCAAAACACGAGTTGAAATCATGGCCTAGATAGAGGAGACTTTAAACCATCTCAGCAAAACTAGCGCTGAAGGGGAAGCAAGAGGAAAGAATGAAAATGGGAGAAAGTAAAGGAGGGCATGCCAGTTGTAAACGTCCCACACTGGGGCATGTCCTGGGAGACAAAAGTTAGCATCAGGCCTGCTAATTCATAGTATATAATGGTGGTAATAACCGTATTTGAGTAGAAAATAAAATCTAGGTATTGGAAAATATTGGGAGAAGCATAGTGGCCTGGAGGACTTGGCTCCGGAAGGCCAGGGGGGCTCGGCTCTGGAAGCCCCAGAGCAATAAACAACAGGGAAGCAAACAGCAGGATGGAGCGCGCCCATCTCTGCACGAGGGGAGGGACAGACTCCACCAGGAGACAGCAAGATTTCCAGTTCTGATTAAAAACAAAACCAAGGCTGGGCACTGGCGGCTCACGCCTGTCACCCTAGCTGCTCAGGAGGCTGAGATCTGAGGATCACGGTTCAAAGCCAGCCCGGGCAAGAAAGTTCATGAGGTTCTTACCTCCACTTAACTATCAAAATCCAGAAATAGAGCTGTGGCTCAAGTAGTAGAATGCTAGCCTTGAGCCAAAACAACTGAAGAGCAACAACAACAACAGCAAAATCCCAAGGCTCTACAGAGCACCAAGGAAATAGGAGCTAATGGAACAGGAAGGAGCGTTGAAAGAGAAGCAAGAGTATGGGCTCCATGATAAAAAGGCATGTCAGGACTTTGTGACAGAACAGTGACAGTAATGAAAAAGCTACTAGGCCCGGATTAAAAGGAAAACAATACACACCAAAATAACACGAAATTTGGGGTTACAAGGCTGCTAGGGTCATGAAGAAGGGGAAAAAATTGAAGGACAAGCAGCTATGCACCACGAGGGGGCTCTCTGTGCCACTGGGGTACACAAGGAGCCTCCAACTACACTGCTGGGCTTTGGTTCTGCCATCTCAGCTGTGAGGAGAACAGGGAGCGTGGAGAGGCTGCGACTGCAGAGAGACCTCCCTCTGCCGTCCACTGACGGCTGTCCATTGACATCTCACCCACCGATGGCCGTCCACTGACATCTCACCCACTGACGATTGTCCACTGACATCTCACCCACTGACGATTGTCCACTGACATCTCACCCACTGACGATTGTCCACTGACATCTCACCCACTGACGGCCGTCCACTGACATCTCACCCACTGACGATTGTCCACTGACATCTCACCCACTGACGATTGTCCACTGACATCTCACCCACTGACGGCCGTCCACTGACATCTCACCCACTGACGATTGTCCACTGACATCTCACCCACTGACGATTGTCCACTGACATCTCACCCACTGATGATTGTCCACTGACATCTCACCCACTGACGATTGTCCACTGACATCTCACCCACTGACGATTGTCCACTGACATCTCACCCACTGACGATTGTCCACTGACATCTCACCCACTGACGATTGTCCACTGACATCTCACCCACTGACGATTGTCCACTGACATCTCACCCACTGACGATTGTCCACTGACATCTCACCCACTGACGACCGTCCACTGACATCTCACCCACTGACGATTGTCCACTGACATCTCCCCCACTGACGATTGTCCACTGACATCTCACCCACTGATGGCCGTCCACTGTCATCTCCCCCACTGACGATTGTCCACTGACATCTCCCCCACTGACGGCCGTCCACTGACATCTCCCCCACTGATGATTGTCCACTGACATCTTCCCCATGACATGGTCCACTGACATCTCACCCACTGATGACCGTCCACTGACATCTCCCCCACTGGTGATTGTCCACTGACATCTCCCCCATGACGATGGTCCACTGACATCTCCCCCACTGATGACCGTCCACTGACATCTCCCCCACTGACAATGGTCCACTGACATCTCACCCACTGATGATTGTCCACTGACATCTCACGCACTGACGGCCGTCCACTGACATCTCCCCCACTGACAGCCGTCCACTGACAACTCACCCACTGACGATTGTCCAATGACATCTCCCCCACTGACGATTGTCCACTGACATCTCCCCCACTGACGATTGTCCACTGACATCTCACCCACTGACGATTGTCCACTGGCATCTCCCCCACTGACGCCTGTCCACTGACATCTCACCCACTGATGATTGTCCACTGACATCTCACCCACTGACGATTGTCCACTGACATCTCACCCACTGACGGCCGTCCACTGACATCTCACCCACTGATGATTGTCCACTGACATCTCCCCCACTGACGATTGTCCACTGACATCTCACCCACTGACGGCCGTCCACTGACATCTCACCCACTGATGATTGTCCACTGACATCTCACGCACTGACGGCCGTCCACTGACATCTCACCCACTGACGATTGTCCACTGACATCTCACCCACTGACAGCCATCCACTGACATCTCACCCACTGACGATTGTCCACTGACATCTCACCCACTGACGATTGTCCACTGACATCTCACCCACTGACGATTGTCCACCGACATCTCACCCACTGACGGCTGTCCACTGACATCTCAGCCACTGATGGCCATCCACTGACATCTCCCCCACTGACGGCTGTCCACTGACATCTCACCCACTGACGATTGTCCACTGACATCTCCCCCACTGACGGCTGTCCACTGACATCTCACCCACTGACGATTGTCCACTGACATCTCACCCACTGACGATTGTCCACTGACATCTCACCCACTGACGATTGTCCACTGACTTCTCACCCACTGACGATTGTCCACTGACATCTCACCCACTGACGATTGTCCACTGACTTCTCACCCACTGACGATTGTCCACTGACATCTCCCCCATGACGATGGTCCACTGACATCTCCCCCACTGATGACCGTCCACTGACATCTCCCCCACTGACGGCCGTCCACTGACATCTCACCCACTGATGGCCGTCCACTGACATCTCATCCACTGACGGCCGTCCACTGACATCTCACCCACTGACGGCCGTCTACTGACATCTCCCCCACTGACGGCCATCCACTGACATCTCCCCCACTGACGACCGTCCACTGACATCTCACCCACTGACGGCCGTCCACTGACATCTCCCCTACTGACGACGGTCCACTGACATCTCACCCACTGACGATTGTCCACTGACATCTCACCCACTGACGATTGTCCACTGACTTCTCACCCACTGACGATTGTCCACTGACATCTCCCCCATGACGATGGTCCACTGACATCTCCCCCACTGATGACCGTCCACTGACATCTCCCCCACTGACGGCCGTCCACTGACATCTCACCCACTGATGGCCGTCCACTGACATCTCATCCACTGACGGCCGTCCACTGACATCTCACCCACTGACGGCCGTCTACTGACATCTCCCCCACTGACGGCCATCCACTGACATCTCCCCCACTGACGACCGTCCACTGACATCTCACCCACTGACGGCCGTCCACTGACATCTCCCCTACTGACGATTGTCCACTGACATCTCCCCCACTGACGCCTGTCCACTGACATCTCACCCACTGACGATTGTCCACTGACATCTCCCCCACTGACGCCTGCCCACTGACATCTCCCCCACTGACGATTGTCCACTGACATCTCCCCCACTGACGATTGTCCACTGACATCTCACCCACTGACGATTGTCCACTGACATCTCCCCCACTGACGACCGTCCACTGACATCTCACCCACTGACGGCCGTCCACTGACATCTCCCCTACTGACGATTGTCCACTGACATCTCACCCACTAACGACCGTCCACTGACATCTCACCCACTGACGATTGTCCACTGACATCTCCCCCACTGACGCCTGTCCACTGACATCTCACCCACTGACGATTGTCCACTGACATCTCACCCACTGACGATTGTCCACCGACATCTCACCCACTGACGGCTGTCCACTGACATCTCACCCACTGACGATTGTCCACTGACATCTCACCCACTGACGATTGTCCACTGACATCTCACCCACTGATGGCCGTCCACTGTCATCTCCCCCACTGACGATTGTCCACTGACATCTCCCCCACTGACGGCCGTCCACTGACATCTCCCCCACTGATGATTGTCCACTGACATCTCCCCCATGACGATGGTCCACTGACATCTCCCCCACTGATGACCGTCCACTGACATCTCCCCCACTGGTGATTGTCCACTGACATCTCCCCAATGACGATGGTCCACTGACATCTCCCCCACTGATGACCGTCCACTGACATCTCCCCCACTGACAATGGTCCACTGACATCTCACCCACTGATGATTGTCCACTGACATCTCACGCACTGACGGCCGTCCACTGACATCTCCCCCACTGACAGCCGTCCACTGACATCTCACCCACTGACGGCCGTCCACTGACATCTCACCCACTGACGATTGTCCACTGACATCTCACCCACTGACGATTGTCCACTGACATCTCCCCCACTGACGCCTGTCCACTGACATCTCACCCACTGATGATTGTCCACTGACATCTCCCCCACTGACGATTGTCCACTGACATCTCACCCACTGACGATTGTCCACTGACATCTCACCCACTGACGGCCGTCCACTGACATCTCACCCACTGACGGCCGTCCACTGACATCTCACCCACTGACGATTGTCCACTGACATCTCACCCACTGACAGCCGTCCACTGACATCTCCCCCACTGACGGCCGTCCACTGACATCTCACCCACTGACGATTGTCCACCGACATCTCACCCACTGACGATTGTCCACCGACATCTCACCCACTGACGATTGTCCACCGACATCTCACCCACTGACGATTGTCCACTGACATCTCACCCACTGACGATTGTCCACTGACATCTCACCCACTGACGATTGTCCACTGACATCTCCCCCACTGACGATTGTCCACTTACATCTCACCCACTGACGGCCGTCCACTGACATCTCACCCACTGATGGCCGTCCACTGACATCTCACCCACTGACGATTGTCCACTGACATCTCCCCCACTGACGCCTGTCCACTGACATCTCACCCACTGACGATTGTCCACTGACATCTCCCCCACTGACGCCTGCCCACTGACATCTCCCCCACTGACGATTGTCCACTGACATCTCCCCCACTGACGATTGTCCACTGACATCTCACCCACTGACGATTGTCCACTGACATCTCCCCCACTGACGACCGTCCACTGACATCTCACCCACTGACGGCCGTCCACTGACATCTCCCCTACTGACGATTGTCCACTGACATCTCACCCACTGACGATCGTCCAATGACATCTCACCCACTGACGATTGTCCACTGACATCTCCCCGACTGACGCCTGTCCACTGACATCTCACCCACTGACGATTGTCCACTGACATCTCACCCACTGACGATTGTCCACTGACATCTCCCCCACTGACGATTGTCCACTTACATCTCACCCACTGACGGCCGTCCACTGACATCTCACCCACTGATGGCCGTCCACTGACATCTCACCCACTGACGATTGTCCACTGACATCTCCCCCACTGACGCCTGTCCACTGACATCTCACCCACTGACGATTGTCCACTGACATCTCCCCCACTGACGCCTGCCCACTGACATCTCCCCCACTGACGATTGTCCACTGACATCTCCCCCACTGACGATTGTCCACTGACATCTCACCCACTGACGATTGTCCACTGACATCTCCCCCACTGACGACCGTCCACTGACATCTCACCCACTGACGGCCGTCCACTGACATCTCCCCTACTGACGATTGTCCACTGACATCTCACCCACTGACGATCGTCCACTGACATCTCACCCACTGACGATTGTCCACTGACATCTCCCCGACTGACGCCTGTCCACTGACATCTCACCCACTGACGATTGTCCACTGACATCTCACCCACTGACGATTGTCCACCGACATCTCACCCACTGACGGCTGTCCACTGACATCTCACCCACTGACGATTGTCCACTGACATCTCACCCACTGACGATTGTCCACTGACATCTCACCCACTGATGGCCGTCCACTGTCATCTCCCCCACTGACGATTGTCCACTGACATCTCCCCCACTGACGGCCGTCCACTGACATCTCCCCCACTGATGATTGTCCACTGACATCTCCCCCATGACGATGGTCCACTGACATCTCCCCCACTGATGACCGTCCACTGACATCTCCCCCACTGGTGATTGTCCACTGACATCTCCCCAATGACGATGGTCCACTGACATCTCCCCCACTGATGACCGTCCACTGACATCTCCCCCACTGACAATGGTCCACTGACATCTCACCCACTGATGATTGTCCACTGACATCTCACGCACTGACGGCCGTCCACTGACATCTCCCCCACTGACAGCCGTC
Source organism: Perognathus longimembris pacificus (assembly GCF_023159225.1). NCBI lineage: Eukaryota > Metazoa > Chordata > Mammalia > Rodentia > Heteromyidae > Perognathus > Perognathus longimembris. Next base: position 1,247,491 of record NC_063161.1, on the reverse strand, counting down.
CACTGACATCTCACCCACTGACGGCCGTCCACTGACATCTCACCCACTGACGATTGTCCACTGACATCTCACCCACTGACGATTGTCCACTGACATCTCACCCACTGACGATTGTCCACTGACATCTCACCCACTGACGGCCGTCCACTGACATCTCACCCCCTGACGGCCGTCCACTGACATCTCACCCACTGACGATTGTCCACTGACATCTCACCCACTGACAGCCGTCCACTGACATCTCCCCCACTGACGGCCGTCCACTGACATCTCACCCACTGACGATTGTCCACCGACATCTCACCCACTGACGATTGTCCACCGACATCTCACCCACTGACGGCTGTCCACTGACATCTCACCCACTGACGATTGTCCACTGACATCTCACCCACTGACGATTGTCCACTGACATCTCACCCACTGATGGCCGTCCACTGTCATCTCCCCCACTGACGATTGTCCACTGACATCTCCCCCACTGACGGCCGTCCACTGACATCTCCCCCACTGATGATTGTCCACTGACATCTCCCCCATGACGATGGTCCACTGACATCTCCCCCACTGATGACCGTCCACTGACATCTCCCCCACTGGTGATTGTCCACTGACATCTCCCCAATGACAATGGTCCACTGACATCTCCCCCACTGATGACCGTCCACAGACATCTCCCCCACTGACAATGGTCCACTGACATCTCACCCACTGATGATTGTCCACTGACATCTCACGCACTGACGGCCGTCCACTGACATCTCCCCCACTGACAGCCGTCCACTGACATCTCACCCACTGACGGCCGTCCACTGACATCTCACCCACTGACGATTGTCCACTGACATCTCACCCACTGACGATTGTCCACTGACATCTCCCCCACTGACGCCTGTCCACTGACATCTCACCCACTGATGATTGTCCACTGACATCTCCCCCACTGACGATTGTCCACTGACATCTCACCCACTGACGATTGTCCACTGACATCTCACCCACTGACGGCCGTCCACTGACATCTCACCCACTGACGGCCGTCCACTGACATCTCACCCACTGACGATTGTCCACTGACATCTCACCCACTGACAGCCGTCCACTGACATCTCCCCCACTGACGGCCGTCCACTGACATCTCACCCACTGACGATTGTCCACCGACATCTCACCCACTGACGATTGTCCACCGACATCTCACCCACTGACGATTGTCCACCGACATCTCACCCACTGACGATTGTCCACTGACATCTCACCCACTGACGATTGTCCACTGACATCTCACCCACTGACGATTGTCCACTGACATCTCCCCCACTGACGATTGTCCACTTACATCTCACCCACTGACGGCCGTCCACTGACATCTCACCCACTGATGGCCGTCCACTGCCATCTCCCCCACTGACGATTGTCCACTGACATCTCACCCACTGACGATTGTCCACTGACATCTCCCCCACTGATGCCTGTCCACTGACATCTCACCCACTGATGATTGTCCACTGACATCTCCCCCACTGACGATTGTCCACTGACATCTCACCCACTGACGATTGTCCACTGACATCTCACCCACTGACGATTGTCCACTGACATCTCACCCACTGACGGCCGTCCACTGACATCTCACCCACTGATGATTGTCCACTGACATCTCCCCCACTGACGATTGTCCACTGACATCTCACCCACTGACGATTGTCCACTGACATCTCACCCACTGACGGCCGTCCACTGACATCTCACCCACTGATGATTGTCCACTGACATCTCCCCCACTGACGATTGTCCACTGACATCTCACCCACTGACGGCCGTCCACTGACATCTCACCCACTGATGGCCGTCCACTGCCATCTCCCCCACTGACGATTGTCCACTGACATCTCACCCACTGACGATTGTCCACTGACATCTCCCCCACTGACGCCTGTCCACTGACATCTCACCCACTGATGATTGTCGACTGACATCTCCCCCACTGACGATTGTCCATTGACATCTCACCCACTGACGATTGTCCACTGACATCTCACCCACTGACGGCTGTCCACTGACATCTCACCCACTGACGGCCGTCCACTGACATCTCCCCACTGACGATTGTCCACTGACATCTCACCCACTGACGATTGTCCACTGACATCTCACCCACTGACGATTGTCCACTGACATCTCCCCCACTGACGGCCGTCCACTGACATCTCACCCACTGACGATTGTCCACTGACATCTCACCCACTGACAGCCGTCCACTGACATCTCCCCCACTGACGGTCGTCCACTGACATCTCACCCAGTGACGATTGTCCACCGACATCTCACCCACTGACGATTGTCCACCGACATCTCACCCACTGACGATTGTCCACCGACATCTCACCCACTGACGATTGTCCACTGACATCTCACCCACTGACGGCCGTCCACTGACATCTCACCCACTGATGATTGTCCACTGACATCTCCCCCACTGACGATTGTCCACTGACATCTCCCCCACTGACGCCTGTCCACTGACATCTCACCCACTGACGATTGTCCACTGACATCTCCCCCACTGACGATTGTCCACTGACATCTCACCCACTGACGATTGTCCACTGACATCTCACCCACTGACGGCCGTCCACTGTCATCTTACCCACTGACGATTGTCCACTGACATCTCACCCATTGACGATTGTCCACTGACATCTCCCCCACTGACGCCTGTCCACTGACATCTCACCCACTGATGATTGTCCACTGACATCTCCCCCACTGACGATTGTCCACTGTCATCTCCCCCACTGACGGCCGTCCACTGACATCTCACCCACTGATGGCCGTCCACTGACATCTCATCCACTGACGGCCGTCCACTGACATCTCCCCCACTGATGATTGTCCACTGACATCTCCCCCACTGACGATTGTCCACTGACATCTCCTCCACTGACGATTGTCCACTGACATCTCCCCCATGACATGGTCCACTGACATCTCACCCACTGACGATTGTCCACTGACATCTCACCCACTGATGGGCGTCCACTGACATCTCACCCACTGACGGCCGTCTACTGACATCTCACCCACTGACGATGGTCCACTGACATCTCCCCCACTGACGATTGTCCACTGACATCTCCCCCACTGACGATTGTCCACTGACATCTCCCCCACTGACGGCCATCCACTGACATCTCCCCCACTGACGACCATCCACTGACATCTCACCCACTGACGGCCGTCCACTGACATCTCAGCCACTGACGGCCGTCCACTGACATCTCCCCCACTGACGGCCGTCCACTGACATCTCCCCCACTGACGGCCGTCCACTGACATCTCCTCCACTGACGATTGTCCACTGACATCTCACCCACTGACGGCTGTTCCACTGATGTCTGCCCACTAACAGCTCATCCACTGACGGGCCTTCCTCTGACGGCTCACTGGCAGCATCCACTGCAGGCCAGATCTGGGATGGGGGGAAGGGCATCTGCAGAGACGAGGAGATCACGTTGAACTTGGCCAGATGTCTTTGCGATGGGCGCACATCCTGCGCCTTGGCTCTCCAAGTTTCCACGGCTTCTCCATCAGAAAGAAACAAGCCTGTTTTCAGGAACTACACAAATCGCGTATGGACTGCACATAAAACCTTTTTAAAACTAATTAAACCCCAAAGCTGCAGCTCTGCTGACCACCATTGTCTGATTACAAAACAATAAAATTAGAAATAATGATGGAAAGATGAGCAAAATAACCCGAAGATCAGGAAAATAAGAAAGCCACTTGTAGAAAGTCCTTGGATCAAAGAGTTGATCAAGAAAGAAATGGCAGACACCGCGGGCTCTGGGTGGCGGGGCCTGTCGCGTGGAGACGTTCGGCTGCAGGGAGCAGATGGCTTACAGCAGTCTCCTTGCTTTAGAAAACAGTAAAGATGAAGGAACTCCGGGCTCTGCTAAACACATTAGGAAAACAGCAACATCCACTCAAAGAATTAGGAGGGATACATTTAATAACTATGAAAGCTAAAGTTGATTTTTTTTAATTGTAAGTAAATAAGTAGAAAGCATAGCTTAGTCCAAATGTGATTGTTTGACGTTAAGTCTCTCTAAGCTAATTACAGGTAAGAGAAGAAAGAGACAGACTAAGTCAGAGAGAGCCATGAAGAAAATTAAGAATACGAATGAAGAATAATCATATAGAAAAGAAAAAGTAAGATAATTAGGGGGAAATTATATATCCAACTCTATGACAGAATACTTACAAACTTAGAAAAGATGGTGACTTCTTAGACATACAAAAAATTAACAAAATATATCTCAGACATGCAAAACCAGATAGCATAAAAATAGAAATCTAACTAGAGAGCTATTGTTCACACAAAAAAACCACCAAGTTTGGATTCATTCAAACCAAATTCTATCTAATCTTTAATGGAATATCACAGCTTGATCTGTCATCCAAAGTATTCCAGAATACAGAAAGTGTTTTATATACAAAAATCACTTTGAGTTTTACCTAGTATAACTTTAAACATAAAACCCCCAAATGGTAAGATAGAGCAAGCCCAAGGCTAGTGACACAAGGTGACCACGCAGGCCCGGGGTCAGTTCCTGCCCTCCGGGCCTACCTCAGCCCTTAGGATCAACAACACGCGAGCCTGCAAACAGACCGGCTGATCAAAGTGCCTTCAGGATCTCCTGACAGGAAGCAGAGCGAACCTGAGCACACACGGCGTGGCGGAGGCCAGCCTGGCAGACACGGGGCTTTGATCCTCCTCATTGATGCAGACTGGGCAAAAGGCCTTTGCAAATGGAAGCAAAGCATGGGCTCTATGGAGTACACGGTGAAGAACCCTGGGGAAGGTGTGGTGACCAGCTGTAAAAATATCTGCCAGGTGCCAAAGGCGGTGTCCACACACTGAAGTCATAGGAAGCCCACCGAGGCCCAGCCAGCCCCGCCCAGGGCCTACAGAGGGTTTTAGAGCGGTGGGCCGGGATAACAAGAACACACTTCCCTCGCTCCTTCAAAATTGTGTTGGACAGTTCCTGCACATCACAAGAAACAATTACCAGAACCAAGAGACAACCCTCAGGATGGAAGAAAATCTCCACCAGCTATCCGAGAGATAAAGGATTAATATGCAAAAAGCTCAAAAAGGAAACCGCAAAAGAACAAATAACCCAATTAGTAACAGGAAAATGAATTGAATAGATAGTTCTCAGAAGAAGAAATACAAACAGCTAATAGGCACACAAAGAAATGTTCAACATCCTTAGACATAAAGGAAATGCACTAAGAAAAGAAAAGGGAAATAATTGAGGAAAGACTTATCCAAAGTTCCTCATTCCGCCATTGCTCTTGGGGTTAGAGTTGTTGCTGTGCTAGGTTTAGTGATCAACTGTGCTATTTCTGGTCAGGTAGGACTAGGAGTTGGGTGGTCAGAGGACAGGGGGGGTCGTGGGGTCTTTCTCCTGGTCACTGCTGCCCCTGTAGGCTTTATTCTGAAATTTACGGAGCCAGTGGGACTCTATTTGGGATCCCCATGCCGGCAGTTCTTTTGAGACTAATCAAGAAGTTTGGCTCCTGAGTCCACTGACCTGCTGCTTGTATGTCAAGTCTATTCATGGTTATTTATGACCATAATAATAATAGTCTGAGAAGAGAAAGGTGGCCCTCCTGCTGCTGAAATTCCCTGGCCAGGGTCTGCTGAGCTCTTGGAAACACCGAATCGACTTGCTGCCAATGGCACCTGCAAGTATCCCTCGAGGGGAAGCGCCCTGGGCCGCCCATCGGACTTTCAGTGGGGAGACCACGCTAGTTTACCTGTAACTGCTCCGTGAGCCCCGCGATGCTCCATGTGGGTGGCCAGACCTAGCTGTCTGCTCTTGAGAACTCGATTTCGCTTGTCATACAAATTGGTAATGGACTGGCAGGTGTGCTCGCTCTCTCTCTCTCTCTCTCTCCTTCTCTGTCTCTCTCTCTCTGTCTCTCTCTCCCTCCCCCCCCCCCAAGACCACTGTTTATCGGTGATACCCCTGGCTGGGGTGACGCAGTCGCTGGCTGGCTCTGTTTCGCACCCTCCACCCCCCAGCACTGCGCAGGCTCCTGGCGGTACTGCCCGCCCCCCAGCACCTCCCGTGACAGTAGCTGACAGCTGTATGGCGTCATCTCCTCCCCTCGGGCAGGACCTGTCCCCCACCCTCTCCTGGCTGGTCCAGAGCAGGGAGAGCCCCTGGGCCTTCTCGAGGACCCAGAATCACCTCGTGGGCCCTTGAATCCTACGTATTCGTTCCCTTCGGACACCCACAAACGCCCGATGCGGCAGGACCTTGCCTGGGATTCTGCAGAAGTGGAATCTCCACCTTCGTAACGGATACCAGCGCGCCCACTTTCAAGAAACTGTCCTAGATTTCCTGTTTGTCCTTTGAGCATCAAAAGTCTTGATCCCATCCTAACAGCAAGAAGAACTCAGAGGGGTTCCCACCTCCTGACCGACAGACTCTGAGGACGACAGAGGCCCGGGCAGGAGGCGTTCCGGAGACCTGCGGGAAGACGGCTGCCCCGGAGCTTAGGCGTGAGCCCACGCTCGGCCGGCACCCTGGCCAGCACCACACTGCAACTCGGTCTGGAAATTGGGGCACCTTGCTGAAGGCTGAGTGTGGCGTCTCCGAAGAGGCATAAGTTCCAGGAGCTGCAAGGAAGTGCGTGGATCTGGAATGTTCCCCAAGGGCTGTGGCTAAAGACGTGGATCCAGCCGGCAGCACTGCCGGGGAGCATTAGGGGAGGCCCAGGGGGAGGGGTGGCCACTGGGGGCTCCAAAGGGGCACTGGAACCTTCTCCTCGCTCCCGGGCCACCATGAAGTGAGCAGCCACACCCTGCCGCAGCCCGGGAAGCAGGAGAGCCAGGGGACCCTGCAGGGAAGCTTCTGGAGCCGGGAAACAGCCTGAGCCCGCCTTCCGCGGGAGGGATTCCAGCAGGTACTGTGTCACCCCTGAGCCCGCCTTCCTGAGGGGTGATTCTAGCAGGTATTGTGTCACACACACACACACACATGCACACACACACACGCGCACACACACGCACACACACACACACACACACACAGAGCTCTGACCGCACGCAGGGTCTTCTGCACTCAGCTCTGGTGCTGAGGTGTGCATTGGGCAGAGGACTCCTGGAGGAAGCCGCGGAGCCTCCATTCTTTCTCCCCGTGGGGTCAGAGGCCTTCCTTCTTTTCCTTCCTAGGTCACGGAAGCCCTGTTGCCTCTACAGCTGGCCCACTGAGCTCTCCAGGGAGAGGAGCAGTAGAATATCCTGGCAGTAAATTATGAGGAAAAATAAATCAGTTGGCATCAGTAGAAAGCCATAAATAAGAATTGACTTAGAGGGCTGGGGACATGGCCTAGTGGCAAGAGTGCTCGCCTCGTATACATGAAGTCCTGGGTTCGATTCCCCAGCACCACATACATAGAAAATGGCCAGAAGCGGCGCTGTGGCTCAAGTGGCAGAGTGCTAGCCTTGAGCAAAAAGAAGCCAGGGACAGTGCTCAGGCCCTGAGTCCAAGGCCCAGGACTGGCCAAAAAAAAAAAAAAAAAGAATTGACTTAGAGCGATATTCCCAACGACTCCAATGTGAAGTGTGCTAAAGAAGCAATGGGAAGACAGCGTGTGCCAAGTTGTATCACGAGGCCAGACCCAACTCAACGCCCTTCGCGAGACCTAACCCTGTGCCATTTCCAAATGGGGCGGGCAGACGGCCCCACCCCAGGACCTCGAGCCGGCGGGGCTCGCCCAGCCCGTCGCTTATGAAACGCGTGAACAACACGAAGGGATGTCCCTCCCATTGTCTTCTGACTTCCATTGCTTTCTGTTAAGCAACCAGTTCTCCTTCATGTTGCTCTTTGCAAGTTAAAGTCCCCTGGATACCTTCAAGATTTCGCTATCTAATCTGCCAAATCTAAGATATTCATGAGCTGACTCCTTTATTTTTATGTCTCTTTTTTGCGGGTTTAGAACATTTCTTCAATATTTTTGTATGATAATGTCTATAGTTTTGGAAATTTTTTATACATGTGTATTGTAAGGGTTAAATTAGGTAGCCAATGAAGAGAACACCTTAAACCTTACATGTATCATCAAAGGTGTCTTATCTACTATTTCTGTCCACTGTCCTTCTGTTATCCCAATTATACATAAATAAGACTTTGAATGACATCTCTTGCTTTCTTTCCATAATTTTTGTCAAGGCTTAATTCTGTTTTAACCTCAGCGATCCAGTGGCCAGTGCTGAGCTCTCGTAGTCCTCTCTGCCCTAACATAGAATCAAAACTGTGGGGTGAATCAGCTTCCACGTGTATGTTTTTCAGCAGTAGAATTTCCATTTACTTCCTCTGATCATCTATACTCTGGAAACGATTGTCCACCGTTACATTAAGTCTGAAGACAGTAACTCCAATAACCACAATGCCTACCTCCAGGTCTCCACATCTCTCTGACTCTGAAATTTTGTCTGTCTGGTATGATTTCTTCAGATACTTCCACGGGCTTTGTTGAATTCTGCCCAAGTTGGAAACCTCTAGAGTCTTTGGGGCAGGATGTGGGGAGCTCACGGTCCTGGGGCTTGAACTCAGGGCTCTGTCCTGAGCCTTTCCGTGCCTGGTCCTCAGACCTCGGCCTGTGCGTGGCTGGAATTACACGCGTGAGTCACCAGTCCCGGCTGACTCCGGTCTTCGGCTGTCACCCTGTTTTCAGCTATGGTTTGTGTAGGAGCCGGCGGAGGGAGCGTGGCGGGGTCCGTCTAGGAGCCGCTGGAGCGCAGCGGGGTCGCCCCTCGGCGCGTGGCGCTTGTACCACGTGCCCGCGGGAGGACTCCCGGGGCGCCCGGCGCGGTGGGCGGCGGCTTCCCGCGGGTGGCTGTGCCGCCCATGACGGCCCTGGGGTTTGGCCCGTCTGTGGTGCTCCCTGCCTGCTTTCCCGCCGCGCCCCCGGCCCTGCCCCCCTCCCCGCCTCCCGCACTGCCCGGCGCCGGGGCGCCAGGCCCCGTCCGCGCTCAGGAGCTGTGGACGCCGGGGCCTCGGCCACTGGCTCCCCGCGCTTCCCGTGAGGCTGCCGGGACGATTCGGCCACGGCGCCCCGCGTGCTGCCACCCCGATGGACGACCCCGCCCAGCGCCGTGGGTGCCCGGGGCTTCTACACCGTGGGCTTATTCCAAACACACACGGAGGAGTGCTCCAGTGGATGCCGACGAGTGCTCTGAGGACCGTCTCGCCCACGCCTCCGCCTGGAGCACTTCCCTCCCCTCGCACGCCCTTCCACGGGCGGAGCTGAGCGGCGCTGCTGTGGTGCTGCCCTCCTTCCACGGCGGACGCTCTGGCTTCCCATTCTGGTCCTCAGGGTGGGAGGGGGCGGGAGGAGGGGGCAGGAGGAGGGGGCAGGAGGAGGGGGCAGGAGGAGGGTGGGAGGGGCAGGAGGGTGGAAGGGGGGCGGGAACGGTGGAGGAGGTTGAAGGGGGGTGGGAAGGGTGGGAGGGGGTTGGGGGAGGAGGGAAAGGGATGGGAGGGGGCGGGAGGAGGGGGCAGGAGGCAGGTGAGAGGGTGGGAGGGGGGTGGGAGAGGGTGGGAGGGTGGGAGGGGTAGGAGGGGGGCAGAAGGAAGGGGGAGGGGAGGGGGAGGGGGAGGGGACGGGAGAGCTCCAGCGGCTTCTTCACATCCCAGGCTGCTCTGGCTTTGTCCGCCCATGGCAGCCACGGTCAGGTGGGCCACGGTCAGGTGGGCCCCCCGGGCTAGATCTGCTTTCCGGGGCCTATGGCGGCCACGGTCAGGTGGGCCACGGTCAGGTGGGCCACGGTCAGGTGGGCCACGGTCAGGTGGGCCACGGTCAGGTGGGCCACGGTCAGGTGGGCCACGGTCAGGTGGGCCACGGTCAGGTGGGCCCCCCGGGTTCGATCTGCTTTCCGGAGGGTGGGAGGGTCCCGGTGTTCCTGTCTTCTCCCCGTGTGCTGATCGGCTTTCAGCTTCCTCTCCATCTTTCAGTGTTGCTGTGCTTTCTTTCTGTATCTCGGGCGCGGGCCCTGCAAGCCTTCCCTGTCACGGTGCCCGTCGCCTTCTTGCTCGCCCGCGGGGCCCCTGACAGCAGGGTCTCCTGTTGCGCTCCCTGGGCCGCGTGCCACTCAGAGGCACAGCCCACCGTCGGGCACAGGGCTGGGGCCCTGTCTTCAGCATCACGAAATCCACGTTCCAAATTACGATGTAGCCTCACTTATTTTTGTTTTGTTTTGTGCTTAAAGTATCCTGGGTTTTTTTTTTTTTTGGAAAAAAGAAAAGTTGTGTGGCCATAAAACTTCACACCTATGTCTTCTCTGAGAGGTTTAGAACTTTAGCTCTTCTGTCCAGAGCTTTATTCCATGTCTCGCCTCCTTCTAAGGGACTTTGTGTGTAGATATATGTCCATTTGTCTTAGCACCGTAAATGCACTTGTTCTCCTCACTAGAATCCACTGACAGCCCTGCCGTTCACAGACATTAGTGGCGACCTCTGAAATGGTGTGTGTGTGTGTGTGTGTGTGTGTGTGTGTGAGAGAGAGAGAGAGAGAGAGAGAGAGAGATTTATCAGGGTGATCTTAATCTTAAGGATGATCTGTGAAGCATCTTCTCCTCATCTGCTTGTTGGGAGAACTTGTAAATTACGGCTGTTAATTCTGGTCTCTGTTTTTGGTAGAATTCACCAGGGAAGGCTTGTGGTCCCTGGCATGGCTGGGGACGAGTTTCTAGATTGTCGATTCCATTTCTCCACTTGTCAAAGGTCTGCACAGATTTTCTTTCTTCTTCAGTCAGGAATTTCTTCTTTCTAGAATGTTTTACCAATTCAACTAAGTTTACTAATTGGCTGGTGCACCGGGCTTACAGTATCCCATTTACTCCTTGCTGTTCCTGTGGGATCAGCATTAATGTCTCTTCTTTCATCCTGATTTTAGTAATGGGCGTCTTTTCTCTTGCGCGTCATCCGTTCAGCTGACGGCCATTCGATCTTGTTGATCTCAAAGAGCCAGCTTTCGGCTTCATCTACTCCCTCTTGTGTTTCTTTTCCACATCACATTACTTTCACCCCCGACATTCATTATCCCCTCCCTTCCACCACACAGAGTTATTTTGCTCTTCTTTCTCCCCCAGGGTTTCAAAGAGGAAGCTGGAGTTATTGAGCTGAACTTTTTCTCCTTTTTTGACACAGGCTTTCTCAGATGTAAATTTGCTCCTAAGCAGCTGTTGAGCCGGGGACTCCCTTCGCATTCATCTCAGTAATTTCTCATTCTTTTGTGATTCAGGCTGGTTACTTCGAGTTGTTTTTAGTTTCCAGGTCTTTGTCCACGTCCTTGTTGTTACTGCTGTGGAGTCTCACTCCTGGGTGGGAGAGGCCGGAACTCTGTGCAAGGTGCTCCTTTTAAGTACAGCACGGCCTGGCTACAGAACGAAGCCTGCTGCTGGTGGTGGGAATTCTGAGATGTGTGTGAGGCCCGGGTGACTCGCTGTCTATCAGGCCTGCTGTTGTCAGCCAATCACCTTCCTCTGGGTCTGCTTTGGCTTTGTGTATGTTAGGAATTTATTATGCGCTCTCTACCTTCTGTGACTTGCATCTCCACGATGGGCTAGCCATTTGTCCTTATCTCTAGGAACCTTTGTCTAAAATCTATCTTGTTGGACATTAGTGCAGCTCTTAAGCTTTATTTTTAGTCTACTACATGCTGTGTCTCTCCACCATCTTTATTCTGAGCTTCCTTGTCTCCTGGTATCTAAACCCTTCCTCTGCAGACAGCGTGGCATTACGCCGGGGTGGTGAGTCGAGTCTGGCCGTGTCGGCGGGCTCCCACCCCTCGGGCCCCTGCCCGACTGTGTTGAGGAGACTGCTGGTGTGCTCAGATGCCTAGCTGAAACGTTCCCATTGCTGGTGCTCCTGACACTTTGTTCCTTTAATCTGCTTTCCTTTACATTGAATATGTTGTAGTGTAACATTTCAATGCTTATAATCCGATGACTGGAAGAATAGTATCGTTAAATTGAGAGGTTTTTCTCTGCTTTTACTTATTTTACTAATAGTTACTTTTGAGCTTAGAAGTTATTAATTCACCAGAGCCTACTTCATGCTTCTGTTAACTAAATTCCATTAGGATGTTGAAATGTTTCTCTTCTATAGCTCAATTCTCTCTTTTCTTTCTGTGCTTCCTGATAACCCTCGATGTTACCAATCCAGCAGTTCATGGCTAGACTTATTACTTCAACATTTAAATGCTTTCTTTAAAAAGCTGAGAGAAGAAAGACGACAAGATGTTTATTTGTAGAACCAGCTGTGGAGCTCTTCCTATTTGATATTTCAGTTTCTGAATTTGAGTGTCTGTCTGTCATCATTTCCCTACCCCAATACCATTATTACAGGGACAACAATAGATTAAATACATAGTATCCTGTGGAATGGTTTTGCATTAGCTGAGAAAATAAAAACATATTTATGTCTTGGGTCTAATGATACACTTGACCTGTCCAGTGGTCTTTATTTCCCAGTGGGGTCATGAGACCATCCGAACTCATCTGTTTTCCATCTCAAGCGTTTCCTTGAGTCCCTTTTTTTGTAAATTAGGTCTGAACTAATATTTATTTTCTTGATGTTTAGTTTTCTGGGAACTTTCCCTACTTCACCTTTCTTTCCTTTTTCTTTGCTTGGTGATATTGGTGTTTGAACTCAAGGCCTCACACTTGGTAGACACACTTGGTATTCACCGCCGGCCTACACCTTCAGCCCTACTTTTTGGTGGTTATTTTGGAGACGGAGCTCTATGGGTTTTTCTGCCCAAATGGGTCTCAAACTCCAGCCTTCCATGCCTCAGCCTCTAGAGTAGCTAGGTTGACAAGCACCAGCTCCTAGCACCTGGCTCGGTTTCTGACTGGCGGTTTTCCTGTTTAGAAAGTCATTGAGTAGCGATTTATTCCCCTCCCAGTAGCTGAGTACTTCCATTGCTCCTGGTAAGAATCAGCTGTTAGTCTCACTGGCACGCTTGTGTGTGGAGGGTCGCACCTGCTACTTTCCCTCTGTTCTTTCTCTCTGTTCCACAGTTGGATTACCCCGAGCCTCAGTGCGGATGTACTTTCCTTCATCCTACTTGTTGATTTTGGTTCTTTGCACGTATTGATGCAGGCGTTTTATAAACGGTGTGCATTTCCACGGCATTGTTTTTCTTAAAAGGTTTTTATTTGTTGCGACACAGGTGGTGCACAGAGGGGGTACAGTTGCGTGAGCGGGGTGACGCGCGCCTTTCTGCCTGGGCACTCCCCCTCCCTCGCTCTCTTCAGGGCCTCCCCCCTCCCCCATCCACACGCTGCGTCGTTCAATGTCCGCACAGTGTGCGGTGAGTGCCACCACGGCACTGGGCCCCCCTCTGCCCTCACGCTTTGGCACCATTCTTTCATATGTTCTTTCCCTATGGCTCTTGGTGTTGTTTCTTTCTGGGGCTCTTGCCCGGCAAGTCTTTGTTTTAAAAAACTTGTTTTATTATGTTTAAGTGGCTATACAAAGGAGTTTATGGATACAGTGTGTCTTGATCGATTGTTGTCAGCCATCCCTCCCCACCCACCCCTTCTCTCACTTTCCTTAATTTTCTAGGATACACGTAGCTTTTTCACTCATTTCCCCTGTTCACCAGTGCCCACCACACAGGACTGTTACTATTCGTTCTGTCTGGCACTTTCCCAAAAAGCTGAATCGTAAGGCTTCTCTTTATTTGGCCAGGCTCACTCTGTGCAGTCCAGGACACGAAGTATTTTTGGAGAACACCATCAGCAGCAATGATCAGGTGCTGCGGCTGCTGGAGTCAGAAACTCCAGTGGGAGCTAAAGACAGACTTTCTGAGACCTTAGAAATGGGGAGGGGGCCAAGGGGGGCGAGGATGTCGACACGGGTGTCTGGAAATGCCCAGCTTATTCCTGGTGCGTGCAGGGCTGTGCGAATTCCCGGAAGGACCTGACAAGACTGCACTACTCCCTTCTGGCTGACCTTGAGGTGCTGTACAACTTATAAACTCCCTGGCCCGGTCTGGAAGCTGAGCCCAACACATGCACCATGAAGGACGGGAAGCTGGTGGCCCCAGGTGGGTTGCTTGAGGCTCCAGGACAGCGGGGAATCTGACCAGCCCATAGCTGACCACTGAAGGGGTGAGTCAAACTCCAGTGCTCTCCAGGGAAGACAGAGATTGAACAATACAAAGCTCAGGAAAGTCCTTAAAAAACAAATGGCAAGAGTAGCTGTGATCATTGACCTTAGTGATCTATTTGATCAGATCAGGAGATGACTTAAACACACCTCCAGAAATGTCTCTGGTGGTGTTCCAGACACTTCAGTCATGAGGATTCCGGCCTAGGCAATGGACTCGTCTCTGATGCTTCATAACAGGAGGGGTGCCGGTGGCTCTGCCCTTAATCCTTGCTCCTTGGGAGATTGAGATGGAGAGAAAGCAGAATTCCACCCCAGCCTCAGGCAGAAAAGGCCTTGCAACTCCACCTCAGTGGAAGAGGCTGGAATGGGTGGTTCCCACCTTCCATCTTGGCCACCAGAGGAAGCTAAAAAGAGGATCATGCGTATAAAATAATATCTATCTGAATGAACTCCAAGAAACGAACGTGAGACTTCTGTTTTCCTTTGATGATGTTTTTGTTTTCTCTGTGTGTTTTCTTGTTTGTAATTTTATCCGTTTGGGGAAGGGCAAGGTGGGAGACAGAGAGATGGCGGGACAGAGGGGGAACAAATGCAGCAGGGTTGCCCACTGGAGAGATGGGAGGGAGAACTGGGAGAAGCCGGGGAAGGGCGACACTGCTCAGAGGGAAATGTCCTCGTGACCTGACTACCACACAACTGTGACCCCTCTGTCCATCACCCCAAGCTGTGGAAACGAGACGAGGACTGGAGTAGAGCTTAGCAGCTCCGTGCCTGCTAGCAAGCATGGGCTTTGAGCTCAAACCCTGCTTCCACCAGAAAAGAAACAGGAGGAAGTCGTCTGCACGGAGCCTCTTCACCGCTGCTGGGGAGACCTGGGCCTGTGGCTCCGACGTGTCAAGTGGCTCGTGGGGAGAATTAGGAACCTCGGGAGGAGCAGGCTAGAAGAGCCCCAGAGTGCTCGGAGCAAAGGTGAAGGGGGGCAGGGGGCGGCCGGGAAGACCGGGGGGCCGCAGGAGTGCTGACAGAGGAGACGGGGCCCCCACGGCGGGAAGGAGCCCCCGGAGGCTCCCGCCACGTCGCATCCTGGCAGAGAACTTGGCCGCCTGTGGTCCACACCCCGAGACTCAGCGCAACAGTGATAGCTTGATCGGGCAGAGGAGACCTCGGGACAGAGCCGCGGGCAGGCGGCACGGGGGGGGGGGGGCTCCCCGGGGGCTGTGAGCCAGGTTTGTGGTGAGGACGGGGAGCAAACGCGAGAGAAGAAAGCAATGCGCAGCTTGGCCAGACCCGGAGCACTCCGTGTCCGTAAGGTCTGCTCCCCGAAGCCGCCAGCACCGCGCATTCCCGGGGAGCAAGCCAGCCAGGTGACACCCGCCCTGTCCCCAGTCCCCGGTGCTCCGGAGCCGGGACCGCAGCAGGGCGGCTCCAAGCCAGTGACGGCATTAAGTCTACGAGATTCCCACTCCAATCCTCACGCAACGTGTCAGACGGGAGGTGTGGCTTAAGTGGTCCATCACCAGCCCTGAGCAAGATGGCCAAGCAAGAGCACGGGGCCCCGAGTTCAAGGTGCGGTACTCATGCTCACACACGCACGTTGTACATGTGTGCATGCATGTGCACGCGCACACACACACGCACACACGCACAGCCATCTGTCTTTCCACTGAGATAATAGGAAAGGCATCTTGAAAGCATGCCAGTCATTCCAGCAAAAGATTTTAACTCATTTAAACTTCCCTTTGGAAATGCAGGGTTTGGGGGCCCCTCCCCAGGGTTTGGGCCCCCCCCACACTGTACTGCCGGGAACTGCGTCCCAAGCTCAGCCTCCAAGCACACAGGCTGCCGCCCTCCTGGCCCAGGGAGAGACAGGCCACCTCTCCAGCCGGGGCTCGCCTCAGCCTCGTCCTCACGGTGCTGACCGCACAGTCGGCCAGACAAGACCCACGGGGTCCCGGAAGGTTCCGGAAGGCCAGGGATGCCAGGCAGTGTGGGCAGAATCAGGGTCCCAGCAGGCAGTGCTCAAGAGGACGTGGTAAGGGTCTGATGGAGGAGGCGGGCAGGAGATGGTGAGGGTCTGAGGGAGGAGGTGGGCAGGAGACCAGGGTCTGAGGGAGGAGGCGGGCAGGACATGGTGAGGGTCTGAGGGAGGAGGCGGGCAGGACATGGTGAGGGTGTGATGGAGGGGGCGGGCAGGACGTGGTGAGGGTCTGAGGGAGGGGGGCGGGCAGGACGTGGTGAGGGTCTGAGGGAGGGGGGCGGGCAGGACGTGGTGAGGGTGTGATGGAGGGGGCGGGCAGGACGTGGTGAGGGTCTGAGGGAGGGGGCGGGCAGGACGTGGTGAGGGTGTGATGGAGGGGGCGGGCAGGACGTGGTGAGGGTCTGAGGGAGGGGGCGGGCAGGATGTGGTGAGGGTCTGAGGGAGGGGGCGGGCAGGATGTGGTGAGGGTCTGAGGGAGGAGGCGGGCAGGACGTGGTGAGGGTCTGAGGGAGGAGGCGGGCAGCCCCTGGGAGGATGTGGTGAGGGTCTGAGGGAGGGGGCGGGCAGGACGTGGTGAGGGTCTGAGGGAGGGGCGGGCAGGACGTGGTGAGGGTCTGAGGGAGGAGGCGGGCAGCCCCTGGGAGGATGTGGTGAGGGTCTGAGGGAGGGGGCGGGCAGGACGTGGTGAGGGTCTGAGGGAGGGGCGGGCAGGACGTGGTGAGGGTCTGAGGGAGGGGGCGGGCAGCCCCTGGGAGGACGTGGTGAGGGTCTGAGGGAGGGGGCGGGCAGGACGTGGTGAGGGTCTGAGGGAGGAGGCGGGCAGGACGTGGTGAGGGTCTGAGGGAGGAGGCGGGCAGCCCCTGGGAGGATGTGGTGAGGGTCTGAGGGAGGGGGCGGGCAGGACGTGGTGAGGGTCTGAGGGAGGGGCGGGCAGGACGTGGTGAGGGTCTGAGGGAGGAGGCGGGCAGCCCCTGGGAGGATGTGGTGAGGGTCTGAGGGAGGGGGGCGGGCAGGACGTGGTGAGGGTCTGAGGGAGGGGCGGGCAGGATGTGGTGAGGGTCTGAGGGAGGGGGCGGGCAGCCCCTGGGAGGACGTGGTGAGGGTCTGAGGGAGGGGGCGGGCAGGACGTGGTGAGGGTCTGAGGGAGGGGGCGGGCAGGACGTGGTGAGGGTCTGAGGGAGGAGGCGGGCAGGACGTGGTGAGGGTCTGAGGGAGGAGGCGGGCAGGATGTGGTGAGGGTCTGAGGGAGGAGGCGGGCAGGACGTGGTGAGGGTGTGAGGGAGGAGGCGGGCAGGAGACCAGGGTCTGAGGGAGGAGGCGGGCAGGACGTGGTGAGGGTCTGAGGAGGGGGCGGGCAGGACGTGGTGAGGGTCTGAGGGAGGGGGCGGGCAGCCCCTGGGAGGGACGGGCCGATGGGGCAAAGGGCGGGCGGCCCGGGGCAGGGAACCAGGGGCGAGGCTGCCCACGGCTGTCAGCGCTCACCTCGGAGCGCCTGGTCCCCAGATGCTGGGCGTGGGCCGGTGGAGTCCGTGGCTCCCCCTCCCCCCAGGGCTTCCCCCTCCCTGGCCCGGCCCCTCCCCCCGCCTTGCGCCTCCCTTCAGGATTGGGAAGGAGTCCTCTGAACCCTTGTCCTTGGACACCTGTCACTCGCCGGTGGCCAGCGGGAGGCGGCCTGCAGTCACCATGGAGACGCTGGGCATGGCCGACCGAGGGCTGTGGGCTTTGCTAGGCCTTGGAGACCCTTAGGAGCGGACTCAATGTCTCTTCACGATGAGATGCCGTGGCTCACATACAGAGTGTCCCCTCGGGCTGTGTGCCGAACGTGGGCCCCCCAAACATTCCTGCTACGTGAGGACACTTCTGAAAACCACAGAAGGAAGGAGGCACGGGGTGGCGGGCTGGGGGGGGGCTGCGCCTGGATTCTGGAGCCTTCCAGGCCCCTGCATTCTTCTGCCACAGTGCTGCCTCTCCACCAAACCAGAGACCGCAGGGCCGGCCAGGCTGGACTGCCCCGAAGCAAAGCCTTCTCTTGATCGGTCTGTGTCCCGTGCTGGGTCACAGTGACTGGAAGCATAATTGTGTAAAAATACACACGACATTTTATAGTGCTGAAAAAACTCTCTTTCTCCATGGGAAAACATTATGAAGGAAGACAGCAAGTGAGGGAGGGAGGGAGAGGAGGGGAGGGAAAGAAAAGGGGAAGAAGGAGGAGGGAGAGAAGGAACAGTGGTCCGTACATACGGGACATGGAGGAACGGACGCTGTCCCAATGCCCAGACATCGGCTCACCGAGCAAGGCTTTAAATCAGCTCCAATAAAGACGCTCAAAGCGCTGAAGGAAATCAGGTCTCAGAAAATGAAAGGACAGCCCAAGAACCATATCTCACCGAACAGAAACCATCAATCAGGAGAGGAAAGTAATAAAGAAAAAAGAAATCCTGGAGTTGGAAACACAATAACTAAAATGAAAACATCACATCTTATGAGTCTGACATAGAAATTAGAATATGGTATTCAATAATTCTCCACGTATCGTATCATCTTTGGCAGCTGATTACAGACCAGCATTATCAAACATAACGCTTGCGTTTGTGGGACTGAAATCTCCTCCTGCGTCCGCCACGGCCCCGGAAGGCTGGACGAGCATGACGCTCCTCCCCCACCCCACCCCTGTATTTTAAGAACAGGAAAGTTGGATAGCAGATGAGGTTACACCTGACCTGGCCTCGGCTATTATGAGAAACCTCATCCGTCACATCATCCTGCTTCCCGCCAGCGGCCCTGCCTGACGGGAAGCATGCTGGGGTGGAGCTGGGGTCACAGGTCACAGGTCACAGGTCACAGGCCCCTCCCCCGCCGCGAGCCGCCGCCCCCCGTGGGTGCCGGAGCGGGGTCCTCCGCTGGCTCGCGGGCCGTCCTGACCTTCTCTGCCGGCGACTGAAGCAGGCAGGGTGCAGAGCTTCGGGAGGAGCACGGAGCCGTTAGCTCACGGGGCGTGGAAACGGACGTGCCCGCCGCGGCGGCCGTCTCTCAGAGCCGCGGGTGCCCTGGGGGGGGGGGGCGGCGTTGCGGGATCCCACGGGACCGAGAGCGATGCGGGAGGATGCGTCCCTCTGCGTCCCTCCAGCTGCGCGTGACGGTCCCCAGGCCGCAGACCACAGCCCCCGGCCACTGCTGGGAACGGCGTCCTCCCGCCCTCCGGTCGGCAGAACTGGGGGGACATGGCTTCCGGGGTCTTCCTTCCTTGTGGTGCACCCCAGCACAGCACCATCACTGGCTCCACACCGCCGACCGCTCCGGGCCCCACACCTTGCTGGCCGCCCCGCCCCTCCCCACCCCCCCCCCACCCCCGCCACGCTCCCTTCAGGGAATGAAAGCAAATGCCTGGGGACACCCAGGAGGCTTAGCGGCCCGGGGCTCCGGCAGTTCCGCCCCCGTCCTGAAAGCTGCTTCTCTCTGCAAACACCAAGCGGACGCTGTCTTTCCAAGCTCACGACACATATCAGGTGGTGGGTGGAAGGGATGACGGGGCACGCAGGCCCGGGGCGAAGCCGTGCCCGGCGCCCCCGCACCTTCCCACCACGCGTGGCTCAGGGAGCAGCACGGGGCCGTCCATCTGCGGGGGAGCCCAGGACGCCCACATTCTGCACCCAGTGTCCATGCGCCAAGAAGCCACTGCTCCCCACAGCGAACCCTGAGCATCACCAGACCAGCTTCCCATCACCTCAGAAACTGAGCATCTCCAGCTTCCCATCACCTCAGGAAACTGAGCATCACCAGCTTCCCATCACCTCAGGAACTGAGCATCTCCAGCTTCCCATCACCTCAGAAACTGAGCATCACAGCTTCCCATCACCTCAGAAACTGAGCATCACCAGACCAGCTTCCCATCACCTCAGAAACTGAGCACCACCAGACCAGCTTCCCATCACCTCAGGAACTGAGCACCACCAGACCAGCTTCCCATCACCTCAGGAACTGAGCACCACCAGACCAGCTTCCCATCACCTCAGAAACTGAGCATCACAGCTTCCCATCACCTCAGAAACTGAGCATCACCAGACCAGCTTCCCATCACCTCAGAAACTGAGCATCACAGCTTCCCATCACCTCAGGAAACTGAGCATCTCCAGCTTCCCATCACCTCAGGAAACTGAGCATCTCCAGCTTCCCATCACCTCAGGAAACTGAGCATCTCCAAACCAGCTTCCCATCACCTCAGGAAACTGAGCACCACCAGACCAGCTTCCCATCACCTCAGGAACTGAGCATCTCCAAACCAGCTTCCCATCACCTCAGAAACTGAGCATCTCCAGCTTCCCATCACCTCAGGAAACTGAGCATCTCCAGCTTCCCATCACCTCAGGAAACTGAGCATCTCCAGCTTCCCATCACCTCAGAAACTGAGCATCTCGAGACCAGCTTCCCATCACCTCAGAAACTGAGCATCACCAGCTTCCCATCACCTCAGGAAACTGAGCATCTCCAGACCAGCTTCCCATCACCTCAGGAAACTGAGCATCTCCAGACCAGCTTCCCATCACCTCAGGAAACTGAGCATCTCCAGCTTCCCATCACCTCAGGAAACTGAGCGTCACCAGACCAGCTTCCCATCACCTCAGAAACTGAGCATCACCAGCTTCCCATCACCTCAGAAACTGAGCATCTCGAGACCAGCTTCCCATCACCTCAGAAACTGAGCATCTCCAGACCAGCTTCCCATCACCTCAGGAAACTGAGCATCTCCAAACCAGCTTCCCATCACCTCAGGAAACTGAGCATCACCAGACCAGCTTCCCAACACCTCAGGAAACTGAGCATCACCAGACCAGCTTCCCAACACCTCAGGAAACTGAGCATCACCAGACCAGCTTCCCATCACCTCAGGAAACTGAGCATCTACAGACCAGCTTCCCATCACCTCAGGAAACTGAGCATCACCAGACCAGCTTCCCATCACCTCAGGAAACTGAGCATCACCAGACCAGCTCCCCATCACCTCAGAAACTGAGCATCTCCAGACCAGCTTCCCATCACCTCAGGAAACTGAGCATCTCCAGACCAGCTTCCCATCACCTCAGGAAACTGAGCATCACCAGACCAGCTCCCCATCACCTCAGGAACTGAGCATCTCCAGACCAGCTTCCCATCACCTCAGGAAACTGAGCATCTCCAGACCAGCTTCCCATCACCTCAGGAAACTGAGCACCACCAGACCAGCTCCCCATCACCTCAGAAACTGAGCATCTCCAGACCAGCTTCCCATCACCTCAGAAACTGAGCATCTCCAGCTTCCCATCACCTCAGGAAACTGAGCATCTCCAGCTTCCCATCACCTCAGAAACTGAGTATCACCAGCTTCCCATCACCTCAGGAAACTGAGCATCTCCAGACCAGCTTCCCATCACCTCAGGAAACTGAGCATCACCAGACCAGCTCCCCATCACCTCAGAAACTGCGCATCTCCAGACCAGCTTCCCATCACCTCAGGAAACTGAGCATCTCCAGCTTCCCATCACCTCAGGAAACTGAGCATCTCCAGCTTCCCATCACCTCAGGAAACTGCGGGGCCTCCACCCTGGGCACCTGGGCCTCCGCAGGCGTGAGGCTGGCTCCTGCTGGTGGGGTCCCCTGCCCCCGCGCCTGGGGCTGTTCCTCCTCAGAGAAGATGCCTGAGCCAGGCCTTGTGGACTGCGGTGCCTCCGGGAGGAGTGTGGTGAATCAGTGTGAACCCGTGCACTCGTGTGCAGATCCCGCCTCACCGCGATGGAGCTGCTCCCGTCTGCAGGTCACAGCATGACCTGCTCCCAGGACAACTGGAACACAAGAGCCGCGCCCTGTGTGAACTGGGCAGCGCCTCAGGCATTTGCTCTCGAGAGACATCACTTCGCTCCAGCGATTCCATTTCTAGAAATGCACCAGCACCATGATACACGGCTCGAATGTTCCTGATCCTTGAGAGCCTCCGAGTCCAGAGGGAGATGAGGTACCGGAAGCATGACAGCAGGTCCCGCGGCCCTGTGCTCCTGCTCGGAGCTGGAGGACAATGGAGCTTGGTGAGGCTCCTCTGGCAAGCGAATGCAAGGATGAAGGATGAGGGAATGACCCAGGCGGCCCCCTGGCTCTGCGATTCGCATCCAAGTCACCCCTCCGGTGAGTACAGGTGCCCGAAACAAGGCCTTCCCTGCTGTGCTGCTCCGCGACAGACGTCACTCGCGCACAGGTTTGGCACGTTGGCCTCCTCCGTAACGCTGAGACCCGCCAGCACCAGCACCGGCCTCTCAGCCCCAGACCTGGAGTCCGGAGGAAATACACGCTTACAAGGCGAGAGGAGGAGGGAGGGCCTCCCTGGCAGGGAAGAAGAAAAACGTAATTCTGAAAGACATGATGTGCTCTGGAATCCTCTAGAAGCCCTTCCACGTCGGGGAGGCCTAGAGCACTGGCATCCGACAGTGGGATCCGTGGCAGTCAAGGTGCGTCCTGGGACCCAGCAGCGACCAGGCCGAGGGCACACAGACGCCCCAACAGAAAAGGGGTGTCCCAGCACCCCGAGACCACGAGGCCATCCCAGATGTCTTCTGCTGCCCGCTTACTTCGAAGGCTGTGCCAGGCGTGGGGCCTGGGAAGGGGTCCCCCCCACCCCCCCCAGGACGGCCCCCCCAGACGCCGTGCCAGGGGAAGGGGTCCCCCCCACAGGACGGCCCCCCCAGATGCCGTGCCAGGGGAAGGGGTCCCCCCGCAGGACGATCCCACCCAGACGCTGTGCCAGGTGTGGGGCCTGGGAAGGGGTCCCCCCAACCCCCCACAGGATGGCCCCACCCAGATGCCGTGCCAGGGGAAGGGGTCCCCCCCACAGGACGGCCCCACCCAGACGCTGCTCGTCAATCTCAGCCCCGTCACGTAATGAGCTTTAGCATTTGAGGTCAGATTAGTGGAATATAATGAATTTGCCACTTGAATGTTGATTAACAATCAGTCCTATGACGGCGATGGGGATGAGGATTTAAAGCGAAGAGGAAATTAATTGCTGGATTAATGGCGTGGCTCCCTGACGGAGCGCCTGCTTGCCGCCTTGCCGGCCCCCGTGGGAAGGCGGGCGGTAGGTCTCCCGTGCGGGTGCAGAGGGGGCTCGCCCCCGGGGTGAGCACGCTCGCCCCGGCCTTCACGTCAGCCGGCTCCCGGCCCAGAGCCTGCGACCGCAGCGGAGCGGCGTCCTGGAGGGGGCCGCCTGCAGGGGGTCCCGGTGGCCCGCAGGCTCCGGCGGGAGGGGCGGGGTCCTGGGGACGGAGAGGCCCGGTGCGGGGGAGGCGGCGCCCGCTCCTCAGCCGCCCTGCTGGCCCGGCCCCAGCCGAGGCTGCTGTCCACACCACCAGGCGTTTGTGACGGCGACTTAGCAGACCGTGACGATCATCTAAACCCAGGGAGCCTCTCGGGTCCAAATGCTCGGGGCGCACCCGAGGCTCCTCCTCCCCGCCAGCGCCCAGCAGAAGCCGGGCCGGCAGGGGAGAGGCCGGGGACGCCTGCCCCAGCCCGGAGCGGGGAGCAGGCAGCGGCCTGGCTCCGGAGCGCCGGGGCTCCAGCAGCAGACCACCCGAGCCAGCCAAGCCCACTCCGCGTGGGACCGTCGCGGATCCCGCTCTCCTGGGATGGTCAAGAGCAGAAGACTCGGACTCCCGGGGACAGTGAGCGCGGGACTCAGACAAGACTGGATTGACGGGCTCGCCTGGCCCTGGGGGGGGAGGGGGAGAAGTCTGCGAGTGGGGACAGCGAGGCACGGTGGCGGCGCTTGCAAAACACCTTGCTGTGGAGGAAAACACCCAGAGGAGACTCCAGGCCGGGCTTCCCCGCGACGGGGGCACCGGGGCCTGGGCTCGGCATGGCTGCAGGTGTGAGCTCACACGGGGTCTGTGCACACTCCAGCGGCTCGGCTCAGGGGTGTGAGCTCACAGGGGGTCTGTGCACACTGCAGCGGCTCGGCTCAGGGGTGTGAGCTCACACGGGGTCACGCACGCCCCAGCGGCTCCCAGGACCTCGGGACACGGCCCCCGCCGGCAGCCTGACACAGGCCGAGCTATTTCCACCGCGGACGCGGCTGACCGCGATCACGTGCAGTCGGAGTTGCCAACTTTGAAGCTACCCTTCACATCTCACTGGTCACCTAACAGCCACCGCGCGCGGCCTCCGCCGGGCTTTGTGCTAATTACCGAGCTCAGCTTCCAGCACAAACAGCCGGTGGCGGGCGGCGGGGCGGGCGGGGCCCCACGCGGGGGCCCATGACTAATATATTGAAACACCAGTCTAATCAGAAAGCCAATTAGTCAGCCCGAAGAAGTGCAGCAACTAAAATAAACACGTTCACCCTGATTTACTGGCGGCGCCCTGACAGCTCCGCGGCTTCTCCTGGGCGGATGGCTTCACTGCTAATTGCAGGGCATCCGGGAAGACTCGAACCAGCTCCAGCCAGCGCGCGGACGGCACCAGGACCCGGGGAGCTCGGGGCGTTTTGCTGCGTGAGCAGGTCTTAGGGGAATGTGTCCAAATGCACTCTTTTTGCAAACATTTCCACGAACGGGTCCGATACCAAGGGGTTCACGTTTTCCCTTTGGGTGGCGTGGTCTCCACCTCACCCCCTCTGGCATCACTGTGTGTGTGGCCAGGTGTGCAATGCACCAGGCCACTGCCTATCACGGTGCCAAGAGCTGGGGTCCAGGTGCAGCTCTGTGGGTGTCCACCAGAGCCGAGGTCAAGGTTCGTGTCTGCTTGGGAGGCAAGGAATGGCCTCCCAGCCTCCCTGCTCTCGGGTCTGGGGATGCGCCATGTCCTGTGGCTGAAGGACCTTGCTGGCCCCCGGGGGCTCCTGGCACTCCCGGCTGCAGGGCTCTGTGCGCGGTGCTTGCCACTCCACCAGGGTCGGCACGGACAGGCAAGATGGCGCCCGCCCTGCCCTATGCAAGGATTCTCACCTCCTTTCCATCTGGCAAGCTCGAGGCCACAGATCCGTCCACATTTAAGGGGAGGGCTGAGTGCCCCGTGACAGGCGGCCAGGCCCCGAGAGCGACTGACACCTGTCACAGGCGGCGAGGCCCCGAGAGCGCCTGACACCTGTCACAGGCGGCGAGGCCCCGAGAGCGCCTGACACCTGTCACCTGTCACAGGCGGCGAGGACCCCAGAGCGCCTGACACCTGTCACAGGCAGCCAGGCCCCGAGAGCGCCTGACACCTGTCACAGGCGGCGAGGCCCCGAGAGCGCCTGACACCTGTCACAGGCGGCGAGGCCCCGAGAGCGCCTGACACCTGTCACAGGCGGCCAGGCCCCCACAGTGCCTGTCACCTGTCACAGGCAGCCAGGCCCCGAGAGTGCCTGACACCTGTCACAGGCGGCGAGGCCCTGAGAGTGCCTGACACCTGTCACAGGCGGTGAGGCCCCGAGAGCGCCTGACACCTGTCACAGGCGGCCAGGCCCCCACAGTGCCTGTCACCTGTCACAGGCAGCCAGGCCCCGAGAGTGCCTGACACCTGTCACAGGCGGCGAGGCCCCGAGAGTGCCTGACACCTGTCACAGGCGGCGAGGCCCCGAGAGCGCCTGACACCTGTCACAGGCGGCGAGGCCCCGAGAGCGCCTGACACCTGTCACAGGCGGCGAGGCCCCCACAGTGCCTGACACCTGTCACAGGCGGCGAGGCCCCGAGAGTGCCTGACACCTGTCACAGGCGGCGAGGCCCCGAGAGTGCCTGACACCTGTCACAGGCGGCGAGGCCCCGAGAGTGCCTGACACCTGTCACAGGCGGCGAGGCCCCGAGAGTGCCTGACACCTGTCACAGGCGGCGAGGCCCCCACAGTGCCTGTCACTTGTCACCTGTCACAGGCGGCGAGGCCCCCACAGTGCCTGTCACCTGTCACAGGCAGCCAGGCCCCGAGAGCGCCTGACACCTGTCACAGGCGGCGAGGCCCCCAGAGTGCCTGACACCTGTCACAGGCGGCGAGGCCCCCACAGTGCCTGTCACCTGTCACAGGCAGCCAGGCCCCGAGAGCGCCTGACACCTGTCACAGGCGGCGAGGCCCCGAGAGCGCCTGACACCTGTCACAGGCGGCGAGGCCCCCACAGTGCCTGTCACCTGTCACAGGCGGCGAGGCCCCGAGAGTGCCTGTCACCTGTCACCTGTCACCTGTCACAGGCAGCCAGGCCCCGAGAGCACCTGACACCTGTCACAGGCGGCAAGGCCCCCAGAGTGCTTGACACCTGTCACAGGCAGCCAGGCCCCGAGAGCACCTGACACCTGTCACAGGCGGCGAGGCCCCGAGAGCGCCTGACACCTGTCACCTGTCACAGGCGGCGAGGCCCCCACAGTGCCTGTCACCTGTCACCTGTCACAGGCAGCCAGGCCCCGAGAGCGCCTGTCACTTGTCACCTGTCACAGGCGGTGAGGCCCCGAGAGCGCCTGACACCTGTCACAGGGCAGCTGTAGGCAGCCACACGTGGACAAAGGGACACAGTTGTGCCCAGAAGATGTTTATTTTTACCCCCGGGCTGCAGCTGGGTCTGCCCGTCAGCTGTGGTTTAAATCCCACCATTAAGAAGAAAGCTGCAGATTCTGCAAACGAGCGCGCGTTGTTTCCCACCGTGTGGTTTGCGTGCTGGGTGATCACTGAGTAGGTGGGGAAGGAGCCTCAGGTGAGCTGTGTGCTTAGGTGGCCTCCGCGGTGTACACAGATGGCAGGTGCTCCTCGCGGGCCCTGCTCCCCTGACGGCGGACGCGCCGGCCTTGCTGCTCCACCCTGGCCGGTGGTTGGTTGTTAGGGTGCTCTGAGCCTCTCCCCGAGACGTGTGGTGCCCCAGCCTGTGGCTGACACTCCACAGAGGCCAGCCCACTCGGGGTCACTCAGAGCCGCCCCTGCGCAGTCCCGGTGCCTGAGGGGCGGAGGCAGGAAGCCGTCCCAGGAAGGGCAGGTCCTGGAGGGCCGGAATGGGAGTGACCTGCTCCTCAGCAAAAGCGGCCCTCTGTGCCAGGTTTGGTTTTCCTGAGAAACCGCAGAGCCGGAGGAGGCGGGGTGCAGATAAAGGAGATTTGGTGTCCTCGTCTGCTAGCTGGTATAACAAATTAGCATAAACCTGGAGGCTTATAAACAACCAGCGTGCGCCTGGCAGCTCGGAAGCCAGGCCCAAAGCCGCGGGAGCCTCCCGTGACAAGTGTGAGACTTCCCTGGTCCTGGACGGGACGTGGAAGGCGCCCCCTCCCACAGACCACGCGGTGAGGGCTCTGAGAGGCTCCTCCTCCTCCCCCTCCTCCTCCTCCCCCTCCTCCTTTTCCCCCTCCCCCTCCTCTTCCCCCTCCTTCTCCTCCCCCTCCCCCTCCTCCCCCTCCTCCTCCTCCTCCCCCTCCTCCTCCTTCTCCCCCTCCTCCTCCCCCCTCCTCCTCCTCCTCTTCCTCCTCCTCCTCTTTTCTTTCTTTTTTCATTTGGAAGAGTGAAAAAATGCCTCCTCCACATTCTCTCAGATATTGTATAAGCCCGTATATTTATCCACAAGGGACAGACAATGCCGGCGTCTCGGTCAGCGCGCATCCGCACGGCACGGAGGTTCCCGTCTGCTCCCTGTTCTCCCTCAGCGTCCCCTGCTCAGGTTCCTCTCTCCCTTCTCAGAACATTCCAACAGGCTCCGCTGCTGTGTTTGCATGCCTGCTTCATAAGGTCCTTTGGTGACATTGGTCCTCTCCCTTCCCCCTCCCTCCTGCTGGCCTAAATCCTGCTCATTTATTTCTTTCGTTGTAGCACCAATGTCACTGGTGACGGCTCTAGCAACGGCCCCATCCCCCCCCCCCCGCCCACAGCCCCACACCTGAGAGAGGGCCGAGGGTCACAGAGGCTGAGACAACGGGAGCGTTCAGTCCATCACCTTGGAGTGGCCAACACCGCATCTTAGGACAGGCGCCGCGGGAGGCAGAGAGAACCGGCAAAAAGAAACGTCAGCCTCAGATTGGACAAGTATGTCCGGTGTGGGGTTTAATCAAACCCAGGCGTGGTCCCCGGGTCTGGCATGTGGCCTGGAGGATTCACCACTCCGGTTCCAGTGCTGGCGGCAGCCTTGCCCCATTGGCCAGGCCCGAGGCCCCACGGCTGGCCAGGCCTCTCCCCGCAGGCCCCCGGGTGCATGCACAGGGAGCCCCGGGTTCCAGGCCGGCCTGGGCCTCCCTGGGGGCTCGGCTCACGGAGACAGAGGCCGCCATCGGGAGGAGAGGAGATGAGAGGCTGCCATGCCCGGCCCGGTCAGGCCCCGCCTGTTCCCGCCCCTCCTCCCCCCTCCCCCCCCCCCCCCCCGCCTCCTGACAAGGCTCCTCGCACTTGCGCAAGTCCTTCCCAGCACCGTTCCCTATTCATCTCCGACTTGTCAAAACGTTCACGCAGCCGGCGAAGCCTTTTACCGCCTGTCAGCTGTGTGACTGGATGAGCGTCCCATGGTGTAGTTAATGGCCCCTCAACCTCTCGCCTCCCCTGAGGATTCTTTTTATTTAACTTCTGAAATAATAGGTGGAATTTGAATCCTTTCAAGTGACACAATTTATTTTTTCCTCTAATTATCCCAGAGAAAAGGGAAACAGCTTGTAAAAACACGGGGAAGGAAAAGGCGGGCGGGAATCCCGGCTGGGGCGCCCCCCACCGGCGGCCCCCCGTGGGGCTCCGGGAATCAGGCCAGCGAACGAACCCAACGGCCGTATCAGATCCGAGGGCTGTCTCCATGATGGCCACAGAACGAGGAGGAGGAGGAGGAGGGGGTCCCCCCCCCCCACGCTGGCCATGGGTGCCCCGGCCCACAAGACCCTGGGAAGGCAGGGACTAACCACATGGTGTCCGCTCGGCCGTGCTCACCTCGCCGGAGGAGCCTCCCTCCAGGCCCAGGGCCACAGCCGGGCCCGGGCTGAGTGCCCACCCCCGCCCTGGCATGGGCAGGAGCCACGCGGGACAGGGAAGCCCCGTGCCGCCCCGACCTTCTGAGGCAAGGGTTGCCATGGAAACCCACCAGCGCCCCGAGAATTCCCCAGAGCTCAATTTGAAGCTGGGAATCTCGGCGAATACCCAAGAAGGCAAGCCTTCTGTTTAAAAAGAGCTTGGAGAGCTGGGATGCAATCTGTCAGCTGCTGCATAGGTGGAGAGGCGGGGGGGGGGGGGGGGGTGACACCAGACAGGGAGCCCAGGTGAGGCAGCTCGGCCGAGGGCCCCCCAGGCCTGACTCCACCCTAGGGGCCAGCAGCGTCCGGTTCCACACGGACAACAGTGGCTCTGTCCACACAGCAGCTGAGCGGATGGCGCAGGGGACCAGCCTCACGTCCCCCCCCCCGCAGGGGCTGGGGTGCTTTGGGGAGACAGGGCCCGCACCCCTGCTGCTCGCCCCGGGAAAGCCCCCCGAAAGACCAGGCCGGGGCTCTCAGTCCCACGCCGTCCTCGGCGCACAGACGCCTCGCCCGCAGCCTCTGTGGCGAAGGGGCCGCAGACCGGGGAGCCAGGACCCCGTGGGCCCTGAAGCCACACGCCTCACCGTGCGCTCCAGTGCAGCTTACGCATGAAGACGCTTGCGAGTTGCGGTTGTGCCCTTGTCCAGGAGATACTAACAGGAAAAAGAAAAAGATCGAGGTGCGGGAGGATTGAAACCTAGGTACAGGAGGACTGAAACCTAGGTACAGGAGGACTGAAACCTATGAAACCTAGGTACAGGAGGACTGAAACCTAGGTACAGGAGGACTGAAACCTACATACAGGAGGACTGAAACCTAGGTACAGGAGGACTGAAACCTAGGTACAGGAGGACTGAAACCTAGGTACAGGAGGACTGAAACCTATGAAACCTAGGTACAGGAGGACTGAAACCTACGTACAGGAGGACTGAAACCTACGTACAGGAGGACTGAAACCTAGGTACAGGCGGACTGAAACCTAGGTACAGGAGGACTGAAACCTACGTACAGGAGGGCTGAAACCTAGGTACAGGAGGATTGAAACCTTCCACCTTTCTGCACCAGCCAGCTTCCTGGGCACTGGGATTCCAGGTGGGCACCACCAGGTGGGGTTTAAACGCGGTGTTGACCTCAGATGGATTGAAGGGATGGGCACTGAGGAGCAGCTGTGTATATGCAAATCCCACCCCCCCGTGACCCCTCCGTCCGTGCCTGAGGCGCATACCTTGAGTGCACGTGAGTGGACTTGAACAAGTGTGAGCCTCCAGGGACCCGCAGGGACCGTGATGGAGCTGGCGGCCAGATCTGCTTCCTTCTGTCGGCACAAGGCCTGTGACCGGGCCAGTCTCTGCTGCCCTCGCCCTACCCCTGGCCTAAGCCTTCCTGACTGTGGGCAGAGCTGGGCTCCCCGCTCCCACTCTCCCCGCGGGGATGCCGAGTCACGCTGCTCAGCGCACACGCGCCACGCTTCCCCTCACGGACCCCACGCCCAGCTGCGTCACGCTGCTCAGCGCACACGCGCCACGCTTCCCCTCACGGACCCCACGTCCAGGCACAGCCGAGTCACGCTGCTCAGCGCACACGCGCCACGCTTCCCCTCACGGACCCCACGCCCAGCCGAGTCACGCTGCTCAGCGCACACGCGCCACGCTTCCCCTCACGGACCCCACGCCCGGGCACAGCCGAGTCATGCTGCTCAGCGCACACGCGCCACACTTCCCCTCACGGACCCCACGCCCAGCCGAGTCACGCTGCTCAGCGCACACACTCCACGCTTCCCCTCACGGACCCCACGTCCAGGCACAGCCGAGTCACGCTGCTCAGCGTACACGCGCCACGCTTCCCCTCACGGACCCCACGTCCAGCCGAGTCACGCTGCTCAGCGCACACGCGCCACGCTTCCCCTCACGGACCCCACGTCCAGGCACAGCCGAGTCACGCTGCTCAGCGCACACGCGCCACGCTTCCCCTCACGGACCCCACGCCCAGGCACAGCCAAGTCACGCTGCTCAGCGCACACGCGCCACGCTTCCCCTCACGGAGCCCACGTCCAGGCACTCGACAAGCTGGGGACCACAGTGAACTGAGGTTCAGCGCGGTGGTGCCACCTGTAACCCCAGCATTCACAAGGCTGCAAGTTCCCAGGCCAGC
Organism: Perognathus longimembris pacificus; assembly: GCF_023159225.1. Taxonomy (NCBI): domain Eukaryota; kingdom Metazoa; phylum Chordata; class Mammalia; order Rodentia; family Heteromyidae; genus Perognathus; species Perognathus longimembris. The sequence continues at coordinate 1,216,217 of NC_063161.1, read as the reverse complement.
GTGGGGTGCACAAGGAGACCCTGTCTCGAAGCAGCTTTTCTGAAATGTATTTACTACACCTCAGTCCCACACACCAGGCCTCGTGGTGAAGCCTGGGGACAGCATGGGGACGGAGGGACGTCGTGGTGTCCCCTCGGGAGTGGGTGGCTACCTGGGGGCTCACGGACAAGGGTCCTGGGGCCGTACCCTGTGCAGCTCACTGGTGATCTCAATGGTTCTAGGAGCTTTCTTTGTAGATTCAATTAGATTTTCTAAACACATCATCCTTTGAGCTGTGAATAAAAACACTTGCTTTCTTTTGGGCCGACTAGACGCTTTATACTCCTTTTTCTTGTCTTATTCCATAGGCGAACACAGAACTCCTTGTTCCGCTTCTGATCTTGGGGCACATCGCCCCTCGTGGCGTGTGTGAGCGGTGGTGGGCGGGGCTTCTGGCTCGTGAGCCGCAGACCCCTCCCGATCGCTGCTCCAGTCACACACAGATGGGAGTTTCGAAACACAGGGATGTTTTCCAAATGTCTTCCTGTTGCTAATGTCAGCTTTGACTCCACGGTGATGAGAACACATAGTGTTATTGATGTGACTCTTTTTTTCCAACTGATAAAGGTCTGTCTTGTCGGAACCTTGCCGCTCTTGGCAAAGGCCCCAGTGCGTGTCCTGATGTGTGTGCTGGAATATCCCACCAACGGCTGCTCAAATTCCTCCGTAGTATCACCTAAATTCTCTGTGTCACCACTCATTTTTCTGTCTATGTATTCACTCCTTGCATGTGCATATTTATGAGTATATATACATGCACACACATATATAAGTATATATATACATACACATGTACACATCTGTATATGTGTGTATTTATAAGTATATATACACAAATATACATGCACATACGTGTGTATGTGTGCTTATAAGTGCATATACATACATGTACACATGTGTGCATGCATGTGTTTACAAGTACATATACATGTAACACGGGTGTATATGTGTGTTTATAAGTGTGTATATACACATACACACATACACGCGTAAGCATGTGAGTATTTACAAGTACATATACATGCATATACTTGTACACAGGTGTGGATATGTGTGTTTACATATAAAGTATACCAGTACACACACATACATGCGTCTGAAGTGGGTACGTTTGCACCCCTGGTTATACCGGCAGGTTTGCCCTTTCCCCTGGCCTTTCGGTCAGTCTTGGCTTCTGCATGTGGAAGGTCAGTTGTGTTGCTGGACATATCAAGGCGTCAAGGGTGTATTCATGGGCATGCCGATCCTTGCTTCAGACCAGGAGAGGCTCCGGTGCCCTCTTCCAATTCGGGGAGCGCTTAAGCACATTGCGTGGGTTCCTCTCAGCGGCTCCTGAGTCCCCACACGCCCAGCAAACTTTTCCCGAGGGAACGGATGCTGTTGTCTTCTTACAAGGATTCTGGAGCCACAGCCGGGATGGAGGGCAGCTAGGTTGCTGTAGACAAGCTCCTCTTTTTGGATTGTCTACGGTGTGCTCAGCAGAACCAAGACTGTGTTCTGCCGGCGGACATGGCCGTTCCTGCGCAGGCCCTGTGTGTGCCGAGTCTCATGGGGGTTGTCGGGTTGGGGCTTGGCGGGTGGGAGCAGCCTGGAGCCGCATGGGGGGTTGTCGGATTGGGGGGCTTGGCGGGTGGAAGCAGCCTGGAGTCGCATGGGGGGTTATCGGGTTGGGGGGCTTGGCGGGTGGGAGCAGCCTGGAGTCGCATGGGGGGTTGTCGGATTGGGGGGCTTGGCGGGTGGGAGCAGCCTGGAGTCGCATGGGGGGTTGTCGGATTGGGGGGCTTGGCGGGTGGGAGCAGCCTGGAGTCGCATGGGGGGTGTCGGATTGGGGCTTGGCGGGTGGGAGCAGCCGTTCCCCGAGGAGGTGCTGTTCCCAGGCTCTAGACACATCCTCAAAGGTGTGCGCTCATCCGCAGTCGTGGTCGTTGGAGGCAGACCCCCGCTCCAGCGACTCCCCTTCCCTTCGCCTCCCCTTCACCTGGAAAGTCCTTCGGTTCCATCTTTTCGGGAAACAGAAGCCCCAGTGCAGAGCTTCAAGGGCTTTCTTCCCATGCTCCTCAGAACACTCTCTTCCTCCTCTCCCCACACGTGCCAGCCCCAGAGAAGCATCCCCTCCGGGGCACCACTACTGTCCAGGGGCCTGGGCCAGCGCTGGCCCGGCAGGCAGGCCTGCTCCCCCAGCCAGTCCCGGCAGGCCCCGCCTCTCGGGCCAGCCACACGCACCGCCCATGGGCACCTGCTCCCCCCCCCCCTCGCGGAGGGCCACCCACTCCCGTCCCTCCCGGGCCTCTCCAGGCTTGCTGACCTTCACGCCTCGTCCTCCGTGGGCCCTGGAAAGTGCAGAGCGCACAGAAGGGTTCTCTATGCAGTTGATGGAGTGATTTTACAACAACTTCAAGAATGCATTTGGCTAATTATTTGCTCACGTCAAATGCAAGAAGCAGGCAGCCGGGAAGCGGGTGGTCAGGGAGTGGGGTGGGGAGGAATTTACGAGAAGCCTCTGCCTGCCCGGGAGGGGCTGGCGACCTGTCCTGAGAGCTCAGTACTCCACACACAGCCGTCAGCGTTAAGTGCCAGGCGAGCGGCCCCAGCATCAGCGCCCCAGATCACCTGCCCCGTGGGGGACCCACTCGTGCCCAAGCTTGGGGGTCTCTGGCTTCCCCCTTCGGAAGCGTTCCAGGCCTTGCCAAGCGCCTGCCTTGCCAAGCGCCTGTTTGCGATTTCAATCCAAGCGTGTTTCTGGAGTACGTTGGCAGCTGCTGCTGGCTTGTGTGGGGGCTGCCGGGGGGGGGGGGGACAGGGGAGGGCAGGGGGGCGGGTGGAAGGCGGGGGAGGGGGGCTGGGGTCCACTGTGTCCTCCCCAGGCCGCCCACTGTGGCTCCTCCCCGTGCGCTGCTCACAAGTGAAGATTCCAGCGAGAGCCGGAGGCTGCACAACACACAGGCCCTTCATCTTCTCCTCCTTTCCGCTCTCCACGAAGGGCTAACTTTACCCCTTTTATTATAATATACTTTATGTACAACAGTGAAACTTTACTGCAGCATATGCCCGTTTTATGCATTCATGCATAAAGCATATTTTAAAAGTCCTTAGTCAGAGGCTCATAATGCAATATTAAACCCACACCATATTTTCTGCACACATTCATAAAAAAAGCATTCAGTTCTTTGGAAAATGTTATTAAGAACTTTGGCTCCAGGGTGTAGGATGCCTCTGAGTGTGTGAGCATTTTGCTGGCGTGGAGCTGAGGGGGGCCAGCAGCCCCGGACACCCCTGGGCGAGGGAGCAACCGGGGCCTTGAAATGAGACCAGCACGGCAGCAATGGGGACGCATCTCCCCCCATCGGGTAGGGCCAGCTGCAAGACAGGGATGGAAGGGGCGCTCTCTGCTTCTGTTTGGGAAATGAGATGTCACCTCAGAAATTGCATGTGGTTATTTATAATCAACAGGAGATTTCCAATCCGACCGGAAGAAATTGAAACAATACCTCCAAGTGATTCCAGCCCTTTCTGGATTCGCATGTGGTCTCGGGATTTCCCCGTAAACGAGGCGACTCTGCCTATTGCAAATGGCAAATTTTGTGTCCAGGCTGACACCCGGCAGATTTATCCTGACATGGCGCTTGACATGTTGCACCGTGCGGCGTCTGAACGACCCCCAGGACAGGAGCGAGCTGCCGCCCTCCTCCGAGGAAGCCGGCTCCCTGGCCCCGAGCCCGCACCGCGCCGCCCAAGGCCCCCGGGGCTTTCAAGTTATTGCGGTTATGTTGTTTTCCCAGTGTTCTCCATAGGTGCCAAAGCCTGTGGGAGTCGGTGCTCAGAAGGGGGCTCCCGCCGCGGGGCTCAGACCGCCCCACGGCCCTTGGGTCCAGTGGCCACGCACAGCCCGCGGGCCACGGAGACACACTTCCCGCTCGGGCTGCCCCCGGAGGCTGGGAGGGCACGCAGGGCTGCCACCCACGACAGACGGAAGCCAAGACAGACAGACCCGTCCCGATGAGGGGCCCCGCCACGCCCACACCTCAGCGGCTCAGCCGGGACAGGGCCCCCCTCACAATGAGGGGCCCCGCCACGCCCACACCTCAGCGGCTCAGCCGGGACAGGGCCCCCCTCACAATGAGGGGCCCCACGATGCCCACACCTCAGTGGCTCAGCCAGGACAGGGCCCTCGGCGTGGCCGGGCCCCGGGGGAGGCACATGCAGCCTGGACACCTGCGTGCGGCAGGGCGCGGGAGGGGCTGGTCGGAGAGGGCCACCATGTCCACGTGGGGAGGCAGCTGGGGACACGGGTGAGCAGCCCCTCCCCAGGCGGTGGACCCGGGGCAAGGACAGGCCGGGTCTACACACACGGGGCACAGTGCCGGGGACAGAGGGCAACACCGGGCCGCCCCTGATTTGAGGAGGAAGCATGGTTCTATCTGGAAGATTCCCAGCTTCCAGCCCCCGGCAGCCGGAGGAGCGGGCGTGAGTGGAGAGGGTGGATGGAGACCAGCAGGGCTGAAGACAGGCACTAGGCGGGCACATTCAGCAGTCCTGGGGCTCTGCCGGTCCAGTAAACAGGCATCCCTTCCTTTCTGCTCTCCGCCTCCCTGGAGAGACCAGGGTGCACCCTCGATGACACAAGATGGGGACTGACACCCAACCCCGGGACCAGAGTTATCAAGGGCTCCTGTGCTCACGCCAGAAGCTGGGATGAGAAAGGAACCGACAGGTGACAGGAGATGTCTGGCCTGCACAAGTTCCTGTCTGGGTGGCGCTCCACATCTGTTTTAATTCTAGAACAATGTGTGACTATTAGCATTGTATCTCAATTTAATTAGCAGAGAATTTGTTCAGGACAGGTGGGTGCTGAACAGAAGCCAGCTCCAAGCAGAAAGCAAAGAATCACCACGGAGAACGTGGCCATCCAATCACTACTGGGAATATATCCATCCAATCCAATCACCACTGAGAACGTGGCCATCCAATCACCACTGACAACGTGTCCATCCAATCACCCCTGAGAATGTGGCCATCCAATCACCACTGACAACATATCCAATCCAATCCAAACACCCCTGAGAATGTGGCCATCCAATCACCACTGACAACATATCCAATCCAATCCAAACACCCCTGAGAACGTGGCCATCCAATCACCACTGACAACATATCCATCCAATCACCACGGAGAATGTGTCCATCCAATCACCACTGGGAATGTATCCATCCAATCCAATCACCACTGAGAACGTGGCCATCCAATCACCACTGACAACGTGTCCATCCAATCACCCCTGAGAATGTGGCCATCCAATCACCACTGACAACATATCCATCCAATCACCACGGAGAATGTGTCCATCCAATCACCCCTGGGAATGTGGCCATCTAATCCAGTCACCCCTGGGAATGTGGCCATCCAGTCACCCTGTGCAGCGTGTGTCTACTGAGTCAGGAGGGAGGGATGAGGAGGGGGCCTGGCATGGAGAGTGGAGGGCTGGGAGGGTGTGGCGTGCCACGTGGGGGTGGGGAGGGCCTGTACAGGCGGTGGGGGTGGGGAGGAGGGGCTTGGGGTAGGGGGGCTGGGGGAGGGGATGGGGAAGCGGGGTCATGGGGGAGGCCATGGCCTGGCTTCCTGCAGGGCCAAGACACAGGGTGGGTGGGGCGCTGGCCTCCTCTTGCCCTGCGTGGTGTGTTAATGGAAAGTGAGAGGTGCATTAAGCCCCGCGATGAAGCGATTCCTGCGGTTGGAAAGACGGGTCTGGGGGAGGGGATGCCACACCCGGGGGGGTCAGGGGGAGACACCGGCCGGGACGCTGGGGGAGACACCGGCCAGTGCCTCCGCTGCCCTTCCGCGGGCAGGGACGGGCGTGCCCGGCCAGCCCGGGTGGCCCCCGTGGAGCTGGGCACAGGGCTGGTCCCCGGCTGGGACGGCAGGGTGCAGGGGTGTGCGCCTGCCCCACCTCCCCTCAGCTCCCCTGGAGCCCCCCCCCCCCGCCCTGCGCCAGGGCCCCGCCTCCCCCTCCCTGCTGGGCCACTCCCGCCCGCTGCGTGAGCACACGCGGCAGAGCAGCCGCAGCGCGCCGCCCTCCGCACCCGAGCCGGGGGATTCGTTACCAAAACACCGTTTTCAGAGGCCGTGATGAAGGAGCAGGGAGGGGAGGAGGCGCTCGTGGGGATTGACACACGCCGCGGCACTCAGCTTCCCCCAGCTTTCGGGTTTTCTGGCGATGTGCATGTGGGGAGCGCCAGGTTCTTGGTGGAGGCTGGGGGCTCCGCACCCAGGAGACCCCACAGGGCTGGGGCTGGGGCTGGGGCTGGGGTGGGAGAAACACCTCCCCCCCCACCCCCCACCCCTCACCCCGCCGACAGGGCTGGCCTAGCGCGGGTCTGCTTGGCGGGCTGAGCGCTCACCAGGCCGTGCAGGGATGCTCGAGTTCTCCACGCCAGGCCTCGGGCCTTCCGGGGCGGCCGCCCTGGGGCGCTGCGGGGTCTGAGGGTCTGCGGTCCTCCCGCAGCACAGCTCGCCGGCACCGCGGCCGTGTGCGCCCCGCGGGCCTTCCGGGGGGACGCGGGGCCCGGGAAGCCCTGCGCAGGGACAGGAGCGGACAGTGGGCTCCGGGACCCGGGGAGGCGGTGAGGGGACCCCCCAGGCCCTCCACCCCTGCTCCACGGCCGTCCCCGCCCCTCCCGGAGACAGAGACAGCGAGCCCCAGGCGCTCGGGGACTCCTGCCCCCAGGGCTTTCACGCCCAGGGACGCCCGTCAACCGGGGGCCTGGGCTCCTCTGAAGCCGGGAGGGAGGCAGGGGGCGGGGGGTTCTGGGGAACCGGGGGACCGCGGTGCTGCTCTCCCTTCCCACCCGGCCCCTCCACCCGGCTCTGGGTGCCCCGCACTCCTCATGTAGAAGAAGAGCTGCTCCCATTCCCTTCTTTTCCTTCGCTGCTGCTACTGCTGGCACTGGCCCCCAAGCCCCCAGAGACTCAGGGCCACCTGGTCCCCAGAGACTCAGGGCCACCTGGTCCCCAGAGGCACAGGGCCACCTGGTCCCCAGAGACACAGGGCCCCCAAGTCCCCGGAGACTCAGGGCCACCTGGTCCCCAGAGACACAGGGCCACCTGGTCCCCAGAGACTCAGGGTCACCTGGTCCCCAGAGGCACAGAGCCCCCGGTCCCCAGAGACTCAGGGCCACCTGGTCCCCAGAGACTCAGGGCCACCTGGTCCCCAGAGGCACACAGCTCCAACAGCGGCTGGCTCTTGCTGCCCCGCTCGCTCCCAGTGTGTCTGACACCCGCCCTGGGCCTGGGCCACGCAGATGTTGCATGGGGGTTCTGCCGGGCTCCCCGCCACCCGGGCACATTGCCACAGACAGCGCCCCCACCGGTACCAGCGGCAGCAACCCCCCCCCCCCCCCCCGGCAGTCCTCCTGCAAGAGTCGGCACCCCGCTTGCATTCCTTCTGCGCAGGCTTAGAGGACAACTCGGTGGTAGATTTTGGCAGACCTCATCATTTGCCCTAAAGGGGGTGCGGGGGCCTGGCTTCTTCCTCGAGCTTCCCGCTGCCCATCCTGACCTTTGACCTGCGGTGTCCCGCCCTTCCCGTGTGGGCCGCGGGCGTGGACTGGAGGAGAGGGCCGAGTCCACGCGGGGCTCGGCGCCGTCCCTCAGGAAGCCCACCGCCCGAGTCCCCCATCGCCGTGGATTTTACGAGCCTGCTCAAATCTGCCAGTTTGACAGAAATCTCATTGGTTTTAATTAGGATTTTTTATGACGCGTGGGGTTGGTTGTATTTTATGTTTATCTGCCATGTGTGCATATTTATTTAAGTTGTCCTTATTTCTTGTTCATTCTTTAATTGCGTGAGCTGAGGGGTTTGTTTTTTTTCCTCGTCGATTTGCGGGACGTACCCATCCATCATCTTAATCCGGGAGAGCTTTAGGAGTCTAGCAATTCAATTCAACACCAGTGGAGTCAATCAACTTTTTCTGAGTAAAATAAAATGAAAATGGACTCATAAGCTATAAGTTAGATTGTATTTTGCGCCAGTAGTTTTATTAATATCTTTACATTTTCTCTTAGATTTTCCCCTGTGGGATAATAGAAATACACAGAAAACTGAGCATTCACCCGTTTAAAGCTATTTAAACATCCCCGAGTCAATTAGAAGGCCTCTATTGTGCTAAGAGACGGCGAAAAACATCGACAGCATTCTTTAAGACGGCTCTGAGAATGTCTTCCCTCGTGGGTATTACGGAGCATGCAAAAGACCCGGCAGAAGGCAGCGGGCTGGACTGACCTGGACCTGGGCGATGGCGGGAGTCCAGCGTCCGGGAGAGGGCTGGGCTGGCCCGGCTTGTGAACACACCCAGGAGGAACACCCGGGAGGAACACCCCCGCAGCCTCTGGGCCTCTCCCGGACCGCCGATGGCGCCGCCCAGGCTGGGGAGGCCCGCGGGAGACCCCTCCAGCCATGAAGGAGAGAGGAGGTGCCGCGAATCCAGATGCGCGCGTGCGGAGTCAGGACAGGGACCTTGCTGAGGCCGGGTGGGGACGTGGAGGAGGGAAGGGGGAGTCTCCTCGCGGTCCACCACCCGCACGCACAGGCCCGTCAGGAGGACGCCCCCGGACGGCCCCATCCAGGCTAACCAAAGAAATGGGGGTGCTGGAAAATTCTCTGTGCCAAGCCACGCTCAGCCCAGCCATTAGCAGACGCTGGGGTTTCATTGAGTTGGAGAGTGTGAGTGTGCGCGCGTGTGTGTGCGCAAATATGTGTGTCTGTGTGTGAATGCATATGTGTCATGGCCATATAATGTGAGTGTATATATCTGTATGTAAACATGTGGGCACATGTGTGATTGTGGCTTGTGTCTGTGTGTTTGTTTGTTTTTTGGCCAGTCCTGGGCCTTGAACTCAGGGCCTGAGCACTGTCCCTGGCTGCTTTTTGCTCAAGGCCAGCACTCTGCCACTTGAGCCACAGCGCCACTTCCGGATTTTTCTGTGTATGTGGTGCTGGGGAATTGAACCCAGGGCTTCATGCATGCCAGGCAAGCACTCTACCATCAGGCCATATTCCCAGCCCTGTGTGTTTGGTCTTATTCACAGAAAACAAAAACAAAGTATGCAGGAAAGTTGTGTGTAGACAACTTACATACTCCCAGAATTTACCTCCTCTGGACTGTCAATATCATTTCTAATTTAATGATGACTTGTGAGGATCTGCAGATTGTGTAATCATTATTTTGTGCCAGTCTTGGGGCTTGAACTCGTTGTTGGGGTTTTTTTTTTGCCCCTCCCGGCTCGGACTCTTCCTTCTTTCTTTCCACCCTCCTTTCTCGCCCTCTCCCCTAATCACCCGACCTGCAGGTAAGTTAGAGTGGAACGGGGGTCAGCTCCGACCTGACGCGCACGGGATCAGCCGCAGATGTGTGCCCGCCTCCAACGTACACATGCAACGGGGTCAGCTTCTTAGAGCGAACTGACTTTATTGAGAGAAGGACAAGGGGAGAGGATTCCGAGGGAGGGGTTTGGCCAGGATGTCGATAGGCTGAAAGGTATCACCTGACCCCCAAGGGCTAACGTCACTCGAGCGCGCCGAACCAGAGCTGGCTAGGAGGTTGGGGGGCTGTTTGCCCAACCGGTTCCTCTGGATTCCAATCCAGAGGGGGTAGAAGGGCCGCATTCCCCAGGGCTGGGGGAGGTGCATCAAGCCCCTTCCATCAAGGGGGAAGATGGACCCCAACACTCGTGGTCTGGGTGCTCTCCCTGAGCTTTTGTGTTCAAAACTAGTGCTCTACCACTTTGAGCCATAGCTCCATAAGTTTTGAGGAATCTCATTTTCGTATTTCTTCCTTTTATTTATTTTTTAATGTGTGTGCCAGAACTAGGGCTCAAACTTAGGGCCTGGACATTGTCTCTGAGCTTTGTTGCTCAAGCACTCTACCACGTGAGCCACGTCCACTTCTGCCATTTTGGTGGTTAATTATAGATAAGAGTCTCACTGGCTTTACTGCCCAGGCTCTCTTTGAACCCTGATTCTCAGATCGTAGCCTCCTGAGTAGCTAGGATTGCAGGCGTGAGCCACCGGTACCCAGCAATGTAACAATTACTTAACATTTGTCCATTCTGCTAAATTACAACCTCCAGTGGGGAAAAGACATGGGTGACTGTGCTGGAGCCGGAGCTGGGTGATTGTGTTGGTGGAGCTGGGTGATTGTGTGGTTGGTGGTGGAGCTGGGTGATTGTGTGGTTGGTGGTGGAGCTGGGTGATTGTGTTGGTGGAGCTGGGTGGTTGTGTTGGTGGAGCTGGGTGGTTGTGTTGGTGGAGCTGGGTGATTGTGTTGGTGGTGGAGCTGGGTGATTGTGTTGGTGGAGCTGGGTGATTGTGTTGGTGGAGCTGGGTGATTGTGTGGTTGGTGCTGGAGCTGGGTGGTTGTGTTGGTGGAGCTGGGTGGTTGTGTTGGTGGTGGAGCTGGGTGATTGTGTTGGTGGAGCTGGGTGATTGTGTGGTTGGTGCTGGAGCTGGGTGATTGTGTTGGTGGAGCTGGGTGATTGTGTTGGTGGAGCTGGGTGATTGTGTTGGTGGTGGAGCTGGGTGATTGTGTTGGTGGTGGAGCTGGGTGATTGTGTTGGTGGAGCTGGGTGATTGTGTGGTTGGTGCTGGAGCTGGGTGGTTGTGTTGGTGCAGGACTTCGGATTTAGCCCTCAAAGGTGCTTGGTTGCCCAGGCCGCTGCTGAGTCACCCCAGCCTGGAGGCCTGCAGAGCGAGGGAGCCGTGGCCCAGGCCCCCCCGCCCACCAGAGACAGCGGAGCAGCAAACATCTGGTGAAACACACAGGAAATGGAGGGAGAACCTCGTATCAACACAGCTCCGCTAGACACTTAGGCAGATTATAACTCTAATCCCTTCTAATACTTCTAGAATCCCCTTCTCACTGCTAATTAATAGTTTCACCTGTTAGCCTCTTAAAACCATCATTGTCTCTGGTCTAAGGGGAAACGTATTTTGACTGTGCATGTTCTTAATAATTTGGAAAAATAAATAACGAAGCATTTTGCTGCATAAAGATAAAATCAAATCAAATGTCTCAACACTACGAAACAGTGACTCATCCACATACAACATACATACACACGACACATACATCAGTGGTCCACACAGGTAACACGCACATACACACAGCACACTATATAAAGCAGAGGTTACATACGACACAAGTCGCACACGCATCGTGCATAAAGAACACGCCTCTGCCTTCCCCAGGCGAGAGGAAACACTCACATAAAACCCGCGCCTTCGGGCTGGGGCCGCGGCTGAGCCACCGGTGCGGCGCTCGCCTTGCGTGCGCGGAGCCCTGGGTTCGATCCCTCAGCACCGCATACACGCAGAAGGAAAAAACGTGCACGTTCCTTAAAGCCCTGTAGAGGATGCGTGGATTCTCTTGTTTTCGTGGACCTTGCACACGCGCACACGCGCACTGCAGAAGAGCCCTGGTGGCGGGCACGGCACGGCCGTCCACCCCCACACCCGCCCCCCCTCAGGGAAGCGGCCCTGGGCCGAGGAGATCCCGGCTCCCCACCCGGCCCAGCTGGGTCGCTCGTCTCGCTGTGGCCGGTGTCCGCCCGTTCTGGACGCGGGTCCTGTGGGGGGCGGGCGATGCGTGCGCGTTGCCTCCGGTCCCCGGCTGCGTGTGAATCCGCTCCCGGCGCGGGGTCCTGAGCGCGGCATCCCCGCCGTCAGCCGCGCCCAGAGCGGCGGTGACTGAGAGGGCCTGGCCTCCCGGGGTCGCCGGAACCCCGGCTCCCGCGTCCCCCGCACGGTGAGCCCCCTCTGCCATCCGTTGCCCCACGTGCGTGCCTGCGGTCGAGTGTAGGTGCTTCGTGACCCCCCCCCCCGAACGCACAAAGGGCCCCAAGGCGGAAGTCCACCGGGAAGACCTGCTCTCTGCCACGAGGGGCACTGACTAGCTTCACACACACACACACACACACACACACACACACACACACACACACCGCCCTCCTCCCACAGCCCCAGGGCCAGGGCCAAGCCGCGGGCCCACGTGCGCCGTTTCCCCTGCGTGTCCCTCAGGCATGGGCGCCGCGGTGAGAAACGTGCTCACACCAAGTGGCCGTCGCTGTCCTTACACTCGGGACTCACACTCACCCGGCTGGCTCTCCACCACGGGGGCCCCGCTCAGAGACCTCTGCCGGCTATGTGGGAGATGGAGCCGGGGTCCCACTGCCTCCATTACTCTAACCAACCCCATTGCCCCACCGCCTGGCCCTTTCCGAAAGGATGGGGCTGCAAGTTGGTTTTCCTTCTCAACCTAGGTCCCTTTCCCTACATACGTGGGTTTCTATTTCAGATTCCGTGGGTTTATCATCTAGCAGGGAACTGCTTATTTTTTGCACTTCTGGAGTGTTCCTTGAGCTTGGATCAGAGGTGCAGATACGCTGTGGGCGGTGTTCTCTTTGGATCAGCACCACAGCGGCTGGAGTCCGGGAGCACGGTGTTCTCTGACGAGCGGGTGCGTGACTGGTTCTGCTCCGGGCACTCTCCCCGGGCTGGGCCCCCGGCTCTCCAGGTGGCTGGTGAGCAGGTCCAGGCCGGCCTCCCGCTCTGAGCAAGCCAGCAGCCCACACTGTGCCACCCCCTCCTCCGTGCCTGCCGCTCCCCGGCCTCGGGGTCCTCCGCACCTGCTGGCGGGGACCCTCCTCAGCCTCAGGCTTTTTCCTGTGAACGTCACCCTTGTGAACGCCACCGTGTGAGCTCACGCTGCTGTAGCCTCCCGGGGACATCTCTTCTGCTGCTCCCGCTGCCCCCGCTTCCATCCCAGCCCCTCCCTCGCCCCGGCCTGCCGACTGCCCACCCTCTCACCTGAGTGTGCCAGTCTCTCAGCCCTGTGACAGACGCCCCGTGGACCAACTTCAGGAAGGAAGGAAGGATTTGGGCTCGTGGTTTCAGGCTGCTGTCAGCTGGATGCGTTGCTGTTCGGCCTCTGATAAGGCAGCGTCCCAGCATAAAGATGGTTCTGGAACAGAACCGCTTACCTCAGGCAGCCGGGAGGCAGAGAGCAACGCAGGGGCCGGGGACGAGGCGCCCTTCGAAGAGCTGCCTTCTCTAAACAGGCTCCACCCACGAGGCCATCAGGCTGCGACTCCGTGGAAGCACCCCCCCCCCCCCCCGCCGAGGGGAGCGGCCTCCTCCCTGCCCAGCTTCCCAGCTCAGGCGAGCCCCGGCCGGAGATCACGCCTCAACTCAAGAGGGCACAGGGTCAGAGTCCAAACTCAGCACCGGGGTTTCTAGGAACTCAGCCTGGTCTCCTTCTCTCGCAAAGGATTATCACCGTCCATCGACTGATTCCACTGTCTTAGAGGGCGTGTGTGTGTGCATGTGTGTGTGTGTGTGTGTGTGTGTGATGTTTGTTTGTTTGTTTTTCAGTAAGGAGGATAAATCTGGTCCCTATTATTACATCTTGGCTGAGGGCCATGTTTAAGAGAACAATCTAAAACAATTGTCTGTGAATAACAGAATGCATAAGTATAGGATAGCTGCACAGTGAAAGTATGTACTCCACTTCTACACGAGTGAGTCTCAAAAAAGACACATTGAACAAAAGGATCAAGTCAAAGAATTCAATGCGGCATGGTTCCACTTGAAGCTCACAGTAGGCAACATAAAGAGCTACGCTGCTCAAGGCGTGTTTGTAGGCAGAAGCGGTGGCGGCTCAGACTGGTTAACACAACCCAAGAACCCAAGAGCCCCAGGGAGGGAGGGCAAGGCAGCAAGAGGAGCCCGGGGCTCTGGGCCCAGGCCACCGGTGACTGTCCCGGTGAGCCAGACGCGGGATTAATCGCTGGTGAGTGGGTTTTCTCAGCCTACGTCAGTTCTTCTCACTACATGCTTATAGGAGTACAAAGTGTAAGTTACCTAAACTCAAAAAGGAGAATCTGCTCAAACTGGAAGAAGAAAAACCTCACCTGTTTGCTACTGATAAGAGGCGTGAATAAACAAAATCCTGGCATTTCTGATTGCTACAATAAAGAGAAAATGGAATAACAAGGTGTGGGTGGAGCACTGAAATCCGCATCCGAGAAAATCAATTCAAAGGCGAAAACAGGCGAGCAACAGTGACGAAATACCGCCCGCTGCGGAGGATCATTCCGCCATATTCCCCCGCAGCCCTGTGTCCACAGGGGGACGCTCCGCCTCCGCCATCGGATCCCGTTCCCCCGCAGCCCTGAGTCCACAGGGGGACGCTCCGCCTCCGCCATCGGATCCCGTCCCCCCCCCCCCCCGCAGCCCTGTGTCCACAGGGGGACGCTCCGCCTCCACCATCAGATCCCGTCCCCCCGCAGCCCTGTGTCCACAGGGGGACGCTCCGCCTCCACCATCGGATCCCGTCCCCCCCGCAGCCCTGTGTCCACAGGGGGACGCTCCGCCTCCACCATCGGATCCCATCCCCCCCGCAGCCCTGAGTCCACAGGGGGACGCTCCACCGCTGCCATCGGATCCCGTTCCCCCCGCAGCCCTGTGTCCACAGGGGGACGCTCCGCCTCTGCCATCGGGCTGCCCCCTGATCCCGGCCCCCCTGCTGTCCTGTGTCCACAGGGGGACGCTCCGCCTCCGCCATCGGATCCCGTTCCCCCCGCAGCCCTGTGTCCACAGGGGGACGCTCCGCCTCCGCCATCGGATCCCGTCCCCCCGCAGCCCTGTGTCCACAGGGGGACGCTCCACCGCTGCCATCGGATCCCGTTCCCCCAGCAGCCCTGTGTCCACAGGGGGACGCTCCGCCTCCGCCATCGGATCCCGTTCCCCCCGCAGCCCTGTGTCCACAGGGGGACGCTCCGCCTCCGCCATCGGATCCTGTTCCCCCTGCTGTCCTGTGTCCACAGGGGGACGCTCCGCCTCCGCCATCGGATCCCGTCCCCCCGCAGCCCTGTGTCCACAGGGGGACGCTCCGCCTCTGCCATCGGGCTGCCCCCTGATCCCGGCCCCCCTGCTGTCCTGTGTCCACAGGGGGACGCTCCGCCTCCGCCATCGGATCCCGTCCCCCCGCAGCCCTGTGTCCACAGGGGGACGCTCCGCCTCCGCCATCGGATCCCGTCCCCCCGCAGCCCTGTGTCCACAGGGGGACGCGCCGCCTCCGCCATCAGATCCCGTCCCCCCCCCCCGCAGCCCTGTGTCCACAGGGGGACGCTCCGCCTCTGCCATCGGATCCCGTTCCCCCCGCAGCCCTGTGTCCACAGGGGGACGCTCCGCCTCTGCCATCGGATCCTGCCCCCTGATCCCGTCCCCCCTGCAATCACGTTCCATGTGATCCCGAAAGCGATGCACGTGAACCAGTGGAGAAGCCGGGGTGACTGAACATGCAATGTCAGGGCGCAGAGGCGCCTCCCAACCGGAGCCACCCCTGCCGTCCAGCGGGATGGGCCTGCTCTGTGGGATGGGGGCGGGCTGCGGGGCGCCAGGGGCGGGGACGGTGGGGGAGGACTGCGGGGGGGGGGTGCTCACTGCCCCCGGGGGAGGGCTCCACGCGGACGCCCCGCACCTGGTCAGGTCTCCCCGCAGTTACCCGGGAGCGCTCCCCGCCAGGTTCGGGGGGCTCGCAGATGGGATGCCGGGCGGGGTCGTGGGAGAGGGCGGGGCTGGAGGAGAGGGCGGGGCCGTTGGAGAGGGCGGGGTCGGAGTAGAGGGTGGGGTCGTGGTGGGCGGGGCCGTTGGAGAGGGTGGGGCCGTTGGAGAGGGCGGGGCCGGAGTAGAGGGTGGGGTCGTGGTGGGCGGGGCCGTTGGAGAGGGCGGGGCCGTTGGAGAGGGTGGGACCGTTGGAGAGGGCGGGACTGTTGGAGAGGGCGGGGCCGGAGGAGAGGCCAGGGTCGTTGGTGAGGGCGGGGCCGTTGGAGAGGGCGTGGTCGTGGTGGGCGGGGCCGTTGGAGAGGGCGGGGTCATAGTGGGCGGGGCCGCTGGAGAGGGCGGGGCCGTTGGAGAGGGCGGGGCCGTTGGAGAGGGCGGGGACTGTTGGAGAAGGCGGGGCCGGAGGAGAGGCCAGGGTCGTTGGTGAGGGCGGGGCCGTTGGAGAGGGCGGGGGTCATAGTGGGCGGGGCCGCTGGAGAGGGCGGGGTCGTGGTGGGCGGGGCCGTCGGAGAGGGCGGGGTCTCCCATCCGCGCGCTCTCCTCCCCTGGCCTGCCCAGTCGAGCCCCGCTGGATCACTGAGGCAGGAGCGGCCGCCGTGAGCCTCCAGGCCCCTGTGATGTGGGGCAGGAAACCCACGGGAGACGGCGCATGCGCGCCTGCGCCCGCCACGCTGGGCCGGAGGAGGGGCAGCCGGGGCGCGACACCGTCAGCGCGCATGCGTCCTGCCCCGCCTGCTGACCGAGGCTGCCCGGGTGTCCACCCCATCTTAATGATGGAGCAGATAGCAAGGAGGGAGAGGGGGAGAGGGAGGGGGAGGGGAGAGGAGAGGAGAGGAGGAGGGGGAAGGGAGAGGAGGGGGAGGGGAGGGGGAGGGGAGGGGAATAGGGAGGGGGAGAGGATGAAAGAGAGGATGAAAGAGGCAGATGGATAACAAATTCGAGAGTGCAATGAGGCATTGTAAGCAGATCCAGAAGAGCCTTGGTGATTCCTAACTTGCCAGTGTGGTACCAGAGCTGCCCCCATTATGACCCAGTTGGACTTTCAATTAATGACTCAGAAGGCAGACCTCAAGAGATTGCGGTCTGTGACAAGCCCAGGGGAAAAGGAGCAAGACTGGTTTCCATCAGTCAGCCCCACGCGGGACTGGGCGCACGCAGCGGTGAGCCCAGCAGCCGGGGAGGCGTAAACAGGAGGACCGAGGCCCAGATCTGCCCCCGCAAAACCCAGCACCCCATTGGCAAAAGAACAAGAGGGGTGCAGGGTCTGACCCAAGTGATGGAGGCCCCTCCTGGAGCGCAATAAGCCCTGAGTGCAAACCCCATCACCACCAAGAAAGAGGAAAGAGCAACGGACTCTGTCCCAGGCACTACTGGAGAGTTTAACTCGAAGCGGCTTGTGACGACGCTGGCCCGACATCTGGCCTCCATCTCCACGCTCCTCTTCTGCCTCAGCCCCTGCCGGGCTGTGACCCTGGGGAAAGACTGACTGTTGCTCCCCTTTGTGGCTTTAGGCCCCGTGAGAGAAATTGCAGGTTGAACTTTCTCATTAGGGGCAGTTTTATTTAACTAGTCTTTAATTATTGGGTCAAAACTTGCGAAAGATGAACTCTGGCAGGAAAATCACTTGCATCATCAATTTGCTTGCTCCATAGCCCATCTACCCAAGAAATCAAATGCTTTCACTTTGGCAGTGCATGGAGCAAAGAATTAAACTGCCCATGGGCTCCAGAGCTCTTCACGGAACTTAGCTGCGTGAATGAGCACAAGGTACGTCTGTGGGGCCAGGGGAAGCTCTGACGTTCGCCCTCCGTCTCCCCGCTCAGCCAGTCCCTCCAGGGCTAGCCTTGCCCTTAAGATGCAGCCCCAACAGACACAACCAAAGCAAAGTGACCAGTGGGCTTGTGGAAGCCGCCGCTTCCAGCTAGACCAAGACGCGCACACCTTGAGCATTTTCTGCAGCCTCCTCCTCTTCAAGCGCAATGTTTCGGTGCCTTCAGAGAGAGGTTTTTACGGGTGAGGAGTGGTGTTTTCGCTCATATTCCCAGCTATGCAGGAGGCAGAGATAGGTGAATCATGGTTATAGGTGGGCCTGGATAAAGGATAAGACCTTATATGGGAAATATATTGAAGCCAAAAAGGACTGGAATGGCCTCCCATGGCAGAACTGCTTTCCCAGAAAGCATGAAGCTTTGGACTGAATCCCCCCTACTGCCAAAACAGTGAGGGAGAAAGGAGGGTGAGAAAGAGAGAGAGAGGAAGAGGGAGAAAAGGAAAGAGAGATCCTATCATGCCATAAGTTTCTTGATTTATTCATTGATACCTCATGTGTTTACTAACAATAATTTCGTATAAAGCTACAATAAAGTAGGGATCGAGACAAAGCTTTTCAAGATATCTATGATCCCTTCAGACATGGCCTGGAGTGCTCTGTCCACACTGAGGCCATAGGCACTTGGTGTGCGCGGATGGATGGATGGGTGGATGGATGGATGGACAGGTGGGTGGGTGGGTGGGTGGATGAATGGGTGGGTGGGTGGATGGACAGGTGGGGGGGGGTGGATGGATGGATGGACGGATGATGGATAAGAGTTCAAAGGAAGTAGGTGTACGTTTTATAGTCACCGACGTAAACCCAGACCATGCTATGGTAGGAGAGGCAAGCACTCTTGCCACTCGGCCCTATTCCCAGCCCCCTTGCTGTGGTATGAAATTGCCCAATGCATTTGCAGAGAGAGGAGAGGATGAAGCAGCTCTGTCCCCAGCCCCGCCCTGGCAGGAGGCGGCTTCAGTGGCGTCCGGGCTTTGTAGTTAGGGCCGCACCGTTCACGCGTTGATCCGCCGAGGCCCCTGGGTCAGGTCGGCACCAGCACCCCGGCCGCAGGGAGAGGCGGGCACGCGGAGGCCCGGGTGCCACCGGCCGGCCTCCAGCTCGGGGTCTGGCCTCGGCCCGCCAAGGGCTGAGGGGACCCCGGGCTGCCAGAGAAGCCAGCACCCCGGGAAGCTGCCCGCGCCCGGGGGCGGCTGCCGCCCTGGAAGCAGCTCGGCTGAGCCTTGGGGGCAGCGTGGAAAAATCACGTGGGACCCCGGGACCCCGGTGTCCCAGACAGACAGGGCTCGAGGGAAGAAGCAGCGGGGGCGCGAGCGGGGCAGGAGGAAGCGCACGCCGCACGCGGGAGAACTGGGGCCGCCCGCACCCGGAGCCGGAGTCCCGCACGGGGCGGCTGGTCTGCGGCGGAATAGACAGAGCACCGCCTGTCAGCGTGGCCGCCGGGCGCGCCGCCACCACCCAGAGGCCCTCGCCGCGCAGGGGACGCCCGGCCCGCCCCACCGCCGCCCGCCGGGCCCGAAGCCAGGAGCGCGCGGCGCACGCAGCCTCCGACCTGGTGCTGACCAGCGGGCCTGGCCCCAGGTGCCCGGTGACCCCGAGCGCCTCCGCCGCCACGCCCCTCCGCCGCCACGCCCCTCCGCCGCCACGCCCCTCCGCCGCCACGCCCCTCCGCCGCCACGCCCCCCCGCCGCCACGCCCCCCCGCCGCCACGCCCCCCCGCCGCCACGCCCCTCCGCCGCCACGCCCCTCCACCGCCACGCCCCCCCGCCGCCACACCCCTCTGCCACCACGCCCCTCCGCCGCCACGCCCCTCCGCCGCCACGCCCCTCCGCCGCCACGCCCCTCCGCCGCCACGCCCCTCCGCCGCCACGCCCCCTCCGCCGCCACGCCCCCCACCGCCACGCCCCCCACCGCCAGGCCCCTAAACCGCCACGCCCCTCCGCCGCCACGCCCCTCCGCCGCCACGCCCCCCACCGCCACGCCCCTAAACCGCCACGCCCCCTCCGCAGCCACGCCCCTCCGCCGCCACGCCCCTCCGCCGCCACGCCCCCCCCCGCCACGCCACACAGCCACGCCCCTCCGCCGCCACGCCCCTCTGCCGCCACGCCCCTCCGCCACCACGCCCCACAGCCACGCCCCACAGCCACGCCCCACAGCCACGCCCCACAGCCACGCCCCTCCGCCGCCACGCCCCCCGCCGCCACGCCCCTCCGCCACCACACCCCTCCCTCTGGACCGTGGCCGCTTGGGCCTGGAAAGCGAGCCACCCGCAGGGACAGCCACTGGCCCCGAGCAGAGATCCCGAGCGGAGGCCCTAGAAGAAAACACACGGCCACCGCCACGGCGTCAGGACCCCGCCGGGGACGCGAGCCCAGGCCCGGCGGCGGCTGACGGGCACAGCGCGGGCTCCGCGGGTCCCCTGCTCCACGGGAGCCGGCACGGTGAGGACGCCCGTGGCTCCCCGCGGCTCCCCGCGGCTCCCCGTGGCTCCCCGTGGACCGCGCCCCAGGCCCCCAGGCCCAGGCCGGGCGGGAGGCCGTGGACGGCCAGGCCGGGGCTTGGGAGCCGGCGGGGGCGGGCCCCGCCCGAGGGCTCCCCAGCCGCCCAGGCCGGCCACGGGGCACCCACGTCCCTCGGAACCCAGGCTCCCTGCCGCGCGCAGCGGTGGAGAGCCGCCGTCTGTGTGGGAAGTTCGTCTCGGCCTGAATTATTAGGCAGCGTGTTAATCATGCAGCCTCCGCGCGTTCAGTGGGAAAGCAGACGCCGCGTTCCGAGGCACAGCGTCTCCTGAGCGCGGCGCCCGTGGCTCCCTTCCCTCCGATCTGCCGCGTGTGAGCTCATCCGTTAACCCACACAAAAGTCGCTTTGCCCCGTGAGTAGAGGAGGCTCGGGCCGTGGGCACACGGGGCCTCTCCTGACTGGGACCGGGCCTCCCTCCGTACCCGTGTGCGTGTGACACTGACGCCGACAGTCCCCCCGCTTTCACACAAAAGCCGCTACGGTCTCTCTCTCCTATTCCCTCCCCGTGGCGCTAGCCCTGCCATCGCTGTAACGGATCCGAGTACCCCGATACCGTGTAGACGTGCATTGGAACTACGGAAGGGAAAGGGAAGACCCGAATCGAGAGACAAAGGATAAAAACACAAGCCCATGCAGCAGCCATACCTATAAAACTACACGGTGTAAACCAGCTGTACAACTCATGGGGGGGGACGGGGGAGGGGAGAGGGGGGGAGGGGGGAGGTAAGAAGTTGCCTTGTTATGAACCTGCACCCGCTCCGTACGCTCCTCTGCACGGCGGAGCTGTACACACCTGTGTGTGGCACCTTCCGGGCCACGCGCACGGCGCGTTCGCCAGCACCGGGAGAGGATGGGTCCCCGGCTCTGACCGTGTCAGGACCCCAGCCCCGAGGCCCGCAGGCCGCGCAGAGCAAGCAGCAGTGCCGACCCCCGCCCGGCCCGGCCCGCAGCTCCCACGCCCCCCGCCATCCACGTGCGCCGGGGGTGAATTCCACCCGGAGCCTGAACCCGCCCCGCACGCCCCGCCCCGCCCTGCACCCCGCCCCGCACCCCGCCCCGCCCCGCCCACCCCGCCCCGCACCCCGCCCCCGCCCCGCACCCCGCCCCGCCCCGCACCCCGCCCCGCCCCGCACACCGCCCCCGCCCCGCACCCCGCCCCACCCCCGCACCCCGCCCCGCCCCGCACCCCGCCCCGCACCCCGCCCCGCCCCGCCCCGCACCCCGGCCCGCACCCCGCCCCGCCCCGAACCCCGCCCCGCCGCGCACCCCGCCCCGCACCCCGCCCCGCACCCCGACCCGCACCGCACCCCCGCCCCGCACCCCGCCCCGCCCCCCGCCCCGCACGCCCCGCCCCGCCCCGCACCCCGCCCCGCACCCCGCCCCGCCCCGCACCCCGCCCCGCACCCCGCCCCCGCCCCCACACCCCGCCCCCGCCCCGCACCCCGCCCCGCCCCCCGCCCCACACCCCGCCCCGCTCGCCCCGCCCCGCTCCGCACCCCGCCCCCCACGCCCCGCCCCGCCCCGCACCCCGCCCCGCCCCGCACCCCGCCCCACACCCCGCCCCGCACGCCCCGCCCCGCCCCGCCCCCCGCCCCGCCCCGCACCCCGCCCCACACCCCGCCCCGCCCCGCACCCCGCCCCGCCCCGCACCCCGCCCCGCTCGCCCCGCCCCCGCCCTGCACCCCGCCCCGCACGCCCCGCCCCGCCCCGCACCCCCCGCCCCGCCCCGCACCCCGCCCCGCCCCGCACCCCGCCCGCCCCCCACGCTCCTCCTGCCCGAGGAGAGGGGGCCAAGGGGCCGGAGGAGACAGCCGTTTGCCACCTCTGTCGCGCGTGGAAGGGGGTCTCACGGGCGTGCGTGGGTTTTCCTCCGCCGTAGCTGAACCCCCAGAAGTCCCTGGGAACCCCAAAGGCGCGCCAGCTGTGCGACGGCACGCGAGACCCCGCGGCCCCGCGGTGAGGCTTTCCAGAGCCGGCTTGGGCCGTGTGTGTGCACAGGGGAGCCGTGGGGGGGGGGGGCGGGGAGGGCGGGGGCGGCCACCGACGCCGGCACAGTCCCGGAGGCTCCTCGGCACAGCAGGGGTGCGGTTTCCCTTTCCTCACCCCGGGCCTTAGAGGTGCGAGCAGGGCTTCCCACCCTCCCAAAGCTTATGGGGGGGGGGGGGGGGGACAGGGGCAGGACTGCGGGGGCAGGGAGCTGCGGGGGGAGGGGGGAGCCACAGAGCCTTCTTGGGACCTAGCAGGACTCATTGCCACTCCGTTTGTGGTATAAACTGCCTCCTTCTCCTCCTTCTCCCTTACAGGACACTGGTGGGGGGGGGGACCCCCAGATCCGCACGCACAGAGCAGGCTGCTCCGCGGCCGGGGAGCTGCACACCCCGGGGAGCTGCACACCAGCTGCGGGGGCCAGCTGGACAGACGCCCCCGGGGCGGGCGCCAGGGGCGGGCGCGAGGGGAGCAGCCGCCGGGCCCTCCAGGGACCCCGGCCTGGGCTGGGGGGCTCGTTCCTCTCGCTGAGCTCTGGGTGTGGGGACAGGATCAGCTGATAACGCCCAGCACGCACCCAGGCCGGAGATGCCCGCCCGCCTCTCCCTCCCCAGCACCCAGACAGAAACTGAGGCGCGCGCGACGTGGGCCACCACGGAGCGACAGCAAGACAGCGGGGTCCCCCCGGCCAGCGGCTCCCCCCAGAAACGGGGCCTCTCCCGCCTGCCTCTCCCACTCTCCGGAACCCCGCCCAGATGGAGTGGACACTGGGCTCCGTTCCGCCTCCCAGACCCCACCTCTCCTTCCCCAGGTTTGTTTTCTGAGCAAGGAAAGACTTCAGCGTGGAATGGGAACCGGAACAGCATCCAGTAAGCACGACACAGACAATGCAAATAAAGTAAGCACGGCGAACTCTTGCCGCACAGGAAGGGCGGTCGCAGAGCCGGAAGAACGGCGGGAGTCGGCTCAGAGCCCCGGCGGCCAGCGCCCACCACCGAGAGGGCAGTGCAGCCCAAAGGGCAGGCCTCGCCCGGGGCCCACGGCAGGGGCTGACGCACAATTCCAGGTCCCCGGCGTAGGAGGCCGAAGCCGGGGTCTGCGGTGATGGAGGTGGCCTGGGAGAAGCCCTGGGGCGAGGGAGGAGGGAAACGACGTTCTGGTGGAGAGTGGATGGGCTGGGGAGCAACTTGATGCAGGGTGATTTCAGAGAAAACTAGGCCGGAGAAATCTCTCACCCTGCAGGGAGAACAATGGTTTGAGGAGCTCGACTTTGCTTAGAAAAGAAGTGAAGTGGAATGCTTGTGGGTGAGCTTGAACCCACCTTCTGTGAAGAGCTCTCAGTGCCACAGGAGGGCCATGGCGCCCAGTCTCCGCGCTGCCCCTTTTGCAGTGGGTTAGCCCACCCGCCTTCCACAACCTCTAAGTTTCCATCCACGCCATCCCCAGAAGCGGGCCTCGCAGAGACGTTTCCAGCCCCGCTGGTTTATGAATTCGTGTCCCGGTCATTCGACTTCACCAGCCCCTCAGGCAAGTCGTGCAACTTGCTTTTTTGTGGTTTACCCATCTCCAAATGAAAGTCCTTGAAATATTTAGAAGCAGTGATTATGCATTCCCCAACATTATTAACAGAGAACAAAGAGTTATACCATACCCTTGTTTTGTCAGTTGCAAAAAGAGCTCAAGGGAGGTTGAGAATTTAGTGGTAGGCACTTGCAATAACGGATCGCAAATCCTTTCCACGCGTTCAGCTAAACAGCGAGCTAAATAATTGAGCATTCATTGTAGAGCAACCCACTTCAAAGTCCGTCTCCTGAGTCAGATGATCCACGTCGACATATTCCCACCGAGGTAGGAGCGCAGACTAGCTCCGTGATGTAGCCCTGGGGTGGCTGCTCTGTGGCTCCAAAGAGCAGAAGGTTGCTGGCAAGGAAGGGGTTAGGAGAAAGGTCTCAAAGGGAGAAGATCGTTGCTCAGCCTGTCTCAGCTCAGAGCCTGTGGGATTAGGAGTCGACACTGTGAACTGAAACAACAGGATGCAGTACAGACCTACAATAAAGAGATCTGTCCAACCACCAAGACTCGGGATCCAACCATCGGTCCACCCATCATCTCCATGACCTTGTGACCTTCCAATCCTCCATCCATCCACCCTTCATCTCCACAACCACATCAGCTTCCAGTCCCCCCTCCATCCACCCACCATCTCCAAGATGCAGGAACTTCCAGTCTCCATCTGACCGCATTCCTGACGTCCCAACCTGTACATCCAAGGCAGCGAGTGCAAATGGCGGTTGGCGGTGTCCTCTCCTCTCAGTGTCCTTGGCCTGTCTGCTCTGTC
The DNA here is from genome assembly GCF_023159225.1 of Perognathus longimembris pacificus. Taxonomy (NCBI): domain Eukaryota; kingdom Metazoa; phylum Chordata; class Mammalia; order Rodentia; family Heteromyidae; genus Perognathus; species Perognathus longimembris. The sequence goes on along the minus strand of NC_063161.1, from coordinate 1,191,892 downwards.
CACCAGGCACCGTGGCACTGGTGAGTCGCCCCTGCCCTCCCCATCCAACCGCACCGTACCCAACCTGCATCCCCACCAAGATGCTCAGGCAGGTGGCGGATGCTGCAAGCCTTCCGATTGGCAAGCCGAGTGCTCGCTCCTCTTTGCCTGGGATTTCCTCGAGCCACGGTGCTCCAGATGTCATCCTCCTGAATAGCATGGGTTGCAGGTGAGAGCCACGGGCGCCCGCCTCGACGTGGACTCCTGTTGCCCGCTTAGACTGCAGAGCTGCTTCGCCTTCGCCCTCACGCCTGCTCTCCGCCCTGGACACCCTTGACCCTCGGGGGTCGCCCACTCCCCCACCTCGGGGTGAACTGCCCTGTGCATGCGGGGCTGCTTTTAATTTCTCTCAGCAATGCAGTCTGTTTAGCAATCGTGCACACTTCTCATTCGGTTTATTTACTTTCGGTAGCAGCTGTATACCTTCTTTTGCATTCCCTTTTTTAATTGCTGGACTTCATGTGGAAACGGTCTTGAGATTTATCTTGTCCCAGTAATTATGGTAAATGCAAGTTATTAATGCTATTCATTATCCTATGACCTTTTGGGAGTTTTACCAGATAAACAAGTTTCATCCACGTAATGTGTTTCTTACGTTCCAGTCCTCCACCTTTCTTTCTTCTCAGCCCAAACGCATGCACGGCCTCCAGGCTGAGCCACGCACAGGGGCTGGTGAGGGCCTTCGTCAAGGGCCTTGAAGATCCTAATGTGACCAAGCGAGCCTATCCACCACAGTTTAACTTTCTTAACATGAGAGACCATGGGTGTTTATCAGAAGATTTCTTTCCCACCTCTCAAGAATGGCTGTTCTCGTAGTCCGCCTAATATCGCGAATGCTTTACCGCGCGGGCTGTTGGCTTAAATCACTATAATCAATTAACAAAACACCGGGCACTTCTGTGGGGCCAGCGCCTGAATCCGTGCCCAAAGCGGCCCCTCCTGAGGGCTCCCCCTGCCCTTTGGTTCCCCCGCCCCCCTGGCCAGTGGCTGCATTCCACCACCATAGAACGCCTCTGCTCGTCCTGAGATTTCACACAGGGGAAACACAGCACGGTTTTTCTGAACAGGGGGCTTTGGAGACTCATCTGTGCTGCTGCAGGTGCGAACAGCGCACCTTCCTTATCCTGAGTAACGGGCCCAGTGACGCCCAGTGCATTCCTGTGCACCGGATGTCTGCTTCCTTGTGACGGTTGTGGATGATAACTAACAAGGACTATGAGCATTTTATCAGCCTTTGTGGGGACTCGGCTCCCTCTTCCCCACGTAAATTCCCACAGATGAGCATTTCAAATTCTATCCTAGAGTTGGACCCGATGATGTGGGTAAGTTAATTTACTATCTCACTATATTCACTTGTAGATAGTGTCTCTACACACTCAAATTACTTGCAGCTAAAGACATTTTGACTTTACCCATCTTTCATTTATTACATTCCTTTATTTTCCTCTGAATGTTCTGACGAGCATCTCTGGTATAATTTCCACTCCTGGTGGAAGCGGAAAGAGGGCATTGTGGCACGATTCCCACTCCATGAGGAAGACGTTCAATGTTTAACCAACAGAACGTTACCTGGAAGAGGTCTGCTCCCTTTTCTTGAAACAGGATCTTTCTATGTAGCCTGGATGGGCCTTGGATTTGAGCTCCTCCTGCCTCCGCCTCCCGTCATTGGGATTTAGGTATTTGCTGCCATTTCCGGTCACTGTGAGTTTTTCTATACATGTCTCTCATCAGATTTTGCAAATCTGCTTCTGCCCCCATTGTGTTGAAGATTTCTATCATAGTAGGTCGTGGAGTTGGGTCATCTGCTGTAACGACATCTGTTAAGATGAGCATTCCTTTTTCTCCTTTTTATTTGCTGATGCGGTGGAATGCAGCCTTGCGTTCTTGGGTTAACACCCACTTGGTCACGGTGCTTGATTTGAACAGTGCTGTGCGACAGGTGTTTCCAGAGGCCCGCATGGGAGGAGATCGGCCCCAGGGTGATGCCGTTGGGAGATGCAAGGGCCTGTGGGAGGTGTGAGCTGGGGGGGAGTGTGAGCGGAGGGGAGGTGTGAGCTGGGGGAGTGTGAGCGGAGGGGAGGTGTGAGATGGGTGGAGTGTGAGCGGGAGGGGAGGTGTGGGGGAGTGTGAGCGGAGGGGAGGTGTGAGCGGAGGGGAGGTGTGAGCTGGGGGAGTGTGAGCGGAGGGGAGGTGTGAGCGGAGGGGAGGTGTGAGCTGGGGGAGTGTGAGCGGAGGGGAGGTGTGAGCGGAGGGGAGTGTGACCGGAGGGGAGGTGTGAGCTGGGGGAGTGTGAGCGGAGGGGAAGTGTGAGCGGAGGGGAGGTGTGAGCGGAGGGGAGGTGTGAGCTGGGGGGAGTGTGAGCGGAGGGCAGGTGTGAGCGGAGGGGAGGTGTGAGCTGGGGGAGTGTGAGCGGAGGGGAGGTGTGAGCTGGGGGAGTGTGAGCCGCGGTAGTTGTGAGCGGAGGGGAGGTGTGAGCTGGGGGAGTGTGAGTGGAGGGAGGTGAGAGCTGGGGGAGTGTGAGCGGAGGGGAGGTGAGAGCTGGGGGAGTGTGAGCGGAGGGGAGGTGTGAGCTGGGGGAGTGTGAGCGGAGGGGAGTGTGAGCAGAGGGGAGGTGTGAGCGGAGGGGAGGTGTGAGCTGGGGGAGTGTGAGCGGAGGGGAAGTGTGAGCGGAGGGGAGGTGTGAGCTGGGGGAGTGTGAGCGGAGGGGAGGTGTGAGCTGGGGGAGTGTGAGCCGCGGTAGTTGTGAGCGGAGGGGAGGTGTGAGCTGGGGGAGTGTGAGTGGAGGGAGGTGAGAGCTGGGGGAGTGTGAGCGGAGGGGAGGTGAGAGCTGGGGGAGTGTGAGCGGAGGGGAGGTGTGAGCTGGGGGAGTGTGAGCGGAGGGGAGTGTGAGCAGAGGGGAGGTGTGAGCGGAGGGGAGGTGTGAGCTGGGGGAGTGTGAGCGGAGGGGAAGTGTGAGCGGAGGGGAGGTGTGAGCGGAGGGGAGGTGTGAGCTGGGGGGAGTGTGAGCGGAGGGCAGGTGTGAGCCGCGGTACGTGTGAGCTGGGGGAGTGTGAGCTGCGGTAGGTGTGAGCTGGGGAGGTGTGAGCCGCGGTAGTTGTGAGCGGAGGGGAGGTGTGAGCTGGGGGAGTGTGAGCGGAGGGGAGGTGTGAGCCGGGGGAGTGTGAGCGGAGGGGAGGTGTGAGCTGGGGGAGTGTGAGCTGGGGGAGTGTGAGCGGAGGGGAGGTATGAGCCGCGGTAGTTGTGAGCGGAGGGGAGTGTGAGCTGGGGGAGTGTGAGCGGAGGGGAGGTGTGAGCCGCGGTAGTTGTGAGCGGAGGGGAGGTGTGAGCTGGGGGAGTGTGAGCCGCGGTAGGTGTGAGCTGGGGAGGCGCTCAGGAGGTGTCGTCTCCAGACCCTGCTCTCCAGAGATGGCTTAGTAGTTCTTGCCGCCAGTTGCTGTGAACGCTCTGTCTCTCCCCCCTCCGCCCCCCTCACCCCTTCACCCCCTCCGCCCGGCCGTGGGTGTGCTTGCCCGCCGGGTCCCGCGTGGCTCTCCACACAGACAGATGATTCCGTCAGCGACAGCCCCGTTGAGCTCACACCGTGCCACTGGACTTCTGAGCCTAACAGAAATAGAGAAAGGAAGAAAGAAACCACGATTGACTGAACAAAACTTTTCTTTTGTTAAAGTTAGCTGCCTCCAATGGTTTCATCACAGTGGCATAAACCTGAATAATACAAACCGCGCGGAGTCATTATGTGTCCAACTCTGGGCAGAAGGACACTGGCCCGCCATCTTGTTTCTAATAACCTTCCTTGGTGTTTGATTCTATTCTAGTAGGAGATTGTGAGATGGTTTTATTTTTTCCTTAAATATTTAGCATAACCTCCAAGAAATCCATCTCAGCCCAGAACATTTACTTAGAAATATTTCTTTATAAATTCAATTTATATAATGGAGATAAGTTCACTTCGATTTTCTATTTTTTCCTTTTGTTTCACATTTTCAAGGATGTGCCATGTAATTTATCTCATCAAAGTTGTGAGATCATTTTCATTAACAAATTGATCATCACCGGTCTCCTTACCAGACTTTGAATGAATATGATGTCCGTAAGTCTCGATACTGATCGCTTGTATTTTCTTATTTTTCATCTTCTCGGGATTTTTTTGGCAGTATAGGAGTTTGAATGTAAGGCTTTGTACTTGCAGATTTAATTTTTTCTTGGTCAGAGTTGCTGATGGTTTGTTGAACAATCATTTCAAAGAACTGGTTTTTGCTTTGGTTGGTTTCGCTCTGTTTCTATGTTATGGATTTCTGATTGTTTTCCCTGATTATTTTTCTACTTACTTTTGGCCAAGTTTATTTGAGAAGAATTCAGTTTGTGCATCTACATCAGGTGTTTTTTCATATTAACATAGAAAGCCACAAGTGCCCCCTAAATGCTCTTGCAGCTGCAGCATTATACCACCACCACCATCTGAGCACGAGTTTCTCCTTTGGGTGGTCATTATACTAGTGCATATTTAACGCTATCGCATAACGATTCGGATCTACATATTGTAATCATTAGTGATGTCAAGGACTCTCACATTTATTGACCATTTATGTATCTTCTTTAAAGAAGACTTTTGATCACCTTGGATTGTAGGGTCTTTTCTTTATCACTGAATTGCAGTGGCTAGCTTTTTACCAATTATTGGATTTGCCAAGTTTCTCTGAGTGTAGACTAACTTTTCATCTTCCTAATTGTATCATTGGTAGATGAAAAGGTTATACAGCATATAGTTGTTTATTTTGAAATTTAAATTTTTATGGCTTGTGTTCTTAGTGTCATGTCCAGGAACTTTTGCTTAATCGGTCAGGAGTACTTAGTCTGTCATTTCTTCTTACAGTTTTATAATTTTAGTCCTGACATTTTAAGTCCATGCTTCTTCTGAGTTTCTGTTTAAGCATGGTAAAAAAAAGAATGGGTGCAACTTCGCTGTCTGTAGGTATCTCTAGCTATCTAATTTGACACCTTTTATAGAAATCCTCTGCTTCCCCCTCCCAACTAATTGTCCTGAAAAAAGTGGTTGAAAATCACTTCACAGTGCGTGTAGACGCTTCCTTCTGACTTCTCAGCCGCACTCCGAGGAAGGCGCCAACGGTCCAGATCTGACAGCTTTCTCTGGATTGTTTTAGTTATTATCTCTGTGGTCACTGCCTCTGCACCCACAGATGCCTTGAGGAAAAGACCAAGGGCTTCCGCATCCAGCCACCAGTGTCCATCCCGCTCCTCGGCCCCCACTGCGCCAGCTCAGCCCTCCTCCGCCCTCCTCCTCCTGCAAGCCCCGCAGAGCCTGCAGCCCCGTACCCCAAGTCCCCACCTCTCTTCTCTTGCCGCAGAGGGATGCGCACTTCAGCAACGCAGGTGAGCCGTGGACCGGGCCTGGACGGCCAGCCCTCACGTCTCTTCTCCCTGCAGCACAGACGTTCTCACCAGAGGGGCTTCTCCTCACTCCGCCATGGAGGACCCGCCAGTGCAGGGCGAGGACCCTGAGCGGATCCGTAAACTCTGGTCAGAGGAGTGGAGTGGCCTCACACACGCGGAAAGCCTTGCTCGGACCGCATCCAGAGTGGCGATGGTGACACACCTCCGTGTCCCCTAACAAGGCCCTGTGCACACATACTCCCCCTCAGAGCACGCCACCCTCCACGCCCTGGCGGGCACGCAGTGAAGGTGTGAGTGTGTGAAACACAAGACTTTAATTCCGGGATTGACCCCGAAAAGCTCGGAGGCGAAGGCACAGTTTGGAATTCTTTTTGAGCAGCCTCCAGCCCGTCTCCTCTGGGAAGACGGAAGCCAGGGTCCATGACTGACACTGGTGGGTTGGTTCCCGTGGGGGCCCTCTCGTCTCCCTCTCTCCCTCTCCCCCCGCCCTCTCTCCAGCACTTGGGTGTGCAGGGCCCCTCGCTGTTCTTCTACGGAAGCGAACAGCCCTGAACTCCAGCGAAGCCGCTGTGCGGGGACCGGGAGCCCAGCCAGGTGCGTGGCATGGGAGAATTTCCGGGCCCTCGGTTCTCAGAGCGAGGCTACGGGAACTGCCTCACACTGACAGGGGATCCAAGAGAAGCCACGCTTCCCACAGCAGCCGACGAGGGACCCCCAGCCCACCTGGCCGAGCTGGGGCTCAAGTGTGGGTTGGGGAGTGTTGGGGATTCAGTTTAGGCCATAAAGGGGGAAGGGCACAGAGCCCCCAAGACGCTGCCCTTCCCCGCCAGCTCTGGGGTAGTGTGGGAGGAAGTTCCTCCCACCTTCCGGCCTCAACCGGAAGAGAAGCCCCCTGCCCTTGGGAGGCTAACACGTGCGTGCCACCATGATGGGGTTGTCCCGCCCACAAAGGAAGTTTCGTGATGTCACTTGATGGACATGGTCCTTAGCCTATGACTGGCCCTTTGGCCAGCCCCCTTTCTTTCCCGCCATTGCCTCTATATAAATGCCTTTCCCTATTAAAGTTTTTGAGACGCATCCCACCACCGCAGCGTGTCCCTGATGCCTTCTTTCCACCCCCGGTAACATGTGAGGGGACTGGGGGGAGGGGAGGCTTCAGCAACCTTTCCTCAACTTAGCGCAAGTCCATGATAGTACGCCTTTGGCCTTCCGCCGGCAGAGGGCAAGGCCGAGTGCTCTTTCATAGATTTTGGGGTTCACCATTCTCCCCGTGAGATCGGGGAAAAGGGGATCGTTCAGATCCCGACAGGGGAGATCTTCAGTGGCAGGACAAGGGTGCTTTCTGCCCCAGGAGGCACAGAGGACGCAACATCTGCCCGTCCTGTCCACAGGTTGTGAGTTTGGGAGGTGATAGCCCCACAAACAAAACTCGTGTCTGTTTGTTTGGTTTTGCTGTGTGCTAGTTTTCCCGCTATGGTCTTGTCTCCCCCCTCTCCGTGGGGCCCTAGAGGGGCCCCCACTTGCGACTGGCCAAATGCAATAAAATGATGACGAGAGGAAGGACGCATGCTTGGTGGGTGAGATGAAGGAGCCTGTGATGGGGACTTTGAAAATGGATCCACGTCAGGTGCAGTCACTTAAGAACTCAAGGTGGAGCCGTCGTGAAGTTCTGAATCTCTGAATCCAACAAGATTCCACGTAAGTTGACGCTGTTGAGAGACGCTGTGGGAGAAGGCTGTTCAAGCGAAGAGACTGGAGTGGTAAGGCCCAAGGTCCTGGGGCTCTTGCGGATGGAGGGGCAGGAGGATCCTCCTCTAGCAGTGCAAACGTGATTGTTGCAGACACCCTAACTCTGGGCTTGAGGACTTCAAAACTGCAAGACAATCCGTCTCTCTTATGTGGAGCCACCTGGCTGGCGGTCACCGTGACCCGAGGGAATTGTCACATCATCTGCTTTGAGAACACTTCGTTTCTATTTTTCGTAAGATTCATTATCTTTTATTGTTACCTTGAAATCGCTGTACCAAGGGAAAGCAGTTCAACATGTTCACTGGGTGTCAGGTGCACCCTGGGGTGTCTCCCATTCCGTGGCGTTGAAGCCCGGGGGTCTTCCAAAGGCTTCTTACAAATCTTTGACAATTTGGTTTGTTTTTCTGCTTTATCTTTGGCCTCTGATACCTGGTTTTCAACTTCCTCTGCCCTCCTATTATCTAGGCTTTTAATTGAGTCCTTTATTTGAGCTCTTCATTTCTAGGATGTTGGTTTGTTTTTCTGTTGTTGTTTCCATCTCTTTACTGACTGCCTCTCCGAGATCCTGCAGTGTCTGCTTTTGTTCATTTAGCTATTGTTTGCTTTCATTTGATTTGTTTTTGTCACCTTTCTCTTGGATTTCATCTAGTTTTTAAGAATCTTCTCTTTATTTCATTAAGAATCCTTGTCATTGTTGTAGTGAGCTCATTGCTTGAGCCTTCCTCCCTCTCACTGAAGTCCTTCACCATGCTGACACTGGATTTTAGGGGTGACATTTGGCCCTGTTTACTCATGAGCTTCCTAGTTACCGGGTCAGTGCTCGGGAACTGGGGAAGATGAAGGTGGGTGGAGGGGGTGGGAGACACTGAGTAAGGAAAGACTCGCTCCTGAATGTGGGGGACCTTACAGCGGGGTGGGGCCTCACCAAGGAAGCGAGACTGCATTGGAACCGAAAACAAAAAGCCGCGTCATGGAGTTCAGATGTGGTGGTTCTGTGTCATGGAGTTCAGATGTGGTGGCTCCGCGTCATGGAGTTCAGATGTGGTGGTTCTGTGTCATGGAGTTCAGATGTGGTGGCTCCGCGTCATGGAGTTCAGATGTGGTGGTTCTGTGTCATAGAGTTCAGATGTGGTGGGTCCGCGTCATGGAGTTCAGATGTGGTGGTTCTGCGTCATGGAGTTCAGATGTGGTGGTTTCAGATAAAAGGGAGGCAACGTGGACTCTTAAGACTAAATGAGAGTGTGCAACAAGGCCAGGCGAGAAGGCCAGGAGTTCCCGGTAAACAGCTCTCCCTGATTGACAGAGGAGAGAACCTGGAGCATTAAGCAGGCATGCCACTTAAAGCAGTTGAACCAGTACAGGAAAAGAGACCAATGGACTTGACTACCCCCGCTGGATTTTTGGTTGTTCTTACAGCTGCACGTGCGCGCGCGTGTGTAGATCCCCTGTGGGTGGTGACCGTTTCGGGCCACGTGTGGCTGCTTTGCTCCGCCGTAGGTCCTTCCTGGAAGGACGTGAGCTGGACGCGGCTGTGAGGGGGGCCGAGGCCGCGCTCCCCGCTCGGCAGGGGCCCCGCCTTCTCGGTTGGCAGCGGCGACGCCGCGCCGTCTATGGAACGGCAGCCCGTGCCCGGCTTCCGGGCGCCCCCACAGCTTGGCAGGGTGTCTCACGAGCGCGACTCCTTTCCGGGTCCCCCAGCACTTGGCCCAATGGGGTCTTCAGCTGCTGCTGGGGCCCCTGCCCTCTGACTCAGTTGCTGCTCCTGAGCGTCCGTCTCCCAGCACAGCGCCCGGTTCCTCGTCGCCCCGGCTTTCCACCCGCGGAAGGTGCGCTGCGGCGGCCGGCGTTCGCTCGTCCTTCCCCAGCCTCTCGCACTGTGGCAAGTTGCCCCACGCGCCACCGGGCTGCAGGCGCCGATCGGCCGCTGGCCCCCCGCGTAGCTGTCCCCAGGCCGCTGGCACGATGCAGCCTCCTGCCGGCTAAACGCAGCGCCGGGGCCCAGGGCGCCCCAGCTCCCGGCGCCAACGTCCGTCCATGCCCAAAGCAAAGCAGGGGCCCAGGACACAGGACAGCCCGGCTCCCAGCTGAGCCCGGGCCTGGTGCTCCCGCCGCGCACGCCAGGCCCTTCTCCGCCCCCGAGTCCCCGCCATGTCCGCAGGGTCCTGTGGCTGCTCGGGCCCCGCGGGAGTTGGCGAGGGCGCAGCAGCACTGTTGGTCTTAGTCCTCCGACTTCCCGGTCCCACCACATAGAGCCGACGCCGCTCCCAGCTCCCCGCCGCTGCTGCTGCTGCTGCTCCCGGGTGGCGTGGACGGCTCGTACCTTCGCCCGCGGTCCCCTCTTCCCCGTCTCGGAATCCGCGCTCCGTCCCCGCTGGCATTCTCTCATTCGTGGAGCCGAAGTGCTTCGTGTCTGCACTTTGTCACCTGGCCTTCCCACGGTGCTTCATTCTTCCGGGTCCCCGTACACCCTGACTGTTCCTCAGTTGCGTAACTGGCAAATGCTTTCTCTTTTTCGTCGAGTGACTACGTTCTTTTTCAGAGGTTCATCGGCTTGATGTGTAATCCCTTGCTTCTAGGTGCTGAACTCCTGAAGTTCCGCTCAGGAAATGATTTCCTAGGAGGATGAGATTCGTGTTCTCTCTATTCCACCTCGTAGGAGCGTCCACGTTTCAGGTCTGCAGCGAGGCCTTTGATTCGCTTTGACTTGACGTCGGTGTGCACAAGGGGCGGTGGCGGTCCAACTTCAGCTCTGCACAGGACTTCTGGCCCTGTCGGCACCATTTATTGAAGAGACTTTTTGTCCCCAGTATGTATTTGGGGTATCTGTCAATATCAGTGGGCTGCAGATGCTATGTATTCAGTTCCTGGATCTTCTAGTTCATTTCACGATCATGTTTCTGGATCTCCCGGGTCTGTTTTAGGTCACCATCAAGCTGTTTTTGCTACTATTGCTCTATCGTGCAGTTTGAAGTCTGGGATTAAGATCAACCCAGCATTGTTTTGTTGTTGTTGCTGCTGTTTGGGATGTGGATACTCAAGGCCTTTTGTGTTTCCACGTGTATTTTTGAATTGCCCTTTCTATTTCTGTGAATAATGGCTTAGGATTTCGATGGGCATTGTATTAAATTTGTAGATTACCTTGGGTGGTGTGGATGTTTTTACCATGCTGATTGTGCCCATCCATAAACACAGGTCTTTCTGTCTTTGATTTCTTTCTTCAAGGTCTTATAATATTCATTGTAGACATCCTTCACTCCTTGCTTAGGTTTATTCCTAGATGCTCTAGCTATTTTTGCAGCTACTGTTAATGAAGGTCTCCCATCCTGTTCCTATTTAAACCCTTTTATTTATTCCTCTTATCTTATTACACTGTCTAGAAATTCCAGTACTATACTGAAAAAGAGTGGACAGAGTGAACACCCTTGTTTTGTTCATATTTTTCATGGAAGTTGTTTAACTTCGTTGGTCATAGGTTTGTTGTATGTAGCTGTGATATATTCATGTAATTCCTTCTAATCCTAGTTTCTTCAGAGCTTTTTGCATAAGAGGATGTTGAATTTTGTCAAAGGCCATTTCTGTGCCAATTGGGATGGCTATATGATTCTTATTCGTGATTCTGTTTATGTGATATCTTACATCTCGTTTATATATGTTGAAGCAGCTTCATGCATCTTTAATGAAACCAACAGATTCATGTTATATGGTGGTTTTGATTCGGTGCTGTATTATTTTGGAAAGTATATTATTGAGGATTTTTGCATCTGCACCCATCAAAAGGATTGGCCCGTCGTTCTCACTTTTTATTATTATCCCAATCTGATTTTGAGTGTAATATTGGCTTCATAGAATGAGTTCAGGAGTTTGGGGGTAGAGTTCCTTCCCTTTGTAAGTCATGGGAAAGTTTGAGGAGTACTGGTGCTAGCTCTTCTTTAAGGATATTGTAAATTAGCCGTGAGTCTGTTGGGTCCTAGGCTCTTCTGCATTCAGAGCTTATTTGCTGTAGTATCATTGTTTGTTATAGATCTATTTCCATGACTGATGTGATCTTGGTTCAGCTTTGTTGGACTGAGGTCGACTGTGTCCACGTCCAGACCCACCAGTCTGTTGGGCTGAAATTCATTTGTGTTGCTTGTGAGGTCCCGGTTTCCATCTGTACACTTATTTGAGTCATTTCCCTTCTTATTTTAGTCAAGTTGGCTAAGAGTTCATCAATCTCTTTCTCAAAGGACCAACTTTTTGTTTCATTGATTTTTTTTGGTATAGATTTTTTGAGTCTCCATTTCATTGATTTTGGCCCTAATCTTTATTTCATTCTGCCTGCTGGTTTTGCATTTAGCTAGTTCTTGTTTTTCAAGGAGTTTGAGGTGCCTCATTAGAGTATTAATTTGAAATCTCTCCATGTAATTGATGTGTGCGTACTTAGCTATAAACCGTCCTCTTACAGCTGCCTTTGCTCTACCTCAGAGGTGCTGGGAAGGTCATTATTCTACTGTCAGTGTGTTCTAGGTACCTTTTGATTTTATCTCTCTATGTCCTCCATGACCCATTCATTGCTCGGCCCTGTGTTGTTCAATCTCAGTGAGTACGAGCTCATTCTGTGGTTTCTTGTGCTGTTAGAGTCTAAACTCATTCCACCATTGTCTTAGGAGAATACTAATGATTATCTCAGCTTCCCTGCACTTGCTGGGGCTTCCTGTACACCCTAGGATATGATTTATTCTGGAGAAGTTCCCACACACTGCTGGGAAAATGCACACTTGGCCTCTGGGGAAGGAGCTATTCTGTGGACGTCTCTCTAATCCAGTTGGTCCATCCTGCCACTTAGATCTGCGATTTCCTTGTTGATATTTGCCTGGATGATCTATCTGTTAGTGAGGGGAGGGTGTTGAAGTCTCCTGCCATTGTGGCGGGGACTGTGTATATTTTTAAGTCCAGTACTATTTGCTTAACAAAGTTGTGTGCGCTACCTTGGTACATCAGCATTAAATTATTAGCTATTCTGGAAGATACATTCCATTGGTTGATTTGCCGTGTTCTTCTTTGTCTCTCTGACATGGTCTGACATCTAATGTGGGCATAGCCACTCCCTCCTGCGTTCAAGGTCCATCTGCATGGTAGGCTTTATTTCCAGCCTTTTACTCTGAGCCAGTATTTGTTTTCGTTTCCTTTTCTTTCTTTTCTTTTTAAGGCCACTCCTGGGGCTTGAACTCAGGGCCTGGCCGCTGTCCCTGAGATGGTATGCTCAAGGCTAGTGCTCTACCGCTTGGGCCATACCTCCACTTCTGGCTTTTTTTTTTAAATTGGCGTTTAACTGAAATACGAGTCTCATACACTGGCCTACCTAGGCTGGCTTGGAGCCAAGAACATCCGATCTCAGCCTCCTGAGTAGCTGGGATTACAGGTGTGGATCACCAGCGCCTACATGGCCTAAATGTTTTTCTCTTCAACAGTATGCGGTTGGGTCTTGCCTTTTGATCTGACTTGTCATCCTATGTCCATTCACTGGGGAAGAGAGACCACTCATGCTGAGGGCTTAAATTGATGGGTGTGTCTGACATTTTCTCAGACTTTCCTGTAATGTTCTTTCCTACCTGCCCGACACTTGTCCATCCATCATTCCACGGTTTTCGCTCAAGTTTACATTGCTCCTCCTCTTGTGTGTGCAGGACGGATATCTTTGAGTATCTTCTGTAGTGATGATAGTGGTGATAAACAGTCTTGTACTTTGTTTATCATGGAGTATTTGTCTTTCTGTTATGAATGATAGCTTTACTAACTAGAATGTTCTGGATTGCCAATCGCTGAATTTCAGGACTTGGAAAATATCATTTCAATCTCTCTTTGCTTTTAGGTTTTCTGTTGAGAAATCTGTTATCATTTTGACAGACTTGCCTTTATATTTTACTTTTTTTTCCTCCTACAGCTTTCAGTATTCTTTTAATGGTTTCTATACTTATTATTTTAGCTATAATGTCATGGGGATGTTTTTTGATTTGTTGGATATTCTAAATGCCTTTGTACCTAAATAGGCTTTTCTTTTCCAAGACCTGAGAAGTTTTCTGTTACCACTTTTGATAAGTATGTTTTCTGTGCCTTCAATTAACACGTCCCTCCCTTTCAGTACCCTGTGATTAAAAAATGAGGTCTTTTTATGGAGGGTTATAGTTCTTGAAATTCATTTCATATTTCTCTGATCTTTATTCTATAAGCCTTTCTACCAGTTGTGCTATCTAATCCATCTTCAGGTCCTGAGATTCTGTCTTCCCTTTGTTGATGCCCACTTTATGCTCTCTCTGCTGGATTTAATTTGATTATGTTCTGGATTGCTGTCTACTGAGATCTTTTTTCATGATATGTACTGACTTCTTTACTTCACGTGTTTGTTTATACATGTCTTCTTTGAGCTCTTTAAGCAGTTGCGCTATATTCTCTTTGCTCTCATTTAACTGTTATTTTTGTATTTGCTCTATATTCCTTTACTTTTTGCCTACATCAAGTTCCTTTATTTGTTTTCTTGTCTCCTCTTTGACTTTGTAAAGTTAAAAATATCCTCTTTCCTTTCATTGAACATTCTTTTTTCCCCCAGTCCTTTGGCCTGGGCACAGTCCCTGAGCTCTTTTTGCTCAAGGATAGCACTCTACTTTTTGAGCCACAGTGCCACATTCAGCTTTTTCTGTGATTAATTGGAGATACAAATCTCAGCAAGTTTTCAGTCCAGGCTGGCTTCGAACCTCGATCCTCAGATCTCAGCCTCCCGAGTAGCTGGGATCACAGGCCTGAGCCCCCGGTGCTCATTGAACGTTATTATGATCACCTTTGGGCTCCTGTGCACTTCCTCCACTTTGATGTCATCTTGACTCTTCTGTTGGGGGTTGTCTTGAGATGATCTGTTTCCTAGTTTTCTCATACGGCCCTTCCTGGAGTAAGAAGCCTCTCTCTGGGTTTGTCTCCGGGTTCTCACTGGATTGGGGGTCAGCCGGTTCAATGGGCTCTTCCTCTCCACTCAAGGTCAGATCTCTAACTAAGAACCTGGGACCCCAGCCAGATGTTCACAAACAGTAAGATCAGACTATGAGCCGTGTTTATGCCCCCAGTCCCATTCCACTGGAGGGTGGAGGGTGTCGCATAGTGCCGCTGAGAACGCTGGGTAGAGGTGTTAGAACTTAGCTATGGAGGGAAAGGGCAGTGGCAGAAAAGAGAGAGACTATGGAAGACGGGGAGGGGAGCGAGATGCGCGGGTGGCAGGCCTCCGCCAACCTCGCGTGCGTGTGCACGGTTCAAGTGTGGAGGTGGATACACATCAGGAAATTGGGCTGGGCTGGCAGCAAAATCGTTTACGGCACCGAGAACGGGGGTAGTTAGACTCGTGCTGCACTGCTTTACCGCTGGAAGAAAGGAAGGACACAAGACACGGGGGCAAAATTCCCCGCCTCTCTGCTGACGCGGCAGAAGGCAGCCCGCGGGCCGTGTCCACCCCGGCGGCGTGGCTCTGGCTCTTCCTGCCCACGCCCTGCTGGACTCTAGGATGGAACCGCTCTGCAAAGGGCTGGGTTGCAGCACTGCGCGCTCCCGGGTCCCCTGGGGAGCCGGAGGGACCCGGGGGGGGGGGTGCAGTGAAGCGGGACCCCAGGGGAGCTCGGCACACGGGCTGCACGCTCATGGGGTCACCAGGGAGGGGAGTGCACGACTTGCACACCTGTGGGTTTGCCAAGGAGACGGGCACACCCAGAGCTGTGCCCCCAAGATCACCAAGGAGTTGGACACGTGGGGTACACGTGTGTGGAGCCGCAGAGGAGCTGGGGACTTGGGCTCCCCCCGCCCCATCGGACACCCCACGAGGGAAGCAGTGCTCCACAGCGATCCACGCGGGGAGAGCCAGTGCCTCCCCCGCGGCCACTCTGAGGAAAAGAGGGGTGTGGGTGTCAGGGCAGGGGCACCCTGCAGATGATGGAGCCTGGTCTTCGTGGGGCGCTGCCTCCCCGGGGTCCCAGGCTCTGGGGGGGCTCGGGGTCAGAGGGAGGCCCTGACTGCACAGGGATCGTGGCAGAGTCCTTGAGGGCGGCGGCACGTGGCCGGTACAGACATGAAAACCTCTGCCGCCGCGGGGAGCACTGACGAGGAGCGGAGGGGAGAGTGAACGCTGTGGGGGAGACGTGGAACGAGCCACGTGGGTGTGCGCCCGTGATACCTCTGCTAAGGACGAGCTCCGGGAAGGAAGAGGGAAAGGCTGAGACAGCAAGGCAAGACACGCGGCAGTCAGGAGGACTGGGACCCGGCTGGAGTGTAGAGCGCTTGCCTAGCCCGCACATGCAAAGCCCTGCGTTCTGTTTTCTTTTACTGTGCTGGTGCGGGGGCTTGAACTCAGGGCTTGGGGCAAAGCCTTAAATTCAGTGCAAAGTACCCCTGAGATGCGGAGGATCCAGAGCGGCGGGGAATGGTTCCTCAGAGAAGAGGCCGTCACCAGGCTCAAGCAGCACCCGCCTCGAAGCTCCAGCCGACGCCCTGGGTCCAGGGGTGCCCCCCCCCCCTTAGCGGGATACCCATAGCAGGCCGTGGTCCTGTGTGTGCCTAAAGTGTATCTAAGTGTAGAACCTGAACTCAAAGCTAATACACTTGCCATAAATCATTCTTAAAACAAAACTCCCACCCCACAAATCTAGGCTTGGCGGAGTCGTGCCTGCATTGGCAGTGGCCCCCTTGGGGGAGGGGGATGGCCAAGGGACAGTCCCACCCTGAATCTCCTCAGGGGAGGGCCGCGAAAGTGACAGCCCTGTGGGTCATCATCACCTCATGGGACATGGACGGCACTGTGCTTTCTTCAAGTAACGGTGACCTGCAGAAGAGGAAGAAGAACACCGTGTGAGCTTTCTAGACAAACAGGAGACCTAAACCACATAAAGCATAGTACATAGAGCAGGGGGGAAAAGAAAAGAAAATCCATGAGACAGAAAGGAAGCAAAACAAGGAAAAAGCAGAACAAGCATCTTGGTTTTTTTATTTAAAAAGTACAACAGAAAACATTCAGATGTCAGAACAAGAGCACGCACGTCTGCACCAATAACGCTCGCGGGTGGGGGGAGGGGGCTGCTGGGGGGAGGGGTCCCCGTGTAGGAGCCACGGGGCTGCCTTCCCTCTCCCTTGAACAGCTGGGGCAGTTTGGGTTTAAAAAGGAATGGGGCTGGCACACAACCCAGGCCCAAGTCCAGAGCTCCCATGTGGAGCCCCCCGAGTCTAGACCAAGTCCAGAGCTCCAATCAGAGCACCCCGAGTCTAGACCAAGTCCCAAGCTCCCATGCAGAGCCCCCCGAGTCTAGACCAAGTCCAGAGCTCCCATGCAGAGCACCCCGAGTCTAGACCAAGTCCAGAGCTCCCAGGCAGAGCCCCCCGAGTCTAGACCAAGTCCAGAGCTCCCATGCAGAGCCCCCCGAGTCTAGACCAAGTCCAGAGCTCCCAGGCAGAGCCCCCCCGAGTCTAGACAGGCACCGAGCCCCTCTCAGCCCTCTCAGCCCCACCCCTCCCTGGGAAGGAGACGGGCTCAGGTCCTTCTGTATGGCCGCACCCAAGTTCCCGAGAAATGGAAATGTACCCAGGGTTCTGGGACTGGAGCCCCAGGCCGAGGGCCCGCTGTTCCGTGTCACGAGGGCTGCGCTCTGCTGGGTCCCCGCGTGGTGGAGGCAGAAGGGCCTCCACCCAGGGCCGCACTGGCCTCCTCCACGAGCCTCGGCCTCGTCCCCTGAGCACCCAGGGCCCGTCTTGGCCTGCTAGCCCGTGTCTCCTTTTCCGTGAATCCTTCGTTCAAAGGGGCTTCAGGTGCACGAGCCAGGCCCCCCGCGTTGCGCGCGCCCCGCGTCTCGGCCCGTGTCCCCCTCGCTCGCCTCTCCCCACCTTTGCCCGTCTCGCCCGCAGCCCCCAGGTCCTGCGCCCAAGGCCGGGCCCCCAGCCTGGCCCGGCCCGGAGGTCACGGAGCTTAGCAGACTGGCTCTCCGGGCGGGAGGTGCGGGTCACGGGCTCCGGCCCTTGGAGGGGGTCCTGGGGCTCCGGCCTCCTCCTCCTCCTGCTCCCTTTTGCCTCCCGGCTTTGAGGCGCTGTGGTCCACTGCCTGCCGCCCCCTCGTGGTGCCGCCGCGCCCCCGGACGGTGCATTCGAACCCCCAGCAGCTAAGGAAAGCGACCGGTGCGTGGCCCGGTCCCCGCCTCGGGGCTCCAACCCCCAAACCACCACGTGAAGTTTCTGCACCCCGAGTGCGGAGGGGACACCTTCGGGCCCCGGCGGGAGCAACGTCCCCCCGGGCGCCAGGTCCTAGACGGACCCCCGGGTCGCCGGCTGGATTTGCTTTCTCAGAGGATGGGCAATGAGGAATATTACTCACTCCACGTCAAGAGCGACTCACTGTGGAATGCGAGGCCCATAAACGCCGTGGACACGGAAAGAAGGGCTTTGTGCAGGGCGGCGCTTTCCTCACAGCGCCTCCGGGAGGGAGAGGCCCCGGGGCGCAGCGAGGTGGGGGTGCCCTCCTGCACTCCCCGCCCTGGCTGAGGTAGCCGTTCACAGGGTCAGCCGCAGGCCCGACGCCGGGGGCCCCGAGTCAGGAACTGCATGCGCTCACCTGGGCCCTGGCCAGGCTCCATCCCCACGCCCAGGCCCACGCCGCCCAGCCCCCCGCCCCCCACGCCGCCCGGCCCCTCCACCCCCCACGCCGTCCGGCCCCCACGCCCAGGCCCACGCCCTCCAGCCCCTCCAACCCCACGCCCAGGCCCACGCCGTCCGGCCCCTCCGCCCCCCACGCCGTCCGGCCCCTCCGCCCCCCACGCCGCCCGGCCCCTCTGCCCCCCACGCCGCCCGGCCCCTCCACCCCCCACGCCCTCCGGCCCCTCTGCCCCCCACGCCCTCCGGCCCCTCCACCCCCCACGCCGTCCGGCCCCCACGCCCAGGCCCACGCCCTCCGGCCCCTCCAACCCCACGCCCAGGCCCACGCCGTCCGGCCCCTCCGCCCCCCACGCCGCCCAGCCCCTCCGCCCCCCACGCCCTCCGGCCCCTCTGCCTCCCACGCCCTCCGGCCCCTCCGCCCCCCACGCCCTCCCGCCCCTCCGCCCCCACGCCCTCCAGCCCCTCCGGTCCCGAGGCCGGGCAGTGTGGGCTGAAGCAGTGGGGACTGAAATGGCTCTCGTCAGGCCATCTCGGGCGCGCATTTTGACATTTATCAGCCGAACTATTTTTCAAATTCAAGAGTGCATTATTTTTTTGTAATTCTTCAAGCAAAGCAGAAAATGGAGTGATTTGTGTATGCGTTTATAGCTGAGGAGACAGGGAAAATGGAGTCAGAATATTCTGTATCAAGGGGCAGAAAGGACTCCGGACAGAGACTGTCTCTACGAGTCTCACTTCCTGTGCTTCGCATGGCCCGCAGTCCACTGGGGACAGCAAAGAACGAAGAAACCCCATTGCCAGGTTGTCCTGACGCAAATCCAGGGTCAAACCCCCAGCAAGGCCCCCCAGCTTTGTAGGCGAGGGCGGGAGTGTGGGAGCCTTCCGTGCTGAAGGTGCTAGCGCGGAGATGGTCAGTGCTGAACCCAATCCCAGGCGCCCAGGCCAAGAAGGCAGGAGCAGCGGGGGCAGGAAGACCGCTCCCAGGATGGTCCAACCCTCCGCTGCCCACCACTCACCGGAGACCGAAGATGGTTACAACACCAAACAGCGGCTGCTCCACGAGCCGCGGGCCCACAGCCCCGGCTCCGAGCAGAAGCGTGGTCCGCAGGGCCCGGGGCCCGCGCCACTGAGACGGGATGGTGCAGGGTGCTCCGGGTCTCCCCCTGGAGCTGGCCCGGGCGCTGCGCGTCCCAGGGACCCCCATCCTAGGGGGGGATTGTCCTGGGGGCTGGGTGGGCCTCCACCACCCACGGTGAGCAGCAGGGCACGCCGGGACTCGCGGCTGGACGCCAGCCCGCGGTGAGTGAGGCCGAGAGACGAATTCACAGCGAAGGCTGATTTCTTCCACCTGCCTCGGACATGATCCGTTTCCTCTGCCATGAATTAAGGCTCAGAGTCACCAGTTGGCACTTTATGTGGCCGAGTCGGCAGCCTGAGAACTAAATTTTTGATGAATTCAACTGTAAAATATTCACAACCTGAAATCTATATTAATATGATTCCTATTTTTGCCCCTTTTTTTTGTCTATGTGATCCAGTAGAGGCAACAGAGACATGAGTCACGGGGGTAACGGGAGGATGGCCTCTCCCGGGGGGCTCCCTCGGCCCCCCCCAGCTCCCGAGGAGAGAGAGCTGCGTTTGTGGCTTCTAAGCCATAGACGGATAAGGCGTGGGCGCTGGGGGCTGGGGTGCCCGTGGCCCCCCCTCCCCCCGGAGCCTGCTTCCCGGCTGCTCCGAAGTGAACGCTTGCCCCGAGCGGAGTTTGAAATCGAGCCCGAAACGCCGCACGGCGCCGGTGAGGAATGCCCTTCCTAATGGAAACAGAAATGCATGATTACTTTTTGATTAATGGGCTGCATTATGAGGCTCCGACGCGCAGGTGGATAAATAAATGGGAACGGGGGTCAGCGCGCTGTGGTACGGGTCCGTTTCGGGGGCCCTAATTGGGGTGACTAAGTCCACGCTGCATCCAGGACTGAGCTCCAGATCACCTGCTCCCCGGGCGACCACCAGAGGGCCCCCCGGCTCTCAGCAGGGTGAGCGGGAGGCGCGGAGGGAGGCCGAGCCCGCCGGGGCTGTGCAGTGACCCGGGCAGACCCCGCGTGGCCGTGGGGCCGGTCGCCCTCCGCCCGCCCGGCCCCGCCCTGGGAAGGAACCGCGGGCTCATGGGAATCCGAACGGGAGCCGCGGTGACCGGGACCGTCTCGGGGGGACCCGGCTCTGAACCCGGGCGCTGCTGGCGGTCGGCCACCGTGGGGCGTCCAGGCCGCTCTGCGGAGGCACGGGACGCAGGGCCCCGTCACGCCACGGGCTCCTGACGGGCGCCGTCTCACCCGCTTCCGGCCAGAGGCACCGGGGGCCACCGGCGTCCCTCGATGCCCCTCGGGGTCCCGGGCCCGGCCACCTGCCGGACGAGTGCCGGGAAAGCCACCACCGCCGGAGCTTGCCGCGGCACACGGGGCAGGACAGCGGCAGTGACGGCTTCCCCGCGGGGTGCACTGCGTCCTGGAGGGGGGCGCTCAAGGGGTGCAGGGGCATCTCTCTGTCTGAGTGTGGGGTGCAGGGGTGTGTCTGTGTCTGAGTGTGGGGTGCAGGGGTGTGTCTGTGTCTGAGCGTGGGGTGCAGGGGTGTGTCTCTGAGTGTGGGGTGCAGGGGTGTGTCTCTGTCTGAGTGTGGGGTGCAGGGGTGTCTCTCTCTGAGCGTGGGATGCAGGGGTGTGTCTCTCTGAGCGTGGGGTGCAGGGGTGTCTCTCTGAGCGTGGGGTGCAGGGGTGTGTCTGTGTCTGAGTGTGGGTTGCAGGGGTGTGTCTGTGTCTGAGTGTGGGGTGCAGGGGTGTGTCTCTGTCTGAGTGTGGGGTGCAGGGGTGTGTCTCTGTCTGAGTGTGGGGTGCAGGGGTGTGTCTCTGAGTGTGGGGTGCAGGGGTGTGTTTGTGTCTGAGCGTGGGGTGCAGGGGTGTCTCTCTCTGAGCGTGGGGTGCAGGGGTGTGTCTCTGAGCGTGGGGTGCAGGGGTGTCTCTCTCTCTGAGCGTGGGGTGCAGGGGTGTCTCTCTCTCTGAGCGTGGGGTGCAGGGGTGCGCCTCTTTCTGTGCGCACTGCCCCGCAGCGCGGGTGGCGGGCTGGCGCTCATGACGCGTCCCCCAGGTGACAGGATCGTCTCTGAGGACGCCCAGCGTCTGCGTCGCCCGCGCCCGTCGCTCTGCCCCGTGGGACAGAAGCCCCACCCACGGGGAGCGTGGCTCCAGGCGCCATGCCAGCGCCTGCCCGTGGGGGGCGCTCCGGCAGAGCCACGCCCAGGGACGGCCACGCCCCGGAGTCACGTCCCGGCTGCGGGGGGCGGGGGGGGGGGACGGAGACACAGCCGGGGGCTCCCCACGCACCTGTGAGAGCGAGGGGCTCGGGTGGGAAGCCACGGACCGCCGTGGGGCGGGCTGGGGGATCCCGCCCCCGTGGACAGCCCCCGTCCCTGCGGAATCGACGCAGGGGTGACGCCCGCCTGGGAGGGGCTGGGCGAGGGTCTCGGGCTGCCCGGAGGCCTTCGGGCCACGGTTCCGCCTCACCACGCGAGCGCTGGCCGCCCGGGACCCTCCCGCCTGGCTGGCTCTCCACACCCGGGAGGAGGGGCTCAGAACAGGAGGCAGCACTTCCAGGGGTGGGTGGAACAGGCAGGGCGGGAGCACTTCCAGGGGTGGGTGGAGTCTTGCAGGCCAGGCGGGAGCACTTCCAGGGGTGGGTGGAGCGGCAGGGCGGGAGCACTTCCAGGGGTGGGTGGAGCGCAGGGCGGGAGCACTTCCAGGGGTGGGTGGAGTCTTGCAGGCCAGGCAGATCCCACACTGGGGTGACTCTGCTGGACACTGCATGAAAACCTCCCTGAACTTCGGCAGGCCTCACCCCAGGAGGAGGGCGGGGGCATTGGGGGGAGTTGGGGGGGCATTGGGGGGCGTCAGGGGGCGTTGGGGGCATGGGAGGGCGTTGGGGGGGAGTTGGGGGAGCGTTGGGGGTGTTGGGGGGCATTGCGGGGCATCTCTCAGGAGGTGGCCTGTGACCGCGTGGAGAGAGGAGTCTGGGTCAGCACGCGGGTTCCGTGGTGGGCGTGGAAGGGCCAGGCCGGTCCCCACTGGGTCACATGAGAGGCGTGGCACAGGGGGACTCGGATGGGGCGGGAGAAGCCGGAGAGCGGCTGGACCGCGTGGCCTTGGAGGTCACGGCCAGGTGAGGGGCCCGGCGTCTTCTGAGGACGCCCCGGCGCTCCCAAGTACTGGGGAGGGAGAGTTGGAGGACAGGAGGGGGCGTCGGGGTTCGGGGAGACACGGTGCCCCCTGTGCCCCCGCTCTGATGCCATGGCCACTTATCCAAGCTGGGGCAGGCGGGGCTGGGGCTTGCGAGGCTGAGCAGAGGACTGGAGAAAGAAGCCCGCCCTCCGTGTCCCGTATGCAGGGACGGAGGCGGCTCCTCAAAGAGCCCCCCGAAAACGCACGCAGGCACGGGCACGGCCTGTGCCCGCCGCTGAGAAGCCACAGGCCGCGCAGGCCGCAAGGACTCCTGGGGCAGCCAGAAGCCCGGCTGCTCCGGTCAGCGTCCCGGCCTGGAGGGGCTCCGGGCCCGGCCACGAGGGGGAGGGCGAGGGGAGGGGAGCTCTTCTCCTCCAGGACACGGCCGCGCAGGGAGGAGCCGGGCAGAACACGGTGAAACGTCACCACCGTTCCCAGTGCGCGGCGGAGTCGGAGGATTCCTCTAGCTCTGCTCCGCTCGGCCACTCCTCCCTCAGACCGCTCTGTTAAAACACCCAATGCACTGTCCCTGCAGCCATTCCACTGCAACCGGCTCCGAGCTGTGGCAGATCCCCGCTCTCGGCTTCCAATGCCTTCTCCATAGCTCGAGGTCCTCCTCCTCCTCCTCCTCCTCCCCCTCCTCCTCCCCCAGGACGCCTCCTCCCCCTCCCCCAGGACGCCTCCTCCCCCCACGCTTCTGGCTCTCACTGGAAAGCAAGTGGAATCCTCCCTCTCATCTTAGTACTCGGTGCTCCCCTTCCTAAGGAGGAAGCCGCGCTCTTACACACCCACGAGCAGCCAGCTCGCCCAGCGGAGGAAGCCGCGCTCTTACACACCCACGAGCAGCCAGCCAGCTCGCCCAGCGGAGGAAGCCGCGCTCTTACACACCCACGAGCAGCCAGCCAGCTCGCCCAGCGGAGGAAGCCGCGCTCTTACACACCCACGAGCAGCCAGCTCGCCCAGCGGAGGAAGCCGCGCTCTTACACACCCACGAGCAGCCAGCTCGCCCAGCGGAGGAAGCCGCGCTCTTACACACCCACGAGCAGCCAGCTCGCCAGCGGAGGAAGCCGCGCTCTTACACACCCACGAGCAGCCAGCCAGCTCACCCAGCGGAGGAAGCCGCGCTCTTACACACCCACGAGCAGCCAGCCAGCTCGCCAGCGGAGGAAGCCGCGCTCTTACACACCCATGAACAGCCAGCCAGCTCGCTCAGTGGAGGAAGCCGTGCTCTTACACACCCACGAGCAGCCAGCTCGCCCAGCGGCCGGGGCAGGCTTCTGGAATACCACGCACTCTAACTTTGTCAGCTGAGGAGACCAACCTGGAATCACACGCTGCGTTTCGCAGTCTCCGCTCCCCAGCCCCCCCCTCCTCGTGAGCCCCCCTCCTCGTGAGCCCCCCCTCCTCGTGAGCCCCCCCCCGCCCCGTCACTCTCGAGATGGGACGCATTTGCAGCGCACGTGTGTGCGGCCTGGGCGAGGGCTGTCCCCGGCTCCTCGGCTCAGGAGGCCCCCGAGGCCAGCCGCCCCTCGCTGGGGACACTGGCCATCTCGACAGCGTGATGTCCATGTCCACGTGGCATTCATTGTCCCTGATACACACATTCCGTGTTCCTGAGG